>NC_133820.1:14026444-14626444 GCF_047830755.1 Zonotrichia albicollis | reverse complement strand
CTGCCTGATTGCTACCAGTTGGAGAGAGGCTCAACTTGTTAAGCAGACAATTGCAGTGAATTGGCTGTTTCTTTCTGTGCCACATGTGGAGAACTTTTTAATATCTGGCATTTGGTCATAATTCTCCCTGGTTATTTTCTACCTTTTAGTAGCTCAAACATTGGAGGTTTTTTTTTGTTGAGTTGGTTTTTTTGCTTTTTTGGGGGATTTTTTTGGGTTGAAAAAAAGACATCTGCAATTTATTCTTTGGTCAAAATGTTTGTGAGAGAAAAGCTTGCTATGCTGTAGATAAGGAACAATGTTATTTTGACTTCACCACTAAAATATAAATAGTTTAAAATATTTTTTTATATAATTCTGTCTAAAAGCACTATGTTAATAGAACTAACACACTTCTGTGTAAGCTGAGAATGTCTCAGATTATCTGAATATTTTTTCATTCTTATTCAAATACAAATACATTATTTAGCTGTGGTGCTGATTTTCTTGAGGGCAACTTCTGCTAATTAAATTCTTATGAAAGAGCATTCATTTTAAATATAGTCTCACTAAAATTTCCTATTTTACTCTGAGTATAAATTACCTCTTCTCTTGGTATTTTTCTTCCTACAATTTATTGAGGTAACTAATAGATAAATTTGTCACAAAAGGTGGGTTTATTGTGCGAATAAAAGGTGTAGGTGCCTTGGTCTTTGGACAGAGAGATATCTGTGTTTGAAATCCCTTTGTTACTGAGATTGAAATAGATTCACAAATCTGTGAGGAAAACTGGAGCCTAAAACACTGCAAGAAATTAATAATTTATTGTTGTTGTTTCTTTGCTAGACTTGTTGTTGTTAACCTGTCAAAATTCCTGGCCAAATCACACATTTGGATAATCTGGAGGCACCTGTGGATATCTTTTACCTCCACAAAGCACTGCCTGTATTTGCTGCTTGGATAAACTGGTGATCTTCTAACAATTCTGTCTGAATTGTTAAATTCCTGTCACACCAGGATGGTGTGTGACATTCAGGAAGAGACTTTTCCATCTCCAGAGTATGGTGGCAGGAAGATTAATTCAAGATACTGGGTGTGTGCAATCTTAGAGGTATTTGCAAAAGGGAAAAGTACTGCTAAGAGACATCATAGAAGGAGCAAATGCTGCTTGTTATGGAATCATGGAATGGTTTGGGTTGGAAGGGACCTTAAAAATCATCCCATTTCACCCCCTGCCATGGCAGGGACACCTTCCACTGTGCCAGGCTGCTCCAAGCCCCAGTGTCCAACCTGGCCTTGGGCACTGCCAGGGATCCAGGGGCAGCCACAGCTGTTCTGGGCACCCTGTGCCAGGGCCTCACCCTCACAGGGAAGAATTTTTTCTTAATTTCCAAACTAACCCTACTCTCTGTCAGCTCAAAGCCATTCACATCATCTCATGCTAAAGTAAAACAGTGGCTGAACCAGGAATTTGCTTGAGATCCAGCTTTATTGATCCATGGAATCATAGGATAACTAAGGTTGAATCAGGTTGGTTCTTATCCAACCTTAATTATCCTATGATTCTAAAGATCTCCAAGATCAAGTCCAGCTGCTATCCCAGCACTGCAAAACCCAAGTGCCACCTCCACTGCCTTGCTGAACACTTGCAGGGATGCTTGTTCCACCATCCTGTTCCCATGCCTGACCACCTTTTCAGTGAAGAATTTTGTTTCCTAATATCCAATCTAAACCTTTGCTGGTGCAACTTGAGGCCTTTTCCTCTTGTCCTGCTCAAGTCCTTGCCTTGCCCAGGCAAATTTCAGCTGAACCTGCTGGTGACAGCCCCAGCACATGGTGATGGTGTCATCCTGTTCTTCTAAGTTCTTCTAAGCCTTCTCATGTTTACATTCTTGTAATGGAGTTTCTCACACACTTTTATGTAAATAATAATTGTTTTTGCATTCCTCTCTGGAGGAGGAGAAATTTATTGGACGGTTCGTTTGTCCAGTGTCATTAGAGAGGTAGCACTCTCATCCTCCAATGCACTGTCACTTTTAAAAGTCTATAAATGTTGGAGTGAAAAAATAAACTTCCCTTCTTCTTACCTTGCAGTTCCAGTGTCTGCATCATTTTATTTTGTGCCCTCTTGCGACAGTGGTGGTGCTCAGAGGGTGGCAGGAACTTGTCACTTTGGAAGTGTCTCTGTCCTTGCTGATGGGCCAGGATTGTGGGTTTTGTTCAGATGGGTAAATCCATGTTTTCCAGTGATTTGTGTGTTGCAAAAGGAATCAGCCTCTTTCAGAAGTGCTGCCCTGTGTGGATTCTCTGATGTGCTGCTTTTCAGCTTTTTCCCTCAGCAAGGCACCATCTGTATTTCCTTGCCTCACTCAGCTTTTTGCTCCCCTCAGTCTTGATGGAATATAATCTTTTCAAGTTTATTAAATTCTGTTAAATTTGAGCAAAACCAGGGAGTGATTCCTAAGCTGATGGAAGAAAGGGTCAAGGAACACTCCTCTGTGCACAGTGTGGTATCTCAAGCCCCATTCCTTGAAGAATGAGGCTAAAAATGGAACCCTTGTGTTCTCCTTGCTGAAGGGATCTTCTCCACCTCGCTTTGTTTACTGTGCTGTGTCTCAGTGTGGGTAGAATATAATTTCTTGAGTGGTGCCTGAAGCACTGTATAAAAAATAAAACAGACACAAAACCAACAGAGAATGTGGAAGAAAGGAATTTAGGCCCCCCAGTCACAGCACTGTGCTTTAATGGTTGATGAAATATTACATGCATGTTTGTAGTTGTGTAATTTGTCCAGTTTAGGAACCTGGAAATATGAGGAATGATCACATCAGTGCTCAGGATGGAGACCAGGCAGAGAGTAGGAAATAATCTGTTTTCTGTACAAGTTAAGTGCAAGAGTAACAGGCAGGGCCTTTTGGGGTGCAGAAATGCTACTGAGTTACTTGGATGTAGCTGACTTTAGGAATCAGCAGAATTGTGCTGGATAGTCAAAATTTCGGATCCCCAAAGACAGTGCCTATAAAAGAAGCCTTGAAATGTCATCCCAGTGACTTTAGCGCATGTTTGTTGTACCCTAAATTTCTAATTTAGACACAGCAAGAACTCTGGGATCATGGAATGGTTTGGGTTGGAAGGGACCTTAAAAATCATCCAATTCCACCCCTACCATGGCAGGGACACCTCCCACTGTCCCCAGTGTCCAACCTGGCCTTGGGCACTGCCAGGGATCCAGGGGCAGCCACAGCTGCTCTGGGAATTCCATCCCAGCCCCTGCCCACCCTCACATGGAGGAATTCCTTCCAATATCTGACCCAAATGTCCCCTCTTTTAGTTTGAAGCCATTTCCCCTTGTCCTGTCACTCCAGTTCCTGATGAATTGTCCCTCTCCAGCTTCCCCATAGCCCCTTCCAATCTGGAAGTTCTGAGGTCTCCACACAACCTTCTCTTCTCCAGGATGAGCAATCCCAACTTCCCCATCCTTTCTGCATAGGGAAGGTGCTCCTTATCAACCCTTTATCAACATCATGGCCCTTTTTGGGACTTGTTCCAACAGTTCCATCTCCTTATGAAGGACACAAGGATGACCCTTCTTATGAAAGACATGGAAAAAATGAACACAATTTGATACCCGTCCCAGTAAGGCTGAGAGCTCTCCACTGATTGATTGCACTGGGCACTTTTGTACTTATCTCATTTAAAAATATTTGCTTTTTACACTGAGCTCAGAATTTTGCTGAATATCCAATATCTTGCACGGGAATGCTCTTAATTCCAGGTATCCGGCTTCAGAATTTGAACAAGGCTTGTGTCAAGCCTGTGCTGTCTTGAATATGCTACTGTTACCAAGAAAAAAAATCTTTCTGGTATGCTAAGAACAGGGGGACATGCTGGGGTTTGCAATTTTAGCATTACAGATTCTTTATTATTAATAGATTAGTGGGGATTTTTCCAAAGACTCCTATGAGTCAGAAGAGTTCCTGTTACTAAATTTCATATATTCATTTATTTATACAACTATACATGAGGTCTTATGGTCTTTTCAGCCCCAAAAGAGCCAATGTACTGTAAGTGTAAATGCAGTTTATTGAGTCCTGGAGATCATAAATATCTCCTTTAACATCTGATTTATCTTGAACTATGTGCATTGAAAGAAGTGTCTCAGCATTAGCAAAGAAGGGGCATTTGCTGCTCTTTTGGACAACCTGTGTATTCATACCCTGAGCAAAACTTTGGCAGAGAGTGGTTAGAATTAAGCTGTCACCACCAGGCCAATTTTGCTTTATATTCTGTGAGGTTATATGAGTTTTATGGCTTCATTTATTTTCCTGATTAACAGTCCAGTCCTGCTCCTGACAACATCTCCCTTTTTTTTTTTTAATTTCATTCCTGTGGCTTCCCCAAGACAAGCAGAAGAGATAAAGCCTTGGGCAGAGGGAAATGTGAGGAGAGGAATTTCAAGGGAGGAATTCACCCTCCCAACATAAATTTGTCTGGACTCTGTGACAACATTCTGGGTTTGTACCATGGAGAAATTGTCCAGACAGGTCTCAGCAATGCAAGGCCTCAGTGTACAAGGGAGCCAGCTCCAGACAGTGCCTCCTGGAGCCTTTGCCATGCTGGTAAATCATGGAATTGTGGAAAGGTTTGGGCTGGAAGGACCTTAAACATCATCCAGTTCCACCCCCCTGCCAAGGCCAGGGACACCTTCACTGGACCAGGTTGCTCAGAGCCTCATGCAACAAGTATTATACTGAAAAACATCAATATAATACTGATATTTGCCTTTCCTTTCTATCCCACCACTACTGAAGCAAGATAACTGGCAGATACTGTTTTATTGGAAACTAAAGCTGGTTAGAGAATGCCTCTATTTTATTTCCTTCAACAATAATGAAATAGAGAGAATTGAGAACATTCTCAATAATTGAATGACTGTAATAGTGTTCTCAACAAAATTATATGCTGTGCTTCATTTTCCAGAAATGAAGGTGGTACATGCAGGTGATGGTGATAAAGTTGAGGAGAATTGTACCATAAAAATGCAAAATGCAATGACAATACGAAAAAAAAAATAAGATGAAAAATCAGATAAAAAGTGCAAGAAATTAGATCTGCATTTAAAGAAAATATTTTGCATAATTGAGTTAAATTCTTTAAAAAATATTTTGCGTTAAAATGATCAACTAGCCTGGGCCCACCATAAATATTCCAAGATCAGAGAGGATTTAAAAGGTCATAGCGATCACAATGATCTTTGGGCAACCTGGGCATCCCAGATTGTTTGTGCTGCTGTTACTTTATTCCCAAGACTGCAGTAAACTGAAGACTTGTACAAAGCAGGATATTAGTTATACTCCTTGATTTTTTGACAAAAAAAATAATGTTTTATTCTGCCTTTTTTTTGCCATTTTCTCTTCTTTTTCTTGTAGAAAGCAACATTTCAGAAACAATCTCTGCCCTTACCTGTGCATTCCTTCATATATATACTTATATATAATTTCTATTTCTATTATTTCTATTTCTATTTTTCTTCTGTTTGCCTTTCACCTGGTGTTAGAGGCAGCCTGTGTCCTGAGGGAATGTTAGATGAACAGGGAATCTGGCTTTGAAATTACTCCCAAAATGATTCTTTTTCCCCCCAGTGATTATGGAAAATAACATCTTTGCCTGCTGGGTGCACTGATTACCTGTTAATTTGTATGAGTGTGTGCCGGAAGAGCTTTTTTGGCTGGTGGGGCATGACCTGTGCTGGTTTCCAAAAAGTTTATGGTGCCCCAGGTCTTGCTTTAAACCTGGAGTTCTGAATACTTTGACACTCAGTTACCACAAGTGTCCAATTTTTCCATACTTGAGATGAGAAGGGGGAGTATTTACAAGTGTAGGAAATTCTTTGTAAAGAGTTCTTGCTCCTGAGCCCAAATTATTATTTTTAATAATTTTAATATTAAAAAAATAATATAAATAATATAGAAATAATAATTTAATATTAAGTTTAATAATTTTAATAGATATTATTAATAATTTAAATAAAAATAAATTTTAATAATTGTTTTAATAATGTAATACTTTTAATTATTTTAATAATGCATAATTCATTTAATAATTAAATTATTAACTTAAAAATTAATAATAATATGTGCTATAAAACACTTAGAGTAGTAGTTTTGGGGGGGTAGCATTTTTTTGGGTGTTTTTTGGTTTTTTAGTTTTGTTTTGTTTTCTTTCTTTGTTTTTTAATAAAGCCTTTAATCATAAGTTGGAAAAGTTGTAGTTCCATGTTGGAAATACCTGGGAAATAGGATGCATCCATTCTAGTCTCTGCCAAGATTTTAACATCATCTGCTTCCATCTTGCTCACTGTTCATTTCAGAGGATGGGAGTGTGCTCGTAGTTTTTAAGTAAATATCTTTGGTTGGATTGTCCTGCCTCAAAGCGAACCTGCAGAAAGGATTCCTTGGGCTCTACAGGAGTGATCCCAGAGTTTGCAATGGAAGATTTGCTGTTTATCCCCATAGAAGGGGTTTTAAGCTAGGGCAATGCAAACTAAGCTGCAGAACAATTGCAGCTCCCAAGAAAGTTTTGTGTCGAGGCCAGTGCCCATTTTCAGCCCAGTGTGAGGAACAGAGGGCATCAATTAAATTAACTTTACTTAGGGCTGAAAGTTCATGTGCAGACCCTTCCTCTAGTTAACAGCATGACTGCAGAGGAGAGAGTGTACTTTGCAGCTATACATTAAATATTTATCTCCTTAAATGCCACTTCATTTTTTCTTTATATTCCGTGGCAAGAATTCCACGGGGAGAGAATTTCTAGATTAGGGAGAGAAGCTGCACAAATGCGGCTATGAAGATGCCTGATCCAAGCTGGGGATTTGGTTACTGTTTTAAAGTTCTTTTTCTCCCCCCATTTAGTAGCTGTGATGCTGGCAGGGCCGTGGGGTTTTGTGGCAGATGGTTGTTATACACATTGGAAAGGACTGTATACTTCCAATATGCTCCATAAGCCATTAAATGCTGTAAAAGCCTGGCAGACTTTATAGTTTGCATCCTGCCATTAGAGTTCCCTCTGAAGTCTGTCAGAGGGATGTAATTCCACTCTAATTAAAGCTATTCCCCTTTTCCAAATGTGAAGCCAGCCTAATTAATGACTAATTGTTTCACAAATATAAACGAGCCCTAATTGTTCCTTGCCCCCTGACTCCCTGCCCTGCTTGCTGTAAAGGATGTTTTATCTCCATTAAACCCCCTCTGTGGCCAGGGCAAAAGGGAAGATATTTGGGGCATGTTATTTTTCTGTGGATGGTGACCCTCATGGTGTCCCTGAGGGGGGATTTTTGTGGGTCCCCCGCTGCCCTGCAGGCCTCAGAAGTGGGATGGAGATTGTCAAATCCTTTGTTTTGTGCAATTCTGGAAATACCAGCTTGTCTCCTCCTGCCTTTCTTTGAGGAGAGGGAGGAAAAGGATGCTGGAAGCAGCAAGATGGAATTAATGGAGGATCTGTAATATCTGAGTCAGGTGCCTGCTCAAGCAGTTCTGTCAGGTGTGAGTTGCTTGGAGATGAAGCACATGAATTATACACTCTTAAAAGTGAACTTCCAACTTGCTTTGTAACAAAGTTATGCCACATTGCAACTGCGATCCTCAGGCAGTGAGTGGAAGTGACGGTGCTGATTTGTTCCTATCATCCCAACTCTATTTCATTACCACAAGGATAAGTCAAAGCTTGGAGTGGTGAGGGCAGTAATTTACTTTCTTATTTCTACTGAAAAGAAATAAAACAGTCACTGCTGTTGCATATTTGGGATAGACTTTTATACACACCTGGAACATAAAAAAAGTGGAATAAATTGGATCTGCATATAAAGGAAATATTTGGCATCACTGAGTTAAATTCAGTGCTGCTTTATTCCTTCTTTTAGGGTTACACTAAGGGACAACAAGACTGATGTTACAGAAAACATAAATCTTTATCTACATGCTAACACACCTAATAAGAGGTCTTTAATACTGACATACCTGAGTTTCGCTAATATTAATAACTGCAGGGAACCCAAAATGAAGTTTTAGAGCTGCACCAGGGCTTTGAATCCTGCTAAAGCTGTGATCATACATTAGCTCTGACATGTCAAGTCAGTGGTTTGAAGAATTGATGAGACCACCATGGCCATGTGCCAGTTTATTTTAATGTACTGGTGGATGGCAAAAAGATACTTTAACATGTAGTCAATAGGAGATGCCTGTTTGGCCCTCAGAAATGGAGCATAGCCTAATTACCTTTTAGGCTATCTATTATCTATTATATTATCAAGTATCTATTTTAAAGGTTCATATGCTCTTGAAATAATGCCTTGACTTGTAACACCCCACACAAACATGCAGATGTACCCACAGAGAGGGACATTTAGTCTCGTTTTTAGCTGTACTCAATTGCTACGACAGTCAGGTTGTAGCACTGAGGAAAAAGGTCAAAAGCATAAATGAAAAAAGTCCAAAGTTTGCAGAATAGACAAAAAAAATTACAATTATTACCATCCCTGGCTGTGTAATGGGGAGATGAAGAGAAGACAGAGCTACACTTCTTTCAGAGGAGAGCAGCAAAGTCCAAAGGGTTGCAGTTTAACTTAAAACAGTAGAAACTGTGACTAGGAATAAGAATAAAAACCAGATTGCTGTAAGTGTGGCCACAACTGGAACAGGTGGCACTGGTGTAATTCATAGAGTCATCATGGAATCATGGAATGGTTTGGGTTGGAAAGGATCTTAAAAGTAACCCAGTGCCACCCCTGCCGTGGCAGGGACACCTTCCGCTGTGCCAGGCTGCTCCAACCCCAATGTCCAACCTGGCCCTGGATTTCCATTCCAGGGTCTCCCAACCCTCCCAGGGAGGAATTTCTTTTCTAATTACCCATCTAAACCCCCATCTGTCAGCTTGAAGCCATTCCCCCTTTTTCTGTCGCTACCATTTTGGAATGAGCACAGAAGGTGTGGGTCTGTAGGAGCTTCCATTCCAACAAGAAGGGGTTTGGAATAAAAAAAAATGCTGAATCATTTTTGGGTGAAACATTCCAGTTTGGGTGAATCGTTCCAGTGAGACCTGGAAATTGAGAATGTTTTAGACATCAAAAATGGGAAAAAAACCAAATGAGCAGTTCCTCACTGTAATAATGGGAGTACCTCACAAGGTAATGATGGGAACTGGGGAAATGTTCCTCCTAGGTTTAGTGGGAGCTGGGGAAATAGCCAAATGAGGGCAACAGGAAAAAAGAATAAAAGAATGGGAATTACTTGTAGTATTAAAACACACTGATTGATCTTGCTTACAATTGCTTACAATTGCATCTTGGAAGAGGGGGCTGAAACACAACAAAAAATGCATGGAAGTACATAAAAATTTATTCTAAACTCAGGCTCTGCAGTCAGGTTTAGAACCACCATAAAATCTCAACATTATTATGTGTCTATTTCTCATATTTTTTTTAGCAGGAGAATTTGAGATGGGATCTGTGGCTTTGGAGGGAGAGAACAAAGGAAACATGTTGATTATGAAAGTACTGGAAGAATCTAAACAATTTCAGGTTGGGTCTGTTGTGACAAGGAATCCACTATATGACTGGACCAAAAGAAAGGGTGGATGGCCAGCTGTGTCTGATATTCCACTGTCAAAATTCCCTCAGTGCCACAGCCCTTAAATACCATCCCAAACGCACCAGTTTCATGGGGCAAGGCATTAATTGGGTTTCTCCTGCTAAAGGAACAATTGGAATTATTCCAGCCTCTAAAGCACCCTCTATTTCTGCTGGTCCTGGGAATTAGTGATTTTCTGCAGCACAACTCCTGGCTGGAAGAATTTCTGCTTCCTTCTAGGCATGAACCCCTTCAGAAGTGGGTGAAACACGTGTGCCCATGCAGTGGTTGGAGTTTGAGCCTTAGTGGCTGAAATCTGTGCTAGTTTTGCTCTTTGACAGCAGTGGGATGGAGTCCTGTGCTTGTTGGCTGTTTATGTGAGCCCTCGTGGAAGGCATTTATTGTCATAAATGGAGCAAGATCATAAACTCTGGCCCTGTTTCTGCAGCAGTGGATCAGCCCATCTGTAGGCCTTATGTCAATAAAAACAACTAATTACAGAATAACTAAATATAAAAGGCCCCACTGCTTAAGAAAACCCTCCTGTATCCCATTCCTGAGCTTCCTATTACATCTATGGAAAGTCTGGATAGTATTTGTTCCATTAAACCCTGATTTTGAATGCAAGCTAAGCAAGAAGGAAACTGCAGCTTTTTCCTTGAAGTTCTGTTAATTCTTGCACAGAGAAGTTGGAGAATCTGTGGATATTCCATTCCTAGAAGTGCCCAAGGACAGGTTGGACAGGGATTGGAGCAGCCTGGGACAGTGGAAGATGTCCCTGCCCATGGCAGGGGGTGGAATGGGATGAACTTTAAGGTCCTTCCAGGCCAAACCTGTGGCATTCACATCTCTGAGAAATCCCGCTTGCCCAGGAATTTTTTTCCTGGGAAGCTGAGAAGCCTCACAGAAAAGAAAAACAATTCTTATCTTATTTGCTTCTCCTGTGTTGTGCTCATGTGGAATGTGTTTGGAGATTGTTTACCCACAGGTGATTGTTCCATTGGATTCTGCTGTGAGTTGTTTTCGCTCTTTGGCCAATCAGGGCCAGGCTGTATCAGAACTCTGCAGAGAGTAACGAGTTTTCATTATCATCTTTTTCTTCAGTAAGTATCTTTTATGTATTCTTTTGTATAGTGTAGTATTCTTTAATATAATATAGTATTATAAAATAATAAATTAGCCTTCTGAGAACATAGAGTCAGATTCATCATTCCTTCCTTAGTCAGGGCATTCCCTGCAAATACAATACAAACCATTCTGGGATTCTGTGATGATTCCGTGTCTTTAGACTTTACAGCTGCTGTAAATTCCCATTTTTTGGGGTGGAACTGCTTCCAAAGTGGTTACGTCTATATCTCTTTTCCATGCTGGGACCTTCCCAGGTTGTGCTGGAAAAGAGGGACTGAAACCTGCCTTAACCCTGGTATTACTTTTCTTTTTGGATGAACTCTAAAGTCCTTCCAGCCTAAACCATTCTGGGATTCGGTGATGATTCTGTGTTTTTAGACATTACAACCATTCCCATTTTTGGGGGGGAACTGTTTCCAAAGTGGTTCCATATTGTATTTGCGGGATGCCCCGATGAAGGAAGGAATGATGAATCTGGCTCCATGTTCTCAGAAGGCTAATTTATTATTTTATGATACTATATTATATTAAAGAATACTGTACTAAACTATACTTAAGAATACAGAAAGGATACAGACAGAAAGCTAAAAAGATAATAATGAAAACTCTTTCCAGAGCCTCGACACAGCTTGGCACTGATCTAGGCATTGAGTCAAGACAATTGACATGAAACCAATGAAACAATCACCTGTTGGTAAAAAATCTCCAAACACATTCCAAAGGAACAAAACACAGGAGAAGCAAATGAGATAATTATTGTTTTCCTTTTTCTCTAAGGCTTCTCAGCTTCCTAGGTGCAAAATCCTGGGCCAAGGGATTTTTCCAGAAAATATGTATGTGACAGTTGCATCTTTATCTCTTTTCCATGCTGGACCTTCCCAGGTTCTGCTGGAAAAGAGGGACTGAAACCTGCCTTAACTGTGGAATCACTTTTCTCCTCCAGCTGGAAACAAAACACATAGTAATTATAGTTAATAAAATAGTTAATATTTCTTTTTCAATTATCCACATGCAAAACCCTCTGTGCTGGTTTTGCTGCCGTTTCTTTGCTGCAGTTTTTTTTGCCTGCTGTCAATTCAGGTTGGGTGAACTAAATACATTCCTCTTCCTTCTGTTTTTAGTGTCTGAGGAGGAACAAAGGCATTTCCCTTGTCATATATATAGAAATAGTGAGGTTTTCTTTCCATGTGAAATTTGTTCTTTGAATTTCTAAGTCAAACTTGCATTTTTGTTTAAAAACTTGCTTTTCAGGTTCAGCAATGTATTATAAATTTAATAGTACTGCTTTACACTCACTATTGGCAAATACATTTAGATCCTTAAAATATTATTTTTCTAAACACTTGACTTTACAGTTTCACAGATGACAGGTCCATGTTTCATCTAGAAAAGTACTTCAAAATCCAGATGCTGAAAAAATAAGCCTAAATTATGTATTCAGTCAGTATAAGCTATTTATAGACATTCTTCAAATGCATTTGAAATAAAAAAAAAAATAAAAACAAATCTGTGAAGGTCACAAATCAAAGCATTATTGGGGATGACTTATATCCTTCCAAGGTACTTTTCTTGCTGAGGATGTGGCATATTTTCATTTTTGTAAATCATTAACATTTTTATTGATAAAGTGAGATTCAGGCTGCAGTGGAGGTGCCAGTCTTTCTGATCTGTGTATTTCAACAGTTTTTGCAGTGCAGGTCAACACTTAATGGAAGTCACTGATTTCTTAAATACCTTGTGTTTATACAGCTGCTCTGGGTTTTTTTTCCCTTCTGCTTTCCAGCATCAGAACTGAAAGTGCCACAAGTAGAAAGATAAATCAAAAATTAAAAAAAAAGTATTTTGTGCCAAAGATGTACAAAAGGAGTAAAAAAGTATTTAGTAACAGAAAGGATGATTAGCCTGAAGAACTTCAGAGGGTGTTTAGTTTTGTTCTGTGGTCAGATGATTATTTCCACTGGAAGCTGGCTGTATTTACTAATATTCTGAAGAAGGATCACCACAAGTATTTACACTTTGTCTTAAGAATACTTTAAGGGGAAAAAAAATGGTGTTGCCAGTCATGTTGTTTGTGTTAATGTTCCCTGTGAAGGGTGGAGCATCAAAACAACAGAAGAACCCTGCAGAGGGATTGTGAAGGACCTTCCAGGCTTCTGTCCCGTTAATCCTTCCACATATGAATTTTCATCCCTCCTGGTACCCCAAAAGCATCCCTCTCCTTCTGCCAGTGCAGGGGACACCCAGACCTGCCTGGAGGAGGGAATCAGGTCCAAAAATGCCTTTGGAAACTGAGCTGTGCTGGAGGACACCTCAGTGTTGTTCCACTGAGTGTCCTCAGCTGTGCTGATGCCTCAGCTTTGAGCTTTTCTATTTTTCACATTCTGTGCTGCTTTAGTGTGTGGGTCTGGGTTCATATTATGGGATGGTGAGCTCTGTGCCCAGAGCAGGGAGACAAAACAATTCCTGCTCCAGCTGGGGACTGTGGTATTTTCTGGGTACCCTGTTGTTGGGAGGAATGCTGAATCTGACTCCATGTTCTTAGAAGGCTAATTTATTACTTTATGATACTATATTATATTAAAGAATGCTATACTAAACTATACTAAAGAATACAGAAAGGATACAGACAGAAGGCTGAAAAGATAGTAATGAAAACTCGTGACTCTCTCCAGAGTCCGACACAGCTTGGCACTGATTGGCCAATAAGTAAAAACAATTCCCATGTTAGATAAACAATCTCCAGCCACATTCCAAAGCAGCAAAACACGGGAGAAGCAAATCAAATAATATTGTTTTCCTTTTTCTCTGAGGCTTCTCAGCTTCTCAGGAGAGAAATCCTGGGCAAAGGGATTTTTCAGAGAATGTGACGGTGACAGGGGACCAAGGACAAATGACCCAAATCTCAGCCCAGGAGCACAAACCCCGTGGGCTGGAGAGAGAAAAACAAGCAGGGTGGGACTGCCTGGGCTGAAGCTGGAATGGGACAATGAACTGCAAGGTGCAAATGGAGCAGAACTGATCCCAGGGACAGAGCCCGTGCCCGGCCGTGCATTTTGGGGCCATTTTGGTTCATCTTGGGTGCAGCCCTGGCTGGGCTCTGGCGCTGCCCAAGGTGCATCCATGGAGGAAATCCTTTGAATAAATCCCTGCTTTATTCTTTAGCTCTGTCCAGCCTCTGCTCTGGGGCAGCCTGCACAAGGCATCAGTGCCAATCTTCTTTTTGGGAAAGTTCCCTCATATGGGACAACTTTCACACTCCCTGGAGCACCTTAGGTCCAGCTTAATTTCTTTTCCTTTAGGTCATGTCTGGCATGTGCAGGTCGAGGCTGGGAAACAACATCAGTTTATCATGGAACCTTGGAAAGGTGAGGGTTGGAAGGGATCTTAAAGATCACCCTGTTCCAACACCCTGCCATGGGCAGGGACATTTTCTATAGACCAGATTTCTCCAAGCCCCTGGCCTTGAACACTTCCAGAAATTGACTTTTCTTGGGATAGATTCCAAGGTGTTCACTGGAGCTGCCTCATGGGGGACTCCCCCAGGACAGGCTCTGCTCTTTGCAACCCCTGGATCAACAAAAGTGACTCCATAAGCACAGGGAAAAAAAAAATATATATATTTTTTCCATTAAAACATTGATTTTCCTCATTAGAATGAGCAGCATCCCCAGAAACCAGGGAGGAGAAAAAGGAGGACAACTTTCCAGGGCAGATTACAGAAACATTTGTTGCATCCCTAAAAGTGAGTGCTTGCATGCAACAGATTCAGTGCCAGTACATTCTGTTCCTGAACAACATATACGTTTCTAGAATATGACAACTGAAGAAATTTATTGAAAGCAGAGAAAATGTTAACTGGGTTTTTTTTTTCTTGCTCATGTATTTCTAAACTGTCATTATTCCTTAGATCTCCCTAAAATGAATTGAAGATTCTCCAGTTTTTAGATGTTGGTTTTCCTTGTAACAGTTCAGGACTTTTCTGGGTTTGACAGAACTGTTGGATGATCTGCAGTAAATAATATACAGGTCTAATGTACTCTGCAATTACTGAAAATGCATGGTGTATGTAATTTCTGATTATGCAAATTTAGTCAAGTAATTATCCTTGAAAAAGCTGTGAGGTGTTCACACAGTTATTCATGACTTTTTCTAATTACTACTGTTTGTTTATAAAGTCTGTGCCATCAATTTATACTCCATGCTTAAATGTGGTTGAAAATACGAATTGCTGCATGTGCTGAGAAAGTTGTCCTGATTCCGTACTCCCATTTTCCATGGGATTATTAGAAACAGATCTCCTCTGAACAAAATTAAAACTAGAGGCAGAGGTATCTGACAGCTGGAGAGCCTCTAGAGGATCCAGTCCAATCTTCTGTGCATCAGCTGTGGTTTGGGTTCAGGAACCAGAAGTGAGTGCACAATGCCTGTGTTGGCCAAACCAGCAATCTTTCTTAGAAAATGGCACTAAAGTCCAAGAAGCACAAGCCAAGGAAGGTTGAAGGAGCTGATAACACCCACTATGGGATGGAGATAAGAGACCCCACCTGCAGAGCTGCCCCAGCCCTGGGAGTAGCTGGAGCTGCTGCAGAGCCCAGAGGAGGCTCCAGTATGAGCAGAGGGATGGAGCAGCTCTGCTGGCAGGAAAGGCTGGCACAGCTGGCATTGCTCACCTGCACAGGAGAAGCTTTGGGCTGAGCTCAGGGCGGCCTTGCAGGGCCTGGAGGAGCCCCAGGAAAGCTGGAGAGAGACAATTGCCAGGGGATGCAGGGACAGCACACAGGGAATGGCTGCACACTGAAAAATTACAGGTTTAGGTGGGATTTTGGGAGAAATATCCTTCCCTGGGAGGGTGGGCAGGGCCTGGGATGGAATTCCACCCCTGCATCCCTGGCAGTGCCCAAGGCCAGGCTGGACACTGGGGTTGGAGCAGCCTGGGACAGTGGGAGGTGTCCCTGCCATGGCAGGGGTGGCACTGGATGATTTTTCAGATCCCTTCTAACCCCACCCATTCCGTGATTCCATGAGTCTATACGTAATTTGTTATTATTGAATTGGATCTTGTTGTTTCAGTTTCTAAAACAGTTTTATTGGCTTTTATCTTTCAAAAGGAGGTATGACTTTTCCTTACCTCAAGGTAGTCATTCATTATTTTGCAAACAGTTTGTGTATCTTTCCTCAGATGTGATTTTAAGTGCAGCGCCAGTTAAGCTGTTTGAAACAGGCTTGGGCTTTCAGTGGAATGAATGTAAGTTAGAAACTGCTCTTTGTCACTGTATATCTCTCCTGATGTTATCCTGCTTTTCCACAATGCAATATTTTTCTTTGCAAAGTCGTATTTCTGTAGAGAACCAAGGTCCATAATTACAACCTGCAGTCAGTGGTGGTTACTCCATGGATTTTAGGGCTGACTGATGCACACCTTCAGCTAAGCTGGGATTTGAGCTGAGTTTGAATAATTAAGCACAGAAATCTGCCAGAGCACCTCTAGCGTGGGACAGAAAGGTGGGAAATTTGACTGGATCTCAGAACTTTGCTGGTGACCTCTGTGATTTTGCACATGGAAGGGCACAAAGTCCTGAATTCCTGCCTTAGCTCTCCCCTTGGCATCCCATGTGTGTGTCCCAAGTATCCTGCAACAGGATAAGCATCAGGGAGTAATCATTATCAAACAGCCCTGTCTGGAATTAAGACACACAGTCAAAAATCTTGAGCTGTGGAAAGTGCTTGGTGCAGTTAAATGTGTCAGACGTGACTCAAAAGTCTCCTTCCTTTCTGAAGATATTACTTCATTCATGTTAACCACATTTGTAAGTGGCCTGGGCTGAAGAGATAGTGTTTGGGGAATTCCAACCTCTTTTATATGCAGTTGGGAGTTTCAGGAATGGCTGCCCTGCATTCCACATTGATATATAATCCTCATTATGGCTTTGAATAAGAACATGGTAATTCGCCAGAAAAATAAATAAAACAAGTTATTGGTCAGAGGCGTGCTATATAGGGAGTACTAATAAAACCAGATATTTTTGGCTGTAGTTTAAAGTTCCTACTGTAAATGAGCTAATTTAGGGCTGTATCCTCCCCTGAGATCATGGGCTGGAATGTGAGATAAGCAGTAGCTGCACAGACACTTTTGGGTGGCAGCACAGAAATGTGCCTTCTCCATCCTTCAAACGGGAGGAGAGGGAGTTTCTGTAGGAGAACTGAAAAATGTACTCAGAAGAAAATCCATGTTCAGTGTTGATGAACTCCAGGAGGGCCACAGATGGCAGAGACATGTTCTGAGATTTCTGCATCCCTTTGTCCCACAGATTTAGGGACATGGAGTAGTGCTGTGAGTCCTGAGCCAGCTAAACCCTGGAAAAACACCCTCTGTGCTTTTCCAGCAGGTGCTGACAGTGCCCCCTCAGTTTCTGACTTGCTTAGGGTGATATTCCAGTGGTCGTGGTGTCATGGTCAGCTTGAACCCACAGCTGCTTCAAACAGGTCTTACCTGCAGTCCTGAGCTGAGACTGCTCCCTCCTGCCTTGTGCTGAGGTGTCCAGGGCCACCAGGAATCTCTGCATTCCAACTGGAAGGGAATCCCATCAGAAAGGGGGTTTGCTGCCACTTAGACCAGCAATGGTGACCTGAGTGACAGAAATTAATATTAACTTTGTGTGAGGGAGAGAACTTGTCAGCATGGCCATGGAACCAAATCCTTGGGAGGCTTTGCAGGAGGAGGGCTGGGTGGGGGAATTGTCCTTATTTCCAGAAAAAAATCTAAAAGAAAAAATTACAGAACTAAAAGGAGAAGGAGATTTAGAATCTCTCCTGTGAAGACACACTGAGAAAGTTGGGGATGTTCAGCTTGGAGACAGGAAAACTCCAGGGCAACCTTAAGAGCACCTAAAGGAGCTTCAGGAGAGCTGCAGAGGAACTTTGCACAAGGACAAGGAATGGCTCCCACTGCCAGAGAGTGGGGTTAGATGGAATATAAGGAAAAAATTCCTCCCTGTGAGGGTGGGCAGGGGCTGGCACAGGGTGCCCAGAGCAGCTGTGGCTGCCCCTGGATCCCTGGCAGTGCCCAAGGCCAGGTTGGACACTGGGGCTGGAGCAGCCTGGGACAGTGGGAGGTGTCCCTGCCATGGCAGGGGTGGCACTGGATGATTTTTAAGGTCCCTTCCAACCCAAACCATTCTTAACTTAAGTCCATGATTAACTTCTGGAGGTGTTTCTTGAAAGTGAAAAATCTGGCGATTTTTTTTTTTGCTGCCAGAATTGAGACCAGCCCCACTCAGCTTTTATTTCTCCCACTCTTATTTTTTTTAACAAATAATGCCATATAATTTAAAAAATCCATCATCTAAACTATCAAGGGATGCCATTTGAAAATTGTCAATGAGTTATACTTCTGTTTAAATTGTTCTTAAAGAACTAAACACATCGGACAGTTCACAGCAGAATCGGTGGGTTCTGTCCTGCAAGGTCAGGGTGAATACAAAAAAGTTACAGAAAGGTTATGGAAAGCTGACAAAGTTATGGAAAGTTATGGAAAGTTGAAGAAACTTCCTGGCTTAGCACATCTTTTTGCATTTTGGTTTTCTTGTCCTTTGCTGTTGTTTTATTTGTGGTATTCACCTGCAATCAAATCTTACCCTAACAGCAAATACTGACTGCACATGAACAGCCTTGGCTGTAGCTTTTCTTGAGGGTGCATTTCTTGATCTTTCCTCAAGGTTTTATTGTTGAGTCTCTTAAAACACTGAGAGGTTACAGAGAAACAAGAAATAAAAAAAAAAAAAACCAAAAACCAAAAACTGAAGTGGTTATACCCAACCACAAGTTAAACATAAAAGCTTTGAGCTCATGTCATGCAGCTCTGCTGTATCATAGCTCCCTGCCTGTGGAAGAGTTGTGGTGTTTCACACTTACCTGCTTTACAAATATGAATTATAAACATTTCTGTGGCTGCAGTCTGCACTTGAAGCCATTTCCTCCAGAAATCCATGGAATCCTTCAGGCACTGAAGGGCTGGGGCTGCCTCAGCCCCTCCTGGGGCACCCTTTGGCTTCTTGGCAAGCTCCAGAAGGAGCTGCAGCATCTTCTTCTAAACCTGGAAATATTAGAGAAGGGAAAGCACAAATTTACAGCACCATGCTGGACAGGAAAGTGATTTTGTTTGCTTAGCAGTTCCCAAATTGCAGGCTTGTAAGGATCTTGTGCTCCTAAATTTTGCCCACATCAAGAAGGGCAGACTTTCTGGGGTGTTTCAAACAGTTTATTTCAGTAAATGAGGATTTCACCTCTTACTTCTTACTCCTGTTAAAGGACTTCATTAAAAAAAATAAATAGCAATGTAATAATTTCAGTAAAGCCCTGTGGTATGAATAAAGCAGCAGCGGAGAGGATAAGCATTCTGGTTTTCTCTCAGTGCATCGTAGATGTGTAGGCTGCTTCTAAAATGCAGCAAGCCTAAATTTGGCTTAAATTCACAACATGAGGGCTCCCATCATAAATGGAATTATTTTAGGGGTCCAGAAATGCTGAAAATCACATGTAGCATATTTGTCTACCTAAAAATTACAGCTGTAACCTGCAGCAACAGGAGTTTAAGCTGTTTCTGCACATCACTGAGAGCAGGTTTATAGTGCTCTGCCTTTGGAATATCCCAGCCTTTCCCTCTGGTGCACACTGTTTGACCAGTGCTGGTGGGACCCAGGCACACAAAAAGAGATTTCCTGACAAAACAATCCAGCAAGCGACGTCTCAAAATTTTCCAACAGCTGAAAAACATCAGTTCTTTAAAAATATGTGACCAGTCCAGTTGCATGACAGTGAAGGGGTCTGAGAGTCCTGCTGGCACTGACTTGGGATATTCTGCATAGCTGCTCAGGGATTCACCTCCTGTGAGTAATGGTAAACATCCTGAGTCATGCTGGTAGAAATTTGGTGTGATGCCAGGGTGGTTATTCACCACAGCAGAGTGTGCACCCCTGTGTGTGTGTGTGTGTGTGTGTGTGCCAGTGCTGGGTGCCTGCCACAGGAAGGGGGGAGGTTGTGTTTAATTATTCTGTCAGTGCCGTTCAGAGCTGTTCTGCTCTCTGATATTCACATCTCAGGCAGCAGGGACACAGGATTCCTTGGAGAGAGCCTGCAGGCAGAGCTGTTCTCCCAGGCAGCCTGTGCTTGGATCACCATTTCATATTGCCCTTGCTTTCAGAGCACCTCGAGCCAGGCCCAGCTGCTCCGGCACCTCCTTTGCTGTTGATTAACCATCAGCCAGAATTGGCTACAACTGTGGTTCTATTCTGAATATTATTTCCTGTTGTCTTGCTTTGTAAAGCCAGGTGTCTGCTAAGGAAGGCAGGAGCCTCCCCTGAAATGAAAATGTAAACCCCCTCCTTCTGAATTGTTATAATTTTAAAATGAAAGGGCTCTCAGGCAAAGATTTGGGAGTAGAAATGACAGTTATTTATTAGGGAATAAAATAAAAATTAAATTTTAAGATGCAGTAATACAAAACCACTGCCAGAGTCAGACCGTGCCCTGCCCCCTGTGTGTCAGGGCGGTGTCCCAGCCCCATCCCATGGGGGCTCAGCCCTCCTGCAGTGCCAGCTGTGGCTCTGCTGCAGCAGGGATCCTGCACAAGGGGGGAGTTTTCCTCTGCAGCTCCAGTGCTGCTGCAGATGGGCCTGGGCTCCCTCTGGCAATGCAGGGCAGCAGAAAGCTGCTCCTCTGGGAATGCAGGGGGCAAAGGCTGCTGTGCTGTGCCAGCACCTCAGATTGGATCCAGGTAGGAATGCTTGGCTCCTCCCCTGGGCAGAGCATCTCCCCATGGGATGCTGGGATTGGCTCAGCCCTGCAGGGACACTCAGTGGCCATGGACAGCAGAGATCTCCTGGAGGGAGGGTTGGCTGTGGGAGAGAGAAAGAAAAAACTGCCCAGGAACAGCAGAGAACTGCCCCAGCTCTGACAGATGGACATAGAGCACACACCCCCAGCCACAGCTTGTAACCCAGCACACCTGTGCAGACAAGTACTTTTAACCTGGTGAAAAAAAGGCTAAAGAAGGTAAAAAGATGCTCCTGGGAGCCTCTACAACTCCCTGCCAGGAGGGCACAGCCGGGGGGGTCGGGCTCTGCTGCCAGGGAACAGGGACAGGAGCAGAGGGAGCGGCCTCAGGCTGTGCCAGGGCAGGCTCAGCTGGGACAGCAGCAGCAATTTGCCCATGGAAAGGGAGCTCAGGCCTTGCCAGGGGCTGCCCAGGGAGCTTTGCAGTGCCCATCCCTGCAGGTGTCCCCTGGAGGTGGCACTGAGTGCTCTGGGCTGGGGACGAGGTGGGCACGTGGCACAGCTTGGCCTCAATGACCTTGCAGATCTTTTCCAGCCTCAGTGACCCTGTTCATTGTCATTTGGGCCCTGTTCATTCCTGGCACAGAGCAGCTCAGCCCGTGGTACTGTTGGCTGCAGCCCCCTCTGCTCCCCGTGTGTGTCACACTGCCACAGCTTGGCCTGGAGCCCTTTTGTGTCAGCCTCACTCACTGCCTGGCCATGCTGCACTGCAGTCCTTTAGTGCAGGGTCCAGGATACTTCAGGAGGAACCTGCTGGGGTTTGTAGGTGAGCACAGCACACCAGGTTACTGAAAATGCACCTAAGGTGAGAAAATGCATGAAAGAGGTTTGTAATCAGCTGTCACAGACATCTTTTATGAAAAATCCTTTACTTAGGATTTTTCCTCCTCAGAAGTTGAGAGGCCTCAGGAACAAGATGTAAACAATGATTGTCTGCTGCTGTGGAATGCAACAGGTGCATCTGTGATTGGCCCATGTTGGTTGTTTCTAATTAATTGCCAATCACAGGCTTGGAGAGAGAGTCCGAGACAGCTGGCTTTGTTATCATTCCTTCCCATTCTATTCTTAGCCTAGCCTTCTGATGAAATCTTTTCTTCTATTCTTTTATTATAGTTTTAATGTAATATATATAATAAAATAATAAATCAAGCCTTCTGAAACATGGAGTCAGATCCTCATCTCTTCCCTCAACCTGAGACCCCTGTGAACATGGTCACAATCAGCCCCTGTATAAAGGGGATATTCAGCCTCAGTAAGTTGGCAATATGTGTCCATTAAAAGTTTGATCCTCTTGATACATCTACAGAAAAAAAAAGAACAATGCAATCACATCTGGTGAGCTCTAGATGTGTAAATGATTCCCCACCCTTTGATGTATTTACATAACTCCCCAAATGTGTGCTCAGAAAGAGGTTCCAGAGCTTATCTGGCTCCTCCTGCGTGGGGGTAGCACTGGCATACCCAGCTCTGGCTGGTTTTGTGCAAGGACTTGTTCCTGTCTTGATATTTTAATCTGTCCTGAGCATCAGAGGGGAATTCACATCTCCTGCCTCAAGTACTGCTGCTTCTCACTAGTGCCATCCTTCTGTGTGACACTTTGGATATGACAGAGGAGGGAAACCTGTCCCAAATCTGTGCTGCTAAAGCTGGACTAGTAAATGCTAGTCTGGACTCAGGATGGCAGGAGGAAAATGTGCTCTATGGCTACAGATTTATCCTTCTATAGGATCACAGAATGGTTTGGGCTGGAAGGGATCACCTCATTCCATCCCTGTCATGTGCAGGGACATCTCCTGTCTCAGGTATTGGTATTTCTCACTCTTGCCATCCTTCTGTGACACTTTGGATGTGACACAGGAGGGAAACCAGTCCCAAAAAGCTGTGCTGCTAAAGCTGGATTAGTAAATTAGTCAATTAGTCCTGACTCAGGATGGCAGGAAATATAAGAAAACCAGCTCTGTGGCTACAAATTTATCCTTTTATAAAATCACAGAATGGTTTGGGTTGGAAGGGATCAACTCATCAAACCTGTCATGTGCAGGGACACCTTCCACTCTCCCAGGCTGCTCAGAGGGTTATCCAGGATAACCAGAATATCCAGGATATTCTTCCAGGATAACCCTAAATCAGGAAGGCTGTTAAGCAAGTGTTTAACTTTCAGTTTGTGTTGTAATAACCTTGTTTCAGTTTCCTGGAAGGAGATGTCTTGCTAAACCAGGTTTTCGTGCCAGTTTTGGCTCTTTCCTTAGAGTGCTGCTAATTCAGGGGATGCAGGGCAAACCCTGTAGCCACCAGCAGAGCCTGTCACAGACCATCAGGCACAGACATGACCAGCATGAAATTTGGGCTGGGGGTGGAGGAGGGTCTGGCAATAGTTACCATCTGCTTCAGCAAGTTAGTACCAAATGTCTGGAAGCTTCCAATTCCAGCCTGTAAAGGTGGAGCTGAAAAAATGAAAATTGTGTTTCTGTTTGGAACACTCAAGGAAAGCTGTCACAGCTTTTTTTTTTTTCCTAGCATGATTTCCAGAGGTGAAAAGATAAAAATTGTTTGTTTTGCAGACAAGGACTTGTCCCACTTTAAAGTAGCAAGGCTGGATTATCCAGGTGACAAAGAAGAATACACTGCCAAAGGTTGAGTTTAAAGCAGAATTCTCACTTTTAAGTTCGTAAGGGAAAAGTCAAATGTCCAGAACAGTTGCATACTCATTTTTCCAACTCATATTGGACAACATTTTCTTGTCTTTGATTCCCGTTCCTTGTGGTGCAGAATTGCCAACTGGTTTGCAAATGTTCTCTGTCATCTTCTCTTCCATAAAGGATCCATCTTTTTGGGGAAAAGATGTGAAATTAGTGGCTGAAATAGCTCAAACAACTTCTTTGTAACCCTGAGAGCTTCAAGACTGAGCTGTGAGAGGAAGATCTGGCTTGAGGGACACAGGGCATTTTTGGGGATGGAGCTCAAGATGTATTTTCTAAGCTTAGATGCTGTTGGAATTTGAGCAAAGGCTTTAGAGGGACTAAAATAAATTTGGATGTGGCACAAATTCCCTTTTCTGGGTGGGCTTCTGTAACTGGGGGCGAGGTGCAGTGCTGGGAGTATGAAAACACTGAGAACATGTTCTAACACTGGATTCAAAACACTTTTCTGTCCACTTTATGTGAAACTTCGCAGTTTCCAGATCCTTGTGTGATGCTTCAAAAGCTTAAAATATGAATCCCATAAATCCAAATCCAGTGAGGATGTGGCAGGCATGGATTTACTGGGGAAAGGAGGGAGGGAGGGAATTAAAAGCACATCAGTGCTGTTGGTGTTTCTGTCTGACTTCAATCTGAACGAAGTTGCTGGTGAAATTTTGCTTTTACTGAAAAAGCTTCTCTTGCTTTTGAAGTTCTGTGGAAAGAAAAATCTTTTAAAACCATGATGTCATTGTGTCATTTGATCACCCACAGATAGCTGGGAAAAGTGGACAAAATGGGAATTTGGCTTGTTTAGGCATTTCTTTAATAGGCCTTCAAATGAATTACTTTATTTTTGTGGATTTGAAGGGGGAAAGTTGGCTGCTTTAAGTAGTAAGGGGGAGATGTGCAAAGATCTAAATGGTGATGCCTTTAATTGCTCTTTTTAGTGCAGTTTGTGCAAATTAGGCTTGAATAGTTCATAGATGGCCCCCTCACTTCACTGTCTCTGGGGCAAGCTGCAGCTCAGTGTTAGCCAGGCAATATTTATCTAAATCAATAGGTAAAAATGCAATTTGATTTTCAAGTTAGTGTAAATGTGAGAGCAGATAATAGAATTTAAAAAAAAAAATCTGAGGAAAATTACTGTTTCCCTGATAGTGCCTTGCTGCTTTGAAAGTTGAGTTCAAGATCATGGGCAGAAGGAAACCTCTTGTGTGAAAAATGGGAATTTCCAGTCTTTTGAAGGAGAACAGAGAAAAAGACAAGATTACTTTAAATCATGTCCATGTTCCCACATTTTTCCACATTTTCTAATTTTTTGATTTATTTATCCCATTTTATCAGCAGTTATTTGGTGTTCAAGTTACTGAGTAGTGCTCCACATTATTTACATTTAAAGCTGTTGTTATTTTAAAGGGCTTTAATGGTTTTCCACCCCCTACACATGCAGACAAATGCACTCCACCTGCCCCAGCCCCTCTGCACTCCATTACTGGACATGGATAAGGGATTCCAGAACATCCCTGCTCTGAAGTGCTCCTAATTGAGGGTCTGGACCAGATTTTCAGCTCTTGTAAACGGGCACAGCTTCAGTGAAATGCTGCTTTTATCCTATCAGCTGCAGATCTGTCCCAGTCCTGCTGGGTGTTTCTAAATTGGGAAAAATGGCTTGTGGAAATCTCTGATATCTTGGGTGAATAATGGGGCTGGGCAGGGCAGAGCATGTCCCAGGTTCTTATTTTGGGAAAACTGTACATTGCAAATAAAAATAATTTTTTTCCATGAAAATTTCAGGGCTGAGTGTTTTCTCCTGCATGGAATAAATCCTTAGCAGACCCTATGGAGGCAGAATTGTCTTAGAGCTTCAGCTGTGCTGAGCCTTGAGGAGGTCTGGGGAAGGAAAGATGCTTATCAGTCTATAAAAAGAGATTTCTATTGAAAATAAACATTTAAAGTATAATGATGCCTTTTGTTTCTCTGGTTATGCAGCTGCCTTGGGATCTGAGCTCCTGGTAAACACATTGGCCGGGTAAAGGACATGATTCAGACTGTCCCCGATCCAGCAGCTCACATCAAGGTTAGTTTCCTGTTTATTGTGAGTCCTCAGATGTTTGGAGAGCCATAAAATCAGAGAATATGTACACATACCACAGCTTTTCTTGCATGTTTACAAATTGTGCTACTGCCCAACATGGGCTTTTTTATTCCTCAATATTTACGTGCTGTTGTGTGAGTCAGCCCTGCAGTCTTTGTTGCTGACACCTGTGTGATCTGCTCTGAAGCACGTGGATATTTTCAAGATAACTTTTTCTAAAATTAACCCTCCTTGATCATCCTTTAATGTTTGGTATGCTTGGTAAAATATACCTCCTTGAGAAACATTGGATTTCTGTGTCCCTGATTCTGCTCCACGACATCCAGTGGCAAACATTAAATTCAATTGCAGAAGGAAAATAAACATAATGCAAAAATTCAGATCCAAACAAGCATCTCTTACATAAATTCATTGCAGTGTTTAAAACACCTTAAAACCAGCATTGGTTTGCTGTGTTTCAGGAGGAAGTGTTTGTTTTTACTGTATTATGACTATTATTATTAATATCATTACTGTGGTTTTCTTATACTTCTTTATGGAAACTATGGGACATGGCAAATGCAGCTGTTGCAGAGAACAAGTGATTTTGGGGTGTTGCACACAAATTTCATCAGGAACTGGAGTGATAGGGCAAATAGTAATTAATTCAGACTGAAAGAAAGAAAGTTTAGATTGGATCTAAGGGATAAATTCCTTCCTGTGAGGATGGGCAGGGGCTGGGATGGAATTCCCAGAGCAGCTGTGGAGCCCCTGGATCCCTGGCAGTGCCCAAGGCCAGGTTGGACACTGGGCTGGGAAGAGTCTGGGACAGTGGGAGGTGTCCCTGCCATGGCAGGGGTGGCACTGGATGATCTTTAAGGACTCTTTCATTCTTTCTGACTGCCTTTCTGTTTTTTTGGGGGTTTTTTTAAGTTATATTTTCTGCAACTTCTTTCATGGAGTTTCTCCTCAGCTGGCTGCCATCTACCAGTCAGCAGATCTCTCTAGAAAAAGCTCCACTGTACAACTTATTTTTAACTGAAGCATAGAATAAAAATGAAATATTATTTTAAACAACTCCCTTTTTCTGTAAAACTCAGTGAATGAAAGAATCTCTCTCTCTGTATCCCTCTGTGTTGTTTTTGGGTCGTGTTTAGTTACTAGGATGAGTTGCAGTAGTGGGAGAGCTCG
The DNA here is from genome assembly GCF_047830755.1 of Zonotrichia albicollis. NCBI lineage: Eukaryota > Metazoa > Chordata > Aves > Passeriformes > Passerellidae > Zonotrichia > Zonotrichia albicollis. The sequence continues at coordinate 14,599,937 of NC_133820.1, read as the reverse complement.
TTCTTTCCTCCCCTCCAGGTTTTCCAGACCCAGCACTTCCACAGCCTTCTGGTCCTCAGTTGTTTTTATGGAAAGAGCAGAAAAATAAATCCTCCTCCCCTCAAGAAATTGAAGTTTTGCCTCAACAAGGGTTACAGCCAGTAAGACTTGAAAACATTGAAGGGGATTTAATCCCTCTTCATGCTGTTTAAATGCCCACAGCAGCAGAAATAACGTAAAGAATAACTCAGTTCCATGCTTTCTGCCAAATCTGGTGCCCAAAGAAGGTTTTTGTAACCACAGGAGTTAGTGGGAGAGGGCAAGGCTGGCTATGAAAGTATCTCATTACAGCAAGAGAGCTGCATAAAAATCCCTGTAATGGTGTGTTCAAGGGAATTGCAGGAGCCTGTTCTCAGCAGAGCATCACCCCAAAGTTGCTGTTTTATTGAAAAAGGGTGTGAGGAAGGCAATTACTTTAATGCTGTGTTTGGGGTAGGAAAGCTGGCCAACTCCACTTCAAATCCTTCTGATTTCTGTTTATGTCATTAGGGCCTGCTGTGGTCTAAACACATTCTTTGGAAAGCAGCCACGGATGCTTGGGTCATTTCGGCTTTAAGAGTGGACATAGCTGCATTCTTTAAAATATAAAAGGGATTAAAGTGGTGCAGGGGATGTGGGAAAGCCTCTTTGGTGTGCTGGGCTTCTCTGTCTACCCTGGTCACAGCTCTGGTGTGAAGGACATGGAGACAAGTCCAGAGGAGGTCACAAAGTTGATAAGGGAGACTGGAGCACCTATGGAGACAGGATGAGAGGGTTGGGATTTTTCAGCTTGGGGAAGAAAAGGTTTTTTGGAGTCTTCACAGCACCCTCCAGTGTCTGAAGGGGCAACAGGGAATCTCTGGGAATCCAGAGAGGGACAATTCATCAGGAGCTGGAGTGACAGGACAAGGGGAACAGCTCCAAACTGGACCAGAGGAGATTTGGGTGAAGATATTGGGAAAAAATCCTTCCCTGGCAGGGTGGGCAGGGGCTGGGATGGAATTCCATCCCTGGATCCCTGGCAGTGCCCAAGGTCTGGTTGGACACTGGGGCTGGGAGCAGCCTGGGACAGTGGGAGGTGACCCTGCCATGGCAGGGAGCAGAAAAAGATGATCTTTAAGGTCCCTTCCATCACGAACCATTCCATGATTTCATGATTCTATGATCTCTCATTGCTGTTGTGATGCAGAAGAGACAAACTGGGTTGATTACAATCATCCTTGATAAAGTTTTTGTTTAATGAACTGTATTCTGTCACATGGTGGTGTCTCTTTACGAGCAGACCCAGCCTCATCCATGCATATTTAGAGCTGGAACTATGAAAATTCACCTTCTGGGAAGTGTCTGGATTCTTAAGATTTGGCAGATTGCAAGACTTCAGTGTTCTGCCTGAAGATGTGCAGAAAAATACTGCATAATATAAAAATATAAAAAATATAAAAATAATGAATAATAATTACTGCTGTTCCTTTGGGCCTAACTGGTGTACGTAAAAAATATACAATTATGGCAAGATGAATACTCAGAGATGTCTTTTTTTCAGAAATGGGAATTTCATGGGCATCATGTGAGTTTTGTGTGTTCTGGTTTGAAATTAACCTTTTCTGGTGCCAGAAGGAAAATGTAACAAATCTCAGTGTTCCTGTGCTCCATCCCTGAATGGGATAAGAGCTGGATTCTTACCCAGGGTTCCCCATTCTGCACCCAGGCAGATCCTGTCCAATTTTGGGAATGTTTGGAAAGCCTCAAAGTGTGTGTCCTCCTTCTGTTTGGGCAGCTTCATTCCAGAGATACTAAAGATTAAGCTTTACATTTTCCAGCTTGAATGAAGCATCTGACATTGATCTGGTCACCCTGAGGCTCCCTAATGTGTAATTTCACCTGAGTCACAGCCTTGTGTTTGGTCCAAGCAGAAAGGAAAGAAACATTTGATGTGGACAAGAAAAAGAATGGATGTTTTTGGATTTTCATTCCAGTTCTGCAAAATAGGGGGAATTCTGACCCTGATATTTTTCACACATTGAGTGCCTGTAAGAGAAGTGAAATAAATAAACCTCCTCACACTGATAAAATTGTGGCTTTGTATAGGCAAGACTGTCATTTACACACACTTTCATGTGTTATTTTTGTTGTTTTGTTGCAATTAAACTCCAGTTCTTGCAACCACAGAAACAGAAAAACTCCAAAATGCTTGCCGAGATTTACATATTTTGTTTTTAGGGATTTATGCTTTGTAAATACTGACCTTTAAATAAACCTTGTATTTTTTAAGGGTTAAATTCTGCTTTCAAAAGAGGCCAGATGTTTGTTTGACTTTAGTTAACTTGTGCCATCACTGTGAGGGGATTTTGTGGAACCAATTCTAAAAAAACCAAATTACAGCTGTTCCTTTGGGCCTTACTGGTGTAGGTAAAAAAAAAGACTGTATTTATCAGTAATGGTGTCTATCCTGGGATAATGGGTGTGATTTTCATTGGATCAAGGCTGATGGAAGATTTGGTCTGTTCACATTTAGTTGGTCTGATTTTTCTGTTCTTCGGTGATGATTTTGAGATGTGGGATGAAGAGGTGGGCAGCAGTTGTGGGTGGCACACTCTGGTTTTTCATTGCAGAAGATGAAGAATGGGAACAATTAATACCCCAGACAGCATAATTAAGAAGACATTCTTGATAAAAAAATACTCCAACGGCATCAAACATTTCAAGCCAAGCTCAGCTGGTCTGTGTCTGTACAACCTCATTTGTTCTGTGGATGTAACTGAGGTTGTTCCCTCTGAATCTGTCAATTTTGGGATATCAAAAGTGGAAGCTGTTCCTGATACTACAATGAATGAAAACCTGGTTTCTTAGAAGGAATAAAAGAATTATTCCATAGCAGTTTCTGAAAACCACTCCTGAATTTAGCACTTCTCTGCCTAGGTTGTGGTGGCAAATCCACATTTCCAGGCACAGCATCCCTTATTGTTGCTGGAAGCATCACAAACCTGACCTCAGAACTCCTTTGCTGGGCAAAGAATATTGGATTTCAGACTGTGGCAGTGCGGAGATGCTGCTGGATGAACCTAATCTCTTGTGTTATGGTTAAATCTGATTTTTTTAAAGTGGTATTATTTGTTAAGGAGTATATTCTGTGTCTGATATAATCTATTATTTTTCCTGGAATTGTAGAGTCTCTAAATAGGATCCAAGACTTTGTTATGCTGGGAGTTTTGGATGCGCAGTACAGTCTGTGCCTGAACAGGCAGGGGGACAAGGAGGGAAGCACAATGGAATAACAACAACAACTTCTTCATCTTCTTCATCTTCTTCATCTTCATCTTCTTCATCTTCATCTTATTCTTCATCTTCTTCTTCTCCTCCTTCTCCTCCTCCTTCTTCTTCTTCTTCCTTATTACTATTCTTACCATCCTTTAGGATAAGGAGGATAAAGGCTGGCTTTTACCCCCACGTCTTTTTGGGCCTTACCTGAGCCAGAAGCCTGGTCTGTGTGGATTCTTTGCATGGCTAAAGCACTTCTTTCACTGCTTATGAAGGGATATTTGGGCAGCTCAGCTGGGAGTGAGAGCGTGGAAATCTGAGCCAAGGATACAAAGAGCTTGGCCCAAAGCCTCAGGTGAGGTAAACTGAGACCCAGTGCAGCCTGGATGAGGAGGTGATCCATGTGCACATGGAGTTCTGCTGGATCACAGCCTGCCACCAGGTGATAACATGCTCCTATCCCTTCCAGAAAATGTGGAACATCTGCTCCTGACCAATGAGCCAGCCCTCCTGCAGGTATGAATGAGTGATGAGCCCATGGCAGAAGTGCTGCAGTGGCCTCTCTCTGGGAGAAGGCGCCTTTAGCCCCAGGGCACGGAGGTGAACAAGCTCCTGGACGTTTCCTGGGCTGCAAACTGGGGCCTGGCAGCTCAGGGATAACTGCTGCCAGCTTCATGAGAGATGTGGAAAGGTTTTAGTATCAGCAGCCCCCAAAGCTGAACAGTTGTTGCTCCATCCCCTTTTCTTACCTCTCACTCTGGACTTCATTCATTATTCTGGTGAAACTTTAAAAGCTCTTCCCTTGTTTTAATACTGACAGGGTAAAGCTGTCACAGACATCTTTTATGAAAAATCCTTTCCTTAGGATTTTTCCTCCTGAGAAGCTGAGAGGCCTCAGGAACAAAATGTAAACAATGATTATCTGCTGCTGTGGAATGCAACAGGTGCATCTGTGGTTGGCCCATGTTGGTTGTTTCTAATTAACGGCCAATCACACTGAGCTGGCTCAGACAGAGAGTCCGAGCCACAAACCTTTGTTATCATTCTTTCCTATTCTATTCTTAGCCAGCCTTCTGATGGCATCCTTTCTTCTATTCTTTTAGTATAGTTTTAATATAATATATATCATAAAATAATAAATCAGCCTTCTGAAACATGGAGTCAGATCCTCATCTCTTGCCTCATCCTAAGACCCCTGTGAACACGGCCACAGGGCCTGGCAGCTCAGGGATGACTGCTGCCTGCTTCATGACAGATGTGAGAAGATTTTAATATCATCAGCCCCCAAAGCTGAACAGTTGTAACTCCATCCCCTTTTCTTACCTCTCACTCTGGACTTCATTCATTATTCTGGTGAAACTTTAAAAGCTCTTCCCTTGTTGTAGTACTGACAGGGTAAAGCCACAGTTTGAGTTTCACTGTTCTTCTTTCTCATTGTGCTGGATTAGAGCCCCTAAATCTTATTTGGATGATCACCACAGTTTACTCTCAGTATCCTCAGAAAATAAAGTTTGCCATGGCTGAGTTTATACAGAGAATTTACGTGGATGTGGGTGGCACTCCTCCCTCCCCTCCCGTGCTCATTCAGAGCTCCCACAGTGCCAGGATTCAGATTTGCTGTTCCATTTCCCTCCTGTGTCAGCACACATCAGTTACCTGTAATAATGCCAGAATCACTACTGGATTTGAACTCTACAATCCCCTCCTAGGCAGAAATTGTGATTCACTTCTCAGCAGCTTAAAATTCTGGATGGTGACCAAATGATTGCCGTAGAGTTCCAGTGAGTAAATTCTTCCTGCTTTTTATTTTTTTTTTCTTTGCTCTTGAACCTCTACCTCTTCTGTCTGCCTGAGCAAATACCTCCTTGCTAAAGGAAAAGAGAGATAATGGCTTCTGTGTGCTATAATTGATGAACTTTCAGCAATTCGGAGCAAATCCAAGATTGCTGCCAGCAACCAGATGGAAAACAGTGTTAATGACATGTTCAAAGAAGAGTATGTTATTTTGATAGGGATGGTCTAGAGACTTTAATCTCTATTGTTATAGGGACTAATGGCATGGATAATTCCTTAAGTGGGGCCATTTTTAAACAAAAATTATCTTCTTCATAAGCAGAAAAGAGCAAACTAAAGAGTACCAAATGCATTTTCAGAGCTCTGGCTGATAGATGTCCTTTACACAAACCCTTTGTTACATGGAGTCAGACGTGTTTAAATCTCATTTCTGCAGTCTGCCAGACACTTAAAAGTCTGGACATTTTCACTGGTGATGGGTAGAAATCATAAAATGGATGGTTTTGGAAAGCAGAGCCAGGGTGGGAAGCTGAGGGTGGGGAGAAGCTATGAGGAGAAGTTGGGAAAGATGGACAAGGCAATCTGGAATAGGAACCAAACCAGTTCTGCTTTGGGGACACTGACAAAGAAGATCCTCCTGTTCCTATTGCTCTGCTCTGGAGTGGCACTGAGGGCTCCCAAATCTCAGCCTGTAAAGATCTCTCAAGCCCACTGCCAAAATATTTGTCCCCTCTTCCTTAGTTCCTGTCCACCCTGGCATGTGGGGCCAGCAAATCCAAAATTCTCCAAGGGCATCAAACACTTCAAGCCAAGCTCAGCTGGTCTGTGTCTGTACAACCTCATTTGTTCTGTGGATGTAACTGAAGTTGTTGCCTCTGAATCTGTCAATTTTGGGTTATCAAATGTGGAAGCTGTTCCTGATACTACAATGAATGAAAACCTGGGTTTCTTTGAAGGAATAAAATAATTATTCCATAGCAGTTTCTGCAAACCCAGTGAGCCCAAGTGTTCAGTGCTGTTTTGTGCCTCCAAGGCTGTCATTTTTGTGTGTGGCTTCATTGAGATCACTGAAGGGAAGGGGTGCAAGGAAGTCTGGCTCTGGAGCAGCCTTGGGACTCTCTAAAGGAGAGAATCCTTCTTCCTTGAAAACTGGTACAGAAACCACCTGCCCTGGACTATCCTCATACAGATCTGCAGAACAAATGCTGAAGGTGTGTGGGGATTATCTCTGAGCAAGTCAGACAACATAAGACATTACTCCTCCAAACGTAAGACATTACTTACTTGCTTAATTACAGAGATTACATACTTACTGTATGTTTAATATACACTGCATTTGTATTTTCCCTTCATCTGGCCACAAATATCCCAAGCCAGAGGTCATTTTTCCCCTTTTCTGAGGGATGATTCTCCATGACTTTTTATTGTGAAGCATTTCCTCATACTCAGCTACTCTGTATGGATTCAAACTCTTTAATTTCATACTGACTTTGCTCTTCCTCACCTTCCTGAAGAGGAAGATTTATAGGGAGAGCTATGGGGAAGTTGCCAAGCACATCAGTTCAGCCTTGGGACTCTCTAAAGGATTGTGTCTTTCTTTCTTGAAAACTGCTTAGAGAAACCACCTGCCCCGGGCTGTCCTCATACAGATCTGCAGAGCAAATGCTGAAGATGTGTGGGGATTATCTCTGAGCAAGTCAGACATTACTTACTTACTTAGAGAGATTACACACTTACTGTATGTTTAATACACACTGCATTTGGATTTTGCCTTCATCTGGCCACAAATATCCCAAGCCAGGGGTCATTTTTCACCTTTCCTGAGGGATGATTCTCCATTACTTGCTGTTGTGAAGCATTTCCTCATACCCAGCTACTCAGTAGGGATTCAAACTCCTTAATTTCACACTGACTTTGCTCCTCCTCACGTTCCTAAAGAGGAAGATTTATAGGGGGAGCTGAGGGGAGGTTGCCAAGCACATCAGTTCTGCTCAGGTCCATTTTGGGTGGTGGGGATGAGGCAGCTTCACCCCTCAGCTCTGCATCCAGCCCTGCTTTCAGCTGTCCTGCTTGTTTGGTCACAAATGGGGTCATAAATGACCACTTTGTTACACTCCTGGTAATGCCGTGTAGGGCTAAAAGGCATTTTCCAGAAGCTGCTGCTCCAGCAGCCCAGACAGGGATAAATGATTCTCTCGGACTTGGTGATGTGCCTCATCTGTTCCAAAATTCTTTTCTTCTCTCTCTCACTCTCCCTGCTCCTCCTTTCTCTCTTCTGTCCCTTTTTAGAAAATCTCATGTTTCAACTTGTTCTAAGCCCCATCTTCTTTAAATCTGAATTTTGACTTTATTTCCTACCCTCGTTCTTATCTCCTCAAGACCCTTTTGGATTATTTCCCCAATCCTGTTGGTGTCCCATAGTTGACTTTGGGGTGCAGTATCTTTGGTTGATGTGTTGTTTTATCCCCTTCTTTTGATTGTTAATACAGACATTACCTCATAAACAGTTATGGGCATTTGATTAGATACCTTTCACCAACTTGCTATTTTATCATTTGCCATAAGTCTTTCCCTGTTGTTCTGTAGGATATTTTCAGACTCTCAGTGTTCTTTCCCAAGAAAATTCAAATTCTTGTTGTGGAAAATCTTCCTTGGCTCAGATCAGTAGGGAATATTTGGATATTTCCATACATGTTTCACTAGAAAGAGAAACTGGTTCTGTGCAATGTGTGTTTTCCTGGTGCAATTTTGTTTGTTTATCAAAAAAGTATATATTTTCCTCACCTAGAAGAGCAGGAAGGGTAACTGCTGTGCCCTAAAATCCCATGTCTGTGTGGCCAGTGAGTTCTGCTCCCCAGAGGTTCTATAGTGCTTTCTTCACTACCACTACCACTTCACTTCCTCCTCAGAAATTCAACTTTTTGCTGCCTAATAACATATAAACCCCAAATGTTGTCCTCCAGATTTACAGCAATATTTAAATTCAGCTAATATGGATTACTTTTACTGTAAGATATAAAATCCCAGAATGTTTTGGGTTGGAAAGGACCTTAAAAATCATCCAGTTCCACCTCTTTCCACGGCAGGGACACGTCCCACTGTCCCAGACTGCTCCAGCCCCAGTGTCCAGCCTGGCCTTGGGCGCTGCCAGGGATCCAGGGGCAGCCACAGCTGCTCTGGGCACCCTGTGCCAGCCCCTGCCCACCCTAATATCCCATCTAACCCTACTCTTCTACATCTCTAAGCCCATATTTCTGTTGATTCCAGTGTTTTGGGTTTTGGTTTTTTTTGTGACACGGAAGGGATCAATTGTTTCTGCTGCTGAGGCTTAAAAGAGTGTTTGGCATGTGTGTTGTATATTCCATATCATCTGTGATTGCCTTGGATCAAAGAGATAAACTTGCTGGCAGTCATTATCACCTCCTGGAACAGCAGTAAATGTTTGCTAGGACACTGTAACCTGCTCTATTGCAAATTCAAATTACACTGGGAAGGAGGGAGGTAAATCTGAGGTGTGCTGTGAGCCTTCCACAGTGGGCTGACACAGGTTTCTGTCTTGGTCACATAGAGAGATTTTCCAAAATCCCAGAAAGCTGCCATGTCAAGACTTGTGAATAATAGGGCAGAAATCCTGGCACAGGATACCCAGAGAAACTGTGGCTGCCCAATTCTTGGAAATATTCAAGGCCTGGAGCAGCTGGGATAGTGAAAAGTGTCCCTGCTCATGGTTGGAACTGGATGGGCTTCAAGATCCTTCCTTCCCAAGTAATTCAGTTACTTTCAGCAGTATCTGAGGTCCCTTTTTAAAGGAAGGGGAGACCTGTATTAGGAAAATTAGGGCTTAATTTTCCTTGGGAAGCAACTTTGTCCTTCCCCTCTTTCCATAGGGACTTGGTGAAGTTACATTGGGCACAGGGATATTTGTGTTAAGCTTTTTGTTAGATGGAGAGTTCAGCCTGGAGAGGAGCCTCAGCTGAGAGGGGCCTCAGCCCTGAGTGTCCCTGTGGCTGTCCCTGTGGCTGTCCCTGTCTGTCCCTTTTTCTGTCCCTGTCTGTCCCTGTGTCTGTCCCCGTGTCTGTCCCTGGCTGTCCCTGTGTCTGTCCCTGTGTCTGTCCCTGGCTGTCCCTGTGTCTGTCCCTGTGTGCAGAGCTCAGAGCAGGCCCAGGCTCTGCTCCAGGCCCAGCAATGGCCCCAGAGCCACGGGCAGGGCCCGAGCCCAGCAATTCCCCTCACAGAGGCACAACTTCTGCCCTGGACAGTGCCCAGCCCTGAGCAGAGACCAGAGGGGCTCTGGGGGCTCCTCCTGGGGACATTCCAGAGCCACCTGGACCCATCCCTGTGCCCTGTGCTCTGGGATGGCCCTGCTGGAGCAGGGAGGTGGCACCAGGGACCCTCTGTTGTCTGGGACAACAGAGCTTCCCTGCCCAACAGTTGCCCTAAAAGCCCTCAAAATGAACTAAGAATGAGCAAAAAATTGTTTGAAAACCCCAAAAAATAGTTTAAAACCCCAAGTGGAGCCCAGCTGAGGACTGAGTTAAGGGGAGCCACTGCCTACTGAGTTAAAGCTTCAGGAAATCTCTGCAGTTCCCCCAGAGCTGTCCTGGAGCTGCAGGCAGCCGGCTCACAGCACCTCAGCCATGGCAGAGATGTTATTAACTGAGACAGAGGAAAATATACTTTCAGTTATTACATGCTAATAAAGCACAAACTAAACAAATTTAGGCAACAGGAGCAATTATGCCATTAAAGATTTAACTGCAAGATTGATTTTTAAATGACTAATAATCTAAACCAAAGTGTGCACACACCCAAAGAGGAGGGGGGAGGAAGGGAGGGAGGGAGAGGAAGGTAATTTTACCAATTGAATCTAATCAGGGCCTCAGATCAAATGCAGGGCTATAAATGTCAAAATACGTAAGATCTGATGCAAGAGCAGAAGGGGAACCAGGATGGATGAGCTTTCCTCACTTGACCAGATTCTTCTGGCTGGAAGGAAGTTAAACACATGGGGTGGGGAAACTTGGGGAGCTGGGTTATCACCAGAGCTCCCTTTGGATTCTGGTCTGTGTTCCTTTTGGAATGGGCAGGGAGCAGAGAACTGAGGCACAAACTGTGGGCTCAGCCTCGGGTTTGCCTGAGCCCTTTCACATTCTGCTGGATCACTCCTGAACTGGGAGGGAATGGAAAAATTCCCATGCTCACCTGAAAAAGACCCTGTTTTCTGTTCCTGGGCTGCAGCAAAAGGTGGATTTGGAGATCAGGGTGGGACACTTTCACAGCTCCAGGGTTGTATTTGTTTTTCAGAGTTTATGGCAGAGCTGCTCCCTTCGAAAAAGTATAAATCTTAATCAAATAAAACTGATGTGCTGCCATATTTACCCAGTCTCACTGGTTGTCCTACATCATGTTTTAGCATATAAGTTACATGACAGAGTTATCCAGGGGTTGCCAGCTGACACAGAAACAAACCCTCATGTTAAATTGCCTGCAGATGTCCTCTTCCAACTCCTGTAAGGAACTTCTACCAGTTCTCTCTCTCCCCCCACTCTTTTTTTTTTTTTTTGTGTGTTAAATAAAAGCAGCAGAAGAAGGGGAAAACAATCTCAGTTGAATCTCTGTGCTGGTGCCTCTGTTTGCAGGACAGGAAGCCTTTAGAAGACAATGCAATTTATAGGCAGGCACAGCAAAAATCCCTGTAAGGATTTCCATGAGCCTTAGTGGACCAAAGGAGTCGTGGCTCTTTTGAAGGCTGGAGCTGAGTGAATAATGCCAAGTCTAAGGCTGCCAAGGTGGGCTTCTCAGAAGATTCAAACCTGAGGAGGTGAGAAGATCTTTATGTTCTGTATGGCTGTAATTTATCTGATGCTAGAATGTATGGTTAGAGTTTCACCCAGGCATGCCTTTTGTTTGGATATTAATCTAAAGAAATCAGGATTTTATCTGATGGATTTAAATTCTTGCTCCGTTTGGCAGAAATCCCCACGTAAGGTTGTGACATTCTTGAAAACATTCAGTGTTTTCATTTGCATAATTAGGAATCTTTGTTTTGTTTTCATTGTATGAATTTAGTGGAGTTGGTGAACTTTTTGCCTGGCTGTCTCCCTTGGTCAGGGAAATCACAGAATGTTGTTTCTTTTCCCTGGCTGGAGGAGTATGGGCTATTTATGCTTAGTTTTAAAATAGACTTTTCTGTGAGTGCTTGCACCGCTCTTTGGGATATTTCTGGAGGATCAGCCTGGCCAAAAGCAATTGTGAAAGGTTAGTGGAGAGCAGAGCTCCCATTTAAACACCTACGTGGAGGAGCAGCCCTACAAAAGCTGGGAGTGCCAAACAACTCCCACTTGGAACAATGGGAGCTGCTGAGTGCCGACAGCTTCTGAAAATCCGGCCTCACATGGCTTCAAAAGGAGATTAATTAGCAAGTCCAGCAATTTTTTTATTTTATTTTTCTGGTCTTGCTTAATTCTGCATGGTGAATGTTGCATTGAAGCGAGCTCAGCAGTGACAGGTGGTGGGAAGGTGGAGTTCCAGGTGGGTTGGGAGGCAGGCAGGGAGCTGGGCAGGTGTTTCCAGAGTTTTTTTCAGGAGAACTTTCACCAGGAGCTTTAAACTTTGCTGGGCAGGTAGGAGGAAAGCCCTGGGGAGCTCCCTCTGTAACCACCCCACGTGGATTTTTCTTTTTTTTTTGTAGCTTTCCCATTTGTCTTAAACTGCTTCGGAAGTGAAATAAATGAAACCAGAAAAGGCCTCTCTGGCATTACTGAAATAGGGATGTCCAGATGGGAAATTACAGTAATATCACTTGTGCCTTCAGACTTCACGTCCTGTGCAACTTCCATGTGTGGGCAAAGGAGATAAATTTGCTCTCTGGAGCTACACGTGCGCTTCTCTCTTTTGATTAAGCCTGAAACACATTTCTCTTCCCTTTCTGTGATCATGGAGTGAGGTCTGCAGGAAAAATAGGATTAGAAATTAATGTTTTGGGAGCTGTATTTCCAAACTAAGTTATCCTTGTGGCTTTCTGTAATGTCTTTTTTTTTTTTTAAATTATATTTATCACAAATCGCCAGCTATTTTTTTCATTAATGCAGACCAAGAGCAGTAATAATTTGCTAAAACGAAGGAGGATTACTTTTGAAAATCAAATAATGAGTTGTGGTTATTGTTGCTTTTCAAACATGGCAAGCAGGTTGGCGACCAATATGTTTGCAAACGACCTAAGTCTTCCCTTCCAGTGGTAATCCTTATTCTTTTGAAAAGCTAATAAAAGTGGTGTATGAAAGAAATTCCTGGGGCACTGCAGAACTCACCCTCCTAGGGAGAGAGCCAGATGTGCTGGTTAATAACCTTGCAGGCATTCAAAGCCAGGGCAGTAACTTGGTATCACCTAAGCCAGACGTTGTGTGTTGGTGCAAGGCAATATCACATCCTGGTCACATTCGCAGCAGAGAGCTGCAAGACATGTGGAGCCTTATTAAAGGAAGGGTGAAGAAAAAAAATAAAAATGAGGGAAAGAAAAGGAGGGGACAGACAGAAGGAGAGGGAGACAATGTGTCTGTCCTGAGAAGCAGCAAAGGAGCAAACACACAGCTCCACATGTGCGTTAGTCTGTCAGCCTGGATTCTGCTCTCCAGATGTTGGGGTGGATCCTATGGCAGGACTGTGGAGGAAAAAAGGATTTAAAAAGAAATCACATTTCAGGGGTGAAATGAACCTCTCCAGGTTTTACAAAATGCAGCCTCTCTGTGTGATTTTTCAGAATGCTTTAGCGAAATAACAAATTTTAGATTTAATGGTTTTTACAGGCTTGCTTGGCAGCGCCTCCTCCAAACATAAATGTTTGTGTGTGAAACTTGTCAGTGGCTTTTAGAACCAACATGCCTCAGAGTAAAAAGCACATTAAAGTTGTTCTCAGACCGGTCCTACTGAACTGAAAATTGTTTGTGGCGGGGGTCCCAAAATCTGATGGATCTTTCTCAATACTCAATCTCTCCGAATCCAACCCTCTGAGGGCTTTGGCCATCACATCAAAACGGTGCTTGTGCATAACAAAAACATCTATATTTGCAGTGGCAATCAGAATATATCAGCGTCAAGTTAAGATTTTTTTTTTTAAAAATGCCAAATTTGCTTTCCCAGGCGCGGCAGAAAAATAAATCACTTATGGCATTTATGGTATATTTGTAACCCGAAACTGGTGGCTTCGTGTTACCGGGCACAACGTGTGCGGCACATAAACAAACACTGCACACAAAAAAAGACAAGTCCCAGCTTTGTCTGCCTGACACTTCACCTCTGTGACCAGCATCCCACAACCAGGGCCACATGTGCCTTTCTGCTGAGCTCATGTTTGGGTTGAGCCGGGCTCAATCCTGGGTTGGTCCTCGTGGCAGGACTGGGGTGTTCCATGGCACAACAGGGATGAGGTTTGTGCCTGGCCAGCCATGGCCATTGTGAAGGGAAACGGAGAATATCTGCGCATAAATATTTATGTGAATGCGTTAAACAATGTGATTGTTCTTGCCTGAAGATCTTTCATGAGGCCCAGGAATGTAACACTGATGTGAAAAGATGGTGATACACAAATACTACCAAATTTCACATTCATGACTGATCTGGAGTCACTGCTTTCAGCTGTTGCAGGAGTGTGGATACATGAAAACTCCAATCATGGATTTGCAATCACGTTGCAAATAGAAATGAGGCAATTTTATGTCAATATTAGGACAGAGCACTCTGGAAGCATTCTGGATGTTTTCATACATATAATCATGGCTTCAGTAAAATTGTACATTTACAGAGACAGCTGGTGTGCCTTTTCCTGTGTTGGAACAGGATCAGCTGAGTATCGCTTGTGAGACATCTCAGTTTGGAGTTTTGGTAAAAGCCAGAATCACAGATAGAGATTTCTTAGTGGTATTTTGCTGTTGGATATGATCTTGACTTTTCTGGAAATCCCAAAAACAAGTGGACTTTGCAGTCCTTTCTTGCATCCACCACACAAAGTGTGTGGCGCAGTGCAGCACCATTTAACCAGGGCAAAAATAATCTTTTCCTTCCTGGTACAGCCAGGTGGCATCTCCAAGTGTGCCCCACACACCTCAGACAGGGTGAGGGCTGCTGGGGCTCTGTGGGTGAGAGCTTTGCAGGCTGAGCTTTCCATCCTCACACACTGGAGTTTGTCAGAGGGAGATTCTTGGAGCCAGCCGGGTGTGATTCATCCCTCCCGGCAAGGCCTCTGAGGCAATCTGACATTATTGGGACTGATATCATTAATTAATGAGGGCTGGATGTTATTCTTAGACACTGGATTGAGGATTGGGTAGGGAAGCCTATGAAAGGGCTCTTTGATTGAGGAAAATTCCTACGGCGCTGTCAAATTTGCTAACAAAATTAAATCATCTGCCAACTTTCCAAGTCGAGGAGCACATCCCTTCTGAAATCTTGACTGAGTCTCCTCAGTGCCTTCTTGGGATCAAGGGATTTTTGGATTTATATTCATGCCAAATGAAAATGATAGATAGCCTCCAAAACCCAGAGTCTTAAATCTACCAGGCAGGCTTTGGAGAAAGCATTTCTGTTGGTTGTAGCACAGATTTGATCCTCCCCCACCTTTGTTTTTGGCTGTGCTTGGTTTAATGTGCTCAATGTAGAAAGGAACCAAATCCCAGAGCTTATGTGGAGCCTGGTAGTTGGTCACTGTGACCTGCATCCCCCCCCCCAAGGCATGTGCTCATACAGCTCAAACAAACCCCAAATTTAATGGGGTTTTTGTTTGGAATAAAAAAATATGCTCCAAACCAAATGTAGGGAGGTCTCCATGCTGCCAGCACTCCTGTCTTCAGGGCTGGTGCTGCCCTTCTTCTTCCCAGTGCTTTTCCTGCTTCTTTTCTTGACTGGCTGCTCCCTGAATGGACCCTGCAGGTGTCCAGAATGAGCCCAGCCTTTGCAGGCCTCTGGCAGCAGATTTATAAATAAAATGCTGTCATTTCAGCCCAGCCCCAGCAGGGCTGGGAGCGCAGGAAGCGCTGTGCACATGTGGGGCAGTCACACATGGATCCCATTGCAGCCCTAATAACGCTGGGATGGGGGAGAGGGCTGAGGGGCTGCTGCCAGGTCAGCTCCCTCCCTGGTTCATCTGTCTCCAGGCTGCTTTGTGTCAACAGAGGTGTCCAGGCATGGCCAGCTCCTCAGTTTCTTCTTACTGCCACAGTTTTGGGGCAGGGAAGTGGCAGATGTGGCCAGCAGTGCTTAGCCTGCTCTTTGGGGTTGAGTTAAGGTTGAGTGAAGGTTGAATAGGGATTGGGAAGGTTGAATAGGCTTGTGGGATGATACCACCTGAGTGATGGTGATTGTGTCCCCAAGAGTCCTTCAGGAACATGGTTTGGACCTGGGGATGCTGCTAGCAGGGGCTGGACACGAGCCCAGGGGTGCCCAGTGGGGGCAAGAGGCCCCTGGCAGCTGGGCTGGATGAGGAATTGTGTGTGCAGCAGGAGCAGGGCAGGGATTGTCCCTCTGTGCTGGCTCTGAGAGGCCCCTCCAGGGCTGGGCCCAGTTCTGCTCCTGCAGGAGAGCCCTGGAGGGGCTGGAGCGTGTCCAGGGCAGGGAACGGAGCTGGGCAGGGGCTGGAGCCCCAGGAGGGGCTGAGGGAGCTGGAAGGGGCTGAGGCTGGAGCAAAGGAGGCTCAGGGGCCCTTGTGGCTCTGCACAAGGCCCTGCCAGGAGGGCACAGCCGGGGGGGTTGGGCTCTGCTGCCAGGGAACAGGGACAGGAGCAGAGGGAGCGGCCTCAGGCTGGGCCAGGGCAGGCTCAGCTGGGACAGCAGCAGCAATTTGCCCATGGAAAGGGAGCTCAGGCCTTGGCAGGGGCTGCCCAGGGAGCTTTGGCGACCCAAGGAACACCTAGACATGGCACTCAGATCTCTGTTTGCCAAGGTGGGGATGGTCACAGGTTGGGCTTGATGATTTTGGAGGTGTTTCCCACCGTGAATGATTCTGTGATTTCATGATTCTGCACTGTGGATCAGGTTTGTCTCTCAGCTGCAGCACATCATGCTCAGCCTCTGGAATACGTGTGCCTGCACACACACACAGCTGGGAGCAGAGCAGCAGCCACCTCAGCTGAATAAAGTATGAGAATGTTTACTACTTGGGAGAAAAAACAAATCTGTTATGAATTGTGCTAATTATACAGAGCCCTGACGTGGTACCGTACATTCGGCAGCAGAAAGACCCGAGTTATTTGGATCCCCCATTTGGTTTGGTGTGGCTCACATCCATGAACCAGGCTCTAATCTCCAGTTCTGGCTGCTGGAGGGGAGGAGTTTTTTTAGGGATGTGTGTGTGTGACTTTTCTTTAGATATCTGCTCTAGAGGCGCCCTTCAAGCATTTTGCTTCTGTTGCCAGCATCAACAGACGAGGTGCTGGAACACAATGATAAATTAAATAGCAACAAGTTACCCAGACCTAATGGTATTAATCCAGGAGTTTTGAAAGGCCTGAAGAATGAAGTGCCTGAGCTGCTCACAACACAAATGTATGGACTCAGGGGAAGTGGGAAACTTAAGAGTGACAGTCTTTGTACTTACTTATAAAAACAAACATGAGAGCAGAGCTGGGAAGCACCTCCAAGCCTTACTGCGGGGCCAAAATAACACCTAACCAGTCGTAATAATAAACAATGGCAAAGTTATAAATACACCTCCTCCATCAACCATGTGAAGTGGGATGTATTTTCTAAAGGAGAATTGGAAGTCTTTGTTGTAGCACAGTTTTTAGGTTGCACAAAAAAATAAATGGAGATTTGAAAGAACGGGTTTATTTTTTAAAAAAATCAGCTCAAAAAGCTTTCTTGTCAAAAGAAAAAGTGACATTTGGTCAGCCATTAAAAATAGATAGGAAAGAAACAAGGAAAAATAACAAGGAAAAACCATGAAAAAAATTAGTCAAAAATAATTTTTCAGGCTGGCACTCAAGACCAGTAGCAGGGTGTCTCAAATCACATCCTAAATCAGGTGTTGTTTAATCCATTTGGTAATGAGCTGGAAAACAGGAAGCTAGACCCCAATCAGATTGGAGATTATATCCATGGTTGTGTATTTTTTAGGTTATTCAGGACAAACTGAAGGAAATACAGAATGTTTCACCAAGCCAAGCAGAAAGTGCCGTGCTCTGACAGATCCATCTGAGAAAGCACTATAAAAAAAATCTGTGCCATTGAATAACTATCACTGCAATTAAAAATCACTGAAAAGCATTTTTGAGACACTACATTAATCTTCTCTCATGCTGAAAACTGATCTCTGGCTCTCTGCTTATCAGGTTCTAATTTATAGTGAAATATGAACCTGCATCCTATGACAACCATTTCTCTTTGATAACCTTCTTAAAAGTTTTTCTGCACAAAGTCCTAAGCTTGTGGTACACTTGTATTCTGTCTGGGCCAGGCAGTGATCCATGTGGTGCAGTGGCTGACAAATGGCAGGGATGATAATTAATACCATAATCAGCTTTTGGAGCTGCTGTGATGGAGTAAAATGTTTGAGGGGTTTGATTTGTATTAGAATCACACAGAATGGGTAAAAGAGCCACAGAGGGTCCCTGGTGCCACCTCCCTGCTCCAACTGGGCCATCCCAGAGCACAGGGCTGGGTCCAGGTGGCTCTGGAATGTCCCCAGGAGGAGCCCCCAGAGCCCCTCTGGTCTCTGCTCAGGGCTGGGCCCTGCCCAGGGCAGAAGTTGTGCCTCCTGTGAGGGGAATTGCTGGGCTCAGGCCCTGCCCGTGGCTCTGGGGCCATTGCTGGGCCTGGAGCAGAGCCTGGGCCTGCTCTGAGCTCTGCACACAGGGACAGACACAGGGACAGCCACAGGGACAGCCAGGGACAGACACAGGGACAGCCAGGGTCAGACACAGGGACAGCCAGGGACAGACACAGGGACACCCAGAGCTGAGGGCCCCTCTCATCTGGGGCTCCTCTCCAGGCTGAGCAGATTCCAGAAAGAAAGAAATGAAATATAAAAACAAAACACAGAAGAGTAGGTGGTCACTGATGTATTAGAAATCCATTTTGTAAGTCTCTCCTGGCCAAGGAAATGTCACTTGTTCAGTGGCTGTGACAACAAAAGTCTCTGGCCCTACCATCAAGTGGTGTCCTTGGAAAAATGCTTAGAGGGAGCCTCAGGGTTAGCTGTGGCCTCTGCAAGTTGTTGTGTTAGGCAGTGAAATTCAGGTTCCATGCCTGCATTTGCTTGTGGAGTGGGCACTGGGAAGGGTCTGATGATGCCTCTGGCCTGGGAGAGCAGTGTAGAGCAGGAGGGATCCATGTGAGCATCATTTCCATCACATCAGTGCCTTCAGGCACAGCCTCAGAAATTTGCCGCAGGGTGACAGAATGGTTCCTGTCCCTCAAAGAAGCCTTTTCCTTTCTATAGCAGACTGCCAAGACATGGCTGTCTGTCACCTGAGGTGTGCACAACACCTTGTTTTCTGGGGCCTGACCTAAACCCACCACTAAATAAGCTCACCTGTCTGCTGAGCTAGATTTAACCTGGTGATGTGGATGTCCCAATTCCTGTTTTTCGTTTCCTCAGATCTCAGATAACTCAGCACTTGGGGAGCTGCACAAAACAGTGGCCACATGCTTCATTCAGAGTTTCCATCAGTACCAGGTGGAGCAGAGGGAGCCAAGTTGATTTCTCACCTATGTCAGTGAGATCCCTGGGTGCTGTGAGTTCATCCAGATCAGGAGCTGCACTGCCTGCCCAGGGCTGTGTGCTTTGTAGGATATTTTTGTGTTTTCTGCCTTCCCATCTCTGATTATTTCTGCTTCCTGATGTCCTGAAGATGATTTCCTGCTCTGAATTCTATGCCATGACTATCACAGAATCCCAAATTACTTGAGGTTGGATGGGATCTCTGGAGATCAACTGATGCCTTGTGCAGGCTGCCCTAGGGCAGAGGATGGACAGAAGTAAAGAATAAAGCAGGGATTTATGAAAAGGATTTCCTCCATGAATGCAC
Source organism: Zonotrichia albicollis (assembly GCF_047830755.1). Lineage (NCBI taxonomy): Eukaryota > Metazoa > Chordata > Aves > Passeriformes > Passerellidae > Zonotrichia > Zonotrichia albicollis. The sequence goes on along the minus strand of NC_133820.1, from coordinate 14,580,849 downwards.
CTTGGGCAGCACCAGAGCCCAGCCAGGGCTGCACCCAAGATGAACCAAAATGGCCCCAAAATGCGCGGCCGGGCACGGGGTCTCTCCCTGGGATCAGTTCTGCTCCATTTGCACCTTGCAGTTCATTGTCCCATTCCAGCTTCAGCCCAGGCAGTCCCACCCTGCTTGTTTTTCTCTCTCCAGCCCACGGTGTTTGTGCTCTTGGGCTGAGATTTGGGTCATTTGTCCTTTACTACTGGAAAGAGACTTTATGTCTTTAGGATCAAGATCCATCTCCCCTAAGTCTGAGAGCTAAACCTGTCCTGAGAGCTCATGGAAATATTGGTATATCCTGAGGGTATTTAATCCCATATCAAAATAAATTTCAAAGGAGCCAAGGCAGTAATTTTAATCTAGATGTTGAATTTTTGGGCAGTTAAGGTAAAGATAATATCTCTAAAGGATTTGCATACATTGCTGTTTCTTGATTCTCTAGTGGAAAGGGGCATTCACAGCCTTGAAGAATTCCCTTAAACTTAAAATAAAACTCGTATGCCAACTTTATAACCATGGATCAGATGGAATAAAAATTATACAAAATATCTTTGGTAGAGAATGATTTGGTCCCTGTCCAGATGTTTCAAATGGTAGTTTTAGCACCCAGTTAAAGGTGTCAGAGGTACAGGGATTAGCAATTTGGATTTACAAATTACTACTTTTTAAAAAATGTTTTCTGTGTGAGATAGGAGAGAAAAAGTCTCTCATGGGACTGTGATTTTTTAAAGTTTCATAATTCCTTTCTGTATGCTAATTTTTCTTTCACCAGAACTTGTGGAATTACATATAATATAAAAAAAATATATTTAATCCTGTCTCTTTAGGAGCTCAATGAAATGTTTTGCTTTTACACTTTGTGACTGCTTGGCTCTCCCTAGAAATTAAATAATTTAATAGTTATTTTTATTCCATGACAGAAAATGTCCTTTAAAATAGGTCCAGGTGTACAACCCTCCAACCAAGGCTGACAGTACCATTCCTAGCTAGGATCCCTGTGCCTCTGGCAGGTTTTAGCTTTTCCTGACAAGGAGGTTCTTTATTCCTGGCCATTTGCACCATATGGTGAGGAGCTGCAGCTTTTATCCTGAATCAGTCCCTGAGTGCTTTTCAGACAATTTTTATAGGAGTCCCTTCACTCCTGGCTGAAGCAGAGCTAGTGTTGGGGGAAGATGTGGCAACCACTCAGAGGAAATGGTTGCCATGTCCCTGCAGCCTCTGGAAAAGTCTGCAGCACTTCTGGAAAATGGGACCACTTTGCAGATTTTTGGTAATTGTGATGACATTGGTTATGGGAGGCCAGGCCCGTGTGAGTTAACAAGGTATGAACAAACTGCAACCTGGGCAGGCTCCTCACCCTTCCCTCTTCAGGATGAGAAGAAGACAAAACAAGTTTGGTTTTGGCTTATCAAGGGGACGTAACAACCCAGGTGGTCTCTGTTCCATAGAAATAAGGAATATTCTGAGTTGAAATGACCCACAGGGATCCCCGAGTCCCACCCCTGGCCTTGCCCAGACCCCCAAAATCCCACCTTGGGCATCCCTGGCCAAAGGCTCCTGGAGCTGTGGCAGCCTCGGTGCCGTGCCCATTCCCTGGGCAGTGCCAGCACCCTCTGGGCAAGAACCGTTCCCCTAAAATCCAACCTAAATCCCTCCTGGCCCAGCTGCAGCTGCTCCCTGGGTGCTGACCCTGTGCCAGAGCTCAGAGCTGTCCCGTGGGAGGAGCTGCAGATCCCCGAGTTCTGCCCTCAGTGTGCTCTGCTCCAGCTGGGCAGACCAAGTGCCCTCAGCCTCTCTCCTCTCCTCAGTTGTTGAGTTTCAGCCAGACACACATCTTCTGCTCCATCCTGAGGTCTCCCTCTGCTTCAGCCACCTTCTGTGCAGTGAGGAGATGGCACCTGGCCAGCAAAGGAGGCAGAAGTATTTTCCCACTTCATGCATCCTTTAGGAGGATGAATTTGTCAGGGAAAGAGCTGCCAGGTAGATGCAGAAGTTAAAAACAAAGAAACACCAGATAATTTTCTGAGGTGAACAATACAAAATTACTGGATGGGGGAGGTTGGGAAGGCCCACAGAGGGTCCCTGGTGCCACCTCTCTGCTCCAGCTGGGCCATCCCAGAGCTCAGGGCACAGGGTTGTTTCCAGGTGGCTCTGGAATGTCCCCAGGGAGGAGCCCCCAGAGCCCCTCTGGTCTCTGCTCAGGGCTGGGCACTGCCCGGGGCAGAAGTTGTGCCTCTTGTGCAGAGGAATTCCTGGACATGAGTCCCTGCCCATTCCTCTTGTCCCCTTGCTTGGCACTGCTAAGAAGAGCCTGGTACATCCTCTTGACACTCTTGGCTGCCCAGTGCTATAAAGCAAAGCTTCCTGACATCAAATCAAGTTAATAATTTTCCTTTGTGAAAGTTTCTGAAAGGAATTACTCTTCTCATGCCCCTCTTTAAATCTATGGGAAGTTCAAGTCAGAGCTGTAGGGTCAGGCCTGGCATCCATTGCCCTTCACAGCAGACGGAAATCTCAAACTGAAGAAATGAACCAGCAGCTCCAAAATGAAGGATTTTGCCTTTAAAGGGTACAAATTCTCCTGATCCCGTAAGTACATGCCTTAAGTAGAGGCTCTCCAAGCCAGGTTTAATGGGAACACTGGGATCTGGTAGTGCAGGACTTCCCACAGTGTCAGCTGGGCTTTTCTGAAAAAATATGATAAAAATGAGATCTGTGAGAGCCTGGGTGGAGCTGTGTGAGAGAGAGTTTGTGGCTGACAGCATTTTTCCAGGAAACTGGACAGTGGGCCCGTGATTTCAGATGCTTTACTAGTTCTGATGAGCAAACCAGGCTGGGTGAAGCCCAGATAATGCCTGTCCCCACTGTTACAGACTTTCATGTGGTTTAGATATAGAGCATTTAAATTGTTTTGGATGAGAGACTTTAATGAGATGGCAGTTTTGGAAGTGCTGGCTGTAATAGCAGTACTGTTAATATTACTGTTTTTGGCATGGCAGACATGAGAAAAGTATTTTTAGAGCCAGACATGTGAGAGGCTTGCCAGGGGGTAGCATCTCTTCTCTCTGTCTTGCTCTGCATGTGGCTTTAACTTGAAACTATTATTCCCTCTGGGCCAGCAAACCATTTTGGCTAAAAATTGCCTTGGATGTGGGAGACAAGGATCAGCTTCACACATGTGGGCAGAACCCACACATCTCATTCCTGCCTCTTCCAGAGATAAGCTGTGAGGGAGTTTCCTGAAATATTTCACTTGATGGAGCAGAGGAAACGTTTTTTAAAGGAAGAGGTGCTTTAAAGAAAGGAAAGAATCTGTAATTATGTAACTTTCATTGCTGTCAGCCTGCATTTTAATGACTTTGATTTTCAGGTAGCAAATCAGTAGAAATCCATCCTCAAATAGTCTGTTGGCTGCTTTACTCCAAAGCATAAACATGGTTTTTTATTCATTCTGTGTATTTATATTTGATCGCAAAACTCTAAGAAATATCTTTAAAGTTTTGAGTTTGTTTTCTTAATAAGCAAAAAATTAAAAATCCTTTAAAGAGACTAAGGATATGAAATTGCTGTTTTAACGATATTGAATGAGATTTATTAATCATTAATAGATATTAATGAGCCCACTGTCAGGAAAGCAATGCAAGATATTAAACTTCCCTGCTTTGAAGAGTTCTGCTCTCTGAAGGGAATAAAATTGAAGCAATATAGGAGAATTACCTTGAAAGCTGGGAGTGGATGATTCTGAAAGCCTCTTCCCACCTTGATGATGATGATGATGATGATGGTTCGTTCAGCATCCATGAGTACCAGGTCTCAAAGGTGAAATTTTGCAGCATGTTCCAGATGGATGGAGCTGCAGACATTGTGAATGTGGCTTCTGGTTCAGGACTTTGCAATAAAGGTTTGCCAACAAGAAATGAGGGAAAAGCATCATTGTTTTAGAGCTGTGTGAGGCCTCTTTTTTATGCCTGAAACTAGATCTTAAACTGATAAACAGACATATGGATAGAAATAACTTCATTTTCTGAGTGAAGATTGGTGGCCCCTTTTGAAATCTGGGCTAGCCTGAACTTCACATCTGAGTAGGTGGCTCCAGAAGGAGCCAGCCTGACCAGCCTGGAACTTTCAGATAACCAGCACAAGCAGAAATATTTCCCCTAAATTCAGCCTTAGCCTGGTAGGCCAAAATATCTGCAAACTGACAGAAGTAGTTTAGTTTCGACACTGAGGCTGTTTTGCAATCTTCCCCTCCTCACACACATGTGCAGTTTGGCTGCTATTTATCACTTTAAATTATCCCCTATCAAATATGAGAAGTGTTATGAGTAGCTGGGATGAAGTGCAGGCTCTGAGGAAGACAGTGATAGAACTCCCCTGGCTTTAACAGAGACAGGTTTTAACCCTCACCCTCTTTTTTTTTAGCTCTCTGTGTATACTTCTGTTGGTTATGAACTGTATCACTCCTTGCTGTTTTATTTTGGCAGGCTTCAATGCAAGATAATAGCATGTATTTTTAAAAGTCAAGTTGCTAGCTTTGTAATAGGAAATTAAATACTCCCTTCTAAGCGTGATTAGTCTATTAAAAAAAAAATAGTAGAGTCATTCAGAGGGAGATAACAAGATAAACTGGTGAGTAGAGCTCTTAAGGCCAAGTGTTTGAGTATATTTTAACAAGGTATTTAAATTCTAAGTACTATATTTTTTTCTTCCATAGTTATCCATGGACATGGAGTTACTTCCTGCATATTTGTACAGATATGTACAGATATTATTTTGAAGTAATTCACACATTGCATCAGTCCATTCATAGCTTGAGCGAGCCCCCGCCTGAATTCACTAAGTTGATTTAAAAACCTGTACTCAGACTGTGGGACTGGTGAGTTCCCTGCATTTCCTGTAGTAGATTTTGTTAATGGATGATTGAAATTGTCCAAGCTATGGGCTAGAAACAAATCCAGCAGGGCTCATTTTGGGATCATTCTGTGCAGAACTCCCGCAAATAAATACCCAGTGAAAAGTCACTTGTATCCTCAGCCTCCAAAACATCACAGCCTTGCCATAATTTCACATCAGTCACTTCACAATGTGCCACATCAAAAACCAAAAATATTTGCTTTTTTTACAACAGTAGAATGTATGGATAGGCCATACTTATTTTGGAAGGTTGAGGTAGCACACAGACTGGTAATTCCTTTTCTGTATGGAGTTATAAATACAGTCACTAATTGTGCCACATTTTAAGGGAGTTTGTAGAAAATTCTGAGTTTTTACTAGTGGTGTTTATTTGCTCTTGAAGATAAGTGATTAAAAATGAGCTTGTGAAGTGTCAGAAATGCCAAACAGTAAATATTTTTTTTCGGTATGCAAATACTTGCCTGCATTGATTACTATATTTTGACACATAATGATAAAGCATTAATGTGAGGAATACATTATACAAAACCACAATAATCACCAAGGTTCTGTAACATCTTTATGGCCTTCCAAAATCCACCATGTGGGAACTTTGTTAAATTAGTAGTGATGCAGTTTGACATATGGGAAGTTTGGGAGATTTGGAGGAAAAGCATTAACCCTGACACTTGAGGTTTTTTGGGTTTTTTGTTTGTTTTTTTGAGGTGTTTTTTTTTTGTTTTTTTTGGGGTTTTTTTTGCTTTTTTAAAGAAAATGTATACACAAATTAATATATATTAGGATTTTTTTTAAGGTTTCATTTCACCTGCCTTTAGAAATCTGTAATGCCTGCATTTAAACTATTTATCTGAAGCTCTTTTTGGAGACTCATAGAATCATCAGGATGGGAAGAGCCTTCCAGAACGATCCAGTGCCACCCCAGCCCCACCAGCATCACCCCAAATCCTGTCCCCAAGGCCACATCCAGACTGCTCTGGGACAATTCCAGTGACTCCAAACCTCCCTGGGCAGCTCAGCCCAAGGTCCGACCACTCTGCCAGGGAAATTTTCTGTCCCAATCTCCAACCTGTGCAATTTGAGGCCATTTCCTCTCCTTTTTTCCCTGTCCCTCCTGTCAGGAGTTGTGCAGAGCACTGAGGTCCCCCCTGAGCCTCCTTTTCTCCAGACTGAGCCTGTTTCCCATCTCCATCATCCTCTCTTCATCAGATTCATGTTCCACCCCTTCCCCAGCTCCATTCCCTTCTCTGGACATACTCCAACATCTCAATGCTTTTTTTTTTTTTTTAAGTGAGGGAATCAATGTCCTTTTTTTTGAAGTGAGGGAGTCCATGTCCCTTTTTATTTGAAGTGAGGGACTTTCCTCCTCCAGTGGAAAGGAACCTGACATTTTTAAGGGCAGAAATAACCTCAGCTGAAATCAGTTGCTGCAAACAACCCAGGAAACCCAATTCCTACAGCACACACCCTCCTGATTCCCTGCACAGATGCTCTGGCAGTGCTTTTTCCCTGTTTTTTTTCCCACCTGCAGGGCTGGGAAGCCTTTGGGAGGAGGGCAGGGCTGTCCCGGGGTGGTGGCCCTGGAGAAGCGGAGCTGTCCAGCACCTCCAGCTCCTCAGGGCAGGGCTGCTGCTCCGAGAGGGTACAGGAAAAACAGGAGAAACAGGAGAAACCTTCACCATTCTCCCAGCAAACACTTCCCTGCTCCACAGCTGCTCCCAGCATCGCTTTTGAAGCCTCCCAGTTGGCTCGGGGGGCACCGTGCATGGCTGACATCATCCACAAATGTTCAGCACAAGTGGGGCTGGGCCAGAGGAAGCTCTGCTTTGGAAGATGCTCTTGGAAAGGCTGCAGCCTTCAAAGCTGGCTCCTGAGCCCTGCCCTGTGATACACGGCCTTTGTTTTGCATAAATGTTTGTTTTAATGAGGTAGCGCGATGCAGATCGTCCAAATGAAAAACATGTGATGCACCCTAGGCAAGAGAAAGGCAATAACTACACAGATTTTTGAGGGGGGCTAGTCATACCACAGGCTACCATTATAACTGAAAAAACAACAAGAATTTTAATATAGCTGTCTGGCCAAATATATTAATTTAAATTGAATGGCTTTTTCTGATATTATAGCTGTGAGGCACAATGTTCTACTGGCAGGCATCTTCAAAACCTTTTTTAGAAGATTTGCTTCAAATTATTTCTGTGCACCAGATCTTGATGGTATGTGCATTTGGGAGTCTGACCAAAGGGGGAAAAAAAAGCTTTTGATTAAATCAATGACCTTTCCTGAAGGTTGAAAGAAATGGAGATTGTAATACAAAAAGCTGCCTCCTCCAACAGTGTTTTCTTCAAAACATTTACTCTGAGCTCTCCTCCATTAACCTTGCTCTAAGTTTTTCACAAATTTTTGTATCCTTGTGCCAGCACAGAAATATTCTTTCCCACCAGCAAATCCTTTAAAATAAATTTCAGTCATTTCCGTGATTATTTCCCTAAGTAATTTCCTGATCACCAGTTTCCATTCTTTGCCAGAGAATCCTGATGTGTTTCTCCAAAACCTGGCAAAACTGGTTTCCCTCAGCTAATTGGATGTCTTGGCAAACTAAAGACATTTTCCTGCTTGCTTGGAGATGAAAAGTGTGATCATTTCTTAATTATTTTCTGGATTGATTTCACTTGATAAAAAATAACATCAACTCATCCAAAAATATCAACTCATCCAAAAATATCAACTCATCCAAAAATATCTTTGCACTTTGTAATTATTTCATGAAGCAAAGCTCTGGGAAGCCACAAAAGCTGAGAACAACGTGGAACATCCTTCCCTAGAGGTTGATGTTCATGAAAGTTGAGTCTCACAAGGAGAACAATACCTTGTAGAATATTAGGTTGGCTGTTATTAGATTAGACAACAAAAGCATCACAAATTTCACCAAAAGACAGAGGCTTAATAACATCTCCTATGTGGAGATGCTGGAGGATAAACTTTGCTTTTGTGCTCACCTGGGTGGCTTCATTTTCACTTGGGCTGGGACAACCCACAGACAGCTTGGAGGAACATCTTAGTGTTTCTTCTCACATTGTCAGGGGTGGAATTTGGTTCTCTGCAGCCCAAGTTGTCTTTGAGAGCAAAGAAATCTGAAGCGACCCTTTTTAGGAAACACTTCTGTTCTGTTTTTTTGGTGGTTTTTTTTTTTTTTTTTTTTTTTGGTTTGCAGATGTTTGATATATAAGTAATAGAATCCCAGAATGGTTTGGGTTGGAAGGGGCATTAAAGCCCATCCAGTGCAAGCCCATCCAGTGCCACCTCTACCATGGCAGGGACACCTCCCACTGTCCCAGGCTGCTCCCAGCCCCAATGTCCAACCTGGCCTTGGGCACTGCCAGGGATCCAGGGACAGCCCCAGCTGCTCTGGGAATTCCATCCCAGCCCCTGCCCACCCTGCCAGGGAACAATTCCGAATTCCCAAGATCCCCTCCATCCCTGCCCCCTTCATCTTAAGGCTGTTCTCTAATTACTAATTCCCTAATGACTATTTCCTGTTTTCATATCCAGTTTTTGATGGATTTGTCTACTTACGTGAATGTTTGGTTGAATTTTCAACTCTACTGTTGGAGTGTTTGAATTTTTTTTTCTGAATACATGCACTTGATTACTTGAAGTTCAGAGTTTTGGAGGACTCAGTTCTATGGCTCAGCTGACAAGGTGGTGTTCAATCAAAGGTTGGACTTGATCATGGGGATTTTATCCCAGCCTTAATGGCTCTTTGATTCCACATCCAAACCTGCACTTAATTTTAGCATTTCCCAGGGAATAAGTTCTAATTTATAAGCCTGGCTCTTATGAAACAGAGATGGATTTTTCTTTTATCTGTGCCCCCAGCTGTAATTCTCCCAGGGCTAGACCTGAAGAGGTGCTGGTTCTGCTAGTCCCGCTCCTTGTTTTCTGGAAACTTTCTGTATAATATTTAACATTTTATTAGCTCCCCATCTGGGATTTTTGTTTCTTCCACAGATTCCTGCAATTCCATGTATTTCTACCTGTATTTACCTACCAATCTTGGATTCAGGAAGCAGCCAAAACACGTGCTTGACTTTGAGGATAAGCTTAAAATTCACCAAGTGTCTTGGTTTGGAAAGACAGGTGTCTGCTAAGGAAGGCAGGAGCCTCCCCTGAAATGGAAAATGTAAACCCCCTCCCTCTGAATTATTATAATTTTGAAATTAAGGGACTCTCAGGCAAAGATATGGGAGTAGGAATAACAGTTCTTTGCTAGGAAATTTTAAAATACAAATGCAGTTCTACCAAAAAGAAACAAACCACTGCCAGAGTCAGAGCAGTCCCTGCCCCCTGTGTGTCAGGGGGTGTCCCAGCCCCATCCCACGTGGGCTCAGCCCTCCTGCAGTGCCAGCTGTGGCTCTGCTGCAGCAGGGATCCTGCACAAGGGCGGAGTTTTCCTCTGCAGCTCCAGGGCTGCTGCAGATGGGCCTGGACTCCCTCTGGCAATGCAGGGCAGCAGAAAGCTGCTCCTCTGGCAATGCAGGGGGCAAAGGCTGCTGTGCTGTGCCAGGCTCAGATTGGATCCAGGTAGGAATGCTTGGCTCCTCCCCTGGGCGGAGCATCTCCCCATGGGATGCTGGGATTGGATCAGCCCTGCAGGGACACTCAGTGGCCATGGACAGCAGAGATCTCCTGGAGGGAGGGTTGGCTGTGGGAGAGAGAAAGGAAAAACTGCCCCAGGAACAGCAGAGAACTGCCCCAGCTCTGACAGATGGATATAGAACACACACCCCCGTTTCCAACCTAGGACACCAAGTGTAATGGGGTTTGAGCATCTGCTTAGAGTGAAATCTAAAATTAAATGTCCTTCCTGAATGAGGATGTTCTCCTGAGTCAGCCCCTGCTTGCAGTGCCTCAGCCTGAGCCCTGGCTGTCCCCGAGTGTGTCAGACACGCCGGATGCTCTCAGAAGTGGTTGATCTGATGAAAGAATTCATCTCCGAGTCATAAAGAAACCACAAGTTTCCTTCACTTTCAGTCTGCTGCTTTGATATCCTTGGTCAGCAGTTCTCCTCAGAAACCATCCCCCAGTGAGGTCCCATCCCTCATGATCTGGTTTATGCAGCCTGATTTCCCCACTGCCTGAAGATGTTTGTCACCCAGCTGTATCCTCTGCATTCCCTTCTGTAGATATTGTGAATATTTGGGGAAGGAGGCTCTTCCCATGTCTTGCCCAGGGAATCTCCATTGTGATTGAAGCCTGAAATAACACAGTGATTAGAGCATGAATTTAGGTGTATCATTTCCATAAGGTGCTTTAATGCATGAGATTAGTGTTAATCTGGAGGCGTTCCAATTTAAAAACAGTTTAATAACTTTAAATAAATAAACAAATAAAATTTTTAAGTGTAGGAAAAAATGCTCCCCTCTTACGGAGAAAATTAACCTGAGGGAAAAACTCCTTCCAAATGAACCTTCACCTGTAGCAGCTGAAAGTTTTGTTAAGAGCTGAACACATGAAAATCATCTTTGTAATTGAAGAGTCAGTTGTTTTGAGCTCTTTTGTGCAGCATTTATATTAGTAACATAAATCACCACATAAGATTTTGGATATTTGTGGTGCACAAAGTTCTGTGGTATTCCAATTTAAAAATGACTGAGTAATTTAAAATAAATAAATTAATGAATAAATATTTTTTTAAAGTGTAGGGGAAAAGGCACCCCACTCAATGAGAAAATTAAACTGAGGGAGAAAATCCCTCCAAATATACCTTCGCCTGTTGCAGCTGAACATTTTGTTAAGAGCTGAACACATGAAAAACATCGTTGTACTTGAAGAGTCAATTGTTTTGAGTTCTTTTGTGCAGTATTTAGATTAATAACATAAACCACCACATATGATTTTGGGTATTCATGGTGCACAAAGTTCTGTGGTATTCCGATTTAAAAATGGTTGAGTAACTTAAAATAAATAAATAAATAGATAATTTTTAAAAAGTGTAGGGAAAAAGGCACTCCACTCAATAAGAAAATTAACCTGAGGGAGAAAATCCCTCCAAATGACCTTCATCTGTAACAGCTGATCATTTTGTTAAGAGCTGAACACACAAAAATCATCTTTGCAATTGAAGAGTTAATTGTTTTGAGTTCTTTTGTGCAGTATTTAGATTAATAACATAAATCACCACATATTATTTTGGTGCACAAAAGTTCTGTGGTTTGATATAGGAAGCTTGAAAAAGCCATGTTTACCAACCTTACTTGAACTAACTGGTATCCTTATTTGTTATCCCCTGCAATTCTTTTTTTAAAGGACAATTTCTGGAATGACAGCTGAGTAACATCAGCCTTGCTGTAACTATTTTTGCATTTTTTAAATATTCCTATTAGAAGCTCAAGCCAGAAAAAATACCCCAGTTTTTGGCAGTTGATGAGAACCACTGACTCTGATTTTTGACTCTGCAGTGACATGGTTCTGTGTCAAATAAGGCATTCCAAATTCTTTCCTCGTGGAGAGAGCTGTGTGGCTGACAGTGTCTCCGTGGGCTTGCTTGGATCCTGCCTGTGATGCTGGCAGATGCTTTGGTTCTGCACATGCTTGGCTTGAACAAACCTGCACAAACACAGTTTGCAGAGAAATGCACTCCTTCATCACTTTATCACCGTGTGCTGTTGATATTCCAATGGCAAACAAAACTTCCCTGACCCCCAAACCTGAGGCGGCTGATGTGCAGGACCCAGGGGAAGTTTCGCATTGAGGGTTCTGATTCAGAAAAGTGTCTGAGAAAGTGTCAAATTGTCCTTCTGGTGTTTGCAATTCCTTCTGTCCCACCTCTCCCAGGAGAATTGAGGCACAAGTGGGAGGTTGAGATCTGGAGGGAGGCACTGGGTGCTGAATCTTCTCCTGGCACTGCTGTGTTGGGAGTTCAGGGATGCAGATTGTCCTGGTTTGGAAAGACAGGAGTCTGCTAAGGAAGGCAGGAGCCTCCCCTTGCAATGGAGAATGTAAACCCTCCCCACCCCTCCAAATTGCTGTAAATTTTAAATTAAGGGGCTCTCAGGCAACAAATATGGGAGCAGGAAATAACAGTTCTTTAAAAGGGAAAGGAAAAAAATAAAAGGATAAAAGAAACAATGCAGTACACTAGAACAACACTGACAGAGTCAGAACCCAGCCTGACACCCTGTGGGTCAGGGTGCTGGCAGCAGCCCCATTTGAATTGTGGCTCAGCCCTCCTGCAGTGTCAGGGCTTGTTCTGGGTGGAGCAGGGATCCTGTAGAGAAGGATGTGTTCTTCCTCTGAAGATTCAGTGGAAGAAGAGGCAGCTGCTGTTCCTCTGGTGAATCCAGTTGAGAAGCCATGCCAATGTGTCAAAACCTCTGGATTATATCTGGGTAGCAATGCTTGGCTCCTCCCTCTGGGCGGAGCATCTCACAATGGGATGCTGTAGTTCTTATCAGCCATGCAGTGACATTCAATAGTCTGTTATCAGCAGATGTCCCCTCCCAGGGAGGTGTGAACGTGGTCACTCAAAGAGAGAGATAAGGCAAACTGCCCACTTGACAAAGGTAATCTGCCATACAGATGGTAAGTGAAAACATCTTGCATTGCAGTCTTCCACACAGATGATCCCAGTGCTGAGCCTGAGCCTGTGGGCAAAGGATTGGGGGTTCCCTCCTTGAAAACTTCTAGAATCATCCTCTTTCCTTCCTTTGCTTTCACAAGTGCCCTGAAAACCAAGTGTAGAAACCACTTAAAATACCAGCTCAAGGGAATGCTTGGTGTTTTCAAAGCCTGTGTTATTTTTTTGAGACCCAGCAAGTTTGTCCTGAGCTAATAAATGTCTTCAGCTGTCCCCAAACCCACATTCTTTGGCAAATAATTGCATTGCCCATAAATAAATATGGTTTCACTGAGCTGTGATGGAAGAGATGCAGAGTGGTGAGAGAAAGTCTGGAACCTTGGAGGGGAAGGAGCTCTTTGGGTGTTCAGGTGTTAAACCATGTGGCCACCTTAAATACCTGTGTTTATTTGGCAAAATAGGCTCATCTACTGAGAAACTCCTGAGGCTGCCCTGGCTCTATCAGCAGCTCAAGGTAGAAGGTCAATATTCTACATCAGGCAGGAAAATCCATGTTTTCTGAAATTCTTCTGCATTTTTTCACCTGCTGTTTAAATCACCTGAAGCTCTGATAGCAGTGATAAATCTCACACTGGACGTACAAACCAGTGGCTTCAATGATTTGTGCATGTGGGGTGTGAAGGAACCTAACCAGGCTTTATAACAGCTACAATGAAAGATCTCATGAAAAGTGAAAATTTAAAAAAAATAATGCCCCAAACCTGTGTAACCACATCCATAAATTTGTTCCTTACATTTTATGTAGTCTTCACTGAACTCAGTGAGAATGTAGCCTTGTGTAAAGATAAGCCAGCTGTGAGTCTTTGCAGGACTGCAGTTCATGTCTGTGGAGTTATTTTCAAACCCAAAATGAGATCATTAAGAAGAAATCCAGCAGTTACAGTCACCAAGTGACACATCACAGGTACCAGCAGTGTCCTTTGTTGAACCTAGGAACTGAAAAGCTATGAAATATTACCACTCAGCTAAAACATAAATCTTGGCTACTTTAAAGTCTGAGGAAAATTTTTCTACTTTTTCTTTCCTGTTCTCTTTTTCTTTTTCCTTTTTTTTAAATGCCAGATCATAAAAATAAAATTATGATGGCATGAATAACATTTTTTCAGCCCTCCTACCATAACCTATTTGCCACTTACAAACCAGAATGGGTTGGGATGGAAGGAACCTTAATGATCACCCAGTTTCAATTCTCTGCCATGGCAGGGACACCTCCCACTGTCCCAGGCTGCTCCAACCCCAGTGTCCAACCTGGCCTTGGGCACTGCCAGGGATCCAGGGGCAGCCACAGCTGCTTTGGGAAACCTCTTCCAGTGCTTCACCAACCTCACAGCCAGGAATTCTTTCCCAATATCCCATCTATCCCCACCATTCCCTGTGTGCTGTCCCTGCATCCCCGGGCAATTGTCTCTCTCCAGCTTTCCTGGGGCTCCTCCAGGCCCTGCAAGGCCGCCCTGAGCTCATCCCAAAGCTTCTCCTGTGCAGGTGAACAATCCATATTCTCCCAGGTTTTCCTCATGTCTCGGTTGTTAAAATGGAATTGTGTAGGATGCTGGTTACAACTTGATGGGGGAAAAGTGGATCACCCCTCCATCAAGATCCCCAAATCTTGCTGGAGGCACAGACTTTCCTCAAGGACATCCTGTCCAGATTTCCACTGCTCCTCTTGGGGAAATGCAGTAGGAATTTAGATCCAAATGTTTTAAGCAGTCCCTTCTGTAGACCAGTCACCATCCTGCAGTGTGAGAAATTCTGGGAATTCATAAGTGATTCAAAGTGCCCCATTCCATGGAATGATGCGGCACACAGAATTTAATTCCTTTTCTACAGGATCCCAGCTAATTGTGAGTGGTTGTTGGGAAAGTCACGGGCTACCAAGGTAATTCAGCACACATGTTGTAGCAAGCTTTTCACACGTGTCTGGCAAGCCTCTCACAGTAGGAGAAGGCTTTAGGGAGTCTTTCCCCAGCCTTAAATCGTGCATTAAATCCTATCAGTTATTGGTTCCCTCCCTGTTTCCACTTCTGCTCATTTTTTGTTTTTGGGCAGCACTTTTAGTGCCTTGTACATGATTAACTTAGAGCCCTCTGAAACTCAGAATTTCCAGTTTGCAGAAAATTGTCATATTGTGTCATTTGGTTGAATTCCCAGTGGGTTGAAACTTTACTCCCATTGGAGCAAAAGAAGTTTTGCCGTTCATGTTGTGGAAGCAGGACATTGTCTTTATTTTCATTTATATCTGTTTATTTCTTTATACTATATTCTTATTCTATATTTATTTCTTAAAGCACTGTGAGACCTACAGAGTGCTTTAGAGACGGGTAAAAAGGTTGTGATGATCATGACAAATCCCAAGTCTGTAAAATCTCTGAGTTAGATTAACTTGGCAATTAACTATATTCAGTATTCTTTTTCTAAATGCCCATAGTTTTTATCCATTAAAGTAAATTAATAGTCCCCAGGAGAAAATATTTTGGTTTATTGTTGCCAAGTCCTTTGATTTCACACTATTACTTTAAAGATAATAATCTCATTTTCTTATATGCTGTTGGAAATGTCTTTCTCTAGAGGTACTGAGGTTTGAGAATACAGAAATCAGATCAGGTAGGACTTAAAGTGGAATTTCTTGTGTGTTTGGAATAGTTGGTATTTGACACTAGGCCTTACAGATCCAATGTGATCAGTATTTTAAATTTAATTTTGTAACCATTATAAAACCATGTAGCTAAGCAGTGTTAGTTAAAAGTGATTTTTAAACTTTTTTTTACCTCACAAGGCATATGGTATTAGTGGGTCTTAGCAAGAGGCAGAAATATCAGACAGTTTCAGAAATGTGTGAATTTTATTTTACTTTTTGGATCACACACCCTGGTCTTGGGAATATTCCTAGAAGATGTAACATCTTCCAAAATGCTTAATTTCTAATGAGTTTATTGAATCTTGTGGCAAAACAGAGAATTTCCCTTTGGAGAACAGCTGTCTAAGTGGAAAAAGGCTAATTGACACTGAGGAAAAAGATTGATGGGAAATCAGGGGGGTTTTTTTCTGTTTTTCAAATATTTAAATTACAATTGAATTCATGATTAGTCTTTCACATCCTGAGGATTTCTGTTTGTGTCTGCTGAGTGTGGGCATGGACCTCAAGGTGCTCCAAGAGTGGCAGATTTCAGTTTTTAAGAATGATCTGGATTAGCCCTGGTCTTTTGGGGTCACTGAGTTTCAAACACAGATATTCCACATCTGTTTCTTGTTCACAGCCACTAACAAAGAAGTACAATATCAGGAGAGCCCCAAGCAGCAGAGTGTGAGAGACACTTTAATAGGTTCCATTCTTGATGAAAATCTTGGAGCAGCCTCACTAATACGGGGTAGAAATCCAATATTCCAGACATTTTTGCTGTGTGAAGTGGCCATCAATCCAGGGATGGGAGGACTTTGAAGGACACTGACAAATAACTACTTCAAACCATTGTGTAGTTCAGTTAAAATTACCTAAAACATTTGGAAGAAAGTGAGGAAAAATGTTGGCCTTTGCCCTAGAGGTTGCTTCTTTTTTCCATGCAGAGAAGTTGCTTTTTGAAAAAGGTTTTTGGTTTGGTGTTTTGTCTTGTTCTGGGGATTTTTTGTGTGTCCTGCATTATCATTATCACTTAACCAACTTTAAATTAGCATCAAACATAAAGGTTTTCATATATATTTCATATTTCATAAAGGTTTTAATCAAATATAAAGGTTTTCATATCAGTGGCAACTTGGAGCTGAAATTTTCAGTGCACTCTAGTTTATCAATTAATTAATCAATCCACACAGCACCCCTTTGGCATTTGGTCGTACAATTTGATACTTCAGAGATAGAAAATTAAAGAAGAAAGGAAGGAAGGTTTAGGTGAGATTCATCTCGTATAAACAGAGTTATCCAAAAGCTGGGAATTGCAGATGTTCCCTTTGTAGGGAAGAGAAGATAAATACTTTAAAGGTTGAAATTCATCTCATCTTTTTCAAGTAGCAGTTGTAGGTGCGATTGAACAAAACTATGAAGGTGGTTGTGTTGGGAATTGCAGAAATCTTGAAGAACCAGGGTAGTTCTGACACCTACATTTAAAATTCTTCAACTCTGCTGAAGTGAATCCCACTTCAGCAGAGAGGATTTCAATTCCCTATCTGCAATGAGTGTCAGCACTTCCCTGCTATGAAGGACATGATTTGATTGTTGAAAATAATTCCAGTGTCATCTAAAGAGCTTCTGTTTATTATTTATTATTATTTATTTTTAATTCATTATTTATTTATTATAAAAATATGATCCATTTATTATCAAAATATCATTTATTTATTTATTTGTTTGTTGGTTTGTTTATTATTATTATTGTTGTTATTATTTCCCAGCTCTGTGGTGTTTGTTTCATGTAGCCACTAAAGCTGGTCTCCAGTAGAGGTGGGCAAACAGTGCTGTAGCCACCAAAAATATTTTGGCTGGTAAAATTTTAGGTAGCTTGGGTCACAGATAAGGAGTTGGTAAATGAAGTACTTTGATTTTCACTCCGAAAACTTCCAGGGCTTCTTTTCTGTAAAGCTTTTTCCATGGGGAAACAGCGCATTCTTGACTGCTGTTATTTCATGAAGTAATGTTAAATAAAAAGATGTCCCCAAATTAGGTTCTCTCTCATGTTTTCAGTTCTGCCAGTGAGTGAATTCATTGTGAGAGGAAGGAAGGTGGGAATGGGTGAAAAGTCATGGAGGGATTGATGGCCCACATGGATTGGGGCAGCAAAAGGAAAGGAAGCAAAAGTGGGAATGCACTAAGGACAAGCAGCCCTGAATGCAGGGTGCAGAGTGATGGGGGGTGCCAAAGCAGCAGGAAAAAAATTCCTTTTTTAAAGTATTCTCTTTACTGAAAAGCACCAGTGCTGACCTGGGAAAGAGCTGTTCTTGCCTGGAGTGGAGGAAGTTCCTTTCCAGGGGCAGGGAGCACCATCTAGTGACCACAGGGCCGCCCACAGGGCAGGGAACAGGGAAAGCCGTGGGGACATTCCCTGATCCTCCTCTGTGCTGCCAGGGAGGGAATTGAGAGGCACAAAAGCTTGGAAGCAGTGCTGGAGGAGAAGATGCTTTTTGTGGGATGCAAGTTGTGTCACCCCTGTGATCAGGCAGTGATAATTATTTTAATTACGTGCCTTTATGGGCTGCTGGTGTCCATGTCGTGTTTGGATTTTGGGGAATGCAAGTGCCTGGCTCCTGGAGCTGAACTCCACATTTCCAACCATGGGGCAGTGGGTGTGAGCCCATCCCAGAGCTGTGTCACAGACACATTTTCTGAAAAATACTTCTGCTAGGCTTTTTCTCCTGAGAAGCCTCGGAAACAAAATGTAAACAAGTTATCTGCTGCTGTGGAATGCAACAGGTGCAACTTTGATTGGTCTCATGTGGTTGTTTTTAGTTAATGACCAATCACAGTCCAGCTGTCTCAGACTCTCTGGTCAGTCACAAGATTTTATTATCATTCCATTCCTTTCCTTGCTAGCCTTTCTTCTATTCTTTAGTATAATATAATATAATATAATATAATATAATATAATATAATATAATATAATATAATATAATATAATATAATATAATATATAGTTTTAATCTAATATATATTATTTAATATGATGTATATGATTTAATATAATATATATCTTTTGATATATATAATTTTCTTTTAATATAATATATATAATAAAATAATAAATCAGCCTTCTGAAATATGAAGTCAAGGTTCTCATCTCTTCCCTCGTCCTGGGACCCCTGTGAACACCACCACAGAGCTGGATACCATTTTTCCCGGGATGGAGTTTTTCTTGGTCTCTCAGACCTGGTGCTGCATCAAAGCCACTCAGGCATGGAAGGAAAAGGTCCCTGAAGCAGCCCCAAGGGCACAACATTCCCAGGGTCACGGTTCCAGGGGGCCTGGAGAGCACAGCCCATCACCCCAGAGCTGCTGGTCCTGCAGCCCCATACTGGAATTCCTTTCCCTCCTGGGCACTTGTTTGTTTCACTGTTAAAACCCTGATTGTGAGACCTTTCTTTGTGCTGAGGGGAGATTTTACCCCTCTGTGAGCAGATTTCACTGATATTTTCATCAGAGCTCATGGAAAACTGTGAATTAAAGGGAGTCAATCCAGCTGAAGGGCTTGGTAAGGGCTGTACTTGACCCTCACACACCAAATTGGGCATGGCCAAACTGGAGCTGCAT
This sequence comes from Zonotrichia albicollis, assembly GCF_047830755.1. NCBI lineage: Eukaryota > Metazoa > Chordata > Aves > Passeriformes > Passerellidae > Zonotrichia > Zonotrichia albicollis. The sequence continues at coordinate 14,562,034 of NC_133820.1, read as the reverse complement.
TTTGGCAAAATGCTGAATTCTTTTGAGAGGATTGAGACCTTTACAAATGTGTCTTCATGTGCCATGAAGTAGCTGTCATTTTCTTGAACTTTTTAAAACCTGCTTCCAAAAGCTGCAGTGCAAATTCTTTTATTGTGCTCCAGTTTTTTGATTTGTAGCCTGGTTCTGCCTAGAGGAGAGTCTCTTTTTTACCTGGAAGGTTGGTGAGAAGATAAAAGCTCATTTATTTTCTCTGCTGACTTTTCTTTTAAAACCCACATCTGCAGACACTGTATGTACCCATTCCAAGCACATCAGAAAGGTGAATGGATCTCCAGTTTTCCAGTGTTTTACCCAGAGATTTTTGTGTAGTTCAAGGGATGAAGGTCACCTTATTACCATAGCAGAGCGTGTCTCTAATCTCTTGGTCAGCCCAGAGCAGAGTTCTTCCTTTACCTCCCACACAGCAAGAAGAATTACAGATCTATTTACAAAGGGAATATTGCAATGTATTTCCTTCATATTTCATAGAATCCTGGAATGGTTTGGATTGGAAGGGATCTTAAAGATCTTCTGATTCCTATCTGCTGTTGTGGGCAGGGACAACTTCCCCTGTCCCAGGCTGCTCCAAGCCCAGTGTCCAGCCTGGCCTTGGGCACTGCCAGGGATCCAGGGGCAGCCACAGCTGCTCTGGGAATTCCATCCCAGCCCCTGCCCACCCTCACAGGGAGAAATTCTTAATTCCCAAGATCCCATCTGTACCTGCCCTCAGTTTGAAGCCATTCCCATGTCCTGTCAGTCCATGCCTGTGTGGCAAGTCACTCTCAGCTGAACGCATCTAGAATGCATTTTAGGTGTTCAGGTGAGTACACACATACTGAGCATATTTCTAGTACATCCTAGAAAGGATGCAACAAGCCAAACAACTTTTCTATTTGGAATTTAATCTTCATTTAGGACTCAGTCTGATTTTTTTTTTTTTTTGGCATGATCAAACCAAATCTTCAGGTCTGTCCAGGGTTGGTTTAAGCAGACTTAGATCAGCATAGATTGGAACCTTCAACTCCAGTTTGGAAAGATCTTCTCTTCAGAGGGAACTCTTGAGTCCTAAAGGTAGAAAGCACTTCAAGCAGAGTTTAAGGGTGTTCAGGAAAGAGTTTAAGCACAGCTGTAACTCTAAAGCATGTGCAAGTGCCTGCTTTGATCAAGACACTTCAGCACATGTTCAGTGTTAACACATGCTGGGGAGTTTTGCTGCTCTGCAGTTCCCAGATGCAGGCTGAAAGTAGGAGAATATTCCAGCTGAAAGGAGGCAGGACAAATTAGGGTGACAAGTTTTAGACAGAAATTAGAGGGGAGCATTATGTGACTTGTGTGGATTTTTTATCCTGTTTTTATTCTGTTTGTTGACCAAGTTGTTCAAACTCACAGACTGTTGTTTCAGGCAATAACACAGAATTGCCTAACATAACAAAAGCATTTTTTCTTTCTATTTAACCTTAAAAAAATCAGAAAAGAGAAAAATTACAGGAGTGTTTGTACTCTTTTTCTTTTGCAAATGGATGATGGTGATTTGATAACCCAATATTTTCCTTGCCTCACAGTACCAAAGCTCTGCTTGCAATTGGATCGGCCTTGGCGTAAGCACTCAGAAATCTGCCTGTGGGTATTAGTTTGAAAGTCAAATAAACTTCCCTGGATTCTTTGGCACAGAATGTGTGCCAGCTTCAAATGGCAAAATCCTTACTGGGCTGTGGGCTCTGTAAAACTTATATAATAATAATAGAGCTCAGCAGTGCTCCTTATGCTTCCAAAATCCTTGTGTAAACCAAGAGGAGGTTTGTGTATATGGAGGTGGGATGGAGAAGAATCATTACTAAAAACTGCTTGTGAATGAATTTGTAAAATCCTCTCCACTGGGGAGCTGGAACTGATACTTGCAACCTCTTGATATATTGGAGGAAAAACCAAAATATCAGGGGCTTAACTGGAGTGGAAGTCACCCAACTGAAACATTATACAATGCTTTGAAATTTCAAGAGAAAGGTTCTAATCTTTTGGCTGTCTTGCTCATTGTTTGGAGATGAAAAGGGAGGAAATCAACATCCCCATGAAATACAATTACTATAAATTGCTTTCTTTTCATACTGTTCATAATGAAAATAGGAAAGTTACCTACTCTGCGGGAGCACTGTAATTTGGTGGATGTAGACTGCAAGAGCACATTCAGCAGTGCAACACTGCATTTCTACCTGAACCAACTAATGGAGAATATAAAATATTGTATAGCAGTGCTGACTCCAGATTGCTCTGAAGCCACGAAAAATATTCTTTACAGTGGAAGAATGGAGAGCTCCTTAAAGTGAACTCTAAAACTGAGCTGATCTTGTGCAGGGAGTTGATCCTGAGTCCCAAAGATTGGATTTGAGATTTGACCATCTTGGAGCTCTTTCCCACATTAGTGATTGTTTGTCACTGCTGCATCCAGGGATTCCCAGCTCTGTGGTCCCCATGGGACACCTAGAAATGGAAATTTCCTGGATCTGGCAGGGCCATTCCCACAACAGGGGAGGGTGGATGAGCTTTTGTTCTGTCCTGGAGGACAAACCAGTGAGGGACTCTGTGTGCGCCTCTGGGAAAATCCATTTCACCTTTCTTGGGTTGGCATAGGAGAGGAGAAGTGAACTGGGACTTTCTGCTCTCTTTGTGTGGAAAAACTGTGTGTTGAATGCCAGCAGTCATCACCAGCTACAGAACAAACCTCCCATTTCCTTTTTCTTCCTAAGGTTGGGAGAAGGCGGCATTGGGAGAGGGTGAGGTCATCATTCCATTAAATAATGCTGCAATGAGCCATTCACTATTTCTTGTTCTTTTTATTGTGCCAGAGTCCCTGGTCAGAGGGCAGGACCTTACTACAGCTGGAATTATCTTCCAGGCAACCTGTGCATGGTTGGGTGTTGTCATAGGGAGCAATGAGAAATTATAAACCTGTTAGAGCAGGACCAGCTTTTTAAATTTTTTTTTTTTTTTTTTTTTTTAAATTAACGAGTTCTGACTTGTTCTGATTTTTCCTTCAATTTTTACGGGTTGTATTTTCAAGCTTTTCTTTTCAGGCTGAAGCCTCAGAATGTCCTGACACCAGGAATTGTATCTTTTATGAAAATACAGAAAACTTGAGGCTCCTAAGTGTGAAAGGGTTGTGCCAGCACTGGATCCTGACTGGAATACCCTGGCTGGAATTGTGGAAGCACTTTGCCTTTCTTACATATTTTTTATATTTTAAAGTCCAGGTCTCTTATACAAAGGGACAGGGACAGTGTTTTGTTTGCACAGCTGGGAATTCTGGGGTGCCCCATGACTGCCAAGTGCTCTGAAAGGATGAATAAAAATATAACACTGAATAAAAAATGGCATCACACTCTAACCAGGAAGGGACCTGCCAGTGAAACCATCTCATTTCCATTCATGGATAGAGCTGTGAATTTAGGGAAGAACATGGAAGATTTAAGACTGTTTATGGCATTCAGGAATCTGCTTTTGAAGTTTTATGTCATTTGGTGACTTCCTCTCCTCAGTAAGAAAGAGACATCAAAAACAAATTATTGTCCCCAACCTATCTGCTTGTTCTCTAAGGAAAAAAAAATGCTCAATCAGATAGGCTGGAGAGTGTCAATAGCTCAGGAATGCAGGAATGAGGTTAATGGACAAATATAGACGTGGTGTAAGCAGGGCCAGACCTCATTAACATATTTGGAGTTACACCCATTTATACCCAGCCTGGCTTTGGCCCTGGATCAGCAATTCCCCAGGGACCAGCCTGCATCAAACCACTGCTGAATTTGGCCCATTTCATCTGACATCTGCATCCTGCCTCGAAGTGGCCTGTCACACTTACTGCACATCACATCACACCTGCCCAGCCAGCCACGGGCAATTGACTTTTTTGTTTAAAAAAAACACCAAAAACCCAACAAAAATTAAAAAAAAAATCAGTCACATATCATCAAGAAAAACAACATTGTTTTAGGACTCTTATCTCTTCACTCCCAAATATCCTGTTTCTTCGAGCTGCGGTGGCCAGGACCAATAGAAACCTCTTCCTGCCATTGGCTGACTTCATTTCCCAGAGTTAGCACAATCTCATCCGCTCTAAACAACCTCATCAAAACTTCTTTCTGGTCAGAGCGAAGCAATAATTATTATTAGCAATTATTAGCGATCAATAATCTTGATCACATTATGGCAAGCACTATTAAGGTAAGGAGGGGGTACCTTTTTTTGGTTGGAATTTTTTTCTCACTGCCGTGTTCTTTGGTTTCCTTTATCAACCTAGATAAGTTAGAATTGGGCAACACCCCCACTGCCACAATAGAGGACAACAAGATTTCCTTTGTACTGCCTAGTAAATTTCCTTTTTCCTACTCCAACCATCCGCAAGGCTTAAAAACTTCAAACTCGGAAAAAAAATTGGGTTTTTTAAATTCACTGTTCAGTGGTGTGGATTGCATAGACGAAGCCCTTTTGTGAGAGCTTCTGAAATTTCTTGTAGGTATCCCTGGGACGACTTGGATGTGTCTGTGGACTGCCATGAGGGGAGAGGGTGTGCACTGGAAGGAAAAACCGGGCTCCTAAAGGGCACTAAACTTTTGGATACTTTGAAATGTTTCTCTTGTGGATGGGGACACAAATGGGAAGGAGAGGCACCAGCTCTTGTTTCTCTCTCTCATGCAGGTGTTAATTATGTGCTTTTCTAGAAACTCGTAACTTTAAACTCAGGACTTTTCTGGATGTTGTTTTAATGGTGGTGGGAAGATCTCGCGGGCGTGTTCTTTTTTTATTGTTTTAATTTTTTGGACAATAAAAATCTCCTCTTGGTGCATAACTTGATCTCAGAGCATGGTTTGTTGGCTTTGTTTTTTTTTTTTTTTGCTGAGTTTTTTGGGGCTGTGTCACTTAGAAAGTTGAGTAAATCTGTTTTGTCTAGTTTTTGTTTCTTTGGTCAACAGTTACCAATAGAGCAATAGCTGTGATTAATTGCAGAATGTAATGGCAATTAAGCGATTTCTGATAGCGAAACTAATTTTACATAAAGAGCATGGAAAGGGAGGACTCTGCTGCGTTGTTTTATCAGGTTTGGGATCAAGGTATTGTCGGATTCAGGTCTGAGGTATTTGTTTTCGTTGTGGCATTGTCTGTTTCTGTACTTTTCTAATTATCTCAGAGATTTAACGAGGGGTATGGAATATCTGGCTGTTGGATAAATAGGGCTGCAGTTGGAGTTTTCAGTAAATTCTGCTCCAGTGTTTACATTTCAGAGATCATTTGAGGCTTTTTGTTACGGTTTTGGGAAGCTGACAGCGGTGCCGGAGGGCAGTGCAATTGAAAAGTCGAATGAACCTTTTGTTTTTGTGTTTTTGTAATCACTGATGTTTTCATGGGGCTATCAATAGAGACATAGATCTGACTCTCCTCTGCATTGCTGGCCAGCATCTGTTAAATGCTCAGTAGCTCCTGAAACTGAATTCCCTTTGGTTTTGCCGTGCATTTCAGAGCATGCAGGACATGACAGGCACTTAATGAAAATCTTGAGTTTCAGGGAGTCAAGTTTTGGCTAAAAGGAGGGCTGTGTACTGAGGTTTTAATGATGGGTTTGCTTCTATTAATCAGAATATTGATAAAAATTTTATTTTCAAAAATAATGGCACCCACAAGATAGGATGCTGTTTGCATTTTAGGTAACTCCTATTATTTATTTCCTTTATGTTTCGTATTGACTGAATTTTAATAGGCTAGAAGATTGTTAAATGATACCTAATTGATGTTTTTTAACCTCTACCTTGCACTTAGAGAACTGTTTTATGCACCCTGGTAATGCAATGTGCTCAGCAAAATGGAAGAATGTACAATTCTCTGTCCTCATCTGGAGTGTGAATCTTGCAGGAGGTCTTAGGCAACCCAAAATCTTGAGGATTTTGCTGCCCAGGCTGCTGGGAAGGCCTTACATACTGTAGCAAGAATTAAAATTTTATTTATGCAAGTGCAAAATGTGAAATGACTGGAAAGAAATGACAGGTGCTTTGTATTCGAGGTGCAGGAAATGTGCTCTGACACGAGGCTGAGACGGTCCCAAGATTTTCAATTCCTCTTCTATGGGGAGTGGATAAAGAAGCCTTTTAACTGAAGGGTTTCTGAAATAAAGACATTCCCTTTGAAGGCCAGGCAGGTGTTTGTTTAGCTTTTGCTAAGCTGTTACGCACATATATATACTTAATCATATAAATATTGAATATAATGGCTTGTGTTGTCTGCTGGCAGTGGGTAGCCCAGCTCTCCCAGTGTGGAGAGCCTCATCTGGGAATTCACTGGCTTCTTCAGGGAAGCTGTGGAGTCACTAAATTTCAGAATTAGGACGGGAATCCTTCTGAATTTGTTTGCGATGGGGCTGAGACTTCTCGGAACCTGCAAAGGTGACCTTCCAGTCAGACTGTCTGATTCATCCTTTCCCTCTCACCACCCTGCAGATGGACCTGTGGGACACTGGGGCTCAGCAGGAACCCAGCTGGTGTCACTGGGGCTCGCTGGGCTCTGGGCAGGCAAACCCTGATGGGAGATTTTGGGTGTTGTGAGTTTTTGGGTGCTGTGAGATTTTGGGGACTATGAGATTTTGGGTGCTGTGAGATTTTGGGTGTGGGGAGATTTTGGGTGCTGTGAGATTTTGGAGGCTGTGAGTTTTTGGAAGCCATGAGATTTCAGGTGCTGTCAGTTTTTGGGTGCTCTGAGATTTTGGGTGCTGTGAGATTATAGGGGCTATGAGTGAATTTTTAGGTGCTGAGTTTGGCATCCTGAGCGTGGTTTTCCCAGAGCATCACTCTCTCCTCACCCTGTGCCCTCCTCCTGTTGCCCCCTGTGCCTTTTTCCCACTGTGGTGAAAGGTCTGTCTTGAAGAGGAAGAAGAGGAGGATGAGGCAGCAGCTTTTTCCCAAGCTCTGACATGGATAAATGATATTAATCTGACTTCCCCACTGGACCATCCTTGCCCAGGGCTCAGCAGGAACTCAGCTGGTTTCACTGGGGCTCACTGGGCTCTGGGCAGGCAAACCCTGCTGTGAGTTTTTGGGTGCTGTGAGATTTTGGTGCTGTGAGATTTTGGTGCTGGGAATTTTTGGGTGCTGTGAGTTTTTGGGTGCTGTGAATTAATTTTTGGGTGCTGAATTTGACATCCTGAGCGTGGTTTTCCCAGAGGATCACTCTCTCCTCACCCTGTGCCCTCCTCCTGTTGCCCTCTGTTCCTTTTTCCCACCATGGTGGAAGGTCTGTCCTGAAGAGGAGGATGAGGCAGCAGCTTTTTCCCAAGCTCTGACATGGATAAATGATATTAATCTGACTTCCCCACTGGACCATCCTTGCCCAGGCCAGGGATCTCTCCCTTGGATGGGGAGAGGTCAGTGCAAGAAGCTGTGGAGAGGAAGGTGGTGCAAGAAGGAGCCTCCCCAAACTCAAAATTTTGGGTTGATATTTCATATCCCAATACCTGGTGCACACTCAGCTGAGCTCTCTGTTATGTTTTTTTTGCATTTTGGAGGATGAAATGTGGTTTTTCAAGTGGAAAAAATCTCCTTAGAGTGAAGGTTTCAGTGCTGACAGGTTTCCCTCTGGCTCAGGTGGTGTCTGACAGCTCTGCGGTGGCACAGCAGTGCAGAGCAATGAAGCTGAACATTATAAAATAAATGCAATTATTTGTATTTATTAGTCACACTAATTACTGTAAATACAATTTTAGAACATATCTGAATTGGGCATCAGTCTTTTGTTCGGTTTTGCCTTTTTTAATAGAATGGAGCAAAAATTAGTTAAGAGTTACCTTGACGTGCAGTAAAAATAGTTATCCTGGAGGTCATTTTGGTGTTTTTTCCCATTAAATAGGAAAATGCACCTAGAATTCTAATTCCTTGCCATGTTCAGGTCTTGCTCTGTTCTCCTGCCAGTGCCATTATGCTTATTCTTAGAAAAACTCTTCAGTAAGTTGACTTTATAATGATTTATTGGTTATACTTGTGGATATTTCTTTAACTTACACCTAAATAAGCTCACATCCACTCTTCGTTATTATTTGCTGAAGTGATGTTCATGTGGAATCTGTGATTTCAGGGAGAAAAAGTCTGTGTGTTTGATAAAGGACAGGAGAATCTTTGTGGTTTCTGAGGCTTGAGGGTGTGGATGCACTGATTAAAGCAGAATATAGGAGGCAGGATTAATTTTTTTTGAGGAATCTTATTCTGTGCTTGTCTCTATACCATTAGTTTTCTCTCACTTTCTTTAGAAACTCCAAGTAGTCACTCAAATGCTTCTGAAAGCTGGAGACAGTTAAGAAATAAATCTGTTCTTGGCATATGGAAATGTTTAAGGCTTTGTTTAGAGGATTGCATCTGCACTGAGTCCAGCAGAGCTGACACAGTAATTTGTACTTTTGTTCCTTGCATTACAACAATTATAAAGATCATTATCTTTTTTTGCCCCCCCATCTGAGTCAGCAGCTGACCCAATGGCATATTTAACTTGTTTAACTTTTTAATATATTTAACTTTGTTCACTTTATCAAAGCCTGTAAATCCTTGGCTTTGGTGATGTTGAACATTTAAACATTTAAATTTTCTGAGCACACACCTTAGTGCTCTGGTGAACCAACAGAGCCTTAAAGCACTTACCCTGATCCTCCACTCCTCAATCCAAACTTCCACCTATTTCATGAAAGTTTTATCCCAATAAAGGCAGCAGAATCAGAGCTATAATTATTTCCAGGTAAAGCACTATTTCTGACTCAAATACAAATGTGCAATTTCAAGGCAGAAATGAACAGAAGTTATTCTGGGGGGATTTTTGTGTTGTTTTCTTTTGCTTTTAATCAGCAGTCATTTAACTCAATTTTGTTTGTGTCTTCGTATGCCAAAACCAAGTGAAATATAAGGATTTTGCTTTCTAGAATTAAGTCCCCAGGCAAGGAACAACAGCTGGAAAATGCATATGTTTGACTGTCTGAGCTTGTTGGTTTGTTTGTTTTTCCTGAACAAGAACTACATTATCCCTTAACAAAATGTTTTTCAGCAAGTTCTCCGTGTTACAAAAGGCCTTTCAGAAATAATGTTCAAAGAAACAAGTGCTCTTGGAGAATGACTTGCTGGAAGATAAACACAGAAGCAGTTTTGCAAAATGTCAATGCCAAAAAAAAGATATTTATTTTCCAAGCGACGCTTTATAATTCCATAAAAATATATAATGCTGTTTACTCAGGAAGAAGTAGCCTTTGTAATGAAAGTTTCTAAATAAAGCCAAGAGAATTACTTGGAAAATTGGAAAAAAAAAGAAAAAAAGAAAATTTTGGTTTGAATCACTTGTATTATGAATTTTAGCAAAATAAGGGTGATACAGTAGAAAATATCACAGGGCCAAACTTTGTCAGGTAACTAATTTGTTGACTGCAATGCGATTTTTATCATATCTATCTTTGAAAAATTAATTTCTTTGGATAGGTAATTATACAGCCACCCTGCTGTCCTTGATATACATATATATATATATATATATATATGATATATATTTCTGTATTGCAGAAGAAATTTTTGCATTGGAAACATCAAGAAAAATAGGAAAACTTTGAAGCACTTATATGAAAGAGACATCAGTCCTTTCCTTAAGGAATGGATGTGTCTTTGTGGTTGGAGGGGTTGTTTTGAATTTTATAACCAAGTCTGTCTGAGCTTGGAGAATGCTGTGTCCCTCGATTTATTCCTGCTCACTTAGAAAAACTATATAATCCTGTAAATAATTTATAACTATGAACAGAGAGATTTTAGGAAATCTGGTGAGATTTGGCTTGCAAATATTACCTTTCTCCTTGAATTGCATCTTTAGGCACCGGGTTACCAATTTTTACTATGCACAGAGAAAGACTGGACATTTCTTTCAGGAAAGGGATATTAGTGGTTAATTAATAAAATTCACCAAGGTTTTTAATAACTGCTGTGTATGAACCAGCAATTATCTCCTCTGGTAATTATAATTATCCAACTTGTTTCAAAGTGAAATGAACGAATTGACAATTATTCGCCACAAGAATGTCATCGAACATTAAAAGTTAAACAAGAACGATGACTAATAATGAAATTTTTTTTAAGGGCTGGGCTGAGGGGCTCAGAGTGGCCAAGGAAATGGTTTTTTGGGAGCAGTGAGTGGAAGGCATGCCTGGGATGTGATCTGTTCCCCGTGTGTGTGTTTGCGGGTGGGAAGTGGTGTCACCAGGCTGACGTGACCTCGTCACCCCCAGAGAGGAGCTGACTTGCTTAGTCAAAGGTGCGTGCTGCCAACAGTGACAGGGACTGGCTTTATGCAAATACCTGCAGGAAGGGGTGGATCCCGATTTTCGGGAAGTGACAGGGACCCTTTAAAGGTACCTGCCTGATTTAACTGGGGTGACAGAGTGGCAGACCAAGACACGGTGCCACAAGTGGGGAAAAACCCCCCAGGAGACTGGAAATGCTTTGTCTGACAAATCCCTCATTGCAGCACGTTAATTCTATGTGGAAGGTTTTGCATAACTGCAGGAGTTTTTTTTTAAACTTCATTCTTCAGAGCTGAAAAACATCTTTTTTTAGACTCTCTGTTTATTACCTTGATAAACAGCAAAATGCTGCCACAGCAATTACCTTGATGATAAAGGGTCTGTAGACAGATACTTCCTGCATTCATTTCCTACCTAGATAAGCTGCCAAAATCAGGGACTACCAATACAGGAAATGCTTTCAATAGGAACTTCCTATCTGTTAATATCTAATTCACTGGAAAGATCTGAGTCCTTCTTGTTTCATATAAAGGTAATGCTCTACCTGATGCCTTTTAAACACTTAAGCCCCAGTACAATGCATCTGCTGCTGTAATAAATTTCAAACCAATGCAGTTATCCTGGACTATGAAATATCAGCATTTTTCTCTGCAGGGGTAGGAATAGTGCCCCTGTATTTTATAATAATTGGGAATCAGGATGCTTCAAAATCCACTGTCATTCTGTCAGCTGAAAAACATTCCTCTGTCAAACTCCTTTTTGCCTGAATCCTTTGCTCATTTCTGGCCATTCCAAGTAAAATACACATTTTAGTTGTCCATTAAATAGACATTAAAATACACATTTCAGTAGCACTTGAGGTAGACTTCTCCAACAAATAGTTCAGAGCATGTTCTGGAGATCTTGGAGATTTAATTTTTTTTTTTGCAATCCACAGTGCTCTACATATTCATCCAAAAATGACTGAAACAGAAATTTTGCCTCACTGTGCTGGGAAGTAAAACCATGTCTAACCTGTGTGTTTGAACCTCTGCTAAGGAAAAAAGAAAAGAGCAAAGGAAATAAAGACAGAAAACCTCCACTGCTAATCGTAACTTCAGGGTAATTTGTTTCAGGCACATGAGCAGCAGGATGAATGAGGATTTATGAAACCTGGAGTGAAATTGGCCAAAATGAAGTCAGCAGTATGACTTGACTGGGGCCAGGCTTTCACTCAAGTTATTCAGGAGTTCAGCCCAAAATTTCTGTGTTGTTTTGCCAGTGATTCCGCTGGAGCCGTTCCAGGTTTCTGCCACTGTGAGTGAGATGGGTATTTTGGCCTTTCCTTGCAGAACTGAGAAGTCCTTTGCTGTTGTGGCTTCATGTATATCCCACATTTTCCTCTGGGATGAGCAGTGCCACAATCAGTTATCTCCTCAGATTGCTAAATGCGTGTTGTGCTCTGTACCTGGGATCTGAGGGTCTGGTTGGGTTTACTGAGGCTGGGAATCTGAGGCTGGATTCACAGGCCTTTCCAGAGAGCATAGTGAACACATCCCTTAGAGATTTCTTGGCTGTGGGGCAGGAGGGCACCTGACCCAAAATCCCAGATATTACAGAGGGTTCTGCAGGGTGGAGATTAATTTTGACAAGTCGCTTTCCCAAGGCCGTGGGTGAAGAAGCTTTAGGAAGTTGCCCCTTGGCTTTGAGCTCACAGGGGTGCTGGAGAAATGCACACTTTGTCCTGAAAGCAATGTTCCTCAGATGTGGTTTAGTCAACTCTTATCTGCTCACATAAATTTTTATTATTGTTAATCTTTGGCGTACTCACAGCAGCTTTCCTCATGCGTCAGGTATTCCCTTGGAAGTGCTCAAAAATGTTGCTTTTTACTAATCAGACCAGCTCACTAAAGTGGTGGCCAGAGACATTTTTCACATTATTTCCATGCAGGCATTACCTTTTAAAATATTTCCCCGCCATTTGTCATCGAGGCATCGTTACCTCTGCTGTTTTCATGGAATTCAGAATCCAATTGTTTAGTCTACGTCAAGGGGGGAAAACGAGGGGGGTCCTGTGCCTTTAATGTTGTTTATAACGGTTGGACAGAGCTTGTCAGGTGAAGGTTAATTGCTCTCCAGTTAAAGCAGTTCTCTGCACAGATGGGTTATCAGGGCTGAACACTCGTTACAAGATTAATCTCGTTTCCGACAAGACTTCCCTTTCCTCCAACTGATTTTTGCTCAGCCATTGGACCTGTCAGCAGCCGTTAGGAGAAGGGTGGGTTACCTCTGGGATATTAATGCCTGCGAGCAGCCAAACAATGCCGAGCGTGTGTCATATCGGCGGGGAACATCTTTAGGAGACAGCACATTTCAGAGCTCTTCTGAAGGTCGAGATTCATAAACAACAGAAACAATCAGGAGTGTTTGTGTTAACCCTCCTTGTGGACACAATCTCCTTTTTTTCTGTCCCTCCTCATCTCCTTGGAGTTTTTTTTTTAGGTCCAAGGGTGTATTTTTGGGTGTATTTTAGCCAGCAAAGCAGCCCTGAGGAGATGTGGAGTCCAAGATGCTTCTGTCTGGTCGATTGATGGACAAGACCTTTATGCTTAAATAAGAGGCAATAAGCCATGGTGACCACTCAAAAAAACCTCAGACTTTGGGAGTTTGATCTTGGTCTCTAAGCCAAGACAGGTTTTTTGGGTTTTTTTAATCAGGTTAAAATGAAAGGGGGAGGAAAGGGAGCATGACTTTAATTAGAATCTGTCTATGTTTAGCTATGTAACTTAGGAGCCTTGCTTGAGTCGTGGTCAGTGGAGAGAAAAAGGGTGTCTCTAGGATGACAAGGTCTTACCAACATTTTTCAGATACTCTCTGGATGCATTTATTTTTCTCCATAGCTGTAACATTGGGAAATAGAGGCTATTAATTGATGGACCTAAGTTAGGTCCATCAATTAAACCATTACACCTGTTGAATTTTCCTCTTTTTTCCAAGCTGGAGCCATTCAGAGATGGATCCACTGGGCTGCAGAGGTATGAGATGGATGTGAAGTGTGAGGAGAAGCAGGCACATCATGTTCTTAGCACAGTTTTGCCTTTCTGGCCAAGGCTGCAGCCAGTCCAGGCTCATCCTGAGCCTTTGCATGGACTGAGTTCAAGGAGGCTGAGGCACGAACACAAAAGTCTCACTGGATTTTTTGGGTTTATTTCAAGAGATCTGATACAACCAAAATAACACAACTTGGCAGAAGGCTCTGGCTGCCAGGTCTCTGCCACGCAGCTTTAGTCAGTAAATTCTGAAACACCAAACAAATATTCAAGGCAACAAACAGGGTGGCTCTGATGTTTCCTTCGAGTTTCCTGTCCTGGCTTGGGATCAGCTCCATCCTGTCGATGGTGCTGAGTCTCTTCATTGACTTCTGTGAACTTTGAGTCAGGCTGGGTTGTCCCAGCCAAGAAATCCAGCTCTGTGGAGGGTCCTGGGCTGCATGGCATTCCCTGGATGATTTATTTACAGTTTGTTTTATAAACATGCAACAAAACGAATAAATTATACAAAAAACAAGTTTTGTTTAAAAAAAAAAACTATCTTCAAGTTTCTGAGAATTCCCTAATTTTCTTTTTAAAACTTTCTTTTAATAATCAAGTACTTTAATAACATTACTGCTGAATTCTTGGGGTTTCTCATACTAGCAAGATTAAAAATGCATTTTCCTTTGATTTAGAATCCACGGGGTTTAGGGAAATTTACTTGCTCCAGTTATAAAGCTGAAATGAAAGGTAGACAGGAATGTAACCTCTGGATGTCATCCTCTTCAGCACTGTGCATTCAGAGCCAAAGCAATTCAAGAGAGTGAATTCCATTACTGGTTCTAATAAGATAGGAAAAGTGCATAGTAAATCTTTACAATGCCAACCAAATCACTGCTGCTTTATGCCAAAAGAGGCAAGTTTAGTAGAAAGATTTTTAATGGGCCAGGTTGAATTATTTTTAAAAGAAGAGAGTCCCTAAGAGGCTGTTAAATCTCTGCATAGAACCCTGAATAAGAATCTTGTTTTAAAGATGCTGATCAAGAGTTCCTGCTGCCTGTGCTCAGTGAGAATACTGATGGTTTTGAAGAGGGAAGCTTACACACAATTAGGAATTGTTGTTGTGCCACTTACCTGATGTGAGAAAACCCTTCCTTGTCAATACTACCTTTCTAGAAAAAGGAAATTGAAAGTGGATTTTCCAAGGAAAGGTCTTTTTATAGCAAAATAATGGAATCTTTACTGTGAGGGCAGCAAGGCCCTGGCATAGGTCCCCAGAGCAGCTGGGGCTGCCCCTGGATTGCTGGAAATGTCCAAGAACAGGCTGGACACTGGGGCTGGAGCAGCCTGGGACAGTGGGAGGTGTCCCTGCCATGGCAGGGGTGGCACTGGGTGGGCTTTAAGGTCCCTTGCAGTCCCAACCATTCCATCATTGTGAGATAATTTAGTTTTCTCACTTAAAATGGGAAGCTTTAGATCCAGACATTCAAAATGAACTAGGAATTCCAAAGCTGTTTGTTGGGCAAGTGGGTCGCAGATTTGACAACTGCAACATCTTTAAAAAAAAAATCATTTAAATAGATGTTGGAAATATTTTGAGCTAAAGCACAGTCTGTGAAATGTGCTTTAAGTAAATTACTGACTTTAAACTCATTCTGTGTGAATTTTCTGTCTGCAATGGTGCTCAGATCCTTTTCAGTCAGCATGACTGTGAAATCTTACAGAATCACAGAATCACTGAGGTTGGGCAGGACCTCCAAAACAGCCAAGTGCCAGCTGTGCCCCATGGGCACCTTGTCCCCGCCAGAGCACTCAGTGCCACCTCCAGGGGACACCTGCAGGGATGGGCACTGCAAAGCTCCCTGGGCAGCCCCTGCCAAGGCCTGAGCTCCCTTTCCATGGGCAAATTGCTGCTGCTGTCCCAGCTGAGCCTGCCCTGGCCCAGCCTGAGGCCGCTCCCTCTGCTCCTATCCCTGTTCCCTGGCAGCAGAGCCCGACCCCCCCGGCTGTGCCCTCCTGGCAGGGCCTTGTGCAGAGCCACGAGGGCCCCTGAGCCTCCTTTGCTCCAGCCCCAGCCCCTTCCAGCTCCCTCAGGCATTCTGCAGCCCCTTCCAGCTCCCTCAGGGATTCTGCAGCCCCTTCCCAGCTCCCTCAGGGATTCTGCAGCCCCTTCCCAGCTCCTCAGGGATTCTGCAGCCCCCCCAGCTCCCTCAGGGATTCTGCAGCCCCTTCCAGCTCCTCAGGGATTCTCCAGCCCCTTCCCAGCTCCTCAGGGATTCTCCAGCCCCTTCCAGCTCCCTCAGGGATTCTGCAGCCCCTTGCAGCTCCTCAGCCCCTCCTGGCAGGGACTTGTGCAGAGCCACAAGGTCTCCCTTATTTGCTGTCTTCAAATTTACTTATTTTATTCCACACCTTCATCACATCCTTAATGTAACCTTTTAGGACCCAGACCAGACCAAATTCTGTTCCAAATACGTTTCGCTTCTGAGCTTGGGTGTTCATAAAACTGTTTTCCTCTTCTGTAGAATTTTTATTCGGCCTCTATCCGTCTCATTGTTTCTTGAAAGATGCAATTCTCGCCAGCTCTCAGCATTTTTATTGGGAATCTAGTGATATTTAGCAACTAATTCAACTTTCTTGAATTGTGAACATTTGAAATCTTCAGTGTTCACAGACAAATGCTCTAGTTCTAAAAATTTTATCTGAAAAGCCAAGATACAGACCCAAACCACATTGTGTTTAAGTACTTTTTTTTCCCAATGCCTCATCTAAAACTCTCTGGTCATGTTTCTGGTTTGTAAGCTGGGATTCAGATGTTTTCTTGCCATCAGCTTAAATCTTATTCCTGAAGGTGTCAAGCAATAAAGCTGGCAGTTCAGCCTCTTGGAGAATTTGCTGTGTAGTAACTACCAAAAGCTTCAGCTTACATTTAAAAAAAAATGAAAATATTCAAATTTCACATCACAAAATTGTGATTATATAATCACAAGTAAAGAAAATGCATTTCTATTTATATATTCGTAGAAATATAAATAGAAATCCCTCCAAATATGCAATTTAGGGAGCTCTAAGGCTTTTAGTACACTGTAGACGATCAATTAAAGATGCTCTAGGTTGCTTGAGAAGGGTCAGCATTAAGAGGGGTGTCTGTGAGCCCCAAGGCATTGCTTTGCTTTTTTCCCCTCCTAATTCTCTGTTTCTTTCCTTAGTGAAAAGAAGAGAAATTCAGAAGGTTGAGTAAGAAGCTGAGTTAAATGTTGCAAAAAGTTTTATATGAAAGTCTCAAGGTAGAGGTAGAAAGCTGTGGGATGTGATATTGAAATTAAGGTGAAAGGAAAAAAATGTTAAATTTTCTGTCAGTAAAAATATTCAGAATGTACAATGACATGATCTTAAAAATAATGAAATTTCAGTGAAACATATATATCTATATCTTGTCTTATCTTCCTTCTAATTCACAAATATTTTACTGAAAATGAAATCCAACAGTGTTTTTAGCTGACTCCAGAATTTAGGTTCAGAGGAACCTAAGGTTCAGTAAGATCATGAAAATTGGCAGCCACCATTGTTAAAAAGGAAGCTTGATAAATCCTCAGAATTAACTCTTTTGAAATCCTAGCTAAATAGGATTGGGATGATGTTGAAAATTAAATTTCTAATCTTGATAAGGACACTAAAACTAGAGTCTAAGAAGGAAGAATTTGATTTAAATTTTATTTTAAAATAATTTTCCCTCTATTCCATGAACAACTGAAGCAGTTATTATCAGTGCCAGTCAGTGCTGCTAAAATAACCAAACCAAAGTGAAAGGTGGGAAAACAAAATCTGTTGAGGAAGTGCTTTGAGTCATGAAGTGTCCTAAGGAGGACAAAGTTTTCAATTTTTTTTGAAGATGTCAGCTTTGTATTGGAGAGAAACTGTTAGACAAGAAAAGCAGTGTCATTATACTGTGAATTTTCATGGCAGTGAGCATAAAATGTCATCTCCGGTGTTCCAGAGATCATTTGCAGTTACCAGCCTTGTGTAAATGAATGAGAAGGTGGCCAAGAAAAGGAGAACAGAGGCCCAAACTTCCAAAAAACAAGTCTGGATTTGCAAATAGAGAAGTGCTGTGCAAAATATAGCCTCAGTTAGCTGACTTTCCCAGATTCCCAATCCCATTCCCAGATTCCCTGGCTGGCTGTTATGTTCCACACCTTCCCCCTGCTCCAGCCACCAGCAGAACCCTCTGGCATCACAGGCTTCAGCCTGGTTTTCATCAGTCATGGTCTTTCCTTAACCAGGTTTCTTCCATCTCATTTGGCACCACTTCATCTCTTCCTCTGTGTTCTTTTTCACTCCGAGTGCAATCACTTTGCTTTATTTAATCCTCAGTTCCCCTCAGCTTCTAAACACACATTTCTGAGGGACAGGGATGGTTTTACACTGTTTGTGTCTCTTGGGAGGGACTTTTCACAAGGGATGGCGGGACAGGACACAGGGAATGGCTTCAAACTGACAGAGGACAGGGATGGATGGATGGATGGAATATGGGGAATGAGGAATTGTTCCCTGGCAAGGTGGGCAGGGGCTGGGATGGAATTCCATCCCTGGATTCCTGGCAGTGCCCAAGGCCAGGTTGGACACTGGGCTTGGAGCAGCCTGGGACAGTGGGAGGTGTCCCTGCCGTGGCAGGGGGTGGAATTAGATGATCTTTAAGATCCCTTCCAACCTAAACCATTCCATAATTCTGTGGTCTTCACACAACATCTTGCATCCCTTTCCAACAGAAACACAGTTCACCCAACCCATCAAATCCAGGTCTTGTTGAAATGTTTCTAAAGTAGTTTGTTCATGTGGGAAAATCTTTCCCTCTGAATAATGAAAATAAGTCCCAAATGTATCATCATCAGCCTCTTGTTTATTCCTGTTGTTGCTGGATGGGACATTTTGGCTTTTTGAATTCCATGTGATGGGTGCTGGCTCTGGCAGAGGACTGGGAGAGAGAATTTTCAGTTGCATCCACAGATCCTCACCGTGATGTGAAAAACATCACTCTGTATTTTAAGAGACAGCTGGTTTATTTTCATATCTCCATCTGAGACACTTTAATTGTGATTTTCAGAGCTTTTCTATTCCCCACTGAATTATCATTAATAGCCTTTAAGAGCTTTTCATCTGACTTGAAATAGGACATTATTCTGCTCAGCTGCTAAAATTGCATGGGCTGCCACCAAGCTCAGTTAATGCTGAAGTTGTTCTAGTGCTCTGAAAAATATCTATTAATTAGATGCTCTTAGCTCTATTTGCAAATAGTTCTATTTATGGCTCATATAAAAGATAAATTTGGAATGCAGATTTTTTAGCTACCAAGTTTTAAAATGAGCAGTGTAGTTGCAAGGAATGATGATTTCACTGACATTTCAAACATTCTGTAAACTTAGAAAGATATCCTGAGAGAAGTTTCTAGAAATACAGAATCAGGAGCTCTGGACTTTGATATAAATAGGAACTAATTTTTCAAATAAATTACTTAAAAATATTCTTTGTACATGTTGTAGTAGTTTTTTGTTATATCTTGACACAGTTACCAATATAATATTTAATGTACTCAGCATAGAAAACCTATCTGTAGAAAAAAGTAGAATATAAGGAGATGTGGCAGGAATTTTATATGTTTCTAGAAAATGTTTTCTCCACAGTTGTGTCTGAAGCCTGAAGCTTCAGAGGGTCATAAACAGCTTTAAAACACACGTGGTCAGTGATGAAATACTCCACATGAGGAAACAAAAAGTTTTACTGAAGCTTTAGATCTGTTTTCCATATTCTTACAAAAGAGTTGGTTTCTAAAGATCTGTTTTAGATTTAAGTTCTCACTGGAAGTATCTTTAAGAAAGCTTTTATATACTTAAAAGATGTTCTGAAGAGTCAGAGTTCCCCTGATTATACCAGTGAAGTGTTTCTGTTAACTCTGATGGAGCAAAATGAATTTGCTAATTGTTTAGGTAAAATTGGTGTGTGAAATCCTGAACAATCTGGGTTTGGCTGGGTGAAAAATTATGGCCTTGAGAAATGGATGCTTTGAACAGATGCTCAGTTCAGACCCAGATACCAACAAGAAAGTTGGAGAGGGACTCTGGTAAGGCCTGGAGTGACAGGACAAGGGGGAATGGCTTCAAACTGCCAGAGGGCAGGGATGGATGAGATTTTGGAAATTAGGAATTGGTCCCAGAGCAGCTGTGGCTGCTACATCCCTGGCAGTGCCCAAGGCTAGGTTGGACAGGGCTTGGAACACCCTGGAGCAGTGGAATGTGTTCCAGCCCACATCAGGGGGTGGAATTAGAAGTTCTTTAAGATCCCTTCCAACCTGAAACTTTGCTTTTCCTCCCCCTTTTACCAGGCTTTTCTCTTTACCTTCATTCCACGTCTTGCTGTCATGCATAGTAGCCTTTCATTATTTATTATTTTCTGGTCACTCAAATTGAGAAAATAACCTCTGGCACAGCTGTGACTGTCACACTGCTCACACTTTAACTTCTGCTTTGTATCTATTTCCCTCAGCTTGTGTCTCTTCTCTGTTAGCTGTAAGCATTTTCTGACAAGGTCTGTCTAATCCTTTGCCCTATTTCTGTGCCCAAGACAGCAGAATCCATTTATTTCTTGCATTTGGCACTGCATAAAATTCATGGTTAGTAAATACTTTTGAGGCACTGGAAATGTCCTTTTTTCTGCAGAATTACAGCAAGTTTAAGTAAAAGTGCCCAGTAGGAAGTCAGCACATTGTGACATGAGTGTTGCCCCACATCTCCTCTCTGCAGAGTGCACCTTTCATGGTCATGCCAGGTCCCTCTGACAAATGGTTGTGTTTGGGTTTTCACTGCACTGACTCCAGCATCTGTGGGTTTGCATCTTTTATCAACAGAAGAAAAGAAAGGAAACCCATTTTTCTCTTTCAATAGAGAAGATGTGTCTCCCTACCCAAAGATTTCAAAGCTGGTCAGATTCTTGATGTCACAGATTTATAGAATAGTTTGGGATGGAAGGAACCTTAATGATCACCCAGTTTCAATTCTCTGCCATGCCAGGGACACCTCCCACTGTCCCAGGCTGCTCCAAGCCCCAGTGTCCAACCTGGCCTTGGGCACTGTCAGGAATCCAGGGGCAGCCACAGCTGCTCTGGGAACCCTCCCAGGAAACAATTCCTTCCCAGTCTGCCCTAACTTTACCCTCTTTCAGTTTGAAGCCATTCCCCCTTGTTCTATCACAACATATCTTCATTTTCCAGCTCTCCTGGAGCCCCTTGAGGCACTGGCAGAGTCTCTGAGCTCTCCCTGGAGCCTTCTCTTCTCCAGCTGAACATCCCCAGCTCTCCCAGCCTGGCTGCAGAGCAGAGGGGCTCCAGCCCTGGATCATTCATTACTTCTGGGCTCTCTGCAGCAGCTCCAGCTCCTCCCTGTGCTGGGCCCAGGGCTGGGGCAGCTCTGCAGGTGGGAAATCACCTGAGGGGACACAGGGACAGAATTCTCCCTTTCCTGCTGCCCAAGCCCCAGTTTGGGGAAGATCATTCCAATTGTGCTGATTCTACACTAGTTTTTTTCTTACTTCAATAATCCTCATGGCCAGAAAGGATGGAATGATTTGTTCCTTCCTTGCTTTTATTCCTTCAAATACAGAAACGGGATTTTAAAATGTCATGGTAACATTTATCATGTTCTTTTATCACACGTGTCTCAATGAATGGGTTTTACTCCTGTGGAAGCTCAGCCCATAGGTTCTTTTGGTCTTCTGAATAGCAGGAGCGTTGGAGATTGCTCAGGTCAGCCAGGAACTAAATGAACAAGCTCATCTGGTTTTCCCTCCTTACCCAACAACATCTATCATTTCTCTTTATTTAGTCCATGCTTTCATTTTATTAGATTGCAGAGGAGCATAAATGGTGTCTGTTTACATTCCTCACTGATTCAGCTTGAAACGCTGACCCAGTATGGCTTGAGGAGTCTATAAAAGGATGGGGTAGATTCTGCCTCTCAGACATGTAAAGGTGTTCCTGGTAGCTCCAGACCCAGAGTGCAAATCAGTTAAGCCTCCTCGACGATTTTGAAACCTCAAATCCTTTGAAATAGTTGGCAGCCTGCCTGTTGCATATTTACAGTTGCACAACTCACAACTCTTCCCCTCTGTGACTTCTAAAAGTTCCTCCTTCCTTTTTTTCTCTGGGTCCCTTGGCAGCATCAGAGCAGCTCCTCTGCCTCCCTCCAGCTCTTCGCCCAGCCCTCCTCCCCTTTATCTCTCTCTCTCTCCTTAGTGTGGCACATTGTTCTGGGGAAATGGCTTGTTTGGAGTTCACACTTTGTTTTCCTGCTGTTTTTCTGGGAAGCTGGACATGGCACGAAAGATATGGGAACAGCTTGTAGGAAATGGGTTTGTTTGGGGAAACAATAAAAGAGAAACAGCCTGCATACCTCTCCACCTCTCCTGGATGTTGGAAGGCCTGGATTACAGTATCTAAAGACATTTTTGGGGTAATTTTTTCATACAGCCCAAAGAAAAGCAAATAAAAAAATATTTTTTTAGTGTATCTTAAGCTTTACATCCACCCAGCTTCATTTCTTGTAGCAGTGTGTATAAAACACTTGTTAGTGAGGTGTGGGGAAAAACCACCTTAAAAAACCATCTTAAAGGTTTCCATTGCTGTGGTCAATGCAGATCTCACAGTTCTAGACAGGAGATTCCCTTAATTTTCATTGATGTTCTCAGTTCACTTTTCCATCAATGGCAGCAGCTGATATTTTTTGCCTTTCTGAAGCTGATATTGGGGCTGTTGCAAAAACCAGTCGATATCAGAGCTGCAGGGTCTGGATTTTGACTGATAACTTTGGTAATCACTAGTTTGGAAGAAATACTGCCACAGGGAAAATCTGCAGGATTTTGCTTGCCACCACATCAAAGATATTGCCACGTGCATTTTCCTTTTCTACTTCAGGTGTAAAATTAAAAATGGGCCACGACCTGTTTCTGCTGCATATGAGATTCAGCAGAGAGCCACAAGCTCCTAAAATCATAAAATTGTTTGAGTTAGAAGCTAAAGGTTAAATTTGTGAGGGAGATCTCTAAAAAAAAGGAAAAAGAATGAAACAGTTGAAAATTTTCTGAAGTAATTGTTTATATTTTGTGATTTTGAAGATTTTGCTTAGAAAGACATTGCTTAAATAAAGTAATAAGAACTAAATTTAAATGCAAAAGCACAGGTGTAAATGGGATTAGATTTTTTAATACTGTCACAAACAATTTGTGTGTGTATGTGAGAGTTTCTTTCTGGGACGGTTCTGTTTTGATTTATTTGGGGACAAACAAAGAATGTTCACTTTGTCTGCCATAGGTATGAAACAACATTTTCTTCTGATCCATTGGTTTGGCTGCTTCTCTAAATGCAATATATAAAAAAAAATATCAGTCTCTTGGAATGATTTTATCTAATGTTTGAGCTAAAACAACAATATCCTTACTTTATACTGGTTTAGCAGAGTAAATTAAATATCCTCAAAGAAAAGCAGGCACTTAACTTTATTGCTGTTTCACTAAACCCTCTCCTGTGTCTGCACCCAAAGAAATGACTTAATGCTGTGACATTCAACCCTGCCTTAATTTCATTAGTCATGTTTTGTGGCAGATGACTAAAATAATGTGTGCAGAAGTATGAATCAAGATATTCATTATAAACAATTATAGGAAGGTATGCTGGGCTATACACTGCAAAGGTTATCGTGACAGGAAGTCATATTTTACATGCACAGTGGGCATATTTGGAAAGTTCATTCTGAATTTAGAAGGATTACCCATCTGAGCAATATTCCATATGCTCCTGAAATGGAGAATACCACGAGAGGCATGCAATACTACATTTGTAATTATCCAGTGTATACATGGGAGCTCCAGAGTAAAAGGTGTCTGAGGAAAAGAAAGGGAGAAAAACATAAACAAAAGATTTCTGCTCCAGTGCTGTGCAAAGACGGAAAGCACTGTTAACAGAGTAAAATTTTAAAAAGTAATGTAAATTTTGGTTTAATACCAGTTGTCTTATGTGGAGAAGTCAGTAAGATATACAGAATTATAGAATCACAGAATGGTTTGGGTTAGAAGGGACCTTAAAAATAATCTTTTTCCCACCCTCTGCCATGGACAAGGACACCTTCCATTGTCCCAGGCTGCTCCAACCCCACTGTCCAACCTGGCCTTGGGCACTGCCAGGGATCCAGGGGCAGCCACAGCTGCTCTGGGGAACTCTACCAAGGCCTCCCCACCCTCCCAGGGAAGAATTACTTCAGTACAAAATACACTTGGAAGTGAATAAAAACATCCATACAAACAAAGATGGCTTGAGCAGCATTTCCAGAAGCTTTCAAGCAAGGAGATTCACAAGAGCTGGATGTGGTCAGTGCTCTCTAAATAGCAAAGTGAAAGTTTTAAACACATGTGAAGGTGAGCACAGGTTTTAGTTGAGGTGTTGGGGCTGGGCTGGACTTGATGATCTTGAAGGTCTCTTCCAACCCAGTGATTCTGTGAATTCTGGGAATTCTGTGAACCCTCTGAGATTCTCCAGCTGGTTGGACTTGCTCACCCACCCAGCAGACACCCCTTTGTTTTCCTGTGGCTTCCTTGGGGTGGGGGCTGTTGGAAGCTGAGACTGCCCTGTCAGGGCAGGTTTTGCAGCAGGAAGATGAGTGACCCCCTGGTGACACAGCCACGCTCACCCTGGCGTGTGCACGTGCACAAACACCACGCACAGACCCTGCAGGGAAGTGATGGGTCACCAGGAGCTCAGCTCGTGGCCTCCATCCAAGTGTTATTTCCCTCATGCTCTCAGGCATTCCTAAAAAACGAGGCTTCTCTGGAAAGGAAACTCCTTTGGATGCATTTTTTTTTCTGGTTTCCTCAGTGCAGTGACTGTAAGGATCTCTTCAGTCCTTCCCATACATTTTTAATCACTTTGCTGATGAGCTTGTCCTTGGTACATGCTATGCTTTAAGGAAATGTATTTTAATACCTCAGTTCTTTTTATTTTTAAATTTCCTTAGAGACTGAGGGTGGGATCCTCTAAAAATGTTCATGTGTACATATACATAAGAGTGTGTGCATATAAATAAACAAATAAATAAATAAACACACATAAATATATATTTAATATATGTCTTACATATCTATATATTAAATATATATATATTACATTTATATATACATACACATATATATGTGTATTTTATATTATATTTATATTACATACATTATATATGTTGGTTTGGGTTTTTTTACATATATAAAATAGGAGTGTGTAATTATATATATAAAATTTATCTATGGTTATAAATAATATATTTATTATATATTATTTATATTATAAATTTTATTATATATAAAATTTATCTATTTATCAACCCACTAAAGTGAACAAATATTAAATGTAGCAGAATAAATTATAAATGTAGTATATAACCTCGTAATTTTCCTTAGATAGAAAAGAGTTTTAAATGTTACCATAACACTGGACAGGTCTTTTGAATAAGGCTAAAAAATAATGTGAAAATTTTTCTCAGTAAAGTTTCCAAACTTTATTGAGGGTAGTTGCTGTGTATAAGGAAAAACTTTAATTCTAGACAGAGAATACCTCTGATTAACACACAGTAATTCTTGAAGTAATTGCTCAGGTGAACTGATGAGTCTGGGCAAGATGCAAAGGATTTTAAGAGGAATAAAACATTAGAATGGGATCAGTGCCTTGTTTTGGGCACTGGTTGGTCCCAAGGCTCTCTCCCAAGATTCTTTCTCAGTATCATTTTGATCTGTTAGCTCCTAGCAGGTGTGTGCAGCCTTAGTTCCCTTCCTGTTGGGCTCTGGGCCACTTTACAAACCTGCAATCAGCTTTGCAAAACAAATTTTTGCTGGAAAGGTTGCTGAAAAAACACTCAAGATGTTTGTACTTTTTAACAAAATAGAATATTGACTGCTCCTTCAGATTGATATCTGAAAAGCAAAGTAGCAGCAACAGGCTAGCCCTGGGCTGAGATAGAAATTAAAGGGTTCTACATCAAAATTTTCCCACTTTTCTAGAATTTTTTGCTGGCCTAGACATTTACAGTCAAGAATGAAGGAGCAAAAAACTTTCAGCTTTCAAAGTTTATAATTGACAATACTCTCAAGATGAAAAGGAAGAAAAGTCTATTGTATTGACTGGAAGAAAAGTCATTCAAACTTCACTGCTCGAGCTCTTTCCATGGATGGAAGTGCTAAAATAAGCATACAAAGCTCCAGTTTCTTTAAAAATGCAATATATTGTATGCAATATACAATCTGCAGGATATATTTGTATTGTTTCCAGCTCTGGTGATTTAAAGTTGACATAATCATTCAGGAATATTTATTCTGATCATTGTGCTGCTGCAACCCTGCACCCTCTTCATTCAGCTCATGGTGCAGCTGATCAAACCTGGTGTTGCCTCAGTGTTTTAAATAATTTTCCAGCACTTTGTTTGTGCAGGAGGAGATTTTTGAGCTCCACTTTCACTCAGGAGCCTGCTGCCTTTCTCTGGTTATTGTGAATGGGCAGAGCTGCTTCCAAGCAACTTGAAGCCCACTTAGGTGCAGGGTGGAAGTTTTCATCTCTGTGGCATCTATAAAAGAGTTTTCTACTTCTATATATTAAATATTGGCTTAGTGTTAAGCTATTTATTTGCACTTTGCTGACAGATAAAAACTGCAGATGAAATAATTGATTGTGAAATGGCAACTCTTTAAATCAGCTGTTTGTGCCTGCTCTGGAAAGGGCTCTACTCAGTGTGATAATTTTAATGTGTGAAATGCAGCACACAGCTTGGCATGAGGGAGATGTGTTTTCTAACATCGATTTTTAGTATTTTTGATCAAAGTTTCACCATCTGCAATAACAAAATGGTGATTTTTTATTTTCTGAAGCCCTTGCAGACATGGAGTTGAATGGATTATGCTGCAAATATTACCTTATGGTTTGCTGACATTTCAGGAATGACAGTTTATTAGAAATTGTGATAAGGCACCAGGGTCTGCATTTGAATTTATATTATTTCAGAATTTGTTCATTAAGACACAAAATATTGAGCCTTTGGGATTTGCCACGAGGCCTCTGCCCACGTTAGTGGTGAAGTCAGAGTTACGCAAAGAGTGCTGCAGGATCAGGCCTCAAACATCTGTTGCCGTTTCCCAGAAATTAATCTAGCCTGCAATTCCATAACATCACTTTGATGGATGCTTGATTATTCCTATTTTCAAGTGGGCCTCCAAACATCCTTGTATTTTTCTCAGCAAGAGGTGAGGAGAGCTGATAAGTGGCAGCACCGGGCCTGTGTTTGGATTAACGCGGAGTCTCCAAGTGCTCCCTGAAAGGAGCTGGAGGATGTTGGCTGAGCTGGCAATCACATTCTCATGGGTGGAGGTGAGGACAACATCTGTCTTTCCTATCTTGTACTTGCCAAGGCTTTTTGTTGTTCCTGAACTCTCCTCATGAATATAATATGTGGGGTTTTTGTCTGATCTAATGAATCCAAGACTCGGAGATTTAGAAGGAAAACATATTCCAGATGTGCCTTGCAATTCCTGACTCAGGTGACTGCATTTTAAGCAGTAACCTTTTCCAGTATGTTCCCCACACCATATTGAATATCCTCCTTCTGCAAACGGTCAGGGGAGGCTTGTACAAGCATCATGATTAATAAGCTACAGCAAGGCTAAAACATCAATCATTTGCCTTTTGTTTCACCCGATTGCTGCTGGATGCAATGAATCCAAGGCTCAAAGGCTTGGCTTTGGAGCAGGGCTGCAAATTTTGGCTCTTGAAGCAGTTCAAGCCCAGCTTGTTTCCTCGTGCAGTGGTGCCTGCTGCAGATGTGAGCAGAGTCTCACACTGGATGAGTTCCCACTGCTCGGGGAGGTTCTGGTGTCCAGCCTGCCTGTGCTCTCTGCTCCAGCCTGGAAATGGCATTCCTGTTTGAAATTAGGCTCTCACTCCAGATGAGCAGCTCCCTAGAGCATCAGAAGATGCAGTCTGAGGGAGGATAGGGTAGGAGAGCAGCAAGCAAGAAGAGTGACTTGCTTGAATCTTGTGCCCTGTGTACTCTCCTCCACATTCTCACCTGTCCTTTCTTTCAGTAACAGCTGTAATTCAGTTTACAAACAGTTTGTAATTCAAATTACATACAGTTTGTAATTCAGTTTACAAACCTTCAACAACCAACATTATCAGGTACACAAAGGATACTAAGAGCACTAAAGCATGGAAACACTTAAGGAGCTAATTGCACGATGTTGATGAGAACAATCTTCCCTCAGAAAATGCAGGTCCTCTCCAAATGTGACTGTTTATTAGAAAGTTCCAACATCTGCAAAACACACACTGGTGTGTTACAATTAATCCTCATAATAAACAGTTTGGTGAAAGTTTTTGTTTAACAGCTTTTGGTCTAATTTAGTATGAAAATAAGTTGCAGTATGTCAGAATTCTTTTTAGAACAGAGAGGGTTTTTTGCCCAACTGTAGACATCTGAGAAGTGATAAGAAACAGCCCGTGTCTGAATGGATTGTGGCTGTGGGGAGGACAAAGCTTGTGCTTATCTATGTATTATCATGAAATCAGATTAGAAAAGCAAAATGTGTTTGCATTGATGAGGAGAAATATTATAAAACTGGTGTCAAGAAATAGCTTCTATAAATGCAATGCATATGGCAAAGTTAATTAAAAGTTCTTCATTGCAGTGTTGTTGCATGCCAAGGGTAACAGGTCTTTTTGGGAGTCTGGGAATGCTGTCTGAAGAAGCAAAAAATGCATTTTATTTCTCTAGCATCTCAATGTACAGTGAAGGATTTTGCTGTGTTTGTGTCCCCTCATTCATCTTCCTCCTTAGGTGCAGTTCTTGCCCAACCCCATCCAACTGTGGACACTTTCAAGGATGGAGAATCCACAATTTACCTGGGCAGCCTGTCCCAGGTTGCCACCCACCCAGCCAAGGATTTCTCCCTAAAATATAATACACACCTGCCCTCCTTCAGTTTAAAATCATTGCTCATGAATAAAAAACCAAACAAACCAAACAGGTCGCAGTTTAAAACCCATTCTAACGCCTGGGTTAGAGTGGCCTCCAAAGTACTTTAAAATCCTGCTGCTGTGTTTATTCCTCAATATCCCTCATCCCAGGCAAATTCTGCTGCACAACCACACACCTTATTGTCTTGTGTAGCCATTTCTTGAGTTTGACCAAACTTTAGAGCAAAAACCACTTTTTGTCCTGTGTTCCTGACATTGCATTTAAAGGAGGAGGCAGCTTGCATGTGCTTCTCATGATGGGAACTACTTCAATCACATTTCCTGTAACTTCATGTTTCTAGGCCAAGTAATCTTGCATTTGATTAAGTAAACACCTTTGTCCTAATGACTTTATGCCTACTTTAAAGGCGTTGCTGTACCTATTGTTCTACAGATTTGTCAGTCTGTTATTCTTTTTTCTTTTTTTAAACTTATCAGTGAAGTGTAAATCAAAACCAAATAGAGAAATCATTTTGTTCTTTTATCATTAGTACAGAAAGTCCAAGGGAGAAGCCAGGTTTGGCATAGTATAAGCAATTAAAATATAAAAAGAATATAATGAAGGAACATGGGTTTGTTTAGGTTTTGTGGTTGTTTTTTTTTTCCTGTGATGTCATGAGAGGAAATCTGTGGAGAAAGGAAGATGAAATAAGGAATATTCATATTCAATATTGACCTCAAATACCAACAGCTCTGCTTCACAGATTTGCATGAAAGAACCTTTCCCACCTTCTCCTTTAAGCTCCATGTGTTCTTTTCTTCATATCCCTTTATTCCAGACATTAATTACTAGAAATTAAAGGCTTCATTTCTGAGATGTCAGGAGAATATGTTGCATTGTGTGAAATTCAGGAAGATGACCCATTCACTGCTAAAATTATTGTCAAAAAGGTACAAAGCTTTGCAAAACTGAAAGAAGCCTGTCATGCATCTATTTTGTAATAATTATTAATGTTTACATTTCTTAATCCCACTTACGGCTTGATGTTGCCAAACTGCTCCAGAGACAGCATTAATATGGATGAGAAAAAGAGATTAACATGTAAATGAGTAATGAAAAGCATTTACTAGGAATAGAACTGGCATCCATATGTAATAAAACCTTGCCAAACATTGTCAGTATTAATAGCTTTGTTTACATTTCTACGTGGCCAGACCATGCCGCTATTTTTTTCATAATGGTGAGTTCTGACAATTTTTCTATTAGATTTGGTCCAGGAGCTTGCATTTGCAATTATAACACAAAACAGATTTTGAAGTCCTTGTATTTAGGAGAGAAATAACCCACACTGCTTTCTGTCAGCTGTTCCAGGACAGCAGCTTGCTGTTGGAGCCTTCCTTTCACAGCTCACACTTTGGGGACACCAAGCCATGCCTATCATCAGAAATTCCTGTAGAACTGAGAAATGCTTCCTATTGCTGGCTGCTTTTCCCCAGGATGAGATTCAGGGCTGGTTCTGCCAGGTTGGGTTCTGGTTGTTCAGCATCCCTGGGTCTTGCAGTGTCAGTGGATTATTCAGAAAAGGCTGGGCCACAAATCCTCACGTTTTAAGTGGCTTAAGTTGAGCCCAGGGCTGGAATCCCTCTGGAGCCAGGCTGGGAGAGCTGAGGGTGCTCACCTGGAGAAGAGAAGCTCCAGGGAGAGCTCAGAGGCCCTTACAGGGCCTAAGGGGGCTCCAGGAGAGCTGGAAAGGGGCTGGGGACAAGGGATGGAGAGACAGGATCCAGGAAATGGCTTCAAAATAGTATTTGATGGGATCTTGGGAAATAGGAATTGTTTCCTGGCAGGGTGGGCAGGGGCTGGGATGGAATTCCACCCCTGGATCCCTGGAAGTGCCCAAGGCCAGGTTGAACACTGGGGCTTGGGCTAGCCTGGGACAGTGGAAGGTGTCCCAGGGAGGTGGAATGAAGTAATCTTTTAGTTCCCTTCCTACCCAACCCATTCTTTGATTCACTGATTAAAGATCATTGAGAGGAAGAAGAGGCTGAAGAAGACCTGAGGCTGATTCCAGCATGGGCCACGTCCTTTAGTTGTGCTGACTCCTCATGTCTTGCACAGGCTTTGATGGCCAGGGCAGCTTTTGTCACCCGGGGAGGGGAGATCCCTGTCCTGCTGTCCTTCCAGACAGGCCACCAAGACCAGGAGGGTGAATGGCAGAGGGTGTTGTGGGGTGCACATTAATGATCCTCCACACAGGGCCTGACCCTCAGCACACAAAGCTGGCAGGAGCTCAGTGGTTCCTGCAGAGCCTTCCCAGACCTGGCAGTGAGCACTGACTGATAACCAGCACGATGGATACAGATGATAAACCACAGCTAAACTCAGTCTAATAAACCACAGCTAAACTCAGGCTCAGCTTGCTTTCTCCAGGAATTTTCCTCTCAAATGTGAAGTTTAAATCTGTCTCTTGGGCTCATTTATGTTTGTCTTGTTTTGTGTCCATAGTTGTAGATTTTCACACAGCCCTAGGTAATTTGGTTTGTATTTCAAGCATTTACAATGTTCATCAGGAAGTTTAAATGTTTGCATTTTCCCTCTTCAGGCAACATAATGGACACCCATAGCACAAGCAGTGTTTGTTGTCATTAGTAATGCCAATAAATAGAAAACCCTTTTTTTCTTGTTCTTTACATTTATACTTACCCTAAATATCCATAAATTAACTTACATTAGGTGGAGTCATTTTTAGTAGGAACCAGAAAATTTGCTTTGTGTTACTTATGTGGGGAGGATGAGAAATAAATCCATTATGGATTTATTTCTCCATTCCAAAACAGGCTTGATGCCTGTTTTGAAAAGGTCCATGAGTGAACAGTTATAGTAGTAAATACAATACTGTAACAGTAACTCTTTATACTCTTTACAATACTAAATACAATATTCCACTATTTACAGTAGTAAATAGAGTTAAATAATGTTTTATTTGCAATCTGTATCAGCTTTCTCCTGTATAATTCACCCTTTAGTGTATTTTCTGGAGCTAACTCTTTCAAAATCAACATGTTGGTTTGTGTTTTTTGTCTCATGGATTGGGGCAGAAAAGAGGGAACTGTGCATTCAGTAGTGTCAAGCATGGGATGCACTGTGATCATCTGGTTAGATTGTGTTTGTGCACACATATATTTAATTTTGGGGAGTTATTTCATGAAAAAATCTTGTGGGCTCCTGAGAAAGAGCTCTTTATTTTCCTTCCGGTGTAACATCTTTCTTTAGTTCTTGTTATGTCATCCCTGCTACTTTATAATCCAAGCACATCAAGTTCCCTGAGGTTTCTCAGCAGAGCCAGGGAAGAATCCTTGAGGAGCAAGGGACCAGTGGCCATCTCCCCCCACACCTCCTTGGTCTGCAGGTTTTCTCAGAAAAGGCTCTTTAGAAAAGCTTCAGACCACCAACAGCAAAGATTTCTGGTGTGACAAAAAGGGGAGGTGTATCCTGGCATCCTTTTTGTCTCACAGAACCAGAGGCAGAGGTAGCTGGTTGCATTTTGGTGGGAGAGAAGGAAGGAACTGAGAAGTCAATTGTGGCAGCCTAGTGGTGATCTTTGCACCGAGGTGACATCTGAAAATCAGCAGTAAAAGGGTGCAGATCACTGCCTGAACTCAGTGTTAGTAATTCAATCATGAGTCTCAGGTAGCTTGAAGGGCCTGAGATCCCCCTCCCCAAGCCCTGGGATTAAGGGGTGATCTCAGTTTTCACAGGCAGTTAGAGGCAGGAAGTGATGTTCTCACCTTTGCAACTATGAATATTAGCAGAGTGCACCCCAAGGCCTCACAAACAAGATGGATAAAAAGGAGGAAATGTAGAATCACAGAGTAGAAACTCACCAGGATGAAGTCCAGCTATTCCCCCTGCATAGAACATCTGCAAGGGTCACACCATGGCTCTTCAAATGAACAAACACTGATTTTTAGGGCAGCATGTGACTGCTGGAGCTCAGCAGAGCCCTCTTCAGCAGCCAGGGAGGGTGGGAGCCTGCAGAAAACCACCCACCCTCCCAGAGAACTCCCATCCCTTTCTCTCTCCCTTCTCCTCTGCTGACAGGACCATGTTTCTGGCCGTCAGCAGCAGATCTGGCAGCAGCACAGCCCACCCACACTGCCTCACAGAGCTCCCTGCCCCGAGTCTGGCTCAAGATTCCCCTCATTCCCTGATCCTTGGCCCCCAAACTCGCAGCCATGGCCAGCTGGCCCAGCCTCCCCCTCAGCTTCCATCAGCCCCTGGGCCCACACGGAGCCTCCTCAATGGCCCAGGGCTGGGAATTGTCCCCAAAATCCAGGGAGGAGGTGCTGGGCTGCACCCCTGCTCCATTCCAGGCCAGGATGGAGTCACACAGTGGGCCACTGCCCTTTCACAGAGTCCCTGAGGCTGGAAAAGCCCTCCCAGCCCATTGAGCCCAAGCTGTGCCTGATGCCCACCTTGTTACAGTGCCACATCCAGGTGCTCATTGGACACCTCCAGGGATGGGGACTCCAGCACCTCCCTGGGCAGCCTCTTCCAATGATTGAATTTGCACCCTTATGCACCTTGTGCCCCCAAAGTGACCCCTGGAGAAGCTGGATTTCCTCAGAATTGTGCTTTTAGAGGGTGCCCCCAAGCCTGTGCACTGCTGGAGGACAGTGTGGCAGCCTCCCTCGTGCCTGGGGAGCCTCATCTCAGGTGGAATGTGTCCCTTCAGGAGTTTCAGCCCTTCCCACACTTCTTGGTGGATGTGGTGGCTACAGGCTCTGCCTCACTCACAAGACTCAGCTCCAGATAGCTCAGGGAAGGAATTGGTGCCAGCAGGAATGCTTGGCAGTGGGGATAGAGGGTCACTGTCCCTCCCTCTGGTCTCTGTCAGGCCTCCAGACAGACGTGATGGCACCTGATGGGCCCTGCTGCCCTCAACCATAACCCCCATGCTGCCATGAAGAGGATGGGAAGCACTTCCCACTCTCCAGAGTGGGATTTCCACCACGAAGAGTTGCCATCAGAGGGAGGAAAGTGGCTGGTGGGCATGGTGTCCCTGTGTTAGAGATTGTGCCTTAATCCCTTGGCTCCTGGTCCAGAAAGGACTTGGCTGGGTCCCTGAGGAAGGAAAGGAGGATCCCAGGGGCTCAGCAGGGCCTGGCCTTTGGTTGCTCCTCTCAGGGGCTGCAATTTTTGCTTCATTCAGCAGATTTCACCCTCTGTATCTCTACTGAGACCCCACAGACCTGGGCTGTGCTGCCCACCCTGCCCTCTCCTCCGTTCCCAGTGTTTGGTAGTGTGCGTTTGTGTTTCTCCCAAGTGTTTGGTAGTGTGTGTTTGTGTTTCTGCCCAGCTGCACTGGGAGGGTCTCCCCAGGGAGAGTTCCCCCATCAAGTCCATCTATTTTTAAAAAGAACTTAAATCTTATCCAAACCACATCAAAGTAAGTGGAAATTTTTTTGTTGTTGCCTTTGGTGGGGTTTGCAGCAGGCCTAGAGCCCACAGCAGGACTTTGTTTGCCACTATGACCAGTGGCAAACCTCTGATGTCAGGGAGAGAACCTCTAATCCAATGAATTTTGCTCTGAAGCTCACTCAGAGTGAAAAATTAAATAAAATATGGAAGAAACATTGCTATCCAAGTTTTGTTTTCTTCTTCTTTTGCATTATCTTTTCTATTATCTTTTTCCTTTCTCAGAGAGAATTGTTATTCCTGGTCACTGTGGGTAACTAACACCCTCAGGCATGATCATGCAATATTCCAAGCATCTTTTGTAGGGATATAAACCACATTATTATTTGTACCATTCCATGCCATCCTCTGGTGCACAACTGTTACAACTGTCCTGTCATTTGCTGACAACACCTGTCCCCATGGGTCCTCACCTTCAGTGACAAAAGTGCTGTGCCAAAAAACTAATAGAACAGAACACAACTATTAGATTGGAAGAGACCTTCAAGACCCTTGAGTCCAGCCCTGCCCCAACAGCTCAACTGAACCCTGGCACCCAGTGCCACATCCAGGCTTTGTTAAACACACCCAGGGATGGGGACTCCATCACCTCCCATTCCAGAACTTTATCACTCTTTCCGTAAAAAACATTTTCCTAACATCCAACCTAATTTTTCCTTGATGCATGAGACTGTTCCCCTCCCTGTGAGATGGAGAAGCCCTTTTTCCCTGGGGAGCCTTGTGCTGTTTGCCCTGACCTGTCTCTGGTTTGCAGGAAGCGTTATCGGTGGTGAGCGAAGACCAGTCCCTGTTTGAGTGTGCCTACGGATCACCCCACCTCACCAAGACAGAGATGACAGCCTCCTCCTCCAGTGAATATGGGCAGACCTCCAAGATGAGCCCACGTGTCCCCCAGCAGGACTGGTTGTCACAGCCCCCGGCCAGAGTCACCATCAAGATGGAGTGTAACCCCAACCAGGTGAACGGGTCAAGGTAAGGAGGCTGGGGGTGGCTCAAGAACAGGGATTTTTGTGATGGATGTGGCTCAGTTGTCTCAACCTGCGAATTTAGCACCATTTTAGGTGCCTCATTATCCCACCTGGCCACTGCTGCCATCCCTGGAGGCTCCAGGTTGTCCTGCCTTGACCTGCAATCCATGTTCAGGTGTTACAGAGAGTCTGAAATGGTGCTACTGACACAGACTTCTCCTGAGCTTGTGCAGTGCCTTTCTTCTGACTGCTGATCATTTTTGGATGTGAATTTGCTTTGCACACCAGGTGAAAGAGCACATATTAAAGTTAATAAAATGGGGATTTGCTGTAGCCTGGAGCAGCACCATTGATCCATCAAAGGGTATGGTGTGTGTGATCTAACACTCCATGGAAGCTGTCAGATCCAACAATTTGGGCAGTTGTCTTTGCTCCAAAGATAACCAAACAGGGAAACACTGGCAGTAAAATCTTGTAATGGCAGAGGGAGTGAACTATTGATCTTTCCTTTTGTAGTCACTGTAAACATAATGCCAAAAAGTGGAGTTGGATTTAAGAACTCATGCTGAAAAAAAAAACATCAATATGGAGGCAGGCAGGGGAGTAGAAAGGAACAGAAAAATAAATAACTCAACAGGCAGTAGCCACAGAGTGTCTGTGTATTGACTGTTGTCTCAGGACATTTTTTGGGGGAATGTCACTATAAAGAAGACTTGTGTCAATTAGTCTGCAAAGGTATTACAGTGGATTTTTGGATATTCACTGGTGCCTTTCCCAAGCTTAGGAGCACCCTGTGGGACATCTGAAGAAACACAATGAAGATTTGTATTTTTTTTTAAGGAAGCTATCCAAACAAGTGCTTTCCTGTTTAAAATCCCTGACTGTCAAAACAGTTTTCCTTTGGTGTTGCTGAGGGGCAAAGGTCCAGAAGAGTCAGTTGCTGACAATTGTTGGTGATGTACCAGTGGAGCCGGTGCTTTACATCTCCCTGTCACAAACACCTGTGCTGTGTTTTAATCTCATCTCCCAGGGTCAGTTGTTGAGGAAAACCTCAGCCCTGGGCTCTGTGGTTGCTGTTCACACTTGCTGTGCTGGTGTGATGAGCACCACTGGCAGGGCAAAGTGGTCTGCCAGCTTATCACACCTCCTCCGTTCTGTGGTGAGGGTGCGAATTGGACTGAAGTCAAATCAGGATTTCCAGTGAGCAGTCAAAGATTTGAGATACATAGAAATAAATGGTGAGCTGAAGTTACCAAGATTTAGAGGAAGTTTTCTTGTAAGGCTGCTTATTAAGAAGTTTAGGTGTCTTTAGCCTATTCCAGTGTCTTTTTAATTTTTTTCTTGTGCTAAGCAAATGCACAGGTATAATCATAAATGGTGTATTGATTCAAAATCAGTCTTGCCTGCTTCCTAAAATGCCTCTGAAATATTTGTGCTGGCATTTCTTTAAGAGAACTGATCGCAGCTTCCCTCAGTGTAAATTCCATAAAGTGCACTGGAGTAGATAATCAGAGTTAATTGTTGCTGAGAGGTTTAGGTTGGATTTTAGGGCAAGGTTCTTCCCCAGAGGGTGCTGGCACTGCCCAGGCTGCCCAGGGAATGGGCACAGTCCTGAGACTGCCAGAGCTCCCTTGGTCAGCACTGCCAAGGTTGCCCAGGGTGGGATTTTGGGGGGGTCTGGGCAGGGCAGGGGTGGCACTGGATTATCCCTGTGGGTCCCTTCCAACTCAGGATATTCCATGATTCTGTATTTTCTCCTTCTTTTTGCTGTTTTCTATTAGCATGTGCACGCACTGAGGCGCTCAGGGTGATGCTGTGGCTCCCTGCACAGGAGGTGGCTGAGATTTCAGCTGCCAAAATTCCCCTTTGTGGATAGAGGTGCCTGCATTTCCTTCAGGGCTGTCTGCACTGTCCTCATGAAATGCTTGTGCTTGTGGGGAGGGGTCCTTTGTCAGGAACTGGAGGGACAGGACACAGGGAATGGCTTCAAACTGGATGGGATCCTGGGAATGAGGAATTGTTCCCTGGCAGGGTGGGCAGGGGCTGGGATGGAATTCCATCCCTGGATCCCTGGCAGTGCCCAAGGCCAGGTTGGACGCTGGGGCTGGAGCAGCCTGGGACAGTGGGAGTTGTTTGTTTATTAATCTTGAGGTTTTTTACAGCCTTCCCTGTTGAAAGATCAGTGCAGAGTTCCTAAATGGAGACAGCAAGGAAAATTCATACTATACATTTCCTAAGGCACGACTTGCTGGAAAAGAAAAAAGTAAAAAAAAAAAAAAAAAATTAAAAGCCAGCAAAGGAAGAAAAAAGAAAAAAAAATCACTTAAAAGCTACAAAAAAAAAAATTGGCAAAAGAAAAAAAATTGCATGCTTGTACTATACACAAAATATTTTTTAAAAAAATTATTGTCATTAAGAAACGCTGTTTATTTCATCAGAGAATTTTTATTTTATAGGGTCTAACTCAGGCCTGATAAAATAGATCTTAATACTACATTTTTAATGGAGAACTAACACTGCCAATCAACAAAAATAAATAAGTTGTGGCATTTCTACGTCTCACATACATGTGTGTAATATGTCGTGTTATTACACTCTGGGAATTGAAATGTGGTTTTCCTGCCAGTTTTAGGGAGAACAAAGTGTGAATCAGATTGTGCTACCCTGCCTTTCTGTGAGTTAATTTGCATTTCTTTTCTGCAGAAGCCTTCCCTACTCTCTTCTTTTGCCATCCATAAAACTATTTCCTTAAATGATAATATTAAATTATAATATTTTCTCACTTCTTAAAATGCTTTGTCAGTTCAATATTTCCACAAGCAATTCCTGGAGTGCTTGGAGCTGCATTTCATTTTTTATTACGACTGTACCTGCTCTGTTTAGACCCATTTTAAAATCTGAGTTGTCCCAGAGGAGTCTAAAATACAACCCCACATCTCAGAGCTGTGCAAGTGCTGCCCTGAGGATCTCCAGGGCATCTCTGTCCTCTCATGTGAACACTTGGATCTGAATAATTCTGGATGCAAAGCAGGGAATGAGATCCCACAAAGTGGTAGCCAGGGAGAAGTTAACACTGCCATTTTTTGCTGTCCAGAGCTTCCTGGCCTTATATTCTGTGCTTTGGAGGGGGGTATAAAATTTTGGGAACTGAACTCCTCAGACACCCCCAATTAAGCACCCACACAGAGAAGGAACATGCCCTCTCTGCTAGTACTTTCCCCAGACATATTTTGGCTGTGATTGCCCTACATTAAATTCCAAATTTAACAGTCTCAGAGCTGGCATTCCTGTGAATACCAGAGAAATGCCATTAGAATGAAATTTAAGGGTTATTTTCAGTGTGCTGCACAGGGATTAGCTACCCACTTTTCTTTAACAATAAAGTATTTTTCAAGATAAACCCTGCAGCCCAGCACCACAAAATACAGTCTGGGGCTTACCTTAAATTAAATAAAGCAAGAAAAGTTTAAATTAAAGCTATCATTTACCTGGCTGTTGTTGCATATATAATACAGGTGGTATCAAATTGAGTTTCTTTAAGTACATTAATTCTGTTCCTTCCAGGTACATAAATCTAATGAGACCTTTTGTGCTACACTACAGTCAATCTTTCACCTGAATGTAACAATCCTGTTTCCTGCTATTTATTGCTCCTGGGTCAGGCCAAAAAGATTCACTCTGCAGTATAAATCTGGATGTTGCATATGCCACACTGGCACTTTGCTGTTTATTGTTCTTTATGTATTCCATCAAATGAGGCATGAGCAATTCTATCACAATGAGTGCAATTCATGTCATGCATTCAGGGAGAAATTCACTCTGTGGAAATGCTCTCATGAGGCTCTTGGTACTGCTTAAACAACATTTATAAATCCATGGATTTCCCAGTAGGCTTCGAATACGCTCACCCATGGGGCTGTGCTGTGCCCATGGGTGGCACTACACAAAGGTAACTTGGAATAATGACATTTACTGCAGGCAATCCATCTTCTTCAGGCAGGCTGAAGGGGAACACAGAGTCTTATTCAGGCCACAGATAAATTTCTCTTGCCATGAGCAGCGTGATGATTTCATTGAAGAAGTATTTTGAAAGTTAACTGCAGTGAAAGCACAGCAGAAGCTTTCCAACATCAGCTTGGCTGATAGAGAAGTTTGAAAGAAATGCCAGAAATAATTAGTTGTCCTTAGGATTTAATCATGTGCAAAATGTTGATTTAAGTGCTACCAGTTGTTGCTTGAAAACCATTTGAGAATGAAAT
Source organism: Zonotrichia albicollis (assembly GCF_047830755.1). Classification (NCBI taxonomy): domain Eukaryota; kingdom Metazoa; phylum Chordata; class Aves; order Passeriformes; family Passerellidae; genus Zonotrichia; species Zonotrichia albicollis. The sequence continues at coordinate 14,522,977 of NC_133820.1, read as the reverse complement.
TATCACTTAATACATCTTTTGTGCTGGCTCTTTTGGGAAATACCATTTTTCTTTGCATGTAACTGCCTGAATTTTCATCAAAGAGCCTCTGTACTCTCCAGGTTCAGAATGTCTGACACACTGGAGGACTTTGCAGAGTCCAGGGTGAACTTGAGTTTCTTTGCTGGTGGTTTTTTTTCTTTTTCCCTTGATGTAAAGTCTCCTGAGGAGTAGATTCTTTGTGCTGTACAAGCCATCAAATTGGAATATGGGGAGCCCAAGGTGCCTTGTGCCATCAGGATGTGTGACAGCTGCTCAGGCATGGGGAGGGAAAATTCATCCATGTGGAGCTCTGTATTCCAACAGATCCATCCTGCTCCTAGGATCCAGGCTGGCAGCCTTTAAGCTGTAGGAGGCACATCTACATCATGGTGTGATACTGGTGGATTTAATTACAGCATTTAAGCAGCTCCATAGAATCACTGAGTTGTGGAATTGTTGGGGTTGGAAGGCACCTCAGGAGACCATTCTTGTTGCCAAGGCAGGGTCACCTGGATCAGGAGATTCAGGAACACATCCAGGTGGGGTTGGATTGTCCCTGTGCAGCAGTTCCAGAGCTCTGCCACCCACAAAGTAAAGAAATTCTTCCCCTGTTGAGGTGGAATTTCTTGTGGTTCCATTTATGGCCATCACACTTCATCCTCCCACTGAGAATTCTGTCCCCATCCTCTGGCTCCCACCTGATGAATGTTCTCCCCAGAGAGGGAGACTCCTTGTTCTCCTCTCCTGTGCAGCAGTTCCAGAGCTCTGACATCCATAAAGTAAAGAAATTCTTCCCCCCGTTGAGGTGGAACTTCTTGTGGTTCCATTTATGGCCACTGCTCCTCATCCTGACACTGAAAATTCTGTCCCCGTCCTCTTGACCCCCACCTGGTGAGCATCCAGCACTTGTAGGGACAGGGCTGATGTGCACCCATCCCCGTGCCATCTCTGGTTTGCCAAGGCTTTTCCAGCCCTGGAGTACAGCCCCATGATGGGGGCATGGTGCCGCGTGCCCTCCATATCTGGTGGCACATCCAGCCTGGCATTCCTGGGGACCCTCAGCTCAGACTAACCAGTAAGCCTGGCCCAAAGCCCCCTGTAGGCCATGGGATTGTCTCCAGTGATGCCATGATGATTTTTTGTTAACTTTTTATCTACTTTTTATATATTCTCAGTACCCTTAACATACATATTTGTAATTCTTTAAACCTAATATCTTGATCCTAATATTCTACTAAGCGAAAAAAACCAAACATCCTAATAACTTCACAATTAAAAACCAAAAAACCTTACACTGTCTTAAAAAACCAAAACTCCCTCTAAAACATATCATGTAAAGTAAAATTAGGCCTATCTAAAAAAAAAATTAAAATAGAAAAATGTCATTCAATGCTATTCATTTAAGCCTCTCATTAAAACATCTTTGTTAAATATGCTAATTTACAAAATCTATACAATTCTGTATGCAATCTATGATTTATATACATTTCAGCATATTCCACCTTACCAAAATATTACACCATAAAAATCCTTGTTAAATACCAAAATAAAAAACTCTTTGTCTAACTCTTAACACTAAAACCAAAGAAAAGGCATCACCAGCAGAGTCAGCCCCTATTGCAGCCTAGGGCAGAGCTGGGACATGTCTCCTAAGAGGATGATTCTCCTTATTGGAGCTGCCTGTGTAAAATGTTATTAATTTTTGGTAAAAAGACGTTGCTTTTCTCAGACTGATAATCCTTTTTCCCACTGAATGGGTGGTTGGTGGGGTGGCTGCCTACCAAGCTGGAAAAATGGCAAAGTCAGGATGTGTGACTGCTTCAAGAAGCTCCTCTTTGCTCTGAAAATCCACCAGCTTAACATGAGCCCTTGCGTGTGTGGGCATGGTTTGGCTCTGTTCTTGAGGCAAACATGTTGCCAAGGGGAAAAACAAGCTCAGCTCACTAATACTACAACTATTTTGTTTTTTTGGAAGCTTTTTGGGTTGGCAGGTGCTAAATAAGAAGCTTTCCAGTCTGGGATAATGAACTCATTCATAATTATAATTGCTACGTTTGGGATTGACCGCTGAATTCCCAGCAACCAAAGGCTTTGAGATGGGCAGTGAAATATAAAAATAATCTTCAAATAATGACATAGGACCCCACAAGAGTTATGATCACTGTCATTATTTAAGACTATTGCCATCCTTGCTTTTTTATTTCCTGTTTACTGTGTCCAGGGCACTTAGAGCTGGTGGTGAGTTTTTTCCTCTGCCCTGTCATTAGTGGGTGTTTCATTTTGATCAGGGCAGCATCAGTGGGGTTGTTGAGTATTTAAACTTTAGGAATAGCTGCTCAAGACAAAACAGAAGGTAAGGAAAAGTCCTTAAAAAAAAAATTGGCACCCTCGCAGCCCCTTAGTGCTAATCATGAACATCAGCAGACATTCCACAGACATGAGGGATTATGGTTTCCATACAAGATGTCACTTCTGTTTATGCCTGGCATGCTCTATTTTCCTAACTTTCTATATGATCCCTGCCCACAAAAGAAGGCACGTGTGGTTTGGGAAGGGCCCCATCTCCTGGTATTTCATTTTTCACGAAACCACAAATACAACAGCCTTAAAAGCTCTTGAAATGAAATACAATTTGAGAAATGTAATCCATTACCATCATAATAGAATTTCTATAAAAATAATAAAAGAAAAACAAGAGAAAATAGGTCCTGAAAGTTATAGGCCAACTGGGAAGTCGTTGTGGCTTTGGCCTAGCTATCACCATGTCAAACCTCAGCCTTGTCCCAGGCAGCAATCTAATTGTAAATTATGTATATACAGAACATCATTTCTTAGCTTTGGCTTTTCGTGACCCCCTTCCCTGCTTTCCCTTTCTTCACTCCAACCTGACACGTAAGAAATATTGAAGTGTTTGCACTAATGGAGAAATGACAACGTGCAGTCAAACTTAAACCAGCTGTTTCCCCACACTGGGAGCACAAAGAGCAAAGCTGGGAATATTTATAGCTTGACTGGCCTCTAGTGAGCCAGACTCTGACTGCCTGCATTTGCCACCATGGCCTTGAGGCTGGAAGCAGCTGTGGGTTGCAGGATGGCTGGGGAAAGCTAAGGGGAAGAAAATGAAAATGCAAATGAAAAGATTGAATTGGCCAAAGTGATTGTTTGATTGGAGATGAGTGGTTGCTGGGTGTACAGCTCAGTGAAAAGCGCCTTGTGTTGTGTTTGCAGAAAGCCAGCCGCTCTGTCACAGGGGAAAGGAGCCAGAGGTGGCTCCAGGTGACATCTCTGGGTGACCCTGGGGTAACTTCATGTAATCTTGAGCACCCACTGAGCCTAGGGCACCCCATACAGGGGGGTTTGCCCCAGGTTTGGGTGCTCTGTTTGAGGGGGATGCCCCATTCCAGCCTCTCCATGGCCATGGCCTGCTGGGGCTGCTGGAAATGCAAAGCCCATCATGGAGCAGGGCAGTGCCATGAATGAGTGGCCATGGGGGGACTGCACTTTCCTTTTTTTTTGTCATCTTAGGACTGCTTTTGTCACCTTATAGCAAAGATTAGAAGACTGTCAACATGCTTTCAGCACCAGTTTAAGCAGCTTTAGCCAGTGGTGTGTTTCTGAGGGACTTCCCTGCCTTCCACAGACCTGGCAGCTTGTTCCCACCCTGGCCATCCCTTTTCCAGTTACTCACCCATTTATTTATTTCTCTGTGTACAGCTCCCCAGCCTAGAGCATTGAGCAGTTGGGCAAGAGCCTGTTGGAGCAGATATTTTGACCAGTGTGAGTTTTCTGGCATTTTCATGGCTCTGTTGTGCTGGAGTTCTCTGTGGGAAATTTTGCTCTTACAAGAAATCTTGGAAGGGAATCCAGAGGAGGCTTCAGGATGAGCAGAGGGATGGAGCAGCTCTGCTGGGAGGAAAGGCTGGCACAGCTGGCATTGTTCACCTGCACAGGAGAAGCTTTGGGCTGAGCTCAGGGTGGCCTTGCAGGGCCTGAAGGAGATGACAAGAAAGATGGAAATTCACAAGGGCCTGGAGTGACAGGACAAGGGGGAATGGGGTCAAACTTACAGAGAACAGGTTTTGATGGGATCTTGGCAATGAGGAATTGTTCCCTGGCAGGGTGGGCAGGGCTGGGATGGAATTCCCAGAGCAGCTGTGGCTGTCCCTGGATCCCTGGCAGTGCCCAAGGCCAGGTTGGACACTGGGACAGTGGGAGGTGTCCCTGCCATGGCAGGGGTGGCACTGGGTGATCTTCAAGTTCCCTTTCAACCCAACCCATCCTGGGATTCCGTGATTCTCTGAGTGCTGAGGCCTCCAAAACCCTCTGGAAGTGCTTTTCAGAGTCTCAGCACAGGCTCTTTCTCACCTGGCAGCATCTAGCTGTCCCCACTGTTCTTCAAAGTAATAAATTTTGGGGATGTTTCAGGGTTTTTTTCTTCATAGGCCACTTTTTCAGTGACAGACTCCTTGGGGAGGAAGCACTGACCAAATTCACCACAATCTGAGTGGCTGCAGTGAATGAGGATGAGGCTGAGCAAGCTTTGCACTGCCCTCAGCATGAGCTGACCTTGTAGCAGCTCTGTAATCCAAGCTGTGCTTGCTAAATAAACTTGTAAAGACATGTAGATATTTGGACAATGCATTTTTTTCTCATTTATTTCACTCTGAAACTCAGAAATATTGAACAGAGGAGTTTTTATTAAGGGAATGATACACCCTACACATGTAGAGTTTTGCTGATTCCTAATCTGAATTTTCCCTGACACCTTGCATTTCAGCACAGCACAGGTGTTTTATGTCACCTGGGGAAAATAGTAGCATAGTGAAAAGGAAACAATGTGCTTATTTATGAACTTACATCTGTTTTCATCAGAGTCAATGACTGGCAAAACTCCAGTCAGCTTTGGTAGGAATGGGTGATAAATTTAACTATCAAATCAGCTTGATTTTAAGTAACCCTGCTTTAAGGTGAGGCTTTCAAGTCTTAAGGAGAAAATACTTTCTCAGCAGATATTTATCATCTCAAGACTGGACAAAGTGTTCTTGGGTTCCATGACTGTGTGTAGCCTTACCTCTTTTTAATTTATATTTTTTTTTCTTTTTTTTGTAAATTCCAGGTGTAACACAGTATATTTACAAAGGGCAAAAATAACAGGCAACCGTGAAGAAAAACATCTCTGGTTTCATTTCAGACCTGGAGCTGGGGATGAATCACTACAGAGCTGCACCCTTCATTCTGAGTACACTTTCCAAAAGCAGCCTTTCCACCCTGCTGCCCTGGTGGCACAGAAATAAAGCAGACTCACAGAAAGTCCTAAAAAAACCCCCTTTGTAGACAGTCACTCTCTTGTTGTTCTGGGCACTAGAAACACCATTTTCTAGCATCTGCTTGCATTTTCAGTTTTGCTTTCTGTGCTGTAGAAGTTTGTTCCAGGCAGTTGAGTTAAGCCCTGGCTCAGTGGTTTAGGGCACACACTCAATTTGAAGTATCAGAGTAGTCCTGTTAAATCCCATGGAGTTGATTCCATGCCTGAAATTAAGCGTGGCCTTAGGAGATTTGATGGATGGGGGATTTGCTTGTCCACCCAGTGAGCTAAAGGGACAAAACCCTTGACCATATGCTTCTGGATTTTAATGAAAAGTTATGACTTACTTATGATCTTCTTCCCCACCCCTGTGTGTTTACATTCAGATCAAGAAAACCATCTCAGAAGCCCTGTCAGATTGCCAAAACCTCTGTGCTACTGGATCTTCCACATCATTTACTGCTCAGTGTTTACAAGAGTGTTTTTAATGCACCATTGCTTGTAGAAGTGCTGTGGGCTGCTACTGGTGGGATATTTCACTTTGGAGTTCCTTTAGCCCAAGTTTCTTCCCCCAGAAAAAAAAAGAAATTAAATAGCTCTACCAGTTAAACTAAAGGATGTTGCTAGCTAAAAGTTCAGTGAATAAACCAAATAGTTTTTGTAACAGAATTGCTTTTGGGAGTTGGGGTCCACATCTGCACAGGTATAAGGGCAGGTGGTGGAGGATGTTTCTAAATGTCCATAATTTAAAGTGCAGGCTCACTCACGCATTTATGCCATTGGTATTTGTGGAAGGGAAGCAGAAAAAGGCAACATTTCACTCACAAGGAATCATCACAAAAGCTCTCCCTCAGATTTTGTGTCTGAAACAAAAAGCAGCTTTGTTTTGCTCTGTTTGGACAGAAATGGGCTGCATCCCAGGGTTATATTTAGTGGTGTGTGGTAGGAGAGCAAAACTAAACCTGAGAAAATATTGCCCAAGTGCTCTGGTTGTGAGAGGAAGGGCTGAATTCACCACCATGCAGTGGCAGGTGCTGGCTGTGTTTTCCCTGTGGTTGTTTTTGAGTTCTGGGGCTGACAGAGCAGTTGCAGGGCTTTTACACAGGGCACATTTCATAGGGGGGGTGTCTTTAGAGGAATCCTGGAAAAAGTGTGTGAAGCCAACATTTTCCAGGCAGCATTGGAGGCCCTCTTCCTTCTCCTAAATATGATGTTGCCAACCATTGAATGATCTCAAAAAAAAAAAAATTATTTTTTTAACTGAAAATCAGCAGCAGTTGATTTTTTACCTTAATATCTACCTTAACACAGAAGGGTAAAATTAGTAGAAAAATTGCGTAGAAAAAATAATGTTATGTTTTTATTTTCTTCTAGTATTTAAGATGTACACTAATTTTTCAGCTTTCCAAGTGCTGGTTCTCTTTTTAAAACACTCATGTGAGAATTATAGCTGGATTAGTTCCTGAAGCATGATAGTGCTGAGCAGTCAACACAACTGAGTCACAGGGCTTTGAAGGGGCTCCAAGAGAGCTGGAGAGGGACTTTGGAAAAGAGTGACAGGACCAGGGGGGAAAGCCTTAAACTGAAGGAGGGCAGAGTTAGATGGATATTGGGAATTGGGAATTGTTCCCTGGCAGGGTGGGCAGGGGCTGGGATGGAATTCCACCCCTGGATCCCTGGCAGTGCCCAAGGCCAGGTTGGACACTGGGGCTGGAGCAGCCTGGGACAGTGGAAGGTGTCCCTGCCACGGCAGGGGGTGGGATGAGTGATTTTTAAATTCCCTTCCCACTCAACCCATTCTGAAATTCCATGATTCCATGAATCTGTGACTTGCCTCTTGTTCAGTGAGGCCACAGCACAATTTCAGGAGTTAAATGGCAGGACTAAAGGAAAGCTTGTTAGTAATGAGGTATTGCTGAAGAAACCAATCCCCAGCTAACACCCTTCTTCCCTTGCCAAACAAACTCTTTACATTTAAAGGTATTCCCCATGGCTGAGTTCTTTATTTTGATTTTTGTAACAATTTTTCTCCCTCTGATGAAACACGTTGTAGACATTAAATTAAGGGACAAATATGTCTGTGTCTGCCAGAAAGAAAACTGTGATGCAATTAAAATGCCATTAGGGAAGCCCCTGTGGGATGTTAAACCTAAAGACTCTATTCAGAAAGCAAAGCCAAAATTAAAGAGGTGTCTGGTTGCAGATCCTCTGCAGATTTCCCTGTCTTGACTACAGTACCATGGAGACTGAGCTAGTCAGGAGCTGAAAGGTTTTTCCAGTCATGCGTGTGGTATTTTAAATCATGGCTTTGGCAAATATTCCCTTTTTTTGTGAGCCTTACATAGAAATGTGAATACATTGCATGACATGAAGTGCAACTGACTCTGGAACAACGGTGGCAGTGGAGGTGGGCAGCTCTCCAAGCCTTGGACTGCTTGGACAATGGCAACTAAGAATAGTTTTTCCCCCAGAAAATATGCAATAAGTGCATTTCTGTGTTTCTCAGTTGTCTGTGAGATGTTTGGAAAGGGAAATGCAGCTCCTTGCTGAACAAGCTCATGACCAAGCTCATTCCTCCACTCCATGTCTGGAATTAAATTATAAGTATTTATAATTTCTGGCGAGATAGGAGAGCCTGATCCTTTGGTAACAGAAATAAATCTATGGTCTATTGAACTTGGTTGGTGTTTTTAGACAGCTAAAGGAACCTACTGAGTCACTGGGTGGGGGGTACTGGGTTTTCCGGTTTTCCAGTTTTCCATTTCATTCCAGGTGATTTTCTTCAGGTGATATTAATATGGACTGGAATAATAATGGAAGCACACCTTTCTTGTCTGCCTAGGAATTCTCCAGATGACTGCAGCGTGGCAAAAGGAGGGAAGATGGTCAGCAGCTCAGACAGTGTTGGGATGAACTATGGAAGCTACATGGAGGAGAAGCACGTTCCACCCCCAAACATGACGACCAACGAACGGAGAGTCATTGTGCCAGCAGGTCAGACCCTCTGCACCAAATGCAAGCCAAAAAAACTGCATTTCCCTCAAGCCCACTAAGATTGTTGGAGAGGGTTTGGGGAAAAGTAGTGATCAGGAGGAAAAGAGCAGTAGTTTGTAGGGGTTATTGAGAGAATGAGCTGAGGAGGATCATGAGGACATCTCCTCAATCTGTTCTTCCCATTTCAGCAGCAGAATGGGCTGATAAGAGGCACTCAGATCTTATCTGACTCCTGTAGCTCCTTCTTGGAGGATTCCACCCTAAAGTGAGCAAAAGGAAGAAGCACCTCCATTTCTTATCCCTTGGACAAGCTTGTGTATGGGATAGAGAGAGAAAGGATCCCTGTAGCACAGGTTGTCTTTGAAAATACCACAGAATAGCTTCTGTGGGATCAAACAGGGCATGAAGAGCCTTTATGTGAGTTATCCCCTGAGTCTGGGCAGCATAAAACATTTTAATAAGCAAACTGACAACTCCACTGCAATGTAAGAGCGCAATTGAGAAATTCTTGGTCAGCCTTGGCAGGCTTGGCTGTGGGGTTCAACAGTTGGTGGGACAAGAAGGCTGCTGCCTTGTTCTTGTTGCCTTGTCCTCCAAACAAACCTGGAATATTCTGCAGAATAATTAGCCTGCCCGTTTCCAAGTCACAGCATCATGGCATCTGTGGGTGTTCCTAAACCACAGGATGTAAACTCAACACCTGCAGCCAGGAGGGAATGTTTGCTGCTGGTTCCTCTCCAGCAGAGAGGTACTGGTGTGAAATATTTCTGCCTCTGCCATGTTGCTTAATATTATTACAGTTTTTCAGTTGCTTAGACATGCAAGAGTACTGACTGTGGCCAGTTTTGCAAGCTGTGATTATTTCAGTTATTTGTCAAGAAAGGTGTGGACAAATCTGTTGCAGTGTCCTCCTCTGCAATGGTATTGTCAATTCTGTTCTGGAGACAGGAGAGTGATGCTCTGAATAATAAATGTCCTGCCAACACTGAAATACAGAGCTTTTGAATGTTCTCCTAAAACATTTCTCTCCCTGGTGTTTGGCACTTTTTGAAAAAAAACCTTTAGTAATTACTAGCATGGTTAGCCCAGCAAGGGATTTTTTTATTTAGTATATTCCTGGAGGTGTGTTTGAGGTGGGTTTGAATGACTATCAAGGAGCAAGATGGTCACAGTCTTGCCAGTTTGAAATCATTTGAAGAAATTAATGGGCAAAAATCAGTTTTTTTTTTTATTATTGCATAGGCAGTGTGCAGTTCATGTGGTAAAGTTAGAAGTAAAATTCACATTTCCAGTTATGGTAACTTTCTGTTTATCATAATTAAGAAGAAAATTACTTTTTTAAAAAAAATTACAGACATAATGAAAATATTTTGGTAAATTTCCTGGTGTTTGGTTGTTTACTTCAGAGCAAACTGAAGTTCTCAGAGTTCTTTGCTGTAGGTGTGGGCAATCTCATCCAGACCTAAGATTAACCACCAGACTTGCATCCCTCTAGACTCCTGCTTATTTCATACCAGATGGAGGCATTATTTTAACTGTTTTTTGGTGGAATTCAGGAGGTCTCCACCTCTTTCAGACCAGCCTGAACAGCAGTGAAAATAGAGGGAATGGCACTGAAGTTAAGCCATAGAAAAGCTATTTAGGCTGCCATTCATGTCCCAGATGTTCATGGAATGAACCTTGGGAGCCAATTGACCTCCATGTGCTCCATTGTCAGCATCGAGGTTATCACAAAATCACTGAGTCATTAAAATTATACGGAAGAAGGTCCTGAAGAATTTTTCCCCTTGGCTTTAAACTTTTCTCTGTAAAAAGTATGAATTCTTTGTGGTATGAGCTGAGGGACCTTTGTGTTGGTTCCTTACTCAAGAACAAGGAAAGATAGAATGGGAGAGAAATAGAAAATGAGGTGTTTACAGGGAAAAATTTTTAAAAAACTTAAATTAAAATCAAGGATTAATTTAAAAACATTTTGCTAGAAATCTCAGCGGTTTGGGGCTCTTTTTCCCCAGATGGTTTTGCCAATGCTTGAGGTATTGAGTGCAGAACCATGCAGGTGTAGCAGTGTATAACACAGCAGTTTGGGAAAAAAATGCAGAATATTTTATTATTCTAATATTATTAACTAGAGACCCACTCTAGTGTGTAAAATAACTGCCCATGAGTCCTTATTTAGCCTGTACTCAAGAAAGATTTTTCTAGACACGAGTGGAAATTTCACTTGAATAAATATAAGGACTGAGCTGAGAGTTTTGAAACTTGTTCAGCTCCAGCTTGCAGTGCTGTTAGTGGGCCAGAAGCTCTGTTAAAAAGAGCTAAAAGCAATGGCTAAAAAGGCCTAAAAACAATGAGGCAGAAGAGCTGAGTGGGAGAAGGAACTCACAAAATTCCCAGAATCACTGGGTTGGAAGAGACCTCCAAGACCATCCAGTCCAACCCATCCCCAACAGCCCAACCAAACCCTGGCCCCCAGTGCCACATCCAGGCTTTGTTAAACACACCCAGGGATGGGGACTCCACCACCTCCCCGGGCAGCCATTCCAGAACTTTCTCACCCTTGTTGCAAAAACCTTTTCCCTGCTATCCAACCTGTATTTCCCTTGGTGCAGCTCGAGGCTGTGTGCTCTGGGTGTGTCAGTGCTGCTGCAGGCAGAGCCCAGCCCCAGGTGAGCACAGGCACCTTTCAGGAGCTGTGCAGAGCGATGGGGGCAGCCCTGAGTCTCCTTTTCTCCAGGCCGAGCACCCCCAGCTCCCTCAGGGCTTCCTCACAGGGTTTGTGTTCCCTCTCCAGCCTCGTTGGCTCCTCTGGATGTGCTCAGTGTCCCAAGGTCCTTCCTAAATTTGAGGCCATTTCCTCTCCTCCTTTCCCTTGGGACGCAACAGCAGAACCCAACCTCCCGAGTGCCCCTCGTGTCAGGGAGTTGTGCAGAGCAATTCACAGAATTCACAGAATTCACAGAATGACCAGGTTGGAAGAGACCTTCAAGACCATCGAGTCCAGCCCAGCCCCAACAGCCCAACTGAACCCTGGCACCCAGTGCTACATCCAGGCTTTTTTTACAACCAGGGATGGGGACTCCAGCACCTCCCTGGGCAGCCATTCCAGAACTTTATCATCCTTTCTGTAAATAACTTTTTCCTAATATCCAACCTATGTTTCCCTTGACATAGCTTTGTTCCCTTGACAGGCTTTGTTGTTAGCACTCAGAGCTCTCAGCCCTCCACAGTTGCTCTCCCTTGCACTCAGCACACCAAGTTAACTCCTCCAGCAGTCAGTAAAGTGGGGGTTATTTTGCATGGGTCCAGTGCCCCAGCATTGCCCTTCCCAGCCTGATGTTTTGCTGTGTGTCCCTGCAGACCCCACGCTGTGGAGCACTGACCATGTGCGCCAGTGGCTGGAGTGGGCGGTCAAGGAGTACGGGCTGCCGGACGTGGACATCCTGCTCTTCCAGAACATCGACGGCAAGGAGCTCTGCAAAATGACCAAGGATGACTTCCAGAGGCTCACCCCCAGCTACAATGCAGACATCCTCCTGTCACACCTACACTACCTCAGAGAGAGTAAGCCAGCCCTGCGTCCTGCCTGCAGTCAGTCCCAGATTTACCGCTGCGGATAATTGGGTTTTCCAAATGTCTGTTGCAAATGTTGCTGTTCCTAAGGGCATTACAGGGAGGCCAGCCCAAGTCCTGTTGAGTTTGGTGGAAAGATTCCCATTAATTTCACTCATTTTTATCACAGACAAGAATTAGTGACTCTTTATAGGTATCCATCTCAGGGAAAAATTGAGTTGAAGCATATTGAGCAGGAAGAAAAAAATTGAGATGAAGCATGTTGAGCAGGAAGAAAAAAATCACATGGGGTTCAGTGCTGATGTTTTTTCTGGTCACATACTCATTTCTTTTCATTTTAACACAACAAGAGTGCAAACATTGATTCATAAAGTGAATTCCAGGCATGATTCTAAGGAATGGCAGGAGTTTGCTGTACTCTGGGTAGGACTGGGGAGATTCAACTGAATTGAATAAAAAAAAAATTTGTAAATTCATGGAAAAAAGGAAGAGTCCCTGAAGTCCAAATGAAAATTAAATGTAGTGTATGGCTAGAATTTCAATGGGAAAAAAGAGATTACCTGGATTGAGGGCTTTCACCTAAGCTTGAGGAAATTTACCTCAGTTTAAAGAAGTTAAAATGGTTTTTAGAGAAAAAACCACCAAGCATTGCAACACCAGTGCGGTGCGGTCTCCTCCACACGCACACTGTCAATAACCAGCCAGAAATTTTGTGCATTCATAACAATAAATTATGATATTGGATAAATGAATGCCCTAATTTACCCTGTAGCCCACACACCTCCCTCCAAACTGCAGGCTGTTGATAGATTCACATTCAGGCAATCCTGTCAGGGGAAAAATATTGTTTAAAAAGATAATTCACGATTTTTTTTACATTTTGGTGTTGCTTTTTGTTTTGTTTTGTAGCTCCTCTTCCACATTTGACTTCAGATGATGTTGATAAAGCCTTACAAAACTCTCCACGGTTAATGCATGCTAGAAACACAGGTAATGCTGGCACTGCTCCCACTGCTGTAGGTCATCATCTTCTAAAAGCACAGGATTCCTTTCCATGGGCTGCTTGCTAAAAAAAATGAGGTGGTAAATGAGGAGGGAGGCAAGAGAGTCCCCTCCCTGCTGTCTGTGTGTTTTCTGCACAGACACACAGAGAAAAGGTGAGGTAACGCAGGGCCAGGTGGTGCAAAAATGGTGCAAAATTTTCTGGTGTCCTGCAAGAGGATGGGGTCCCTGACACAGCATAAACCTGCAGGTCTGGGGCCTTGCATCTGAGGATTTTTATGGTCCTTCTGTCCATTCTGCTGTAAGATTTACTCCATGGATCCCTAGAAGCTTGTTGGAGCTCAGAAGTGCTTTGGGCTCTGGGGGAATGGGGATGTTTCTCCTCCCATGAGCTAGGTGGGAATCAATAAAATTGCTCTTTAGGCAGTTAGCTCATCTCATTTTCTAGCTGCTGTGGGACTTGAGCTGGGAATTCCACTAAGGCTGATTTGAATTTAAAAATTATTTTTGTTGATATTCACCCTTCTGTTAATTTGGCCCAGAAAAGTGTTGAGTGTAGGCAGGAGAATGACACATGCCTCATCTGTCTTTCAGGATGCAACTTAAAGTATTTATGAAAATAATTCAGAGTCCATTTTAACTTGCTGTAACAGTTGTGCAGCAGAGGATGGCATGGAATGGTACAAATAATAATGTGGTTTATATCCCTACAAAAGATGTTTGGAATATTGCATGATCATGCCTGAGGGTGTTAGTTACCTACAGTGACCAGAAATAACAATTCTCTATGAGAAAGGAAAAAGATAATACAAAGGATAATGCAAAAGAAAAAGAAAACAAAACTTGGATAGCAATGTTTTTTCATATTTTATTTTGTTTTTCACTCTGAGTGAGTTTCATAGCAAAATTCAGTGGATTAGATCTTTCCCTGATGTCAGAGGTTTGCCACTGGTCGTAGTGGCAAATAAACCCCACCAAAAGCAAAAAAAAAAAAAAATCAATTTATTTTGATGTGGTTTGGATAAGATTTGAATCCTTTCTAAAAACATTTGCACTTAATGGTCTTTTCCATCTCTGGCTTTGGAGATTCTCATTTGCCAAGCTGCTTCCACCTGTGGATATCCAAGTGTTGTTCAGCAGTTCTGTGTGTTATCTTTTTCTCTACGTGTGCACTGACAATGATATTCTGAAATTCATTTCACCAAAATGAGATTATCTGTCATTGGGGAGTGTGAATGATGGTGTGCTGATCATCAGCATATGGGAAATCAGTTGTTCAATTTTCAGTGGGCCGCAAAAGTGTTAGAAAAAAAGTTATTGAAATCAGCAATAATTGACTTTTTTGATCTTCCTGGAGAGAGTCATGAGAAGTCCATTGGTGTAGCCAGAGCAATTTCAATGCCTGAGAAAAGGGAGATTCCATTTCCTACATCAAGCTCAATATTTCTCATTTTTTCACTCTGTGGAAGATTAATGAGATATCTGAGGGTCTGACCCAAAAGTCTCTGTTGAAAATATGGACTTTTCTGGGAATGCACTAATGAAGGCAAAATGGTTTTATTTCAGGGGGTGCAAAGCCACCTTCCCAGGTGGAGGTGGTTGTGGTAGAAGGGATTTCCTGAGCTTGACTGTCTCCTTCTTAAAACAGATTTTGCACAGACTTTTATCCAGTAACTTGAATGGATTTACATAGACGTAGAAGATTATTAGAATTAACTTTTATATCTAACAGTCCAAAGGCAGAAATTAGTTATTCAGATTCCTCACTCGTTCATTCTACAGGAGGGGAAAATACTGGTGGATTTAGGGACTGTGGAAATGAATCTTTAGGTGTTATGTTCTCTTCTTTCTCTTCAGGAGGTGCCACTTTTATTTTCCCAAACACATCAGTTTATCCAGAAGCAACACAAAGAATTGCAACCAGGCCAGGTATGAACAATGACCACTTTTTGTGTGCTGTGATCTTACTCATTTCATCTCTTGAAATATCTCATTCTTTTTCCCTTTTCATAAATAGAAGACTCTATTTTTAACATACACATATTATGTACTTATATATATATGTGTCTCTGTAATTGTGTAGAGTGAAATAATTAGAGGCAAATAATTAAGTAGAGTTTAATAAGTCCATTTCTTCCACAAATCTCTGTCTTTGAAGCAAGTGTATCAACTTCTTAAAGCACCAGGGAATCAGAAACCTGAGCTCTGTTCAGTGGTTCTGTTACACTGTCCCAGCATAGTCATCTGTCAATCCCCTTCAGCTCTCTTTTTGTAAAATGAGGTTAAAATTCCTTTTTATTTCAAGTCTATTGTGGAAAAATACTCTAAAAGTGCAGGATATAGGCTTCTCCTGCTGTCTAAATTTTATTTATGTTTGAGGCAAGCAGAACCCACAACAATCTGATTATGAGTTTAAGAGTCTTAAGTTAAATCAAAACATAAGGAAGGTCTTAAGGCTCAACATTTTGAAACCTGTGAAAGTTTTGTGGATGTGCTCATTTGTGAAAGGTTGATGGGAGTAATTAAAGAAGTTGAGGACATGGTTGTGAAGCCAAAGATTTTCTTTCTATCACCCTTCACCACAAAAAATGCTGGAAAAATGCCTTAACTGGACATTTGCTTTTCCAATAATGAGTGCAGAGTACTAAGGGAGATGAAGAGGAGCTGCAGCAAATGCTGAATTTAAAGAAAATCCATTACTGAGCCAGAGGCAAAAATCCAAGTGCTCAGAAGGGACATGCACTGGAATTGGCTGAGCTCTGGTCAAAAGAGATGTTGGCACATTAAAAAAGGGAGTTTGAAGAGGAATTATTTTATTTGTGCTCTAGGGTAGAGTGCAGGAGGGTTCATACAGATACTATTTAATATAGCCTTGTGTACATGTATATATGCATGTCTGTAGATTTGGTAATTGATAATCTGAAAAGAGAAAAAAGGAAACAACTTCCAGGGCATTACATCAACAAATTCAACTTGTTTGGGTCCTTGGAAATCAAAGTCTGCTAGAATTGTTTGTTTATATTAATGGCTGAAAAGGGAACTGCTGATCCAATGCATACATTTGGCTTTCATAAGGCATTCACCAAAACACCCCACAACTATTTACAATAGAAATTAAATCAGTGTATCATAAGAAACAAATTAAGAACTGGCTAATTATCCTGTCATCAGTAATGGACATCTTAAATTATTTTGGGATTGTTCAGCCTGGGGAAGAGAAGCTTTGGGGTGATGGAATTGTGGCCTGAAGGAGCCCCAGGAGAGCTGGGGAGAGACAATTTCCAAGGGATTCAGGGACAGCACACAGGGAATGGCTTCAAACTGACAGAAAGTAGGATTAGATGGGATATTAGGAATGAGGAATTGTTCCCTGGCAGGATGGGCAGGGCTGGGATGGAATTCCGTCCCTGGATCCCTGGCAGTGCCCGAGGCCAGGTTGGACACTGGGGCTGGAGCAGCCTGGGACAGTGGGAGGTGTCCCTGCCATGGCAGGGGTGGGACAAAATGATCTTTAATGTCCCTTCCAACCTAAATCATTCCATGATTCTATGATTTTGTTGTTAAACCCAGAGATTCCTACACAGGATTCCTGTCCAGGTACCCAGGAAGTTCATTAGGGAGAAGCAACTTAGCAATCAATTAGCAACTGAAAACACAAGTTGATAAATGCAGCCCAAGGCAGAATTTATTTGCATATCTTACTGATTCCAAATTAGCCCCCTTCACTCATGAAGGAACAACTTAACAGAGTCATCTTTATTTATGGCACAGCGACAGCCAGAGTGAAAGTTGTGAACAAATGAAGAACCACCGTGGAAAATCCCATGGGAAATGTGGCTGTGCCATTAAACACCCTGGCAGTGTGGCCTTGCATGGAAAGCTGTGTCAATCATCCCTTATCAAAATGGCTTTTGGCAGAGTTTGGAGGTGCTTAGAAACGCCTGGGAAAGCCACGGGAGTATGGAAAAAAAATCTTTGGAGCATGTTGAGAGATACAGAGGTTTGAAATTGTTCAAATCACAGTCTGGGGTTGAGGAAACTTGATGTAATTATCAAAATAAAGAGAGTGACAGAGCACCTGCTTAGTGTCAGTATAAGAAGAAGTATAAGAAGAAGATATTCCAAATAAATTAAACATTTTAATGGAGCATTAAAGCAGACTGGGGCACCCAGGAGCTCTCAGGGACACTGGGGAATGTCAGCAAAAATGGGGATGAGAAAACAAAGCACAGCAATGGAAGCAATCACCAAACATAAATCCAGAGGCCCCAAACTATCAGTAATTCCCAGCAGAAATGAACATGTAACGTAAGACCAGAGGGACCTGGTGTCCTGCAGGAAAACCTGTTCCAATGAAGAGGATTTCAGGAAAAGGCTGGAATTAGCCTGTTTTCCACTGGACTTGAATAAAAATTTGGATTTTTGTGTTTCCTGACAAGGTCCATTATTTCCATATTTGTTTAATCCTGTGTGTGACAGAAAAATAAAATGTAAATTTTCTCTAGAGGAAAAGGTTCTAAGCCACCTATCAGACATGGTGAGCTCTTTCATTTCATTATTTTTAAATAACTCACATTTAAAATGACACTTAACAAAATGCTTTGTGCCAGCATCTTTCTGCATTCACACCATTACTTGTGGAATTGCAGTTTAGTTTTAGGGTTCTTCTGTGCAGAACTAAACATTTTCCCCAAAGAACTATAGTGATTTTGGAAATATTGTTTTAATTTATCTTTTACAATTGAAAGCTGATGGACATCTTCAAAGTCAGAATTTTTATTCAGAGAAAAAGGTTTTTTTTTTCAGAAATTCAGTTTTCTTTCAGGAAGCTGTTTTGTTGGCTTATTCTGTGGTTTTCCTTTGAGTTAAATGTCATATTTCAGCCAGACTGCAAAGAAGCTTTCCCATAACAAAGCACTGTTCATGTGAGAGCAAAAGCAGACCCTGGGGACAGCCACTTGATGACATGAAAAAGGTCAAAAATGAGGAGCAGGGGGAATAAATAAAGTTCAGTGGGAATCAGCCAAATCCTGGGGTGCAGTTCTTGAGAGATTAATTAAGCACAGCCATTGTTAAGACACTACAATAGAAAATGGGAAATGGGCTTCAGCGCAAGGGAGGATTTCTGCAGTCACCTTTAGAGCAGAACATGAGGTTTCAGTGACAATGAGGCTCCCAGGGACACCTGGCTGGGGTTTGTGTCACCAAACAGGAGCATTCCCACCAGGGAGCTGTCCCAGATAAGGACATGCTGTGCTGATGTCTCATGGACAAGAACAGATCTGCTTATCTGCAGTAACAACGTGTTTATCAAGGCTGAACCAAGCATGGAGCTGGAGCTTTGCTCTATTTCAAGAAAAGCTGATGATGTGATTTTTCTTTTCATGGAGAGGGCGTAGTCAAAAGATCATCTTGTGATGTGAGGAGTTCAAAGGCAAGGCAGTTTTCTCACAGTGCTGAATTTGTACCAAGTGTGGTTCAAGTGCCACCAAGTACAAACACACACAGAGCTTCTGCCAGGGCTCTCAGGGCACAGGTGTGTGATGGATTGGAGATCCAAAAATAGGAGAGGAGAGCAGAGAAAGAAAGGAAGAAAGGAAGGAAGAAAGAAAGGAAAAAAGAGAGAAAGAAAGAAAGAGAGAGAGAGAGAAAGAAATAGAGAGAGAGAGAGAGAAAGAGAGAGAGGGAGGAAGGAAGGAAGTGGCGGAAGGAAGGAAGGAAGGAAGGAAGTGGCGGAAGGAAGTGGCGGAAGGAAGTGGCGGAAGGAAGTGGCGGAAGGAAGTGGCGGAAGGAAGTGGCGGAAGGAAGGAAGGAAGGAAGGAAGGAAGGAAGGAAGGAAGGAAGGAAGGAAGGAAGGAAGGAAGGAAGGAAGGAAGGAAGGAAGGAAGGAAGGAAGGAAGGAAGGAAGGAAGGAAGGAAGGAAGGAAGTGGCGGAAGGAAGGAAGGAAGTGGCGGAAGGAAGTGGCGGAAGGAAGTGGCGGAAGTGGCGGAAGGAAGTGGCGGAAGGAAGGAAGGAAGTGGCGGAAGGAAGGAAGTGGCGGAAGGAAGGAAGTGGCGGAAGGAAGTGGCGGAAGGAAGTGGCGGAAGGAAGTGGCGGAAGGAAGGAAGGAAGGAAGGAAGGAAGGAAGGAAGGAAGGAAGGAAGGAAGGAAGGAAGGAAGGAAGGAAGGAAGGAAGGAAGGAAGGAAGGAAGGAAGGAAGGGAGAAATAGAGAGAGAGAGAAAGAGAAAGGAAAGAGAGAAAGGAAGGAAGGAAGGAAGGAAGGAAGGAAGGAAGGAAGGAAGGAAGGAAGGAAGGAAGGAAGGAAGGAAGGAAGGAAGGAAGGAAGGAAGGAAGGAAGGAAAGAAAGAAAGAAAGAAAGAAAGAAAGAAAGAAAGAAAGAAAGAAAGAAAGAAAGAAAGAAAGAAAGAAAGAAAGAAAGAAAGAAAGAAAGAAAGAAAGAAAGAAAGAAAGAAAGAAAGAAAGAAAGAAAGAAAGAAAGAAGTGTAATTGAGTTGTGGTTGAGATCAAGAAGTGGTTGAGACAACTTCTTTCTGGGCAGGGAATGGAAAAACTGGAGGGGAAAAAATAGGTTCTTTATGTCACCAAATCTGGCAAGGGAATCTGGAGAGGAGGTGGAGAAGCTGCCATGGTGCAGGGAACTGGCCAGGCAAGGCACAAGATACCTGCAAACCCCCAGTGCTGAACCCCCTCTGTACAGACAGAGCTCAGAACCCACTGCAATTACAACCAGAGTAATTCTGGATTGATTTTGCCAGATGGTAAAATCTCTAATAAACAGCAGTGTTGGTCTAAGCCTGGGCAGGACATCTGCATGTCACACTCATTCATCTTCTTCTCAGAGATGACCTGTAAAATTCACATTATTTGCTCTGAATCTGTGGAATAGTCCTCAAGAAATAAGAGATACGAGGTTATTCATGATGAAAATGCAGTACAAAAATCAGTTGCAAGTCTCAGCAAAAGCAAAGTTTTTGAAGTGTAGGGTTCTGGGAGGTGGCAAAGCTAACAGACTAAATAAATTAAAGGCAATTTGGTTGTGCATTTTACATTACACTTTATTTCCATGCAGTGCTTGGAAGTGGGCAGATACATCTGCCTTGCACAGAGCCAGGCTGGGGCTGTTTCTTTGCTTTCTGGTTTCATTTCCAAACATGGATTCTGAAATAAAGCACAAGTAGTGTTGAGAGTCAAGACATCTGCACCAACTTAGTTCCACCAGGTGGGCACTGCTACCTTCCTGAGGCCCTGGAAGTTACACAAGTCTCTGATTTTGGCAGTAATTTTAGCTAATGTGTTAAAGTCAGCCGTGGAAAAGCACAGGAAACTGCCAAAGATTTCTAAGGGCAAACATTTGAATTTACTACATTTGCTTTATGAGGAAAGCTTTTATGGTTTCGGTTTTTTTCTTTTTTTTTTTAATATGGTAAAGCACTGAAATAAAATAGAAGTAAGGAGTAAATGAAAGAAAGGGAAATGAAAATTTAGATGTGTAAATTTAAGGAGCTTGTCCCAAGAAGCAGAAAGGAATAAATCAACTACAGCCTGTCTTTTTGAAAGGAAACACTGTTAAACACTGAATTTGGGAGGATTTATGCATAAAATGAGCTCCTGGGGGACTTTTCCTGCAAGACTCTGCACAGATTATCAATGATGTCAGTGTGTGCCATTCCTTGGTGGGCTGGGCTGAGGAAGGGGACTGAGGAGTACCCTGAAACTTTGGAAGTGATGAACTCTCTATTGTCTCTAAAGATTCTTTGCAGCATCCATTTCAGTGCAGCTCAAACTTCTGACAACAAGAGGCAGCTCTGCAGAGCAGTTCAGAGCACAACTGTTGTTTTTACTGTTGTTTTTAGAGATGTTAAAGATTTTAACAAAGAATTCCCTGCCTGTTTCAGTAATTTTCCCAATCCTGACTCCCCTCAAACGTGCCCTTTTTGGACATAACCACTTTAGGCCACATCTGCATGAATAAATGTCTTTCTCCTTCACAGATTTGCCTTATGAGCAAGCCAGGAGATCAGCATGGACGAGTCACAGCCACCCCAGCCCTCAGTCGAAAGGTAAAAGCATCTGCACAGCTGGGGAAACGTGGATTAGGCTCCAAAGGGAATTGCTGGAGCTCTGGAGGGGTTTTATCTGTGCCTTTTTGGAAAGCCAATTGTATGGGCAGTGCTGGGAGGTGTCCCTGGGCAACCACATCCTCCCTTAAACTCAAACTTCATCAAGTCCATCACCATAGAGCCTTAAAAAGCTTTTTATGAGCTTTCAATCCTGTTGTGTCCATCCTGGAGCAGAGGGCAGCAGGAGCTCCAGGCCTGGGGACCTCTCATAGGTTTGGTGACCAACTTCCTAACCCAAAAATAACTATATGGGATTTTTTTTCCATTTTCAGCTTCTCAGCCATCATCCTCAACAGTTCCCAAAACAGAAGACCAGCGTCCTCAATTAGGTGGGTGTAATTTGCTTTGAATTCTGCCTGGATTTGTTGAATGTGATGAGAAGAGCACCCAAACTGCACAATCTGGTTCAGACCACTCCAGCTGGAGACCACCAAAACCCCAGATGTGAATGAAGTTTGCTCTGCAGCTGGATTTGGGATGAAATGTGTAATGTTTAAAGGCAGTGACAACCTTCCAGAATGAAAATGCTCTTAAAACAATCCATATACAATTTGGGTACAAAGGTGGAAGGTAGAGATGTCAGAAGACCTGAGTGGTTGAGATGGCAGCAGCTGGAAAATCTACATGACCCAACACAACAGAAATATTAGAGGGGTTCTTAATCTTGTTGGAAAACTGAGGAGAAAGCAGAAGTTTATGGGTTTTTAGAGTAGTGGTTTAGCAAAATGAGTGCCTTTTGTGTTCTCAGAGCAGCAAATCCATGGTGTGGGACCTAATCCCTTATTGCAAATTCAGCTGGATTTTGGACAGGTAGCTGGAGAGCACTCCAAAGGTCCTGAGATAGTCATGGCTTTTGTTAACAGCAAAAGGTTAGAAGGAGGAAATAAAAGAGATTTAGAGGATATTCTTAGCTCAGAAGACTCTGAGCCAGGTTTTATCACATGGATTTTAGATCATTATTCTGGTTTTTGTTAGAGCCAAACAAGACTAGGTGCATGACTAGGTCTCATTAACTCATGCATGGACTGCCTGGGAAGTATTACACTGAATTTTACGCAAATACTGTTTTATCTAATCTGGCTTTCCAACCACGAGAATCCTCCTAGAAATATACCAATGATTTATGTAAGTCCTGAGGACCTTTTAATGGCTGTGTGTGAGCTGCACAGATAATTTAAATGTGTGAGGAATGTAACCTGATTGTTGGCTGTGAAAGCCACAGGGTCACTCAGTGCTTGCAGCCCCTCACTTTGGCTTTGGTCCTGCTGTCACATCCCTCCTTTTTTCCCTGTTGGACTTCAGGACAAAATAAGTTTTCATTTCCAGAGGGAAATACTGAGATGCTACAGGCACTGTAAGGCTGACAGAGGCTCTTCTGAAAACACCAGTTGCAGGGTTAATCCATGGGATCCCTCACTGCAATCCAGTGATAAAAGAGAATCACAGAATCACTGAGGTTGGGAAAGACTTACAAGGTCATTGAGTCCAACCTGTGTCCCATCCCCACCTTGTTCCCAGCCCAGAGCTCTGAGTGCCACCTCCAGGGATGGGGATTCCACCACCAGAATGCTTCATAACAAAATTTACATTCTGAATATATGCATCTGCACATTCTTACAGTGCAAAAAGCAAATGTCTGTCCTTGCACACCGAGTCTGAAAGGAAAACATGCAAATATGGCCATGGAGAGGGAGAAAATTGCTCAGGTGTTGGACCTGCTGTCCCACCAGGCAGTGCACACCGCCCCTTACAAGGCTCAGAAGTGGTACCTAAAATATTTGACAATGCTGTTGCATGATTTTAAATCTTTCTTTCACAATTTTGTAGATCCATATCAGATTCTTGGACCGACCAGCAGCCGACTTGCAAATCCAGGTGAGAAGGGATTTTTGTGATTTTGGAGGCTTTCCTTTCTTTCACTGCTGAGTGTCCCCACTGCAGCTGTAAGACCAGAGCTGAGGTCTAATCAGGATGTCCCTGATTTTCCCACTCCTCAGGGGGAGCTGATGATACCCAGTGTTGCAGAATTTCTGAATTACACAAGGGTGGGACTGAGGAATTTAGAATCATTAAGGTTGGAAAGGACCTCCAAAAAGTCCAGCCTTTGAAGCTGGAGTTCACTTCAGTTTCCTGAACATCAGGATTTGGTTAAGGGGTGTAAGAGACCCCATCTGGTCTCCAGTTACCCCTCCAGAAGGGTACAAATCTCTTAACCACTCTTTATCAGCTGTGTCCCAGATTCTGTTAAAATCCACATCACAGTATCATACTGGCCTTGATGAATACAAAATTTTGGGATGATATATATAAGAAAAAGAAAGCAAAAAACAGGAAAGTGTAATCTATTTGCAAATAATAACTGGGTCAAACACTTCAAAAATATTGTCCCACCTCAAGAAGGCAGTGGGGTGCATTGTGGAAAGGGAGGTGTGGCTTAGAACACAAACACAGACTCAGAATCACTCAGGTTGGAAAACACTTCAAGGATCATTGAGCGAAACCTTGGATTATCATGTTTTTGCTTAAGACCAGAGATCTCTGGGTGATTTAGTAGCTCTGCTTGGGAATTGTGCAGATTTCACTGCTCCAAATCTGCAGGACACGCTGTGGCTGTGCAGCACCATGATCAACAGCACAGCCCACCACAATGGACTGGCACTGTGTGCTCCACTTGTGTCCCTTGCCTGGACAGTCCCAGGGCACAACATTCCTCATTCCACACAGATCTCCTCAGCCCCCATGACAATGGCTCGTTTTGCAGCAATCTCATGTCTTTTCAAGGCCTGAAATTGCCAAAATGCTGATCAGTTTCCTTTCATTTCTACCCTCATCGAGCACAGTTCTAGATTAGCTGACTCTCTAAACAGTTTTGTGTGGCAGAGGAAAGTAATTAAATAAGTGTTAAAAGTAGGATTTTCCAAATGGCCTGAGGTGGTGGAGGTTTTCAGGCAGCACTGGTCTTGACTGGAAGTGGGGGCCTACATCTCTTTAATTTGGTCATAAATCATGGCTTGCCAAATTTTATCAAGTGTCCATTTGGTTGATTTCATTACTGTGAATGACATTAACACGATCTGGATTGGGATTCTTTTTTAACATTTGGGTATGGAATTCCTCCACACCATCATTCCTGTGCTTTAACATGTTTTGTGTGTTTATAAATCAGTGGAATTACTCTCTCATTAAAAGGAAATTGACAGCAACCATTTATTTTCATAGGACTATATATTACATTTGGAAGGCAAGTGTTTATGTTAGAACATATGTTGGATTGCTTATTCAAAAATTTGTGTTTTGTCCAGTGCTGAACTGTTTATTGATTTTCAAAGCCTAATCCTCTTGTTATGTTTCGTGTATTAAAACTTGCATGCCTTGCTCATACCATGGATTCTTTTGTTTGTTTGTTTATTTAATGCATGTTAATGGAACAGAAGAAATTCATTAAGGCCAGTTTGGATAAATACAATTTAAATGAATATGGGTTTCAGTTGCACTGAAGTATAAACTGCTAATGGGTTTCAGATGCTGCTCTAGCTCGATATTGTAATTGCTACTATAAGCTTTCTAAAGAAAAGCTTGTTTATTATACCCACATAGCTGGTTTGGATAAGAAAAAAAGAAAGAAACCCAACCTATTCCTGGTCAGAGACGTAGTTCAGAGTTAGCACATCCAGGCTGGTTGGCAAATTCTGCTGACACCGTGCTTGTGAAACAGATTGCATCGCAAGCTGCTTCAGCTGCATTTTGCATCATTTCAGTGTTGCTTTGTTAAGAAATGCTAAGCTTCTAACACGGCTGTCAGTGGCAAGGCCCTTTGAAATCTACTTTCACTTGTCTAAAATGGACAAATTTTGTTGCCCTACCTCACTTTTGCAAAGTTCACAGCAGACTGTTTTCTTTTTGCGGTGGAATTGGCAGAGAGCAAGAAAAATACAACAGCAACATTTTATATCTTAATGTAAAATAATCATTTTAACTCATCTGAAGCAGAATGATGACAAGGATGTATTTTATGGACCTTTTCACTGTTCTTGCAGTTGTTTTGCCCTCTGCTTGTATGCAGTGTAACAGCAAGCTAATAAGTTTCCGTTGTGCATTTCCCCAAATGCTGCAAAGGGATGATATGGTTTGGCACGGGCCCAGCTTGCTCTAAACTTCTCCATTTTGTGTGGGCTCATTCCATAGCAGGGAACATTGAGTTGCAACATAATGCTGTGAGAACAAGCCGAGTGTTACGCAAGTGAAAGCTGTTTGTGCTGAACTTTGGAGATTAGTTTCCTAAATGAGCCCTGTATTATTTCCCCATCAATTGTCTGCGCTGAATGACATTAGGTAACAATTAAGCCTCCATGGAATGGCATTCTGCCACTCACATGAGGGAGAACACGACACATTACAATTATCCCTGCTCTTTAGGGTTTCGTGAGGCAGTCCTGGGAGAAGGGGGACAGTAATAGTTGCCTCCTCAAGCCAGGTCTCATAAGCTCTTGGAGGTCTATTACTCACCCAGGATAGCTCAGCTACCTTTGGAGGCATAAAATCAGTGGGATGGCTTCTGTTGCAGTGTTGGAAACAAAAAAGTTTTAATAAGAGGCAAAATAGCAAACAGAGAAAAACCAAGCTAGGTGCAAGAGGTTCTTGCTCCTGGTAAAACACTTCAGAAAAGCGATTTGTGTCTTTGTTCTCGTCTTTTTCTAGTAAATTGCTCAGGACTTTTTGGCTCCTGTCCAATTGGCTATCCTTAAGTTTGAGATGAAGTTGCCAAGGTCCTATGAGGTGTCTTTTTCACCTAATCGAGGAGAGATGCTTCTGGGCTTCTTTCCTTTTTGAGAGGACAAAGGATAGTTTTGTCACTCCGTAGTTTTGTCAAATTCCTATAGGGGACTGGCTACCAGAAAGAGTTAGGAGCCAACATTTCCTAATGGGGTCCTTGGGGATGAAGCAAAGTAGAAACCTGACCCAAGAGTTCTTTCTGATAAAAAAGAATTAGTAGCAAGTGTCACGTGAAGTCAGTGGAATAAAGATCTACGAACCTATTGTGAAATTGCATGCATATATATTTTTATATTTAAGAAAAAGGTAATATAAGATATATTTCCCTCTGGAAATAAAATATAATATATATATTAAGAAAAAAATATATAATATAATATAATATAATATAATATAATATAATATAATATAATATAATATAATATAATATAATATAATATAATATAATATAATATAATATAATATAATATATAAACAAAATTATATAAAAATTATTGTGTTTATATATATAATGTATATTTATATTTTTATATATATTAAAAAATATATATATTTAAGAAAAAGATAAAAAGAGATCTAGAGTTCCCAGAGGTACACATGTCATTTTAGAAGAACAATTCCCACATGCCTCCCGCTCTGTAATAAAGCTGTAAATATCAGCTTTACAACTTTCACAAAAGCTGCAAAGCTTTGTTTGTTTCCCCAAATCGGGGCGAGCCCGTGAAGTGTTATTGACATTCCCGCTGTGTTCCTCCCCGCAGGCAGCGGGCAGATCCAGCTGTGGCAGTTCCTGCTGGAGCTGCTCTCGGACAGCTCCAACTCCAACTGCATCACCTGGGAGGGCACCAACGGCGAGTTCAAGATGACGGACCCCGACGAGGTGGCGCGGCGCTGGGGCGAGCGCAAGAGCAAGCCCAACATGAACTACGACAAGCTCAGCCGCGCCCTGCGCTACTACTACGACAAGAACATCATGACCAAGGTGCACGGCAAGCGCTACGCCTACAAGTTCGACTTCCACGGCATCGCGCAGGCCCTGCAGCCTCACCCGCCGGAGTCGTCCATGTACAAGTACCCCTCGGAGCTGCCCTACATGAGCTCGTACCACGCGCACCCGCAGAAGATGAACTTTGTGGCTCCCCACCCCCCCGCCCTGCCCGTGACGTCCTCCAGCTTTTTTGCCGCCCCCAATCCCTACTGGAATTCGCCGACTGGAGGGATCTACCCCAACACCAGGCTGCCAGCTGCTCATATGCCTTCTCATCTTGGCACCTACTACTAAAGTGGGGTTGGGGGAGATAAACAGCAAGGCAAAGCGAAGGAGCTTCTCACTGGGGTTCGGTCCCTGAGGAGTCGCAATGAACTCTGTTGGAGTACTCGAATTAAAAGTGCCTAAAGAGACAAGCGAAGGTTTGGCTGGGAAAAAAAAAAAAAAGCCCAAAACCACATTAAAAATAGATGTCAAAAAGACTTTTTTTTTTTGTAGTAGGGATTTAAAGGAAATATCCAAGAAGTATTAAGATACTAAAATGTAATGTATATGGGCATCGACTCTGTGGACCAAACAACAATAGACTTGTAGGTAGAAGCATGAAATGATAAGGAAAACCTACGGAAGCTGGTGGTCTTAAAAAGTTGATAAGCTTGTGTGTAAAGTTTGATATCATGCTAGTGCAAAACTGGGACTATACTACAGCAATATAAGGATAAGTCTATAGTGACCTAACATACAGTATCTGGATCATTACAAAAGAGAGGGAAAAGGGAAAAAAAAAAGGAAAAAAAAAAGCCGATCTGTATTTAAAAAAATAGAAACATATCAGCAGAAGAGACTGGTTAGTGTGGAAGCTGATTTGAAATAGAACAGCAGTGTTGCGGTTAAAGTCAAATGAGATCCATTCATCAGAGCGAATCAGCTACTCAAACTGTGAAGAAAACCCAAACTTTCAGATTCCTTGACAGTTTTACAGGAACCCTGAGCCAAACGTGGGAAATGAGAATGTGCTGGAGGGCAAGTGTATGATTGTAGATCAGAGGCCTGCACCTGGCAGAGGAAGCAGGAAGGAGAAGGAGGAGGATGAAGGTGGTGAGAAGGGGAGGAAAGAAACTTCTTGACCAGTAGAGACTGAAAAGACTGAAAACTTTGTAGTGTTGGGACTATGAAGAAACACTTGTTTGGACTTGTGAAACATATTGCTCAGTATTATACCATTCCCAGTATTTCAGGAGGAAGAGACTTGATTCAGTCGTTATAAAAAGTGGGAAAAGGGAAAAAGCAGAAGGAGGAGCGAGAAATCAGAATATGCATCTCTCTTTTTTTTTTTTTTAGGAAAAAAAAACAAAATCAAAACTGGAATTGTGTCTGATATTTAAAAGTTACCAGTTGGAACCTCATCATTACCAAGGGAGTTTGTTTTCTGTGGGTTAGAGCAAGAGACAACCCCTGAGTGCCAGAACCAGAAATCACCTGAGTATTTTTGTTAGGCGGGCGCCAGTTTTTCTTACCGAGTCGCGAACGCTGTGCGTTTGTCAGAATGAAGTATACAAGTTCAATGTTATTTTTTTTTCCTTTTTATATAATTATTATATAACTTATGCATTTATACACTACGAGTTGATCTCGGCCAACCAAAGACACACACACACAAAAAACAAACAAAAAAAAGGGACAATCCGAAAAAACCAAAACTATTGTGGCCTTGAATTTTAACTCTGTATGCTTAATGTTTACATTATGAACATATTAGTCCTTAGATTGCAGAATGTATGTAATAAAATAAGCTTGGCCTAGCATGGCAATTTCAGATTGACACTGTGGTTTGCATTTGTGTTTGCATTTTTTGTGTGTGACACCCATGCCAGATCTGCTACTCACCAGGTAAAAACAGGCCGGGATTTTTGGGCTGTGAAAATGTAGGAGCAAACAGGCTGAGTTTAAATGCACAGGTGCTGTGCATCTTCTTTTCCAGACAGATCTGCTGAAACACTTCCAGCCCTTCTTCAACAGTGCCTTGCCATCCCTGTGGTGAGCTGCTCTGGCCCAGAGATTGCAACCATCCCCAATTAATTCACCGACAGCTCCACGCCCAAGGCTGGAAATGAAGCCTAAGGGAGGCCTCTAAGGAAGAGTATTCATGCTCAGAAATTATCTTTTGTTGTCATGAAGTTATGCTGCAAAATCTCAGCCTGAGATGTATCTTCCTCCTGAATCGTGTGTTGAATTGCTTTGCCCCCTTGCCCTTAATACATTCTGTATCATTATTAGTAAATAAAGTGAATAATGAGTAATTTCCATTATTCCCCACTTTAGAATGGAGTGTATGGCTGCCTTGTTCATTTGTCATTGCAGCCCATCCTGGCTGTTACAAAGGGCAGGGGTTTTTATTTTTCTATTCTGGCTTTAGAGGCTTCCCACTCTGTACCCTGGGCCCCAAAACTGCATCTGGTGCCTACTGGCATAAATTCATTCTTTCCCAACACCATCTGAGGAACTGGTCTGGAAAATCATCCCTGACATTTATGAGTGTCTCTCCACAGTGTTTGCTGCAGGAATCCCAGACAGCTCAGCCCCCTGTATCCCTCCTTTTTGCTGTTCTTTTGTGTTCTTTTTCCCAGACAAAATGGGTGTGGTTCCAGGTTTTATAGATGTTCTGCAAATCCATTTTTTGGGGAGCAATGGGAGCCAAGTCACCAGGCTTCATTTTAGGAGTGTCTTGGTGGCAGTTTATAAGCACAGAATTGTGTTACCAATGTGTGAGACCTGAGCAGGGAAAGAAGCAGTGTAAGGCTGTATTTCTAAAAAACAAAAAAAAAAAGAAAGAAAAATATGAACTGTTGGAAAAGGTCAGTCACTGTTTTAGAAAGGTATGGAGTTAAGGCAGGCACACCTACGTGTGACTAGAAAGTTAATAATTTGCCTTTCAATGGAAATAAATCCACAGATCCTCACTTTCTGCTTCATGTGTACTTCCAACCCAAAATGGTAAGTGTATTTTTGAACCAGCTTTTAATTAAACACTAAAAATACAGATTTAAATAAGCTCTTTGTTTGGATGGGCAAGGACGTGCCTGGATGCTCCAAAGCATTCCCAATGCTCACAGGGCTGCCTGCAGGATTTCCAGATTTGGTGCCTGGCTGCTGTCCTGTGCAATGGGAACAGCATCCTGGCATTGGGATCCAGATCCTGGGACAGGGATGGAGCCAGAGCAGATGGAGCCCCCTCGTGTGAAGAGCAAAATCCTCGAGCTGGCCATGGGAAGGTCACTGGTCACCCATTGCAGGGCTAAACCTTCCTTCAGGACTGCTCCCTGCCTTCAGGAGCCTTGGAAAACACAGATTTGGCAAGATGGCAGTGAAGGATGGAGAGACCCTGCTGCTGCTGCTGCTTTGGGGTTATTTGTAGGGTCTCCCTGTGGCCATGGCAAGGGGTGAGCCCAGAGCAGAGGAACTCCGTGTCCACACCATGAGAGATGTTCAGTGAGGCTCACACAGACCCCAAAACCTTGGCTGGATCTTCTCTTTCCCACTTAGCACCTGGACAGCACAGCCCTGATGTGCAGAAACTGGTAATATTAAAACCTTTAGCCCTTTACTTAAATTCCTTTAAATTTATTTAAGTTTCTTTCAAAGTCATTTGTCAGCCAAGCTGCAAACTTTACCCAGATTCCAGAGTCTGCCCTTGGTACCCCAAATTCCACAAGCCTTGTAAACTGCCCACAGATCATCAGGGATTCAGACCTTCCTTCTGCAATTATTTTTACCTCAGACTGTTTCTTGCCCAAGCTTAAATATAATTTGAAAATAAATTTCTCATTACATGTGCATTACAGGTAGAAGAAACCACTTTACCTATGTCATATGATGAGTCATCCCATGATCATTTTCTGTGCCATCTTCTCAAGTTTTGGTCACATTAGGAAAATAGTCTCTGATGATCTAAATTGCTGTCAGAGGGGCACCTCATCCATCTAAAGGTTTTGGTTAATTCCTGAATTTTTCCTCCTGATGCAACACAAATCCTTCATTCCCTCTCTGGGCAGTGGTGGGAGCACTTGGAGATCCTGCCTGGCTCTGCTGCTGTCCCCTGGGTGCTGTGACCTCTCCTTGGAGGCACTGGCAGCTGCAGGGACATCAGAGCACAACCCAGCATGAGCCCTGCTTGAAGAAAGGTTACTGAGAATTATTTGAGGTGGTTCATGAGGATATTTGGGCCAACTGGAATGGGAAAATTATTTCAAATTTAATTTATGGTATCACAGAGTGGTTTGGGTTGGAAGGGAAAAAAAGGTCCCAACAGGGACACCTTCAACTGTCCCAGGTTCCTCCAAGCCCCAGCGCCCAGCCTGGCCTTGGACACTTCCAGGGATCCATGGGCATCCTATGCCGAGGCCTCCCCACCCTCACAGGGAAGAATTTCACCCTAATATCCCATTTAACCCTCCTTTCTGTCAGTTTGAAGCCATTCTTCTTGTCCTGGCACTCCAGGCTCTCGTAAAAACTCCGTCTCCATCTTTCTTGTCAGCTCCCTCCCCAGCATCTTTTTAAAAGGGCACATATTTTCAAGAAAACTATCAAAACACCCAGGGTTCTTAGGCCAGGAATTGATGAGATGTCCTTTTAAATCACTAGATTGAGGACTTCTCAAAACCAGGCTCAGAAAATGTTGGGTTTGCATGCCAGAATATTGGTCCATATATATTTTATAGAAACCTAAGGGGCAGAATAATTTTCTGTGCCCAGTTCTAGAAACAGTGAGAAATTCTACTTGGGAAACCAAATCCATCAATTACAACATTATAACAAAACTACTACTATTATTATTATATTATTATTATTATTATAACAGAACTCATTATAACAAAACTATTTTCTGTTGTACATTTACTGGTGTTTCCTTAACCTTCTCCTTTGAAATGGTCTCAATTCCAGTGTATTTCCACCCATTCCCATTACACAAAGCCCAACACATCTCATTGTCAAAAGGAGGTGGGTGCTTTTTTTGGGTTTTTTTCCCTGCCATTTCTGTATTTTGCAATTCCTCACCCTCCAGAGTTCTTTGCCTGCCTCAGTGTTTACAGCTCTCCAAATATTTGTGGTTTGTTATCACGCTCCCTTTGACTGGGTGTTTGCCAAGCCTTGACATATTCCACTTCACAAACCTATCCCTCTTCTTCTCTGACAATTGTTAATGTGCCCTTCTTCTTTTTCTTTTGGGATTTTTTTTGGGTTTTTGTCCTTTTTTCCCCCTGTCTCCCCTTCATATTTCCAGGCCTGATGTCTCCTCCTGTGTAAACCATTCCCATCCAGGAGTTTTTTGACTGCACCTCCATCCCACTGGTATCTGTTCTTCCCATCAAGCAGCTGATGCACTTTTAGTCCCACCTGGATGAAAGGTGAGCAGCTGAAAGATGGAATTCCATGTTCTTTCTTTGGAGTTCCCTTCTCAGGAGTTGAAAAGCCTCCTTTCTTCAGGCGTCTCCACCAGCAGACCACTGGGAAGCTTCTTCCAAACTCTTGGAGTGAAATTGCTGCTCTGGTTCCACCAGTTCATCCTGCCCCAATAAAGTGCCTCTTCATTTCCAATTTTCTTCATGCTGAAGGTGCCATTTTTCTGCACAGAAAATTTAAAATCTGCTCTGCAGAGAATCATAAGATTGCAGGATCATCAAGGTTGGAAGAAACCTTCAAGCTCATCCAGTCCCACTGACACCCCGCGCCACCAGCATCACCCCAAAACCGTGTCCCAAAATTCCATATCCAGATTCCAAATTGGATACAGGCTTCTAAAATGGGCACAAGAACTTGGATTAAATACTTGCCATGATACTTTTAGGCTTGCAAGCAGTTCTAAAGGGATGTGAAAGGCAGGTTTTAAGTTTTAGGCACACCTTTTACTCAATTCATTCTTATATTTTTGCAAAATTCCCCGTTTGTTTCACAAAAGAGCCATGTAGATCCCTTGGCACATGAGCCCAGGACTGCCAGGGATGAGAGAGGGCTTCAAAAACCACTTTTCTTCACCCAATGGAAAAGAGCTGGAGGGTTTCTGAAATTCTCCAGTATTTCTGTAACCATACTGACACTGAAATGGTCAGTTTTAGAAATAATGTGCTTTTTTCCCCTGTGGGTTGGGGAAGGGTATGTGTGCATTAGTGTACTCAAAATACAAGGTGAAAAAATGGAGAAAATCTAAATATCCATTGTTTTATGGTTGAAAAATGCCCTCATGCTGTCTGGTTCCCAGAAACTGGTCTGGTACATCCACACATTTCAGTTTTCTGGGATGGGAATGATGACCCAGCCATGAGTCGGATCCCATTGTGCTGGAGAGGGTAAATACAGATCATGACTAACAGATGTTGCTTTGAAGTGCTCCTATCTTTAAATACACAAGGCTAATAAATGCTGGAAAATTCTGTATTTTCTACCAAGACTAGGCTGAACATTTTCCACT
Source organism: Zonotrichia albicollis (assembly GCF_047830755.1). NCBI lineage: Eukaryota > Metazoa > Chordata > Aves > Passeriformes > Passerellidae > Zonotrichia > Zonotrichia albicollis. The sequence continues at coordinate 14,489,736 of NC_133820.1, read as the reverse complement.
CTTTCTTCAAAGAGTTTGGGGGAGGGATGGAATTTTTTTTTTTATTTCTTCCAGCATATGCTGAGGATAAATCCAGGAAATATGTGCAAGGTCCTTGGACATTGTGATGGGCTCATATCCTGGCACAGAGGCACAGCTCATAGCCTGGCTCCCCAAGGGGCTGGAGTGTCTGAATGGCTGCTGGTTACAAATATGGAAAAATTCCAAGTGCCTCTGCATGGCTGCAAGCAAGCTGTAAACCTCCCACCACAGGTTTCCTAGGAAAAGACAGAAAATTAGGACTATAGCAAGTGGCACACAGCCTTTGGAGGAGGGTTTAAGTCTCAAAATAGGTGTGAAAATTACCTTGGCTGTTCCAGGAGGTGACAGGGGAGGGGACACACAGCCAAGGATGCAGAGAAATGAAAGGGTTTTTATCAGCAGGGCATGGGAAGAGGAAGGAAAAATAAGAGAAAAAGGCAAAATTGGAGATGTAAAGAAGAAAAAAAGAGTTCTGAAATGCTGTCAGAGGAGCAGCAAAATGCTGTGACACTGACACCCTTATTGACAATTTATGGAAGGGGATGGAAGTGGAGTTTAAGACATCCTTGCAGGGGTTACTTGGTGCTGTTGGACCTGATTTGATGGTGGTGAGATGAGGTCAGCTCAGAGCTGTCAGCAAGCAGGGAAACAACCAGAGTGTGGTATTTTCAGGAACCCCTGACGAAGGAAGGAAAATTATGAATCTGACTCCATGTTCTCAGAAGGCTAATTTATTATTTTATTATCTATGTTATACTAAAGAATACTAAACTAAACTATACTAAAGAATACAGAAAGGACACTTACAGAATGCCAAAAAGATAATAATGAAAAACTCGTGACTCTCTCCAGAGCCTCGACACAGCTGGGCCATAATTGGCCAATGAGTAAAAACAATTCACATGAAATCAATGAAACAATCACCTGTTGGTAAACAACGTCCAAACACATTCCAAAGCAGCAAAACAAAAAAGAAGCAAATGAGATAATTATTGTTTTCCTTTATCTCTGAGGCTTCTCATCTTCCCAGGCGAGAAATCCTGGCAAAGGGATTTTTCCAGAAAATATGATGGTGACACCAGAGCATCAAAACATGGGCTGAGAACATGAGGGCAGCAACCCAAGGGGTTGGTTTATCTTCTCAAATTCCCTCACTCGTGGAAAAAGGGGAATTCCACAGGACAGGGGATGCCAGGGAGGCTCCAATGGCCAGGGAAACCCAAACAGCTCATTTTCCTGTCTAACCATGGAAAGTGGGATGCATCTGAGGGATGTGGAGAAGGAAACAGCAACTGGATGTCAAAAGGTTTGCAGAAAGAGAGATGAAAGCAGAAGAATGATGACTGTGAGCCTGAGGGAATTGAGAGGTTCAGGGTGTTCCAGATTGCAAGGCAAGATGAATTCTGTTATTACCATCTGCATGGCAGTTGTCTTTTGTCAAGTGGACAGTTTGCCTTATCTCTTCCACAATCACTCCTCCCTCAGGGGAGACATCTGCTGATAACAGCCATTGAATGTCACTGCATGGCTGATAAGAACTACAGCATCCCATTGGGAGGTGTGAGCCCAGAGGGAGGAGCCAAGCATTCCTACCTGGATATAATCTGGAGATTCTGGAACACCAGCACGGCTTCTCCACTGGATTCCCAGAGGAACAGCAGCTGCCTCTTCTTCCACTGGATCTTCAGAGGAAGATACACCTTTCTACAGGATCCCTGCTCCAGCAGAACCACCCCTGACACTGCAGGAGGGCTGAGCCACAATTCCAATGGGACTGCTGCCAACACCCTGACCCACAGGGTGTCAGGTTGGGTTCTGACTCTGTCAGTGTTGTTCTAGTGCACTGAATTGTTTATTTCATCCTTTTATTTTTTTTTCCTATTAAAGAACTGTTATTCCTGCTCCCATATTTTTTGTCTGAGACCACCTTAATTTAAAATTTATAACAATTCAGAGTGGTGGGGAGGGTTTACATTCTCCATTTCAGGGGAGGCTCCTGCCTTCCTTAGCAGACACCTGGCTTTCCAAACCGAGACACAGGGGAAGAAAAAGGAGGCTTAAAAATAAAAAAGGTCAGGTTTAGCTCAAAAAGCTGAGCCCAAAGGATGGGCTGCAGAGCAGCTGTGGCGTGAAGTTCAGTAGGAGGAGGCAGGTCAGCACATCTGGGCTGAAGCAGCAGCCCAGAGAGGAGATGTTGGAGTGGGTAAATGTTGTACTTCATTTCTCTTTCTACACTCACCACTTTAATATATTTTCAGCTAACATTTCATTACAATTTCCACAAACATTTCATGTCACGACTTCATTACAATGCAGGCTGCAGAGGGAACAGCTGTAAAATAGCTTTGCCGATGCTGGTGATTTGCACTGGGAATGAAACATCCAGCTCCAGTCGCTGAGAAGTGCTGTGCAAAAGGAGCTCACTGGCATTTTTCATTTCTTTAACCACTTACCTCAACAATTAAATGTATTGCAATGCTAAATGGGGAGTGTATAATCAGTCACTGCAGACTGTATAAAAGCATCAGGCCAACACATCTCTCTTGTTTTGTCATGAGCTGTACAAAGTGCTGGCTTAGCACTCTGCAAACGGCTTTGTTCATTGTTGTTACTTTCATTGTACACCAAAAAAAAGCAAAGTTTCATTCATACTCTCTGTGTGTGTGTGTCTCCTGCTTTGTGACAAATCCAATATTGTCTCCTTTGCCTGCTCAGTGCAGATCACAGAGGAAGGTTTCAGCACATCAGGCTTTGAGGTGGGAAACCAGGCACTGCTTTAATATTTCTGATGTTCCACTGTCACTACTGGAACAGCTCTTGAGCTGATGCTCCCAGTTACTGCTGGATTTCTATTTCTCTACTTTGGACAAAAGCTGAGGTGTTTGGTTTGTGACTCAGTCATCTATTTCTCAAAAATACCTGGTGGGCTTTACTCAAATAGAACCATGGAATGGTTGGGGTTGGAAGGGACATTAAAGATCATCTTGTTCCACTCCCCTGCCATGGCAGGGACACCTCCCACTGTCCCAGGCTGCTCCAACCCCAGTGTCCAACCTGGCCTTGAGCACTGCCAGCGATCCAGGGGCAGCCACAGCTGCTCTGAGAATTCTATTTCAGCCTCTCCCCACCTTGCCAGGGAACAATTTCTTCCTAATATCTGATCTGAACCTGCAAAATGTTCACTTTGAAGCCATTCCCTGTGTGCTGTCCCTGCATCCCCTGGCAATTGTCTCTCTCCAGCTTTCCTGGGGCTCCTCCAGGCCCTGCAAGGCCACCCTGAGCTCAGCCCAAAGCTTCTCCTGTGCAGGTGAGCAAGGCCAGCTGTGCCAGCCTTTCCTGCCAGCAGAGCTGCTCCATCCCTCTGCTCATCCTGGAGCCTCCTCTGGGCTCTGCAGCAGCTCCAGCTCCTCCTAGCGCTGGGGCAGGGCTGGGGCAGCTCTGCAGGTGGGAAATCACCTGAGCAGGGCACAGGGACAGAGTTATGCTACACAAAGTCATTGATTGTACCTTGCATTTCCCCCCCTGCTTTGGCACAAGGCAGAAGGAGAGGCATTGGAAGAAGCAAAGCAGCTGTGTTTAGTCAGAATACTAATACTAATTTAGGCAGAATGTGCTGAGGTGAATGTGAGCTGACTGATGATAAAGTTTCCAAAACACCAAAAGCAAGCCAGGCTCTCAAATCTGATAGGCTGATGGGATTTATGTTCCTGGGACATTCCAGAAATCCCTCCCTGGTGCTTTGTCATTTAAGAAATCACATTCCCTGGGAAGGCCTTGAAGCTGAGAGCACAGCCCTGGGGTGACCCTCCCTGCAGCAAAGGCAGCCGTGGGGCTGGGGGAAAATGCCACTGTAAAAGTCATAGAATTGGCTGAGTTGGAGGGGACCCACCAGCATCATCCATTCCAGCTCCTGGCCCTGCACAGAACACCCAGCAATCCCATCATGTGCCTGAGAGTATTGTCCAAATGCTCCTTGAGCTCAGACAGGCTCCTCATGTCCAACCTAAACTTCCCCTGGTACAGCTTGAGACCCTCTCCTCTGGTGTTGGTGGGATCAGTCAGCTCCTGATTCATCAATCCCTGTTCCTCATGGAGCTATGGCTGTGCAAGGAGCTTTTCTCTTCAGCAAGAACAACAACAACAACAACAAAAAATCAGTTTTGAAAAGCACAGGAGTGGTGCTGTAAAGGTGGGGGGACAGCTGGCTGGTGGGAGCCAGTGTGTGCCTGGGTGGTCATGGAGCCCAGAGGCATCCAGGAATTGTGTGGCCATCAGGAGAGGCAGGGATGGTCCCTCTGGGCTGGATTGTCCCTCTGTGCCCAATGGCATCCAGGAATTGTGTGGCCATCAGGAGAGGGCAGGGATGGTCCCTCTGGGCTGGATTGTCCCTCTGTGATGGGCACTGCTGAGGCCACACCACAACTTCCCCTGTCCAGTTTTGTTCTCACTTCCAAAAGGAGAATGAGGGGTTGCAGCATGTCCAGAGAAGGGAATGGAGCTGGGGAAGGGTCTGGAAAACCCCCACACATCACACACATGTGGAGCTTCCATGCCCCCAATGCTCCCTGGTGAAGTCTCCCCATCATCTCCTCATTCCCACACTCTGCAGAGTTTTACCAAGTGTTTTTTAAGAGGTGTTTTGAGGCCAAGTTCTGCAGCACAGGCCTTATTCAGCTGTGGAAACCCAGGGCACACAGGGAATATTTCTCTGTCTGCTCTGGGGTGCCCTGACCCCAAGGCAGCACTGACTCTGACCCTCACTCATGGAGAGAGCTTCATAAACTTCAAAATAAACTAGAATCCATAAAAGTGTGAAATAGATTATAGAGAGCAGTGCAGGTGTACCTCTTGGTGAGAAACTGAGGGTTTGGGGTTTTTAGTGTGTTTTGGATGGCAGCAAGATGGAGGGCACAGGGTGTTGTCCTGGGTTTCTTCTTCAGCTTCTTCTTCCTCCTTCTTCATGGGTTTGGGTGGCATTTTGTAACTGGGCAGAAAAGTCCCCATTGCAGCTCTGTGGAATCAGTTATTGGGTTAAAAGGGAAAATAATCCAGGTGTCAGTTGTTCATTGGATAGTTTAGTCTTAAAAGTCCTTGTAACAAGAGATTGTTGGCCATTTTGTGCCTTCCAATGAAAAGCTGCAGAACTCACAGCAGTGAGACTGTTTTACTGATATGAAATAATAAATACTTGAGTCTGAACATGAAACACCATCTCAAGTGCCTTCAATCCAGACCCACAGAAACCCACAGCTGGTACAGCCACATTCAGCCCCTCTCCCCTCACATCTCTACCCCTGCAGAGCCATGGCTGGTGAGAGTTGGCTCTGCAGGACATGTCAGGACCTTTCAGGCTGTGCAGGACATTTCAGGATGCTCCTCCCATCATCTCAGGATGATCCCATTTCAGGATGCTCCCATTTCAGGATCTCCCTGCAGTCTCCGTTGGAAGCTCTGGGCTGTGCTCTGTTCCCAGCCTGGCTGTGGTGCTGACCCTGCTCCCCCAGGGCACTGAAGGAGGGGCAGAGGTGCCTCAGAGTGGGACAGGAGGGCTGGAAATGCCACACTCAGTGCCCTGGCTGGTTTTATGCTGCTGCTGTGGTCACTGCAGGCACAATTTCAGCTCCTTCTGGGGATCCTGCCCTTTTCCTGTCCCTTCAGCAGCTCCCTGAGGTGAGGGTGGCAGTGTGCTCACCCCACAGAGCTCCTTCTCCTCGGATGTGTCAGGTCACATTTGCTGCCCAAGGCATATTCCCATTTCTCCCAAAAGATGGCACTAGGATTCACCAAAACTGAGCTCTCGGCGCCCTGGATATTTCATATTTGTGAGAAATCCCCCCAGGACCCTGCAGGCAGTGCCCATCCCTCACTCCCATAACCCTCTGGAGACTCCTTCCCTAACTGGCCTCAAGGTTATGGGCAACAACAGCAGAGGGAAAATCAAATTATCACCTGCTCATTGTGCAGTAGGAGGTGATGTCTGTTCCTAGGATGCAAATATTCCTTCCCCCACTCTCTCCCTTTACATCCTGTGTTTTATTTCTGAGGCAATGAGAAAAACAAATATGCAATATTGGGATTAATCTTCCTGCACGCTGACATTATCTGCCATAGCAAAATTGACAACATTAAGGGTTTTTACTCAGAAATTAATTATTTTATTCATATGAGCAACATAGCCCATAAAATTATGAATAGAGAATCTTCCTGGTAATTTAGACCACGTTTTAAGGGTATTTTTGATGTGAATGTTTCTACGTAAAGATAATTATGGAAATATTTCCATGATTAAAAGGATACAGCTAATGAAAGTAACTTTTGGGGAGATTATTTTTCTTTGCAATTTCTATAACCCATTGAAGAGAGCTTTTTAACTGTCAGTGAAGCAATAATTTCTTTTCCTGAAAAACAACCTCCATTCCAAGATAATGGACTTTTTTGTATTCATTAACATCCCTGATGGAGCTATCACCTGAAGAGGTGGAAGTTTCCTTTTCATTAAAGAAAATGACAGGATCACAGCTCTATGAATGAAAAGAATTAAAGTGTGCAGATGAAGGATTTCCATAGACAGCAGAATTCCATGGCTGGAAGTGCTGTCTCAGTGCATTTAATAATGAATTTAATTTAATAATGAAGGGAGAACCTTGTCCAAGCAATTCACCTGCCTGGGCAGCTCAGCAACATCTAAGGACCACTGAATCCTAAAACGTCTCTAAAACTGTGCTCATTAGTGATAACAACTGCAGCAGTGACACTTTTTGCTCTTTTTTTTTGCAAATGTTGGTGTCTCCTGAAAGACAGGTGCTTCATTCCCACATGCTTCCCATGTTTTGTGGGACCAAAGTTTAGCAAGCAGCCAGAAACGTTCTTTTTTCTCCTCTGTGTGCTTCCAGCACTAAAGAGTGATTAAAAACACAAAAAGAGATTAAAAATCACTAAAGAGTGATTAAAAACACGAGTGTGAGAGGTCGTTGAGGACTCTACTGAGCCCTGGTGTGAAAACTCTCATGGCAGAGCTGGGGAAGGTGATGCTCTGCAGGGCAGGGCTTCTTTAAAGCACCTCAGCTTGGAGGGGTCTGTCCAGCACTGTACATTTCCCTATTTTACAAATCCCACTCATGCTTTTTTGGGGTTTTTTTTTGTTGTTGTTTTTGTTGTTGTTTGGGTTTTTACTTGTTTGTTTGTTTGTTTTTGGTTTTGTTTTGTTTTGTTTCTTGTGCTTTGCAGCCCATTTTTACTGCTCGTGTCTTTGGGACTGTTCAGGGATTTACAAATTGCCACTCACCACTGCAGCACAACTGCTAATTAAGCATTAAGGTGGTAGCACACCCTTGGAGGAGAGGAGTGCTCCAGGATGGATTCACTTGTAGCCCTTCAGGAGGGCTGGATTCACACCGGACATTCTGGAGGGCTGGATTAACCCAGGACATTCTGGAGGGCTGGATTCACCCAGGATATTTTGGAGGGATTGGATTCACCCAGGATATTCTGGAGGGATTGGATTAACCCAGGACATTCTGGAGGGCTGGATTTACCCAGGGTATTATGGAAGGCTGGAGGGCAGGATTCAGCCATGGATGTTCTGGAGTCACCCATGCCCATTCTTAAGAGGTGGATTCACCCAGGACACTCTGGAGGGAATGATTCATCCATGAATATTCTGGAGGGCTGGATTCACCCATCGCCATCCTGGAGGGCTGGATTCACCTATGGACATTTTGGAGGGTAGGATTCACCCACAGACATTCTGGAGGGCTGGATTCACCCATAACCCTTCCTTAGGGCAGCATTCACCCCTTCCAGAGGGCAGGATTCACCAAATCCCTCCAGAAAGTCTGGATTCACCCATAACCCTTCTTTAGGGTAGGATTCATCCCTTCCAGAGGGCAGGATTGCCCATGGCCTTTCCAGAGGGCAGGATTCATCCAAATCCATCCAGGAAGGCTGAATTCACCCAAATCTCTCCAGGAAGTCTGGATTCACCCATTAACCTTCTTTAGGGCAGGATTCACCCCTTCCTTAGAGCAGGATTCACCCAAATCCCTCCAGAAAAGTCGGATTCACCCATAACCCTTCCTTAGGGCAGCACTTCGCTGCCTTTTATAAACTCAGAAGACCCCCGACAAAACAAAACCAATGCAAAAAAAACCCTCCAGCCACCAAGAACAACGAAATGCTGTCCAAAGCAGCCCCGAGGGTGGAAGGAGCATCACCCTGGGATGTTGTGGAGCCCCGGGTGCTGTGAGAGGCGCTGGCACTAGATGGAGCGATGGCTCAGCGCGATCCCTCCTCCCGCCCATCCTGCTGGAAGCGCATCCCAGGCTGGTCCCGGGGCTTGGCAGCGTGAAAAACGCCAATCGCTTGTTTTTAAAATTTTAAAAGTTTAATAGTAATAAAATGGTTATAAAAATAGTAATACAATTAGAGTAATAATCATTTGGATAATTTGAATTAGGACAATATGAGACAACAAATACAAAGAGTTACAGACAGTCCAGGTACCTTTTTCTGGGCAGCATGAGCCCAGAATAGGACGCAGGTTAACAGAGGATTAACTCTTAAAAGCAACAGCCTGTTGCATATTCATAGACCTCATACATGGTGCATAAATTCCATTCAAACACAGGATTCTGTCTGGTCATCATCAACTTCTTCCTCTGAATCCTGACAGCGCCTTCGAGGCATGAAGAAGTTCATTTCTCCTGATAATGGAGCAATAAATTCTCTTTCTCTGAAAGACTGAGGAGTCCTGTGACTGCTATCTCATTGCCAGTCCTTTCTTTAAAAAAAGTATCCTACACGGCATAGTTTCTATTTTAACAATTTTTATAACCTAAAACTATATTTAACACACTACTTAAGAAACTTTATACAGCATTAATTTCTAACACAACACATATATTATTCATTTTAATATTTGCGAAAAGCCAATCATAAAATACATTTTTCACAGCAGGATGGAGCAGGTTTGTCAGGCTGCTCTCCAGGGGCTCTGAAGGAGCTGTGTGGCCTCAGGTCAGGGCTCAGAGAGGTGCTCAGCCCCATCCCAGCCCAGCTCTGCTCCCATTAACAGCATCACTGCCCAGAAACTGCAAGAAAAGCCGCGCTAATTACCAAAATTAATCATCCCCAGAGGACAGCAGCCAACCTCCAGTGCCAAAACAGGCCCTGGTTGAGTCTGGCTGTGCCGTGGGGGATGATTTCCTGAAGCCTACAAGTCCAGTTCATTCTGTGTTACAGATGGATAATGACAGGATTTTCTCTGGCAATTAAAAGATAACTATTGTGTGAATATTAAGAAAAGCTTTAGTGATGTATAGTTGTGTTATTGTCATGAAGTCATGGAATGCTTGGGGTTGGGAGGGGTCTTACAAATCATGGGATTCCACCCCTCCCGCTGTCCCAGTGTCCAACCTGGCCTTGGGCACTGCCAGGGATCCAGGGGTGGAATTCCATCCCAGCCCCTGCCCACCCTCAATTTTTTCCTAACATCCAATTTAAACCTGCTTCTTTCCCCCTTGTCCTGTCGCCAGTTGCTTTCAGTCTTCTGGAAACCTGTCAATTTTCCCCTTGCTGTAGCAATTATTGTATCTGTTATTAATCATTGCCATCATCTGCTGGTTATTTTATTTTTTTTTCAATAATTCCCTCTATTAAATACAAGCTTGGCTCCCAAAGAGAAATTACAAGGGCTCAAGGAATACAGGGATATAATTTTGCCATCCCCTGCCCTGCCAGGTGGTGCCTGATGCTGGGGCTGCTCTGGGCTTTAGGGCAGGGTGGTGACGCCACAGTCCCAAAGCTCTCATGCTGATGTCTCTTTTGGCCTTTTTGCTGGTGTTTTGTGTTATAGATGCATAATGAGATGATTGGCTCTGGCAATTAAGGGATAACTATTGTGTGAGTATTAATAAAAGCTTTAGTGATGTACAGTTATGTTATTGAGGTTTAGATGCCCTCTGTTCTCCCCACAGTTCCCTTTCCCCCTGTATTGTTGCCATCACACAGCCTGGGCTGTCCAGGACAGGTACAAAGAAGCTGCACAGGTGTCCCTTGCATGGGGCAGCTGGGAATGGAAAAGCTTGGGGGTGCTCAGGGGGTGAGGCATGGCAACAGCTGAGCTCCAATCCAGTGACAAGAAAGCAGTTTGCACTGATAAATGGCACAGAAGAGCTGCCTGACAGACTTTGGGAGGGGCCAGGGCTGGCTGATGCAGCCCCAGGGGTATAAAAGACTGAGCATCTATCTTGAAGAAGAACCAGCCATGTGGCATCCATGAGGGGCAGTTCCCAGTGCTGTGAATTGCTCCTTTTGCAGTCCTTTGTTGTATATTTAAAGTTTAATAAACTTTTCAAATTTTCAAAGTGAGCAGCTGTCTCTCACATTCTGCCACCAGCCAGGGGAGCATAATTCCACATCTGTGGAACCCTGAATTCCACATCTGTGGAGCCCTGAATTCCACATCTGTGGCCATTCCTGGCTACTGCAGCCACATCTGGCCAGAGCTGAGGTGCCATGAGGAGCTGTGGGCTCCTGCCACACTCCATGATGTCAATGGCATCAAATGGGACTCAGTGCTGGCTTGGCACCTCACTAACAGGAGCCTTTCATGTGGTTTTTGGGTGTAACTGAAAGCAGCTTTTGGCCCAGGGGGATGGATGGTTTTCCCCTTTGTGTGTGCCCTGTGTTTTGTCATGGTGGTGAGAAACAGGGCTTCTGGAGAGAGGAAATTAACAGGGGATCTATTTTAGCTTCAGAAAGTTTTAGGGAATTTTTTTATGAATTAACAAGGGGTCTATTTTAGCTTCAGAAAGTTTTAGGGAATTTTTTAGGATCTGTTTCAGCTGCTTCTTTGGAAATCTGTATCAGAAATAGCGTGGCCAGCCTGAGCAGGGAAGTGATTGTCCCCCCTCGAAGGCTGGGGGATTTCAATTCAAGGAAGGCATTGAGGGGCTGGGGTGGGTCCAGAGAAGGAAAATGGAGCTGGGGAAGGGTCTAGAGAGTAAATCATGTAGGGAACGGCTGGGAGAGCTGAGAAAGGGGCTCAGCCTGGAGAAAAGGGGGCTCAGGAAAAATATTTTCACTCTCTACAGCTCTGACAGGAGAATGCAGCCAGGTGGGAGTCGGGGTCTGCTCCCAGGGAACGGGGACAGGACAAGGAGCATCAGGGAAGATCCAGGTTGGACAGCAGCAGCAATTTGCCCATGGAAAGGGAGCTCAGGCCTTTGCAGGGGCTACCCAGGGAGCTTTGCAGTGCCCATCCCTGCAGGTGTCCCCTGGAGGTGGCACTGAGTGCTCTGGGCTGGGGACAGGGTGCCCATGGGGCACAGCTGGCACTGCATGGGCTGGGAGGGCTTTCCCAGCCCCAGGGAATCTGGGATTCTGTGATAAGCCATGAACTGTGGTTGTTCAAAGCATGATTTTTCCCTCTTCTGAGGAGATGATTTGCTTTCCATCACGTGCCTGCAGCAGGCTGGGAGGCAGAACAAGAATCCTGGCTGGATTTCCTCTGTGCCACCACGGATTAAGTCACATGGAATCCTACCAGCCTCTACCACTCCTGACTCCAGTTTTTGGGCCACTTCAGCAGTTTTGGCCACTCTCCCACAACCCCAAGAAATATTCTGAGTGCAACTGAAACCAGTCCTGGTGTTTGATGCTTATCTGCTTAAATCCTCTTCAATTATATGCATTAGTGGCCAAAACTGGGGCGCCACAGGAGACCCAAATGTGCCTCCTTTGCTTTATAACTCACAAGAAAAGAAAGAAAAGATGAAAAGATGAAGAAATGAAAAAGATGGAAAAAAGAAAAAGTGACGGATTATAGGAACTGAATCCATCATAATTTTGTTCATCCAATGTCTCCTCCTGTGGTGCCCACAATGTAAACCTGAGCTTACCTTCCCAGAAGCACAAAGTAACTTTGAGCACATGAAGGAGTTTTTAAAAGCTTGAGCTTTAAAAGCCTATGGAAAAATAAGCATAGAAAAAATGCAGGAAAATAATAACCTTGGGGAGGGAAAGAGGGATAAGATAATGATCACAATAAAATGGTTGTGAGTGTGGTTTTACCATCAGGAACTCTGCAGTAGGAATTTGAGATATTTTTATCATTCATCAAGAGGGACAAAGCCTAAACAATCAGGTCAGGAATATTTTTTGGGAGCAAACAAGGCAAGCTGAGTTTGCTGTGACTCCTGCATTCAGCTTGGAGGTCAGCACGGCTGTTTCTTACCTTGCCTGACCTCCTTCAACAACACAAACCTCACATTTCATCCAGTTATTCCTGCAATGAACTAAGGGAACAGGTTCATAATATCCTGAATATCTTCATTAATATCCTGAAAAAAACCTACAGGAATTCTGTCATTTTCATCAGCTTTAGCCCGAACGTGTGTTCCTGCCAAAGTTCAGCCACTGCTGTGTTTGTTGCTGTTTCGTTGGTTTATTTGTTTTCTGTCCATCACAAACGGTGTGTCCTGCCCTGTAAAAGTGCCCACACGTCAGTCAGGGAATAAGAAACAATCCCACATCCCTGAGGTGACTCACACACCTCGTGGGTACTGAATCACCAGTGGGGTGAGGTGAACATGTGGTGTGCAAAGCAGAGGCTGGAATGCTTTCAGCCAAAACATTCACAAAGCGCTGCTACAAATTAGGGAACCCACAAGGAGCAGCAGCTGGGGAGTGATTGTTTGTAGCCCAAAGGGCTGAGCTGACAATTCCCAAATGCTTCTGGCTGTTCGTTTTGTGTGACCCAAAACCCAGAGAAATATAGAAAAGTCAGCTTGGCTTTGTCTAGCCCTAGTCCAGAGACCCTCCTGAGCAGTCCACGCCCCAAATCTGGGCTAGAATATTGTTTGTTTAATCCTGTGAGCACTAACCATAAAGGATTATTCTGTAAAACCCCATAGACCACCCAAAATCCCCTTGTGACAGCACAACACAACGTAGGTACCCTGCAGAGCCTCTGGAAACTCCATTCATGAGCAACCTGGCCAAGGCTGTACTGGAAGCACATGAAATTATGGGAACTGAGTCACAGATCCCAGCACATACTGGATGCTTTTTTTTATAGGTTAAAAGTAAATAGTCTTTAAAAGACTTTTTTTTCCCCCTATATGAAGACAATTTGGGCTGATTATTTTGTCCAGGGCTGGACCCATGACGTTTTGTTGTTGCTTGGACTGAGAGGTTCATGTGTTAAAACGCTGTTCCAGGGCTGCAGCTGATTGTGTGCAGGTTAATAGAAGAGCCTTTGTCAAGGACATTGTGCAAACACATTTCCACAAGACATTATTGTCTGGACACATGAGCAAATATTTGCCTAAAAAGTCTAATTAACCATTGTTCAAGAACTGCCACCTGCCCCTGGGTTTTCTGGCACTCTCCTGGAAGGGACTGAGTTGTACAGCAGTGCCTTTAGCCAACATTTCCACAGGAGCCAACTCCTGACCAATAATTAAGTAAACATTCAGCTTGCTGCCTATTATTTTAAATTTCTTTTAATAATAAAGGAAGTGTTACGAAGAAAAGGAGTAAAGGCAACCAGTTGCTTTGACAGGGCTGCAGGGAAAGGAGATATTTGGCCAGGGGGTGACAGAATCCCAGAATCACTGAGGCTGGAAAAGTCCTCCAAGGTCATCAGGTCCAACCTGTGATCCATTCCCTGTTGCAGACGTCTTTTATGAAAAATCCTTTCCTTAGGATTTTTCCTCCTGAGAAGCTGAGAAGCCTCAGGAACAAAATGTAAACATTAATTATCTGCTGCTGTGGAATGCAACAGGTGCATCTGTGATCGGCCCATGTTGGATGTTTGTAATTAATGGCCAATCACACTGAGCTGGCTCAGACAGAGAGCGGAGCCACAAACTTTTGTTATCATTCTTTGCTATTCTATTCTTAGCCAGCCTTCTGATGAAATCCTTTTCTTCTATTCTTTTAGTATAATTTTAATGTAATAAATATCATAAAATAATAAATCAAGCCTTCTGAAACATGGAGTCAGATCCTCGTCTCTTCTCCAATCCAAAAACCCCTGTGACCACCATCACAATCCCCACCTTGTCCGCAGCCCAGAGCTCTGAGTGTCATCTCGAGGCCTTCCTTGGGCACCTCCAGGGGTGGGGACAAAAGGGACACGCTGGGGTAGCCATGGGTGAGGCCATCAGCAGCACGAAGGACGAGCCCATCTGTGTTGTGAAGTTCCTTTTGTCAGCTGAAGCCACAAGGAGTGATGACAGTCACGATGCCAGGGGATGGATGGACAAAAGGGGATTGTGCAGCTGTCCTGGAAAATGTGGTGTGTGACATGCCAGGGGGCTGGAGCAGGAGCCCCTTTGAGCAATGTCCTTTTGCATCTCCAGTAAAGCTGCCCCAAACTACAAATAAATGACTTCAGAGACAAACACTCGCCCACCTGCCTTAATCTTAGAGATATATTTATACAAAGATTTATTTTGGAAAGATACCCTCACATTCAAAGTGGAAAACCAAATATTTTTGTTTGAGAATCTCGAAGTTAAATATTTTGTTGGTTAACATTTTGTCTTCTCAGCCCTTTCTGGTTGAAGTAGTTCAATGAATTTGATAGGAATTCAACAAAATATTTGGTCAATTAAAATAAGCATTTTTCTTAGTTATATCCTTTTGTTAGAAATTGTTTTAGGCTCTTCCACTCATGGAAACTATGACTGTCCAAAGTGATTTTTTTGTTCATATTTATATCATCTTTATTTCAAATTCCTTTTCCCAAAAATAAATTATGTTACTGCCCAGCTGAGCTGTGCCATGGGTTTTGTGGAGGCTGTTACTGGCTAGAAACATGTGATTCTACTGGATGCACAATCTTGGCTTGCTCATAAAACATTTTGTTGCCAGTTAATAGAAATTGTCATTACTTTTCACATCTCTCAGATTTCCCAGCTGACCATCTCTGATTGCTGCAATCCTGTGGCCCTCAGAGCTCAGAGGATGAGGGTTTTTTGCCCACTTCTTTGTTTCTTCCTCTCATATTCCCACTACCAACTGAAATGGTCATTTTTTTTCCAGGACTTCAGCAAAATCATCCCAATCCTGACCTGAATATTCCAACTTGTCCTTGTCTCATTGCAGAAAATAAGGCCCATGAAATCTCTTCTCTGTTTAGAGCTGACCGAACCACAAGAATAGAATTATAGAATGTTGAGGAAGGGAATGGAATGGGTTTTAGAGATCATCCAGTCCCAAACTCCCCCTAGACCAGGTTGATCAAGGTCTTGTCCAACCTGGTCTGGGACATTCCGGGCCATATAAATGGCTTGAATTCACCCCAAACTCTTCTGCATTGTCACTGTGAGCCCCCCCAAGCAATCTCAGCTCTCCAGAGACATAGTCCATGCATGGTATTCTGTACCTGAGGATTTGTGGTACCTCTGTGCTCATCATCTCCACCCTTGCTCAGCACTCTTGCTCCCAATCCTGACCTGAATGTTCCAACTCGTCCTTGTCTCATTGCAGAAAATAAGCCCCATGAAATCTCTTCTCTGTTAAGAGCTGACTGAACCACAGGAATAGAATTATAGAAAGTTTTGGAAGGGAATGGAAGGGATCTTAGACATCATCCAGTCCCAACCTCCCACTAGACCAGGTTGCTCAAGGTCTTGTCCAGCCTGGTCTGGGACATTCCAGGGCGATATAAATGGCTTGAATTCACCCCAAACTCTTCTGCATTGTCACTGTGAGCCCCCCCCCCCCCCCCCATGCAATCACAGTTCTTCAGAGACATGATCCATGCATGGTATTTTGTACCTGAGGATTTGTGGCACCTCAGTGCTCATCATCTCCCCCCTGGCTCAGCAAATATGACCAGGAGGTGAGGGAGAACCCAATTTACTGAATGACAGGAGTGGGGAAAACTCTGCTTGCCTGGGACACACACACTGACCTGAGGCCCTTCACTGCTGTCACCTTCCCCCTTTGATCTGCCACTTCACTTGTGCTATGGCAACCACCAGCCTTGTTGACAAGAGGAGTAAAATAATGTCACCAAAACTACCCCAAAATAGCCCCCTCGCCACCACTGGGGACAGCGCCAGCTGTCAACTGCCCGCAGCAGGAAATGCTTCCTCCGGTGTGATTTCCTCCTGAGGGACTGCAGGCTCCCAAACAGGCCATTGTGCAGGGCAGGGATTCAATACACAAAAGGCTAAAAACTGCACAGCATCCTGTCCTTGCTGTTCCTGAAGCAGAGCCCTTCCCTCGCTCCACGAGGTGCAGAACAAGCGCAGGTGTCACAGCACAGTCACATCCCTAAGGGTGAGTCCTGCACCAGAGAGGAGCACCTGGAAAAGAGAGCAGCTCACTGGGCTGGAATGTCCCTCCCTGCCCAGAAAAAGAGGGAGATGGGATGTTGGATGATATCCTTGCACAAGGGCTGCTGAGCTGAAGGGAAGAGAGATGCTGGTGATTTATGGTGATTCCTCCCAGCCTCGCCAACCTTCCAAAAAACACAGTCACCCTGTCCTTCACTGTGCAGGCTTTACTGGCAACCTGCTCTGGGTTTGGTGTGGCAAAGGCCTTGGAAATGACCCTGTGTCCTCCAGCCCTTTTGGAGAAGGGGGCAGAGGTGGTGGGTTGCAACAAATTGCTGCGGAGTCATCGGGAGCGCAAATGGCGTAAATGTCAGGAAATCTCCTCCTGCTGCTTATATTTAGTTACTGATAAGGCTGCAGCGACCCAGAGCATGCTGTGCCCTCTCCTGTGCCTTTCCTGCCTGCTGAGGAGCCAGGGGATGCTTGTGCAAAGGTTTCACTGATGAAAGAGGAAATAATTTCTTGCTGCATGCCAAGGTTGTGATCGAGGAGGGGGGATTTGCGCAACTGGGAAGAACCGAGACTTTCCTTCATCTCTCCTGAGGAAATTGAGAAGCTCCATTGCCAAATGTCTGTTGGGAGAATCAAGAGGAAGCAGAGGTGTTTATCCTCTGGAGGAAGTGGGAGGGCTCAGGGGCTGCACCAGTGACATTATCTCAGTGAGGGCCATGCCTGGGGCCGTGCTGGGACGCTCATCCTGTTGCCTTGGAGGAGCAGGAAGCTTCTATCCCTGAGTCCTCTCTCCTGCTGGTGCCCACGGAGCACTGAGCCTCTGGGAGGTCAAAACCCCCCTGGGATCTTTTATTTTAACTTCTGCTTCAAAGTGTTTTACTGTGAGTTTTTGTGTGTGACTTGCTTCTCAGCCATGCCCTCCACGGACCCCTCATTCAGCTTTTCCTGTTGACCAAAGGTTTGATTTCTCTCTGGATGAAAAAAAAAAAAAAACCAAAACAAATCAAAACAAAAAACAAACAAACAAACAAAAACAAAACAAAAACCCAAACAAAACCACCAGGAATACCTCTCTGTGTATCTCACCCATTCCTACTTCAGGTCAATGGAAATGACACTGAATTTAGTCAACAATTCTGTTCAGGCTGTTCTATTATCCATAATAATCTTATTATCCTGCTTTTATCTGCTCAGGAACCATATGTGGCTCCAGAATATATTTCAGAAATATATGATACCACATAATTAGCATATGGGGCATGTGCTTTGGCATTCCTTTCCCAGAGGAAAAATGACTTGTGCAATGTTGTGTTGATTTAGTGCTTTCAGGGTTTTCAGGATTCACTTTGGGTTTTTTTTAAGATCCTCATTTCCATTGGTGTATATACTAGAGGGTGACAAGGGCTCACAGCTCATGGTGCAGGACGAGCTCCCAAAGTTCCATTTTCTCCTGAATAGAGGAATATTAAATTTATGGGGGA
This sequence comes from Zonotrichia albicollis, assembly GCF_047830755.1. NCBI lineage: Eukaryota > Metazoa > Chordata > Aves > Passeriformes > Passerellidae > Zonotrichia > Zonotrichia albicollis. The sequence continues at coordinate 14,471,930 of NC_133820.1, read as the reverse complement.
AGTTATTGGCAACAGTGAGGTCATTCTCCACCTCAAAATGCTGGGCTTGAGAAATGCTGGGCTAAGACCTGTGACAAGTCTGTGGTCTCCAGTCCTGCAAAGCAGAGCTGCCACAGCTTTCTCTTGCACTGGTGTTCCCATGGTTGGCTTGATGGTTTTCACAGGATCCCAAAGGGTTTGGGCTGGAAGGGACTTCAAAGCCCACCTAGTGCCACCCCTGCCATGGCAGGGACACCTTCCCCTGTCCCAGGCTGCTCCAAGCCCCAGTGTCCAACCTGGCCTTGGGCACTGCCAGGGGTCCAGGCGCAGCCACAGCTGCTCTGCGTACCCTGTGCCAGGCCCTCACTGCCACCATAAGGAAAAGTTCTCACCTTGGATCTGATCTAACCTTGCCCTTGGTTTTGAAGCCATTCCCCTTGCCCTGTCACTCCATCCTCTTGTAAATACCTGGAGCTTTGTCTGAAATGCCCACAAATCCCTCAGACTGCACCTGCAGGTGGTTCAGCCCCAAATGGGGCCTGGAACAACCTGGTCTAAGGGAATGTCCTGGGTTGACTAAATTATGCTCTTATCCCCAGTTGTCTGTTCTGTTTATGCTGAATAATAAGTTTTGCACCTTTAGGACTTGTTCCAGAGAGTGAAGGGGGAGAGAAGAAGCAGCAGTTTGTTTTCAGACACTGCACTCACTCCTCCACATTCCTGCTCCTGGCCTGTGCTGTCTGCGGATGGACAGACAGCAGGACAGAGCTCTCCTTTGCTTTTCGTTAGTTTAGCTAGATGAGGCAAAGAAGTTCCCTGGACTGTGGGGTTTATTTCCTTATCTTTGGAGCTGTTTAAACCTGCCCTGGCCTGAACACCCAGGGGAGCACCGGCAGCTGCATCTGTGGCCACGGGGCCGGGCCTGGCCTGTGACATTTCCATCACTGATCAGAGACTGAGTGAGCTGAGCTACAGCCCATGGAGGGACTTTCTGAGTTTGTCATCTCTTTTAGAGCAGCAAGGGGTTTTATTGTTTAATATTGTTTAGGTTTTATTGTTTAATAAACAGGGGTTTTCCACTTTTCTCCAAGGAGGTATTTTCTCCTGGACTGGTTGTGAGGAGGGGCCGATTGAATCTGCTTTCCTAGAGGAGCCCCTTTGGGGATTCTCTCCAGAATTTGCTATGAGCCAGGACAGGCAAGGTGACCCTGCCCATGTGAGAGAGGTGGAATGGGATGATCTGAAAAGCCCCTTCCAACCCAAACCATTCTGGGATTCTGTGACTCTACTCTGGGTCAGATATGTGTGCACACAAGGTGCTTTGCCCTCTGTCAGCTCTGCCATCTCCTACAGAGCCTCTCTAGGAGAACTGAACAGGCTTTTCAAGCATCTGCCCATTTACACATAAAACCAAATTACATAATTGCAGCTCCTCTCAGAGTCCAGGGAGCACATCCACAGAGCAGCATGGTTTGGCCTTTAAACAGGAGCACTTTCACTGAATTGAATGATGCTGGAGAGGCAAAATCTGTTGTAAATAATTTATTTCACTTGTGTAACCACGAGAAAGGAGAGCAGGAAGGAAAGGGCACCTGCATTTGCAGCCAGCCAGATTGGCATCAGCCCTGGAAACGGATCTGAGCAGGCATCAGAATAAAACTGACAAAGGCTGTCCTTTGTGTATGCAAAATAGCTGAAAAAGAGGTGGAAACAACATCCAAAATAAACAACAAATCTCAGTTTTCTTCCAGAGGAGAGGGGCACTGGGAAAGCTGTGGGGCTGCCACAGCTGGGAGCAGCACAGCCCCAGAGTGCCCTGTGGGATCACAGGGTGGCAGGGACAGTGCTTTGGCCCATGAGAACCATCCAGAAGAGGAATATTTTCCAGAAGAGTGGCAAATGAACAACATCTCAGGCCCAGGGAGATATAAACCCTGTCTGGACACCTCTTTTATTCTGGTCCCCATCATTCCCTGTGCTAGGAGGAGGCATCTCACATGTCCTCCCAGGTCCCTCCAGGTCCACTCTGATTTCAGTCCCAGCTCATCACCAGTGAGCAGAGCCTTCAGAGACACCAACTTTTCCTCAAATCAAGTCCACTTCCAAGGAAAGAAACAGCAGAAACCCAAATTCTGGTCCTTTCCTAAGGCCTGACCCTTCCCTGCTCTGGGGAGTCCATCCCATCCTCCTGGCAAAAGCAAACCCACCCTTCCTTGGGCTTGCCCATCCTCACCTCCCACCTGGAAGGAGTTTTGGTTCCATAATTTTTTTTGTGCCCCAACTCCACTGATGTCTAATTTTCAAGGCATTGGAGGCAAGGCCTCTGAACCCAACAGCACTGCTGATGATAAAACCTGAAATCACCTCATCCAGAAAACTAGAAGGTTACTTCCCTCTTTTTGTTTTCTGTCACAGACACATTTTATGAAAAATTATTTTGTTAGGATCTTCTCCTGAGAAGCTGAGAGGCCTCAAAAATGAAATGTAAACAATGGTTATCTGCTGCTGTGGAATGCAACAGGTGGATCTGTGATTGGTCTCATGTGGTTGTTTTTAATTAATGGCCAATCACAGTCCAGCTGTCTCAGACTCTCTGATCAGCCACAAGATTTTGTTATCATTCCAATCCTTTCTATTCCTTTCAAGCCTTCTGATGAAATCTTTTCTTCTATTCCTTCAGTATAGTCTTAGTATATCATTTTCTTTTAATATAACATATATAATAAAATAATAAACCAGCCTTCTGAAACATCGAATCAAGATTCTCATCTCTTCCCTCATCCTGGGACCCCTGTAACACCACCGCAGTTTTCCCCAGAATAATTTAAATTAAAACATGCAATACCTATCCCAGGACCCAGATACAGTCTATACAGTTTATACAGTTACTCCAAATAACCTTCATAAAGTCATTATGTTCATTGCCTAATAATATATAGCTGGGAGTCATAAAGTTTATTTGCATTAGATAGTTTTCCAGGTATGTGGAAAGCAGCTCAGGGCTGATAATCAAACAAGTAGTTTAAAATTCAGGAAGTTGATCAGCACACTGATTTTTATTTAATTTAATGAAGTGATATTCCTGCTAGGTCTGGGATATTTCTTTGTACTTTATTGACTTCCAAGAGCAGTGTACTTTGCTCCTTTGTTCCCTTCATGCTACAGTAAGCAAAGCCCTTCAAGTTTCCTTTCCTCTTGGGCGAAAAGAAGCCACCTGAGGCTGGCCATGGACTCAGGGGAGCCCTTGGGAGGTTGGGGGTGACTGAGCTCACGTCACATCAGCACTGCCTGTGCTGTCCCATCGGGCTTAGGACAAGTCCTGAGGTCACCCTCAGGTCTCAGGTAACGTGTCAGGGGCTATGCTGCCCTTCAGCACCCAGGGACACCCAAAAGGGACCCTGACCTTGTCCCAGCAGGGATCCTGAGCACCCCTGCACTGGGGTGATGCCTTGTGAACCTGCCCCAGAGCAGAGGCTGGACAGAGCTAAAGAATAAAGCAGGGATTTATCCACAGGATTTCCTCCATGGATGCACCTTGGGCAGCACCAGAGCCCAGCCAGGGCTGCACCCAAGATGAACCAAAATGGCCCCAAAATGCACGGCTGGGCACGGGCTCTGTCCCTGGGATCAGTTCTGCTCCATTTGCACCTTGCAGTTCATTGTCCCATTCCAGCTTCAGCCCAGGCAGTCCCACCCTGCTTGTTTTTCTCTCTCCAGCCCACGGGGTTTGTGCTCCTGGGCTGAGATTTGGGTCATTTGTCCTTGGTCCCCTGTCAGCATCACATTTTCTGAAAAATCTCTTTGCCCAGGATTTTTCTCCTGGGAAGCTGAGAAGCCTCAAAGAAAAAGGAAAACAGTAATTATCTGATTTGCTTCTCCTGTGTTTTGCTGCTTTGGAATGTGGTTGGAGATTGTTTATCCAACAATAAAATTGTTTTTACTTATTGGCCAATCAGTGCCAAGCTGTGTCAGGACCCTGGAGAGAGTCATGAGTTTTCATTATTATCTTTTATCCTTCTGTCTCTATCCTTTCTCTATTCTTTAGTATAGTTTAGCATAGCATTCTATAATATATCATATCATATCATATCATATCATATCATATCATAAAATAATAAATCAGCCTTCTGAGAACAGGGAGTCAGATTCAGCATTTCTCCCAATGATGGGGGACCCAGAAAATACCACAGTCCCCAGCTGGAGCAGGAATTGTTTTGTCTCCCTGCTCTGTGCACAGAGCTCAGCATCCCTGAGTGTGAACCCAGAGCCACACACTGAAGCAGTACAGAATCTGAAAAATAGAAAAGCTCAAACCTGAGGCATCAGGGGGGCAGAGCATGGCCTGACATGGCTCACGTGGTGTTGGGTCACCTCAGGTTGCTGAAATCATTTCTTGGGCTTTGGGTTGATAGGAAGGATTTGCAAATAAGGCAAACCTGCCTGGAAATAGGCACCAACAGTTCTGAGCTCTGCCACAGACTTCCTGAGACAGCGTGGGAAAGCCTCTCCATCTCCTCTGCTGGGATGGGGAGGGAGAGGGAATCTCTCATTTCCTCCTCCCTTTGTTCATCTCATCCTTTAAGACTTAATGGTTGCCTCAGTGTAGGAGTATCCTGAGTTTGTCCACAATCCGTTGGTTTTACTTTAAAATAGACAATTAATGGTAATGAAAGTAGCTATGAAATTGCTATCACCAGATAGGACTAAAAAAGAAATTAAATAAATGGCATGCAGCTGAATTTTGTTTGTTCTCTAGGTTTTGTGGAGCCCTCATGGCAGGTAAGTGTGGCAGGTTCTTGTAATGGCACTAAAAGTCTCACTAATGTTTGGATTTTTTTTAAAACTTCATGTCCCAGAGTCATGTGGTCATAGCTGAGTCTCACTTCCCACTGAAAACCAAGTTTTTCTGCTTTTAATGGTCCTGAGAAAAGCTTTGGAATATTGTTCCTGGAGGAAGGAAGAGAGGTGGAGAATGAGAGGGAAAGAGGAGAAAGGCAGAGTAAGAGAGAGGAAAAGAGAAAGAAAGAAGGAAGGAAATAGAGAGAAGAAAAAAGAGAGAGAGAGAGAGAGAGAGAGAAAGAAAGAAAGAAAGAAAGAAAGAAAGAAAGAAAGAAAGAAAGAAAGAAAGAAAGAAAGAAAGAAAGAAAGAAAGAAAGAAAGAAAGAAAGAAAGAAAGAAAGAAAGAAAGAAAGAAAGAAAGAAAGAAAGAAAGAAAAAGAAAGAAAATTGTTTTTGTTTTGTTTAAGGTCTCATGATGTTTATGCCAGCCCTAAGAACTTCAGCGGGCTGATTTTTGGTTTCTGAATGGATATCTTTGGCAGCACAGGGATCTTACTTAAGACTCTAAACAATTATGTTCTGAGACTCCAAATAAAATGGTTGTGCTTTAACAACAGTGGAAAAGTGAAAGGTTTGGCTTCTTTCCCTTGTGGATTAACAATGGCATGAATGGAAAACTGGTGCTGTGTGTGCTGCACTGATAAAAAGAGAAACAGATTTGTTTCTTGCAGGGCTGGAGAACATCAGCCAGGAGGACCTGAGGCAGATTTCATCTCACCCTGCTGGCCTGGGGACAGGTTGTGTTGTTCTTGCCAAAAAGAGTTTCTTCTCTAAGCTGAGAGATGCTACCCTCATTAGTTTTGAAGACCTCCTCTTCTTCTTTTAGAGTGTGTAGCAGTGGGAGATCAGTTTCCCCCAGCTATGCTGGGACAAATCCCAGCCCAGGGCATGGTTATGTATCACAAAGAGGCAAAAAGGCACAAAAACTGTTAAATATCCAGGGATTTGCTCCCCACAAGCAAACAACTCAGTGGATCCTGTTCAGCATAATTAGAAAATCAGAAGCCTCACACAAACTGTTTTTAGGGCTCAATGCAAACTCTTCTGGTCATCCCATGGGAACCAATGGATGTTGAGGGGATGCTCCATGTCCTGCCCTGCTTCCCATGCGCCCCAAATCTGATGAGGGCAGCTCTTTCACTAAGAGCCCCCATCAGGCAGATCCTGAGGAGTTTTCCACTCCTCCATTATGACCATGAACTCCAGTCCCAGGTCAGCTTTGAGCCACAAACCAAATCTAAACTCAATCTGGATGCAGACCCAGCCCCTTCCCCCGCTCGGAGCACGCAGGAATTCTACAGGCAAATTTTGGAATTTTCCATGGTCTGTGAGAGTCTCTGTGGAGCAGCAGTGTGGGTAGGACTGGCACACAATGAGGGGGCTCTGGAGGGCCAGAGGAGTGGAAGCAATACTTTGGCTTTGTGGGCAATACCTTGGAAATCCTCGAGGCTGCTCTCCAGGGAAAAAATGGGAAATCAGTGGTGGAATCTGTGTCTGTGACATTCCCTAAGGGCAGGGTTCAGCAAATCAGGCAGAGCTGGAAGGGGAAACCAGAGGGGCTGTGCTGGGAACCCCTGAAGGTTCTGATTTCTTCAGGTTTGAAACCTTTAGGGAGGAAAACAAAAAGGGAATGCCAGGAATTTCTGCCTGATGTTTCCATCCTTTGGATTGTCTCTCTCCTGGGGGAGTTTGCCCTGTGAACATTTTAAGTGGAGCAAAGTGTCCCCAGTGTGTGAAAACTCAGCCCTGCTCAGAGCTCACTCTAAAGGCTTCCCCCAGCTACTGGAGCTCAGCAAATCCCTGTGGCTGAGCCCTTCCAGGTGGGCTGATTGACCAGGAATGCCTCTTTTACCATGAATTCTCAGATCTTTTAAAAGAATTTTTAAAATTATTATTATTATTTGTAACCTAAATGCTCCTTGGTTTTTTTCTGAATATATTTTGCAAAACTGTCAGACCTCAGACGTGCAAGTGCATACAAAACCAAGTGGCGGGGTTGGTTTGGGAAGCCCTGGGTGATTTTGCCCAGACATATATTCCAATTAAACAGCACAAATGTTCAAATTCCTTGGCTGCTTTCTGGATTCCCAGGTCTTTACCTGCCCTCAGATCTGGATCAGACCAGAACTGCTTGGGAGTGATTTCCTTTTATCAGCTCTTTTACAGGTAATTTACCCGCAGTCCAAGCTGCATATTTACTCTGAAGAGCAGAAACCCCATCTTTCAGATAAGATTACTCTCCTCCAAGTAAATATTGGGCAGAACACAAGGAAGGGATGAAAACTGCAGACAAAATGGAAAGGAAATGGCTGATGAGGCTGTTAGAGAGTTAGTTCAGGTTGAAGTACCTTTGGTCAGAAAGGAGATGAGAGGGGAAAGCAGTTCATGGCTTTGCAGGACAAAGGGCAATGCTCTGCACTGGCCCGTGATCCTTTCAAAGTGCTCACCTACAAAGACTGGTAGATTCAGACACTGAAAGTTCATTTGGAAAGAGTCTGGAGAGCTAAATGAGCCTGCTCACTGTGGCATCCAAAGCCACCCCAACTCCTGAACTGAAAAATCAAAGCTGTAAAACCCTTTACTCTGTGGAGGGGATGCTGCTCTGCAGGGAGGCAGACACCAGGCTTGCCCACTGTTCCCACAGAGAAAATTTTGGAGGGGAAAACCTTTGTAACAAGCTTTTTGTTGTTAGAAGAGTGCAAAACTGTGACAGTGTTCACAGGGGTTCTTGGATAAGGGAAGAGACAAGGATCTGACTCCATGTTTCAGAAGGCTAATTTATCATTTTATGATATATATTACATTAAAACTATACTAAAAGAATAGAAGAAAGGATTTCCTCAGAAGGCTAGCTAAGAATAGAATAGGAAACAATGATAACAAAGGTTTGTGGCTCGGCTCTCTGTCACAGCTGGGCTGTGATTGGCCATTACTTAGAAACATCCAACATGGACCAATCACAGATGCACCTGTTGCATTCCACAGCAGCAGATAACCATTGTTTACATTTTGTTCCTGAGGCTTCTCAGCTTCTCAGGAGGAAAAATCCTAAAGAAAGGATTTTTCATAAAAGGTGTCTGCAACACAGAACCTGGAGAGAGAGACAAAAGGATGACAAGCTGCATCAGCTGCAAATCTGGGTGCTGCTTTTCCATGTGGTGCTGGGCTCCCCTGGTGACAGACACGTTATAAATACCTCAAGACAGACCCATTTCAGAGGGGTGTCTGCAGCTGTGGGGAAGCTGCAGATTGGAAATTCCAACTGACTTGCCAAAGGCATGAAAAATATTTCCCAAAGCCGCTCTGTGCTCGGGGGGCTTTTCTGGAGCAGAGGCTTCACTGGTCTCATCAATCTGCTGCTAGAAAGGCTTCTGAGGGCTGCATTCAGCCCAAAAACTAATTAGTGCTGGAGTCAAAGCCAGGGTGATGTGAGGCTTGCCCTTGGAGCAAAATATTCACACTGGCGGGGAATTGATCATGGTTAAAGAGGTGTTTGGTGCTTTCATGGGGTTGTGAAATGGGGGGTCAGTACAAGAGCCCTCACTGAATCACAGGATGTCCTGAGCTGGAAGGGGCCCACAGGGATCCCCCAAAATCCCAGCCTGGGCATCCCTGGCAGCGCTTGCCAAAGGAGCTGTGGCAGTCTCAGGACTGTGCCCATTCCCTGGGCAGCCTGGGCAGTGCCAGCACCCTCTGGGGAAGAACCTTTCCCTAAAAACCAACCTAAACCTCTCCAGACACAGCTCCAGCCTCTCCCTCAGGTCCTGGTCACACAGAGGAGAAATCAGTGCCTGTCCCTCCTCCTCCCCTCTTGAGGTGTGGTGAAGCACTATTGATGCAGGGCACCCTCAGCCAGGGAATGATGGGCTCTGACTCCATGATTCAGGAGGCTGAACAATTGCTTTATTAAGCTATTCTAAATTACACTAATACTATGCTAAATTACATACTAAAGAGACACTAAAGAAAAACCCATAACCCAATTGGCCAATCGACCATCAGCAGAATCCAATTAACAAATCATTCTGGGTAAACAATCCCCACAACACATTCCACATGTGCCGAACAACAGGAGCAACGAATAGAGATAAGAATTGTTTTCTCTTCTCCTCTGAGGTTTCTCACTGCCTTTCCCAGGAGAAATCCTTGGGAAAGTTGTGCCTGCTGCTCTCTGTGGAGAGAGCTGAGGCCACAGAGTACCTGAGCCCTTCACCAAATGTGTTTGTAGGGCTGGAATCCCCCATGGGACATCAGCCAGCAGAAAGTGCAGGCAGACACTCCTGGAAGTGTCCAAGGCCAGCTGGGATGTTTCTCTGAGCAATCTGGAAGCTGTCCCTACCTGTTTCAGGGAGTAGGAGCTGTGTTGGTGTGGTTATTTCAGTCAGGGAATGCTGGGGTCCCATCTTTGAGCTTCATTTGTAGCATCAGCTTCATGACACGGTTGAGATCATAGGAAGATGGTAAAGCTCACATCTAGCTAGTGGCAACTAAGGATTTTTTGTTACAGAGTACTTTAAAAACTTCCTGGCTAATAGCGTGTTGTTGAAGCTCACAGATGATTGTTTTAGCTAATTACTAAAAGTACATGCACATTTGTTTCACACAAAGCTTGCTTGTCTTTTTCCTGTTAACAATACATAATACTTCATTATTAAGCTTAAAACCTTCTACTATCTTATGAAGTATGTTTTCTTGCACTCTTAAAGCCTATCTTAGCTAAGCCTAAGACTCAAGTTATTGTTTAATGTCTTTGTATAACTTTTTTTACTTTCAAACTTTACAGCTACAACTAGTTCTAAGTTTTCTGTTCTTTCTGTTTCTGAGGCCTATTTTCTCAGCTTTCAAAAAATCTTCTCACTTTTACTATTTCCCACAGGAACTGGATTGTTTTCAAGGCTCCTTCCAACCCCAAACATCCTGGGATATGAGGATTATATCAGTACTCTTCTCCAGCCTAAAATCAGGGAGACTTCTACCTTCATTAGCAAGACTTAAATCAAACCCAGTATCATGTCTGAACCATCCCACACTTTTTTTTTCCCCATGTTTTGTGCTCCTGAAGGAGTGACCATCCCACCAAAACTGTCTGTGGCTGTCCATGTAGGTCCCTACCTCATGCATGACAGAAATGTGATTTTATCCTGCACTGTGAATCTCCCCAGTCTAAAACCTTTCTGGGAAACACTGACATTACCACAAATGCAATTGTGAAGGCTCTCAACAGCCTGAAAGCATTTTCATTTTGGAGAGAGAAGGGTTTATCCCCCTGGAGTTGCAGCAAGCTCAGTTCCAGGCAGTGCAGTACTCAGAACACCCTCAGATTGTGCAAACAATGGGAAGAGAGGAAATGATGCTGGAGTTTGTGCCTTCCCCTCCACGAAGACATGAATGAGAAATTTCAAGGCTGAATCATTTATTTCTGATAAGCCCCTGTGTATTAATTAAACCTAATCACTCTATCTTGGCTCCTGATACACCTGGTAAATTGTTACCAGCTTGCTGATGATGGTGCTTACGAAAGAGAAATCAGGACAGAATTTTATTGGGGTTATCAGAGATTTCCACCCATCACTACCTTGTTCCTTCCTCCACCACAGATCCCTCACGTGCCAAGTGCCACATTAACCATTTATGGGGTGGCTATTGCCTAAGAGGGGAAAAATCTCAAAAAAAAAAAAAATTGTATTGCTAGGCGTCCAACCTTAACACAAAATTACAAGTGCTCTGCTTTAAAAATTCTGTTAGAACTTTTTGGGGAAGATATCTTTATTTACAGAATTTAGAAAGAACTTGTTTACAGAAGAAAAGAGGTTCAATAAGTGTTTTTAACAGGGTTTTTCCTCCTAGTTGGTGGTGTTTATATAAAACTAGAATGAAATGGTGCAATATTCCTTTGCTTCCATTTTTCTGCACTACCACAGAATTCCTCCTGCCCAGACACACATTACCATAAGGTTTGCAAGTGCTCTTGGGGCCCTGATTACATTCAATGCCTGCTCTTGCCAAAATGTAAAGTAAATTATTTTCATATATATTTTATGTGTTCATAAAAAGCTATACTCTACTTGACATCTGTTATCTGGATTAAGGCTTTTTGTTCAGCTGGCCAAAAAAGAGATGGAAGTCCTTGGAGCATTTGATCCATCACAATCCACAGATGATGGTCATTTGTTGGGATGCTAATATGAAAAAAAAATCCAATAAAACAAGCAATCAGCCTTTGGACTTAAATAAAACAACAGAAAGGGGAAGAAATACCAGGCCCTCCTCCATAATGCTCTCCCATTTATTATTTTTGCCTGTGTGGTCTTATGATCATAAATGTTGGCATTACAATCTCCACGACTTTGTTGCATCTATCACCAAGAAAATGGAAAGCAAAATGCAGTTTTTTGGAGGTCCCCTCTGAATTCAGATGCCTGAACTGCAAATGAACATTGAGCCAGCTCAGAATTGCTGCTACATTTACAAGGACCAGGAATGTCCAGAGCTATTTCCACCCTGCTCTTTTACAAGTCACGTGGTCCCATTTCTCCTTCACCAACACTCTGGATAAATGAAAATCAGGCTCATAATCATACATTCAATTTTATTACCTTGCCACTGTGTGAACAGGAAGGCTTCAGAGATTAAATGGCATTTTAGATAAGGAGAGGGAGCAAACCATAACGGCTTCAACAACAGCAGCAAGAAAGAGCCGGGTTTTTTTTAAGCATTTAAATAAATGATTGTGGGCAAGAACTATTTCATACAGTCAGAACATAATTGGGCCCATAACATGGCTGATACACTGATGGCCATGAAAATTTAATTACTTACAAGCCACTGAATGAATTATGCAGTCTCTGATTGCTGCAGAATAAAGTTTATAGACCAGATTCACTGCTGGCACAAGCAATGGAGCTCCTTTGGCTTCCATCGTTTGTTCCAGCAGTGAGCTTGGCTCACCATCACTCCAGCATGGATCCAGAGTCCCTTGAAGTCCATGGAAAGGGGCCTTGACTTCCAATGACTCTGGATGATGTCTGGGGTACTTTGTGTTTTGCCAGCAGCTGAATTAGTCACAGATCCCCCTGTACTCACACATGCATTGTGGTGACACGTAGTGACCCAGGGCTGGGACTGGAAATGCATCCCCAGCAGCAAACACTCTATTTCTGTAACCCAAGCCCACGTTTGGAGCTGCTCTCCTCACATTTAGAACATTCCCACTCAGTGCCAGCCCTCCTGTTTGTTTGTAGTTTAAATCCTTGGAGAATGTTGTTCCATCACCCCCTCAAACCTCTCAGTAGCTGCCTGAAAATTGAGACTATTTTGGATGAAGCTTCATCAGAAAAGATATAAATGAACATCTTCTTGCCCTTCTGTCTGTTCCCTAAGCCTAAGTGTGAACACAATATTCCCAAGAAAGCTCTCTGGCACAAGTTAGGATGGTGAAGGACAGGATCACACATTTTTATGGCTGGCTGGTAGAAGGAAAGTTGCTGAGCTTGCTCTTCTCAAACTGGACATCCAATTTTATCCTCAGATGTTGTCCAGCCTCAGAGAGGATCCATCTGAGCAATGCAGTGGCTCCAGTCACCAATTAACTAAAAAAATACAAAGGAAGTTCAACAAACTGATAGTGAGGCCCTGGAATAGAATTCCCAGAGCAGCTGTGGCTGCCCCTGGATCCCTAGAATGTCCAAAGCCAGGTTGGACATTGGGGCTTGGAACAGCCTGGCACAGTGGAAAGTGTCCCAGGGGTTGGGAATTAAATTATCTGTAAGGCCCCTGGAAGAGATAAAAGATCTCACACTCATCACCTCTAAGGTAGCAATAAATGTATTAAAAATCCCTGATTTGGCCCAACTGTGATGTCACCAAACTAAAACTCAGCTGTGACACCTGGCATGGGCACCCCCAGCTTTGATCTTCTGGGTCACTCTCAATGTTCTGCTCTTCTGTCCTGCCACAGCTTCCCAGCAATGAAGAATAATGGCAGTAAATCACCTGGGCTGCCTTAAAGAAGCACTAAAAACCTCCTGTTCCAAAGGGCAGCAAAAGCAAAACCAGGCAGAGTTGCTGTTATTTAGTGCTCGGGTGTGAGATGACTCTTTGGTAATGGGTTGGTGGTGTCACAATGCAGGGTTAAAAATAGACACTTTCAGAACATGAAAGTCCACAGACAAACTTGTGAAATACTAATTCAGTCACTGGCCATGGATTAGCAGTGAAGTCTAAGTTCAAATTCCAGTTAAAAAGCCAAATTTAGAGCTGTAAAAGATAATGTTTAAACAAACCTGTATTTGACACCAACTGAACATCATCAAACAGAATTAGAGCTGGCTGAAATTCTTCTGGGTTAGCATGAAACTACTGGAAGTTTGAAGCTTTTACAGTTTTTTGTTGGTTTGGTTTTTATGTTTTTTGGTGGGGTTTTTTTTGTCACAATCTTGATAATGGGCTTATTATGGGAGTTGTAAAATTTCATTGCAGCTCATTCGTCTCTTGAACAAAATGAAGCTCATTTTTCCAGTGGAAATAGCCTGGTCCTGATGATCCTTCCCCCTGTGCCAGAGAAAAGGTTCAGCTGGCTTTTTGGATCAGTTTTACTGCCTCTCTGCAGAGAAGGGGAACCATGGAGCCAAGAATTTGGCCTCTGGATTTCAGTGCCATTAACACCCAGAAAGAATTCCTGGGAAGGACCAACTTCCATGAGGGAAGCTGGAGCTGCTCCTCACAGTCTGGGGCTTGTCTGCACATGCAAATAAACACATCTGGAATGAGAGGAGCTGTAAATTCAGAGTGTGAGAGTGGTAAAATGGAGAGAGCCATGTGGCAATGGGATTATTTCTTTTTTTATTTCTGCTGGGATTGCTCAGTGAAGCTGAGGCAGGGAAAGACACCCAGATTCCAGTCCCCCAACATCCCAAGGCACTGCCACTGTGGGCTGAGTTACTGGGAGCTGTTAAATGATTGTACTGGAATAATTCCATGTGAATACAAGCTCTCATTTTGCTGTAGAATTGGGGAATTCTATCAGGGAATAAACTCAACTTGGTTATTTCCTCTCACGGAGGAAGATTTGCCCGGGTTTGTGAGTTTTGTACAAATAAAATTGCCCAAGTAAAGCAATCAGAGTTTCATTAATGGGCATTTCACAGCTGAGTAAACTTTCTTCCAATGTATCAGAAGGCTCGACCATTTCTGGGTTTCAAACCATGGGTTTGGAGTGGCTGTTCTGGCTTTCAAACACTCTGGTTGCAGGAGGAAGGATCAGTTGTCATATTCAACCAGGAATAAGTTTAAAAAAATAGATTTAGGACAATTTTCTAGAAATAAAGTCCAATTTTCCTTATACTTAGTTTAAGGAAAATGTTCCATATACTTACTTTATTTGAAGTAGAATGCAAGTCTCAGTCCTGAAGTGCTCCACACTGAGGGAAGATATTTATTTCACCCCCACTTCCTTGTCTGTCTTTTAGAAAGCATTTTCCTTATTTTTTCAGCCATAAACTCTCATATTATACACTCAAATCTGCAATTTTAGAGATGCTTTATGTTCATGCAGAGCTCATGGGGCTCTCATTTGCTGTTCCCTGCTTTTTCAGGGCAGAACAGCTCTGAATGCATGGAAAAGAGCAGAGGGAGAGAAGAAGAAATTGGGAATCTCATTGGGAATCACATAACCTCCATTCTCACCTTCTCCAGACACCTGAGAACCAGAGTGGTTCTGTCACACAAAAATATCAGCTGGACACACTTTGGGAAGCCAGCATTCCCTAAAAGCTGTGTTCCTCTCAGGAAAGAAGCTTTCCACTGGAAAACCACCCAGACTCACAGCAAGCACCTTTCAGAGGCACTTATGGTGTACAGAGTTCTTCCTGAACTTTTTCTGCCATTTTTTAAATGAAAATAACCATCTGGGGATTTTTTTTTCAATAACTGGCCAGATCGGTCATTTAGCATGAATCACCTAATTCATCCCAGATTTTGGACTTTGATATTTATTTTGAGATATTTCTGATTTTGGAGCACAGCAAAGGGTACATTTCTCAGACCATTTTACCCATTTCATCCCGTAAAGGATGAATAACAATTACCTAACTTGAAGATTGTTGCTTAACCACAGTTGTTAAGTGAAATCATACTCTGCTCATGGTTCAAGCATACATCTTTTGCAGCAAAGATAAATAAATTATGATCCTAACCAACATTGGATAATTAGATGCTTAATATGGGCAGGAGAAGGGAAAAAACATTGAAATTGGTCTATAGGAGTGGACAGTTTGTACTGCAAAAGCCAGTAATGAGTCCTGGAGCCATCTGACCTCTTTTTAATGTATAAAAATTCAACATTTTAGTCTGAGGTTGGTGTGTTCCCAAAGAGTAGATATCCAGGGAGGGTGGCCAATGAAAGTTTCATATTTCTGCACCCAATGGACACTTTCTTCTGCATGAAAATCATCAGAGCATCTCCACAGTGTAGGATCTCAGCACCAATAAAGCTCCACAAGCTGGTTTGGGTTCTCTCAGAGCCTGCCAGACACTTGGATTCCAGCTGGAGTTTTGGGAGTGCCAGGAATTGCTCCATTGTGCTGCTGGCCCTGAGGATGCTGATCTTGGGCAGAGCAGAGCAGACAGGTAGAGCAGGGATGGGTTTTGGCCATAGAGAATAATTGATGGCAAGATGACTTTTGTACTCATATTTCCCTAAACACTTTCCTCCTCCCAGTGTAATTAGTGCCAGCATCACCTCATGGTTTGTGTGGATAAATGTTTCCAGGGAATGGTAAAGAAGGAATGAAATCATCAATTCTGTGATCTGCTGAAGGGCACAGCCAGCACTCCAGAATTTAAAATTTCAGGGTCTAAAGAAGGCAGTGGAACCCCATTTCCCTGTGTGTGGCATTCACATTCTCTGAAAAAATCCCTTTACCCAGGGTTTTTCCCCTGGGAATCTGAGAGGCCTCAGAGAAAAGGAAAATAATTCTTATCTCATTTGCTTCTCCTATGTTGTGCTCCTTTGGAATGTATTTGGAGATTGTTTACCCACAGGTGATTATTCCATTGGATTCTGCTGTGAGTTGTTTTCATTCTCTAGCCAATTGGGGCCAAGCTGTGTCAGGACTCTGGAGAGAGTAACAAGTTTTCATTATCTTTTTAACATTGTATAAGTATCCTTTCTGTATTCTTTAGTATAGTGTAGTATTCTTTAATATAATATAGTATTATAAAGTAATAAATCAGCCTTCTGATTGGATTCTGGTGTGAGTTGTTTTCACTCTTTGGCCAATTGGGGCCAAGCTGTGTTGGGACTTTGGAGAAAGTCACAAGTTTTCATTATTATCTTTTAAGCATTCAGTAAATATCCTTTCTGTATTCTTTAGAATAATATAGTATTCTTTAATATAATACAGTATCATAAAGTAATAAATTAGCCTTCTGATTGTGAGTTGTTTTCACTCATTGGCCAATTGGGGCCAAGCTGTGTCAGGACTCTGGAAAGAGTCAAGTTTTCATTATTATCTTTTTAGCATTCAGTATCTTTTCTGTATTCTTTAGTTTAGTATTCTTTAGTATAATATAGTATAATAAAATAATAAATTAGCCTTCTAAGAAGATGGAGTCAGATTCATCATTCCTTCCTTTGTCAGGGCACCCTGATTTTACAATGTCTGTGTGTACAAGAGCATGAATGTGTCTAAAAAGCAAAATGTTGGGAGGAGAAGCAAAAGCCCCTGCAAGCTGTGCTGCTGGTGGAATTCCCTTCCCTCTGTGCCACGTGCTGCCACAGGACAAAGTTGAATGGGGATGTGTGACATACTGGAAATGCTCCTGTCAGGCCACAGAGGTACAGGATGTCCAGGCAGCACCTTTGGCACTGAAAGGACTCTATTCTGGAAATCTCATATTTGCAGAGAATTTCTGCTGGAGGCTGAGCAGCCAAGGCAGGGGAAAGTTCCTTTATTCACATAATCCCAGCACCAGGATTATTCACATAACATCAGCACCAGGATTATTCCCATTATTCACATAACCCCAGCACCAGGAGGGCGAGGAGAACACAGCCAAGCAGGACAAAAACAATGGATAAGCAAGAGCTGGAGCACACATTGAGCTTTTTTTAACTTCTCCCCTTCATGGATTTGTCAGAATCATCACAGAGTCTTACCTGTTCCCTCAGGAGCTCAGGCTGTCATCGGGCTGACACTGAGCAAACACACTCTGAAGGCGTCAGGAACATTTGCTCAAATACAGTTCTTGCATTCACTTTTCCCAGGGCTTTGAGTCATCTCAGCAAATCTGGGAGTGGATTTTTGGGTTTTTTTTAACCCTTGGAAGTAGAAGATTTTCAGTCATATGGATGGGTGTAAGTGTATTTGGTGTTTTTTTCTCTGTTTTCCCATCCCCTCCCCCAGTATATTTTACACTTAATGGCCATTTTGCCTCCTAATTCCAGTCAGCAAATTAAAAAAAAACACGTTTTTACTGTCAAATCCTTGGCTTCCCACAGGTATTGTCATCCCTTTGGAAGATGAAGTGAAACATTAGTGAGGGATGGTGGATTTGACTCTGGCACACTCATCTTCTGCAAGGAAGCAACAGAAGTGAAACCATGCTCATTCAATCACCTACCTACAGAGAAAAAATAAATAAATTTTAAAAAATAAAAGGGGAACAATGAATTATTGAAGCCAAAGCAAATAGTTCAGAGACAGTCCGTGAGGTGAAATAAGTTCTCATTCATTTGTGGACTGTAAGTCCAAACAATAAAGCTGCTCTCAAAATGTTCTGCTCACTGATAGCTCATAAATAAAAGAAATGTAAGTATGTCATATTCCTCAGTAAATTTTTAAAAAGCAAATGACTGGATTTTTAAAAAGTCTGACTTTTAAACAGTGTCTGGAATGGATAATTTACTTTTAACACACATTCATGCTCTTGTTCACACAGGGCAATGGGATTCCACTGCTTTCTTTAGACCCTGAAATTTGAAATTCAGATTCAACAGTCCTTGCTTGTGGGTGAGGCAGCATTGGGATGCTCACTAAAATTTTGGTTTTTTTGATCTACATCCTGTTCCTTCTCAGGCAAGGTAAATTCCCAGAGCTGAGGAGGTGAGGAGCAGTCAGAGGTGGTGATTTGCTGCTGGTTCCTATCAGATCCATGTGTCCTGACATTTTCCCACTGCTGCTGATCATCCTGCTCCACTGTTGCCCTGCTGGGCTTGAAAAGGGCAGTGGAAGTTACACCTGCACAAGGGCAGGAGGGAAAACATCAGCTCATTCCAGAGTAAGGCTGCTTTCTCAAGCTGAAGTCAATAAATATTGTTTTTATGTATGTATATAACACCACTGTGCAGTCTCTTACTGGCTAATGAAGATTTGTCTCTATTTTGTAAAATATTTTCAGTGTTTTCACAGAATTATCAGCATTGGAAGAGACCTTAAAGTCATACAGCCCCACCAGCATCACCCCAATCCCTGTCCCCAAGGCCACATCCAGACTCCTCTGGGACAATTCAGTGACTCCAAACCTCCCTGGGCAGCTCAGCCCAAGGCCTGACCACTCTGCCAGGGAAATTTTCTGTGCCAATCTCCAACCTGAGCCTGCCCTGGAGGAGTTTAAGGCCTCATTGCTTCCCTTGGGACACAGCAGCAGAGCTTGACAGCCCCCCCCCCACCCCCCAACTGCCCCTCCTGTCAGGGAGTTGTAGAGAAATATCTTTATTCTTTCTTTTTCTAAAGAAACAGCCCTTTCCTTTCCTTTCCTTTCCTTTCCTTTCCTTTCCTTTCCTTTCCTTTCCTTTCCTTTCCTTTCCTTTCCTTTCCTTTCCTTTCCTTTCCTTTCCTTTCCTTTCCTTTCCTTTCCTTTCCTTTCCTTTCCTTTCCTTTCCTTTCCTTTCCTTTCCTTTCCTTTCCTTTCGGAACCTTCCCTTCCCAGAACCTTCTCTTCCCCTTGTAGACACCAAAGCCCAGAGAAAACCATTTTTGTGGTTTTTTTTCCTTTCTTTTCAAAGCTTTTGCTTTAAGATGTTTTTTCCTTCCAGGATAATCTGATGACTGGAGCACAGTGACTGAACTTTGGGACTGGTGTACAAAGGGATCAGGTCACCATCAGATGTTTCTGGAGAAGAACCAGCTCATTTGCTGTTCATGAAGCCATTTTTTAGTCAATACACAGCTGTGACAATTATTTTAGGAATTATCTGAGTCCTTATCTGGATAAAAAAAATTATAGGAGTGCTTGTTTGATTATCAAAACATGGGTATTAGGGCTTGGCAAATGAAGAGTTAAGACACCTGTGCACTTTCATCCCAAAGCATCTTTGAGCTGCAGGACACAAACCTCAGATCGATGAAGTGACTGCAAAAGTTCTTGGAGCACACACAATTCATGTGTGCGCTGAAAAAAAGAAATCAGGAAAAGTGATGGAAAATTTGAAATTAATAATCCATCATTTAAGCACTTACATCCCCTATATGGGGTTGCAAACCTGTGTTATCACCCAGCATAAACAACCTGGAAATTCTTTCCACAAATGCCAGGCAGACCCTGCCTAGAGTGGTTTGAGAGAATTTGTTCACTCTGTAGGGGGTAGAGAAACTCTGTGGATGAAGTTAAGTTTATCTCTTCAAACAGGTACCTGGATGTTGCCCAGGCTGCCCAGAGCAGCTGTGGCTGCCCCTGGATCCCTGGAAGAGTCCAAGGCCAGCTTGGATGGGGCTTGGAACCACCTGGGACAGTGGAAAATGATCACTTCCAAACCATTCCATGATCTATGATTCTGTGTATGTTTTCCCCACAGGAGAGCTAAAAATTCACATAAATGAGCAGCTGTAAGTGCCTCATTCCCCTCCTCACCACCACCATCCTGCCCCACTCACAGACACCCCACAGGCCCCTGCAGTGTGTGCTCCTCTCTTCCTGACATCCATCCCTGGTGCCACCTCTGTGCACCTCTCTGCTGGATTTATTTGCTTTATAGGATATTGTGTGGCAGGCTGCAGCACTGCATTCCACCAGCCACACAGTGCCAGGAAGCTCAGCACAGCCCTGGTAAATAAATAAAAATAAGTGCAATAATGCCCAAAGTCACAGAAACACAGAAGGCTGGGGGTTGAGAAGGACCTCAAAGATCACCTGGTTCCAACCTCCCCATCTTCTCATCATTGTCAGCCTTGGTGGCTCTCAGGCCAGACCCATTTAAAGCAGCTTTTCCTTGCCAAAGCTTCAGAGGAGCAGAATCTCTAGAACTCAGAGAGCTGCCAAAATCATACGAGTCAGAAATAATTTCAAATTCCCATTAAAAAAGCCTCTCTAACAGAGATGCTACGTGGACACCACTGGTTTGTCACCTGTCCTCTGGCCACTGCAGTGACCTACAGAATTCCCAGGGCTCTGTGCCAGAGCCAAATGTCTCCCCCAAGCACTCAGCTCTTTCAACATCTTTGGGGTACTTCACCCTCTTCCCCTGCCACAAAGAGATCAGAAACTGCTCAAATTAAATTCATTTATTAATGGAATGGTTTTAGTAGACCAAAATTGATTTGGATGAAAGGAATGCTTGTCCTTTATGGCTGCCAGAAAAAGTAAATATTGTCTACAGACATTACACAGCTTTCTTTTAACCAAAATTAAATACGGTCCGGAGCAAAGCAAGCAATCTGTAGAATTGTATTGTTATATGCTGCTGTTACAAACTATTTACATTGGATAAAAACCTGGTGTCTCAAAGCCAGCTACAACCCTAGGTGATTACTGTTGTGATCCTGTGTGTGTCCTGCCCTTATCTCCCCATTTTGCTATCAGATATAAATCAGGCATTAGCGAGGTTAAGAAAAGTGAGTGATCCCAAAACAATCACAGAACGAGCTCTGAGCAGCAGAGACAGAGAGTGAGTGTTCCTCCCCACCACCCAGCACTGCTCTGTCACATTCCTTCCAGATTCAAGGAGTTTAACCCCTCCCTGCAGCTCTTCCCACATCCAACCATCTGTCTCTTCAATCAACTTACTTTCAGTGCCAGGAATCCCCACGAAGGTGATCCCTGGTAGGAGAATTTACATTGTAAAGGTACACATTTCAAAGGAGCACGTTTTCCTCTAGCAGTGCTGTGTGCTGCCCCTGCACGTTCACAGTAAAACCACGTCAAATAAATATTTGAGGGAATCAGCACAGTGAGTCCAGTTTCACTTTCCAAACGGAAAGTGGCGTGTCTGCTTTCAGTGGTGGCATCAGAGGTTTAACACAAACCCAGTTTTGCTAAGTCACGATCAGGAACAAAGAAATCCTGCCTAATTACAAAATACTTGATTAACAACTCAGCCAAAGGGGTCGATTTACTGTACACCAAAGCTACTTGCTGAAATAGGACTGAAAAGGAAATAATCCTGAAAAGGGCTTCACTTCTGGGTTTCACAGCAGACATACAGCACAGAAAGTTCTTTTTTCAGTTTGCAGAAAAAGGATCATTCAGAATACTTTGTCCATCCAATCAAACATTACTCTGCTGTAACAACATTGTTCTCAGTTCCCTCTCTCTTTGGTCCTCCTGCCTGTATTTCTCCTCCAGCTTTTGCTTTTCAGAGTCCACACTGTAAAAAGTAGAATCTGTGCTTCTCCTGATCTTCTCAAACTGACTGAAATCCGCCACGTACTTTCCATTTGGGGAGAGGGAAACCACAGGCACAAACTCGTAGCCCCAGTGGATCTCCTCGGGGACGTAGGAAGTCCTGCTCTGGCAGACAGCACTGGTGGACTCCACCGTGGCATTCAGGAGCACCACGAGCTCAAAGTCCTTCTCCTTGAGGTTTTGAGGTGTGAGGTCTCTCAGAGGGCTGGTTTCATCCAAAATGTGGTAGAAGGTTAAAGGCAGAATGAGAAATGGGCTCTCCGAAGAGGAGTCAACATTGAATTTGACGCTGGCTTGGTTCAGCAGAATCCTCTCCCCTTCTTTGGTTTCATAGGTCTGGAGAAGCTTCCCAGAGAGCTGACACTGTATCAGGAGGCTCTTCCTCATGTTTGCCACTCTGATCACCAGGCAAAGCTCCCCATTGTGTTTGGTGATGACAGCACAGTGGCTGAATTTAATGGTCTCTGCCCTTTTCTTCGGCCTGGCAATCTTGGCCAGGAAGGTACCTGTGATGAAGATCTCAATCAGGGTGGTGATGACCAGCTGGGCCACAAGCAAGAAAATGGCGTGGGGACACTCCTCGGTGATGAAACGAAATCCATAGCCAATGGTTGTCTGGGACTCCAGGGAGAAGAGGAATGCCCCAGTCAAGGAATCCACATTCTTCACGCACGGCTCCCGCTTCGGGGAGAACTTGTTCATCTCCAGGTCGCCGTGAAGGAAGGCGATGGCGTAGTAGATCACCCCGAAGAGGAACCAAGTCATGACAAAAGTAGCAGCAAACAGGGTGAGCTTGTACCTCCACTTCATGTCGATGACCGTGGTCCACAGGTCCTGCAGGTAGAGCAGGTAGATGCCGTCGACCTTGTCGATCCTCACGTTGCTGTGGCCGCTCTTGGACATGACGCGCGGTTTGTGCGCCTTGAGCATGGCGCCGTCGATGCCGCCGTTGACCAGGGCCACGCGGGACATGTTGATCTTCGTGGGCTCCATCCTCACTGCTTCAGTCCTGGGGAGAGAAGAAAACAAAGAAAACTGCTGCTTAATGAAGCCAGAGCTGACCCCGAGGAGTATTTGAAAATGTTGATGGAGAGAAGCACAAGCATCATCTAAACACGGCAACAGGGAATAAAAACAGCTGGAATATAAAGTTACCACCGTACAGTATCTGACATCACAAACAATTTGGTTTTTATTTTTTCCAGGAAAAAAAAAATCTTTCTTTGATTCTTTGATTCTGGTGCCTGCCAAGTACGGAGAAGTAGGTTTCTTTTATGATAGCCTGCAAAAGAAATTTGTCAAAGCTGAAATTTTATATCAGTACTTTATTTCTGTAAAAGGCATTAAATATATATTTTTTTTTCCTTACGTTTCTTTAGAGAAGAGGCTCTTTTTGATTAGTGAGCAGGTTTTCTTTAATGCCCTGAAGAGAGACATCTGATCAGAATTAGAGTCGCTGGGCTCAGAACGCAGATCCAGCTCACCACCTCTGTCCCTTCCTGCGACAGAGGCAGAATGAGCCAGACCAGCTTTCACTGGGAACAATTAACTTCCACAAGTGATTTACTCAGTCGGATCTGGCTCTTTGTGACGGACCTACAACCAACCTAGAGGGAAACAAAACAGACCTGAGCACATCAAAGGCGAGGTCTGCAATATTTACACCTGGGTGCAACACTCTGAAGCTGCCTGCACTGGACAGCACTCCCAAATTTTAAGCTGTCTGAGGGAAGAAAAAAAAATTAAAAAAAGAAAGTAATTCACAAAGTCAGCATTCTAAACGTGGGCCCTGACCTGCACGACCCCAGCAACTGGAGCACCAGACCCCTGGGTTTGTTTACTGGGCACCAGGCTGGATGGAGAGGGAGAGTGCGAGCACAGGGGCTGGGCAGAGCCCCCGGGGCAAGGCAGAGCCCTGCCCGTGCCAGCTGGAGGAGGCAGAAGCAGGATCCTGCTCACAGGACCAGACAGAGATTACGTAGAGCAAGGACAGTGCATGTTATAGTCGTTCCCAACAACAAAACTTCCTGCTGACAAAAGCAACAAAGAAAAAAAACATCCCATGCATCCTTTGTGCTTTGGCAGGTCTCACAAAAAGGCATTGTTTTGTCCCATTGTTTTCCTCAAAAAGAGCCTCCAAGTCAGTGATTAGTTTTCGCCAACTGCTGGAAAAAAAAAAAAAAAACGAAAAGAAAAAAAAAAATGTCTTCCTTATAGCTACTTAAAAGAATTTTGCAGGAAGTACAAGATATATTTGTGGGACACACATGTGCCAGCCCAGGACATCAGCATAATTGCTCCCTGAAGTACTTTTCCTGTTATGTCAATTAAGGAGAATTTTTGTTTGTGACTGTACTCATCACACTCTTGCAGGTTTTCTGGGAAAGGGTAATTAAACTTAGCCCTCATTAACAACTGCAGCTCATTCCAGTTTTGGTTTAATCACCAACATTTCTCCTCCACAGCCCTGAACCATTGCCACAGATACATATTTATGTAAGAAAGGAGTGCATCCACGATCCCAGTAGGAGATTCCTTATGTGACAGTCAAATCAACACACAGAGCGCAGCATGTCCGGATAATAAACAGGAAAAAACCTTCAAGTGATCTGAAAAAGAACAACGGCAGGAAATGTGGGGGCTGGGGAGGACTGTACATGCAACTGCTCCTCAGGCCAGCCCAACGCCAGCACTGCTGCCAGGGGGAGGCAAAAATGTGCAGCCTCTAAAGGGAAACCCTTCAGCAAGTGCATGTTCCTTAGGGAAGAGGCTCCATTCCCCCACACCAAGCCTGTCCCTGGACAGGACATGGATTTAAAACCAGCCCAAAGTCTGTTCTGAAATCAGTACACCTCTGTCTCTCAAGCACACCTCCCCTTAGACTCCACCTGCACCCTGTCAGGATGAGTTTCCCTGCTGTGCCCGAGGTATTTGAGATCTCTGCTCCAGTGTTGGAGGCACACCCCCATCCCACCCCCGGCTCAGCCCACCTGGAGAGCTGCTCCTGGGAGCAATTCCCAGGGCTGACAGCTCCTCCTGCCCTGCAGGTCACAGGGATGGGGACAGCCAGGGCTCCACCATCTCTCCTTGGAGCTCCAGCAGGTGGGTTTGGGCTGCAGGATCAGGGCCAGAGTTATGTGCAAAGGCAGGGATGGCCCAAGGGCACTCAGCTCTCCACACTCCCCATGGCTCTGCCATGCCCAGGAGACCCAGATCCTGCACCAGGGGTTGGTTTATGTGTGAGATGCAGTGGGAATAACAACAGTTAAACAATCATGGAATGGTTTGGGTTGGAATGGCGCTTAAAACCATCCAGTGCCACCCCTGCCATGGCAGGGACACCTTCCACTGTCCCAGACTGCTCCAAGCCCCAGTGTCCAACCTGGCCTTGGGCACTGCCAGGGATGCAGGGCACAGCTTCCCTGGAAAACCTGTGCCAGGGCCTGCCCACCCTGCCAGGGAAGGAAAAGATTCCTTGCCCTCTCTCTGCTCTGCCCTGGGATAGGCTGTTCCCTGTCCAAGAGCCCCAGATGAAAATAATCCTGAAACTGCAGCAGCCTCCCACATTCCCAGACCTGCTGAAGGACAGAACCACAGACACGGCACCAAATGCCACAGCAGAAAAGTTCCCCCCAAAAAGATGGGAGAGAGGAAGGAATTTTCAAGGCACAGTCTCTTCCCTGGGCTGCACTAACAGATCTGTAAAATTTGCCAGTTCAGGTTTTAAGCTAAAAAGTGAAGTTTTGGTCTGGCACACTCCAGGCTGCTCCAGCTCCCAGCCAAGGCTGCTCCTCACTGTCCATCTCCCTGTCCTATGTGTAATACTGATCCCACATGTGGCACAGGGGGAAATTTTGGAGCCTGCCATAGGTGAATGAAGCTTTTTCAGAGCTCTCTCATCACGTTTTGTGTCCTCTCCTGATTTGTGACAAAGTTACTCAGCTTTACAGCCACTTCCTGAGATGGATCCCAGCCAAATCCTGATGCTTTTTTTGGTGGCAGGGTATTTTTTTGTGTTGATTTGCTTCCTATTTTCTTTTTTTTTTTTTCTTCTCTCACATCACTCTTTCCTGCGTGATCCTGAATTCCTCTAGTGCTCTTTTCCTCCCCAGGGAAATTCCTCTTGGTTTCCTTTCCCTGCAGAAGTACTTCCCTTCTCTGCCACAGTGACATGGGAAGAGAGGATCTGTCACGCTGCCTCCCTTATCAGTGGCAGCAGCCAGCAGCAATCACTTGGAGAAAGAAACTCTGATGAAACCATCAGGAGAAAAAAGAACAAAAAGGCTTCAGATGAGGATTCTCTCCTGCTCCCGTTTCCCCACTGCTTCCTGACTGAAGTGACCACTATAATATCCCAAAATAAATTATTTATGGGTGTCTGCATGTGTAAAAAAACACATTATAGCACCTGCATTATTTCCCATCTTATAGAGGCACCTCACACTCTCTGCCCTGAAAATCAACCCCAGCCAAAATACTTTGGTTTGTTTGGTTTGTGCTCACTCTAAATCACAAAGCACATCTACCACAGTGAGTTAACATGAGCAAACAAGCTTAAATAATTGAGTAATATACATTTTTAATTTTAATAGAGTAATATATATTTTTAAATTAAAAGAACAACTTCTGTCTGTTCCCTCGCTGATTTTACACCAATAAATTACTTTTTATTGCTGTAAATCAAAGTGGAGCTGCAAAAAAACTGAGCTGAAGCAGAGTTAAGGTAACACACTTCAAGAGGGAAGAAAACGAAATTGTCTCAGGCTTGTCTAGCATTCTAAATTTGAATTACCTCCTCTCCTCACCAGCCCTTTTGGAGCAGCCAGAGGAGCCTCCAAGTGCAGCGCAGACAAAGCCAATAAAACACAGAGCTACATACCAAGCCACCAAGCATGAATACCTTGACCTTAAGGTAATTCCAGCAGCCAGGGGTGTAAGCAGCACACTGCCACTGCTTCCAGGGAGCACATTATCAGGGAGCCAGCCTGCACACACGCAAAAATGTTCCTCTTGCATGGAGCCAGCTTTGCTTGTGCAAGATCTCTCTTGGCAGACACAAGTGATTAAAAGCCTACAGGAGCATGACTTGTTCGAAGGGCCTCAGCTGTTTTCCTTTTTTTTTTTTTTTAATTTTTTTTCCCCTCAATCAGATGTGGCTTTGCCACTGGAGCAAATCCTCACGCATGCTTCGCTGCCACTCCGAGACGGGGGCAGAACTTGAGCTGTTTTTTCAAGCAGCACACAAAAAACCATTAGCAGGGCTTGGCAAGGAGAAAATGAAAAGCCAGGGGGTGAGGAAAGAAAACATTGAGGAGGGCTGCATAATCTTCAGATCTTTCCTGGGTCTGATGTGGTTCAGTAGGTTACAAAAGTGCCTCCTGAATTCTCAGTGCTCCGCGTAGCATGAACGTCCTCCTCCCCCTGGGCTGTGCACCAGGTTATGCTGTACAGCTGTCAGCCAGCAAAATCCTCCTCCGTGGCTCAGCTCTGGAATTCACAGCAGTGGAGGGAGGCAAGGAGAGGCTGGAGAAGGGTGCTTTGCCTCTGGCACAGCCACACAGCTGGACACGGGCTCCAAAAGGAGCCCTTCAGTGCTAGGACCTGCTAGGGAGTGGTGACAGAAAAGCTTGGAAAGGTAAACTTACACATTTCTGGCTTTTACTACAAAAAGACTGAGGCAAGAGAACCATAAATACACCCTCAAGTCAAAATCAGCTCCCAAAGTTTGCCTGCAGCTGCCACCTTGGAGCCACCATCAGCACAGAGCAGCCCTGGGAATGGTCACTCGTCCCAGTTTGGGTACGAAGAGCAGGTGAAAGCAGGGAAACATCCTGGGGAGCACAAGGAGGGCTGAGGGGTGCTCTGCTAAAGCCAGAGATGGGTTTTACATCACTCACACCATTCACAAAACAGTGGTAAAGAAGCAAAAACCCAAATCCATCTGTCTCTACCTGCTGGGCATGGAAGATGGATTAAAGCTGGAGAAGTGTCATGGGTGTTGTTTCTGAGAGAGATTTGTCCAGGAATGCTGTTGTTCCTCAGGACAGGGTGCAAGGCTTTGCAGTAATTATGGATTTACACAGAGGAGCCTTTGGAGCTACACTGATGCAAAGAAATAGAAAAACAACCAAGAAGGCAGAATGGAGGCAAAAGATGACTCAAAGCTTATTAAATTAATGGAGAAGCTCCCAGTGATTCCCAAGGCCTCCAAGGGGAGAAAAAGCACATCCTGCAAGGGTGTGAGCAGTTCACACACTGCAAGGGAGCATCCACCCTCCCAAAATCCTGCCCTCCAGCCTTGCCCTGGGCTCTGGGGATGAGCAGGGGCTTGGCCATGCACATCCTTCAAGTACACCAAAACGTTCTTTCAGGAAGAAATTAATCAACTCCCCATATCACAAGACTTTTTCTGCACAACTGGGAAAAAATAAAAGAAAGAAAAAAGAAAATAAAAAAAAAAAAAGAGAGAGAGAGAGGTTCCCCAGAAACATGTCCTGCTTTATTTTTTTATGAATGGCTTTTCTTCAGCAGGGCAGTACAAAATACTTTAGAATGCCACCCTGGCTGGCACGTTGTTGCTCCAAAAATCTTTTCAAACACTGGGAGAGCACAGGTAGGCATTTAGAACCTGCCTGTGCTCTGATGCTCTTCCTACCCACAAACCCTTTCCTCATTCTTGCTGTGCAAACCATCCCTGGCTCTTTCTGCACAGACAAGTCTGAACAGACTCCTGGGATCTTGCCCTCTCTGTTTCTGGGAAGTCGGGTAGAGCCAGAGCTGCTCTGCAGGGCTGAAAGGGACATTTATTGCTGCATTTTTGCTTATTGAGTTCATACCCTGCACTTCCACTTCCAGTCACATCTGGGGCTGCTGTGGGAACATCAAACACCTCAGCACAGAGAAGGAGCTGGTGCAGGAGTGATGTCCCATCCCAGCTGAGCTTAGCAGCCACTACAAAGCCAGGAATAAACTTTCAGAGAGTTTAACACCAACTGCTGTCCTGTTTTGCAGTCTCCACTCTCCCCTTCCAGGATGACCCTGGGGAACAGCTAAATCCTGTCATTCCCCCTCCCTGGAGGTATTCCTCTTTACCCCAAGGGTATCACTCACTATCCTGCTTTCCCTCATTTTGTTTTATACCCCATTCCTCTCCCCTTCCCACTCCCTGAATCAAAAGCTCCAAAACAAGAGTGCTTACCCCACCCCAAGAGAAATGTGTAACTGAGTGCATAATTATTTTATTTTCAGCATAATTGCTTTATTTTCAGCAAAAATCTCCCTGTAGGTTCACACCACCTATTCCTCACCTCTCCATCACATCAGAAAGTCATGGAATCACAGAAGAGTTTGGGTTGGAAGGGATCTTAAAGTTCATCTCATTCCAACCCCCTGCCACAGGCAGCAACAACTCTATTTTCAGTGCATTCAAACTTTGCAAAGCTTCATGTAGTGCAAGGTCTCCCCATCTTCCCAGCCCCTTATCAGTCAGAAATGTGGGAACAAAGCCTCAGACTCAAGGAAGAGTCTCAGCTTCACCTCCAAGGACCAGATTTGGGAACACAAGTGGCAGGTTTGAGGAGCAGGAGGGAGGTGGAGGAGGAGAGCAGGGGATGTGCTGGGAGAAGATTGAAGGCAAGCCAAGGAATGCCTCATGTTTTTCATTTTTCTGGCTCTTCCTGCTCAGACACAAGATCAATTAATCCATGAGGTGTTTTGTGGCATGCCTGGACATCCAGCAGGGTGAGGGTCAGGGATGAAGACACCTGGACACATTCCAGCGCCAAACAGGAGCTGGGCAGGGATTTTCTGCAGAATAGCTTTTCACTTAGTCAACTCAGTCCTACCTAAGTCCTTCCTAAGTACTTAATTCCTTTTTTAGGAATGGGCCCTTGGCCAGCTAGCTGCTCTGGCTGCTGGAGCACAGCTCCCAGGGAAAAGGCACCCACAGAGGCTGGTGCTGACTTTTTTTGGTTGATTCCAGGCCTGGGCTCAAGGTGGGTGAGGTTTTTGCCCCAAAGCATGTTTTCCCTTGATTTCTGCCTCTTTGGATACTGCCTGGTATAAATTACCTGTCACAGTCATATTTTCTGGAAAAATCCCTTTGCCCAGGATTCTTCTCCTGGGAAGCTGAGAAGACTCAGAAGAAAAGGAAAACAATTCTTATCTCATTTGCTTCTCCAGTGTTTTGCTGCTTTGGAATGTGTTTGGAGATTGCTTATCCAACAATAAATTGGTGGATAAACAATAAATAAATTGGTGGTCGTTTCATTGGTTTCATGTGAATTGTTTTGACTTGATGACCAATCAGTGCCAAGCTGTGTCAGGACTCTGGAAAGAGTTTTCATTATTCTCTTTTAGCCTTCTGTAAGTATCCCTTCTCTATTCTTTATAATATAATATAATATAATATAATATAATATAATATAATATAATATAATATAATATAATATAATATAATATAATATAATATAATATAATATAATATAATATAATATAATATAATATAATATAAATTTGCCTTCTGAGAACATGGAGTCAGATTCAGCATTCCTCCCTTCATCTGGGACCCCCTCAAATACAAGAATTACCCAGCTGAAATCTGCCTGCACGAGCTCATGTGCCAAGAGTTTCATGGTTTTTTACCCAGATCATGGATGTCTGTGCTTCTTTTCAGTATTCTGGTCATAGGGTGGCAGCTTCATTAGGCAACAAGATAGAAAATAATTAGCTTGAAGCCAATTACTGCTGAGATTGTGTTGGAAAAAGCTCGAGAGGAAGGGAATTCCCTCCCAGGTCAGCAGGAGAACAAAGGGATTGGACTGCACTGCTGCAAGGGAAACCCTAAAGGAGCCTTCCAGTCTCTCAAGGGGGCTGGAGAGGGACTTTCCACAAGGACAGGACAAGGGGAATGGCTTTAAGCTGAAAGAGGGCAGGGTGAGATGTAAGTAAAGAATTGTTCCCTGGCAGGGTGGGCAGGGCTGGGATGGAATTCCCAGAGCAGCTGTGGCTGCCCCTGGATCCCTGGCAGTGCCCAAGGCCAGGTTGGGCACTGGGGCTTGGAGCAGCCTGGGACAGTGGAAGGTGTCCCCGCCCATGGCAGAGATGGCACTGGATGAGTTTTAAGGTCCTTTCCAACCGAAACCATTCCATGATTCCATGAACAGCTTGCTGGGACTGTCACTCCCTGCTCACCACAGGTTGGCTGTGTCCTCACTTCCCTTCTTCCACAGCAGATAAAGGACAGCACCTTGTTTTTAACCTCAGTACTCACCCATCACTTCATCACTTTGAACAACAGCAATAATAATAATAATAAAGTCAAACTCAGAGCAACTGGTTTGCCAGTCTGCAGCTGGTTTGAAATTTGCTGCATCTGTTTCAGAGCTGAAGAGGGGTTAGTGGAACAGAAAACTGCTCTGCTTTCTTTTCTTGTTTGCTTGCCTTTTTCCCTCCAAATTCATTTCTTGGCCTAATAAAAAATCTGGTTTTGTTTAAAAACAAGCAAACAAACAAACCCAAAAACAGACATTTCCTCTGGATTTTTAATTTCAATTGTCAGCAGGTGGTTGAAAATGAAGAGGAGCGTGCCAAGCCATGGCAGAGAGAAAAGTTAGCGCTTTGCTGGTTGTTCAAAAATTTGGATAAAACAGCTGCAGGCTGCCTTCCCCAGGGCTGCTGCTTCTCCCTGACTCTCAGCTGAGGCAGGAAAGACAATTATCAGGCATTTCAGACCATTTAGAGCAGACAATTTACAACAGACAATTTACAGTGGTTTGTGCCCCTCTTTATTTTTTTCACTCCAGATCCCCTGGCACCCCAAACCCAACATCAGCCACCAGGTTCCAGCATCCCCAGAGCATCATCTCCTGCCTGTATCCCACCCCCACCAGGACAGGAACACATCCTGGGGCTCTGCAGCTCTCTTTTTAATTAACAATTTGTGGTTGCTCTGTGTCCCAGTCAAGTTGGGGTTTGTTTTTAATTAGTCACTGCACACCAGAGCTCTCAGAGCTGGGTGGAGGTGTGGCCATAGGGGTGAGGCTCCCTGCAGGGTGAGATTTTGCTCTGCTTTCTCCCCATAAATCACATTTCCAGTAAATCACAGCTCTCCTTTAGCCCACACCATGAGCTCATTAAGAATCGCTTTAATTACCCATGAGTACCCCACAAATATTATTTGTACATACTCTGCAGAGATAAACCTGCTCAATTGTTCAAAATTTTCCTCAAATTTTCTATCTCTATGCAGCCACTAAATCTCAACACTGAAATGTCAGGCTATGAGAAGAGTTTTCCACCGAAAAAATATTAAAATTCCTGTGCTTTTTAAATATCTACAAACCTCCATAGTATTGAAAGTAATGGTAGGGTTCAAAAGGCCATGAAGCTGGTAAGGGAAAAAAAAATTAAAGTATATTCGTAACCTTTTTTTCATTTATTCCTAATGTGGACAAAATCAAATCTAACTGGGGACACAGCACACCTTGACCCAGCAGGAAGGTGGATGCTGTTACTGGAGTAAAGTTTTTCCTATAAAAGAATTCCTGGATCCTTTTAACCTGTTTGTTGCAGCTGATTTGTGCTGCCTTATGAAGGCAGAGCAATGATAAATACAGAATAACCCTCTAAATAATCCAAATTTTTGTCATCTCTGCAAGGCCAGGACACAGCAGTGAATTTGGAGGGATGTTTGCCATCACACAAAGCACACTGCCAAGAAAGAAGGATGGGTTTGTCAGGGTTTCATCTTAAAACTTGTTGCAAGCTGATTTTCTCAGGAAGTTATTTGGTTATGAAGAATTGCCCTGCCTGTGTGAACAAGTTCACACTATAGAAAATGTTTTCAAAAAGAGACTCTTCTCTCATGCTGACAAAATGCAGCCTGCGAGACAAAGTACCCACTTCTCTCACACAAACCTAAATTATTTTTACATTGGATGTCTCTCTCTCCTAGGCAAAGCAGAGATGATGTTACTGGCACATATAACTAACTTTTTTTTGATAATTAATTGCTTTACAGTGAATTACAGTAACTGTGGGCAATATTCCCTTCGAGGGGCACAACATCTTCCAAAATGTTCATTCCTACCCCATTTTCTGTGCACTACAAAGATTTCAAATTGCATAAATCACCCATTTCCTTTGATTGCCAGGGTCTGAAAAAATGGGAGAGGAAGCTCTACTTCATCTCAGATGTTTGGAAACTACTTCACCGAACCAAAACTTACAAATTTTTAAATTCTGGAAAGAAAATTAAAGAGTGTCCAATAGATTCAGGATGCGATATTTCATGGGCAAACATTTATGTGCACTTACATGGAAGTCAGCAGTTTATTAACATACTTTATAAAATATTTTTATGAAAAATTTTAAGTATTGATTAAATATTAGTAATTTTATTTAAGAGTATTTATTAAAGTACTTTATTATTAAAATATCATTCCAATGTTGTGTGAGCTTAGCTGGTTGGAGTCTGATGCTAAAACCAGCAAGGTTGGGGTTTCAGTCCCTGGATGGATCATTCCCTTAAAAATTGGGTTTGATGGTCCTTGTTGGACCCTTCCAGCCCAGAAGATTCTGTGATTCCCAGTTCTGTAAAGCACAAGCAGTGGCAAACCTAAAACATTGATGTGGGAGATTTTGCTCTATTTACAGTCAGTTGTGGATGCATCTTCTTTCACACACGTCCCCCTTTGGGCCATTATTACCCTGAATAAAGTCTCTAGATCTTGAAATAAAATAATTTCCTCAAATGCCCAGTCTGGGACACATCCCCAAGGCCCAGGAGCCACCACCTGGGGCTTTGCTCTGAGAGCACAGCCCTTTGCTAAAACACCTCCCAAAGGTGCTCTGGGTCACCCTGGGGCTCACACACCCTGTGCCCATCTCCATCCCTGTCCCCACTCCTGTCCCAACCCTGCTGCCCCTCAGAGGAGACAGAAGTGGTCATGGGGGTCCTCTAAACCACCAAAATTCTGATTTACAAACCAAAGCCTTTCACCTGCTTCCCTGAGGTTGTCAGGCAAGAATTAAAGATATTAGTGACACTTCCCCATTGGTGTAGGGTTACTCATCCTCAGTGCTGCCCAAAAGTTTTGTTTCAGGGCAGCTTTGTCTCTTTTTTTTTTTTTTTTCTAATTTAATTTTGTTCCTGACCAATCCATGGATGTGGTTAATTTAAGGTTTAAAAGGTTTTTGCTCACACATACACACACACCCATATATGTTTTCCACTGAAGTCTGTGCTTTTTCCTAGACCCACCCAAATTCCAGTACATAGCTCACTCATGTGCCAAGCTTCCCTACTCTCCTTGCAATGAGTGGAAAAATGCCCTTTTTTCCATTCCTGCACATTTTAAGGGGTGGGGGGACCATGCAGAGGAGAAGGAAGAATTTAGTTATAGCTGTGTTTTCAGAGCAGAAATAGGAAAGAACCTCAGTGTTGTCCATGGGAATGCTATTTTCCTAAGGTTTATGAAGTTCTGAGCCCCAGTGCTTGCTTGGGACTGGAATTGTGGAGTGCCAAAGAGATTTAAAAATTAATAAATGTGAAGCAAAAGTAGCTGCTGGTTGGTAAAACTCCATTCTGTTCGTATGAAGTCCTTCAGACTCCTGAATGTGCTGGTATTTTAGGTGAGGATTGAGAGAAAAATCAAAGATTAATGGTGAGAAACATTGGGGAGTTCTGAGTGGAAATGGCCTCAGCCGTGCCCTTTAATGGGATATTTTGGGCCAACAGCAAATTCATGGAATCCCAGAATGGTTTGGGTGGGAAAGGACCTTAAAGATCATCCATGCCATGGGCAGGGACACCTTCTACTACCCCAGGTTGCTCCAAACCTGGGTTTGAATTTGGGGAAATCTGGTGGACCAAGGGCTGTAACAACACACGAGCTCCATCCAAAGCCTTTTCCATTTTTCTGGCCTCCATGGGGATTCCCATGGGGTTAAGGCTGGTCCCCCTTGATTTCCTCTTCTCAGGAAAGGCACTAATAAATCCTCTCTGACTTACAGAGCTCCCTGTTTTCCTGGAGCTTGTTGGAACATAATTTCTGAAGCCTCTGTTCACCTGCCAAGCCAAGCTGAAATTAGCCCATGGATTTAAAGACGTGGGCTGGTTTGTATCCCTTCACTCTTAGGTGATGGAAATTAAAATAAGCCAGGTTAATTATTTATCCTTTCCATCAGCAACATGCTAACATTGTACAGGAGCTTATTGTCACTCATGTATCTGCAAAAATTTGATATTTTTTTAAGAAGAAGCTGTTTCCTGAGTTTTTTGACTGGGAGGTTACACAGCCCTGCTCTGTTGTGTCTTCCAGATAAACTCCCAAGGAATCAGAGGGAAAAGAATCTTTGTTTTCCTCATTGCTCTCCCAAATTGCTTAATCCCTGCCAATTTCCATGACACAGACCCCTCAGTCTGCTGCAGAGACTGTGGCTTCTGAAAGGGAGGAAATAGCATGAAAGTACTGGTGCACATCAATGTTTTTGGATTTTCTCGCCAAACCAGAAATATCAAAACAAATTTTTTTTAAAAAAGGAAAAAAAACCAGAAACCCCCCCCCCCCAAGTTTAAATTTTTCTGGCCAAAAAAAAAAAGAAAACAAGAAAACATAAAAAGGTCATTCTGGTTGTTTGGTCAAACCAAAACTGAGCCTTTCCTTTTGAGGTTTGCACAGATGTGACTCATTTAAATCAGGTGAGGAACAAAATATTCCTTGGAGTGACAGATTGTGACATCTTACTTCCACAAAGCCATAGTACAATTTTTTTACTGTTCAAAATCATGTTTTTTGTGTTTTTTTTTTTTTTTTTTTTAAATCTAAACCTGCATTTTCTGTCCATAAGGCTTCTGGTTGAAAAGTCTCAGCCAACTGTAAGGGCCACGTGGGTTGGGTTGGTGACAAGTGACACTTGGAGGGACAGCCTGTCCTGCTTGTTGGGATCTGGGAACACAATTCCCTCCTCCTTTTTCTTTTCCTCACAGTTTCTTAGGAACCTCCATAGCAGTGATAATGTGCCCAAACAACAGAAAAAATCTCACGCTGCTTTTCAAAGCCCTTGCGTTTCCTCACCCTCAAAGGAGCCTGATTTCCTGATTTATTTACACATCCCTTATCTTTATGGCTGCTCCTTTATGATCCCATGTCATCTCCAAAGCTCCTGCAATCTTTTACAGTTGGGAAGGTCCAGCTTTGATCACTGGGGCCATCAGGCTGAATAGAACATTGTTCGTGCTCTGTGGAGAATTTTTTCCGCCTGCGCTCAGGACACCGCAAACTTATTTTTACAACGCTCAGCAGCTCCTCTACCTTGTTTTTCTGTGAGTTTTACAGATGCTGTGGGTTTCAGGAGGCACTTTGATGTTTTCCAAGCTGCCTGATTTATGAGAACAAAAAATACCACCGTTCCCCAATTATTTTCTGTCGCCTTGTAATAAGGCTCGATGCATCAATGGAAATTTAGTTTAGGCACAAAGAGTAACTGGGGAATGAGGAAATCAACTGCATCTCCCACAAGAGATCATTCTTCCAGTGGAAAAATCAACCTTTTTGATCTCTAACCCTCTGTACTTTTCCTGTAATATTTAATAAAGCCTCCATTTTCACTGGAAAACACACTTGATGCAAAATGTGTAACTGGTAGACCTTTCTGTGTTATTTTAGTGCTGTTTATATTCTATTTTAGTGCTGTTTGAACAGAATTCATATTTTGTAGGTAAGTGCTGAAGATAAGCGGTGGCAAAAAGCAGCTGAGCAGGGCTGTGAATATCTCCAATTGCAGCAGATTTCAGAAGGGGTTAAGATCATGGCATTGCTGAAAGTCCAGGTGGCAGCTCAGTGGCAGAGCAGAAAACTCCTCCATTCCCTGTTCTGGTGACACCCTGTCCAAAACAGCCTTTCCCAAAAGTAAAAACTCTCTCTGAAAAGCTGTTCCCTTGCTCCATTTGTTGCACAGCTCGCACTTCTGGTCAGCTTGGTGCCACAGCATCTCCAAAATCCACCTTTTCTTCCAGTCCACCGTTTCAGTTCATTAATTAACATTTCCCAATTCTCCTCCTGCTCACAGTCCTTCTCATCTGATCCATTCAAAAATTCTGGGATAAAAAAAAAATTTCTTTTCTGCTATTTTCACCATTTTTATTTCTTCTTCATTAATCCAAACACATCTTTCACTTCTTTATACCCCTAAAGGTCACAGTCTAACCTTTCCACAGCTGCTGCCCTGACCCCCATAGCTCTGCTTTCTTCTGCTATTTGTTGGCATCTCATTCCTCTTTGTCCTCAATTCAATCCCTGGGGCTTTTTTTTTGCTCCTTTCCTGGTTTAGACTTCTCCCATTCCACAATAGCTTCCCATGTGACAGAAATAAAATTCCCACGTCCTGAAAATCCACCTGTGTGAGATACAACTTCCACAAGCTTCTCTCCATCATTGTGTTCACCTACAAAGTTCCTCCTGTGTGTCCTTCACTGCTAGATCTGAAATAATTTACAGCAGATCCAATGTTTTCCTCTTTCCTCATCTGATTGCAAAGTGTGTTGAGGACCTGCTGTGCTGTGAGAAATAATTTGTTCTGACTGTAGGCTATGTTCAGCATGGATAATAAGTGATTTATTTCCTTGGAAGCACACATTTTTCCAGGATAGAAATCTGGAATACCCTGATACCTGCAGTGCCTGATTACCTGAGACCAGACCTTGAACTTTTAGGCAGCTGAAATTGTCTTTTCCTTGCACCTCTACAGCAAGGCCAGAGCTTTTGAAAGCTGCCAAGTTTATTTATTCCATGAAAATCAACTGTTGCAGTGCATGTGAAGGTGCCCTCTCCTCCTGGAAGGATGAGAATTACAAATGTTAATTACCTGGTACAGGTGTGCATTTGAGGTTGGAATATCCTAGATAAATACAGGTCAGTCTTAGTTTTACTGCTGAAGTATTTCAGGTGAATGGGAAGTGCTGAGCTGTGTGAGATCACATACCATGGTGTGCCCTGTCCATCACACACACAGTTTAGTTGTTGTAAAAAATGCAAATTACGCACTGAAGGTTATGAACAAGTTTCTTAAATAAAAACAACCCATCTAGAAATCTAAAGTAGGGTGTAGGATATGTCTGCTCTGTTTTAAAGGTTCTTGGCTGTGACATTCCCTGTCACAGGTCAGCTTGGAACTGTCAACACAGAAACTGTCACAACCACCCTCACCAAAATATGGATTCATCAAGCCTGAAGGTTTAAAAGGCTCCCTCATCTGTGATCACAGAATCCCAGAATCATCAAGGTGGGAAGAGAGCTTCAAGCTCATCCAGTGCCACCGCAGCCCCACCAGCATCACCCCAAACCCTGTCCCCAAGGGCCACATCCAGACTCCTCTGGGACAATTCAGTGACTCCAAACCTCCCTGGGCAGCTCAGCCCAAGGCCTGACCACTCTGCCAGGGAAATTTTCTGTGCCAGTCTCCAACCTGAGCCTGCCCTGGTGCCATTTGAGGCCATTTCCTCTCCTCCTTTCCCTTTGGGACAGGCAGCAGAGCTTGACCCCCCGGCTGTGCCCTCCTGGCAGGGCCTTGTGCAGAGCCACAAGGGCCCCTGAGCCTCCTTTGCTCCAGCCCCAGCCCCTTCCAGCTCCCTCAGCCCCTCCTGGGGCTCCAGTCCCTGCCCAGCTCTGTTCCCTGCCCTGGACACGCTCCAGCCCCTCCAGGGCTCTCCTGCAGGAGCAGAACTGGGCCCAGCCCTGGAGGGGCCTCTCAGAGCCAGCACAGAGGGACAATCCCTGCCCTGCTCCTGCTGCACACACAATTCCCCATCCAGCCCAGCTGCCAGGGGCCTCGTGCCCCCCTGGGCACCCCTGGGCTCGTGTGCAGCCCCTGTCACAGCACCCCAAATGTTTGTATCTGCGCAACTCCAAAATCCTAAGGTGGGGCTGGGCTCTTTCTCCAGCAGCACTGACACACCCAGAGCACACAGCCTCGAGCTGCACCAAGGGAAATACAGGTTGGATAGCAGGGAAAAGGTTTTTCCAGCCAGGGTGAGAAAGTTCTGGAATGGCTGCCCAGGGAGGTGGTGGAGTCCCCATCCCTGGGTGTGTTTAACAAAGCCTGGATGTGGCACTGGGTGCCAGGGTTCAGTTGGGCTGTTGGGACTGGGCTGGACTTGATGGTCTTGGAGGTCTCTTCCAACCCAGTCATTCTGGGACTTCTGTGAAAATATGAACAAGCCACATCCTACAGCTCTGGCACTGCTGCTTCTTTCAAAGGTTCCCATTTTCATGGTGGGATTTCAAATCCTCCTCCCCTTTTCACCATGGTTCTGCTGCCATTTATTTAGCAAGAGAGCCATTGATCAGTTGATAGAGCAAAAAGCTAAACCAGAATTATCTGGCAGCAAAACTTTGGGGAAATTTCACAGACAAGGTCAGAAAAATCACAAAAACATTTGTCTAGCTGCCATTTTCCTTGGGGAATTAAAAATGAAATTAAAATCATTTAACCTGGAAAATTTATTTATTCACTGGTTAAAATGTAAACCTCTCTTTTATCCTATTTATTATTTTTTAATTTTTATTTTATTTTATTTTATTTTATTTTATTTTATTTTTCTGTATCTATTTTATTATATGTTTTGTCAGACTGTGTAATTCTAGAGAGGAAGAGGGGAAATTTTGAAATTTCATCAGTTCATGCTAAGAATATATCCTTTAAAGTCATCTAAGTAGGTGTATTTTTATATATATTTCTTCCCTTTATGGTAATTTATTGAACAGATAACCATTTTTATCATATATTCTCAGTGCAAAAGTGTCAATTTTAGATAAGTTCATGATGTGAAACCAGATTGAACCAACAGTGAAACTCCTCAGTTAAAACAATGGTGATTAAATTAATCTGATCAGGTTGTACTGTTGTCCCAGTCAAAATTTATTTTATTTTATGATTTTTGAGTCATGACAAAGAGAAGGTGGCTCTCTGAGCACAGACAGATCCAGCTGAGGATCTTCACGAGAAAAACCAACCAGAAAGGAGCCAAATATGATTTTAGATGGAACCAACCCTTGTCCCAGCACTTTACTTTCACCAGAGGCAGGAGAAGGTTTGCAGACAGCTCTGCTGGAAGATGAAAATTGCCAAACGCCTTTTTCCCCAGTGGGTATAAAGAACTGCAGAGGTCCCAAAACTCTGCAGATTTATCCCAGAACTGCAGGATTATCCCAAAAATCCCTCTTCATGTCCACCTAAAGCTTAATTCCTGTCACATCTCATTCTCTTTCTGCCTGGCCACCAGCTCTGCCTTGCTGTGAACCCCAGGGTGTGCTGGCCACACAAAGGCAATTCCCTTCCCTGGGCATACAGGACATTTTCCTGCTCCTGGGAGGAGGCAGAGGGGCTCTGGTTTGGGATGGATCCACGAGCATTTCACAGCACAGACAGGCTGTGAGCAGGAGCTTCAGCTCATGCACAGCCAGCCTTGGGGACTGCTTCTCCCCTGCTGACTCCAGGAACATGCACATGATTTTTGCCAAATTCTTTTCCACATCAACACCAAACTCTTTATTACCACCAACTTCTTTTCCATATTAACGCCAAGCTTTTTTCCACATTAACACCACACTCTTTACCCTATTACCACCAAGTTTTTTTCCATATTAACACCAAAATCTTTACCATATTACCACCAAGCCATTTATCACATTAACATCAAGTTCCTTGCCATATTAAAACCAAATTCTTTGCCACATTAGCACCAAGGTCTTTGCCACATTAACACAAAGCTTTTTGCCATATTACCACTAAGAATCTTTTCCACATTAACATCAAGTTCTTTACCATATTAGCACCAAGTTCTTTGCCATATTAACTCTAAGTTCTTTTCCATGTTAACACCAAACTCTTTACCATATTACCACCAAGCCCTTTACCACATAAACTTCAAGTTATTTGCCATATCAAATTCTTTTCCACATTAACACCAAACTCTTTACCCTGTTACCACCAAGTTCTTTGCCATATTAACTCCAAGCTCTTTGCCATATTAACATCCAGTTCCTTGCCATATTTACACCAAACTCTTTACCATATTACCACCAAGCCCTTTACCATGTTAACACCAAATTCTTTGCCACTTTATACCATATTAACATCAAGTTCTTTACCCTATTGACATATTCTTTACCATACCAAGTTCTTTACTATATTAACACCATATTAACATCAAACTCTTTGCCACTCTATACCATATTAACATCAAATTCTTTACCATATTAACACCAAACTCTTTACCACATTAATGCTAAGCCCTTTACCATAATAACACCAAGTTCTTTAACACCAAGGCCTTTACCATATTAACACCAAGTTCTTTAACACCAAGCTCTTTACCATATTAACATCAAGCTCTTTACCATATTAACTCCAAGCTCCTTGCAATACTAACAAACAGATCCAGACACACTGAATGATGAAATAATGCTCAAGCCTGTAATAACTCACTCAAGTCATTCATGACTTCTCTCACCCCAAGGGGTTAAGGACAGCTCAGCTTTCAGATATTTGGCATTTAGTAAATTCCTTCCTGGTAAATTGACAAAGTTGATTTTAACTGTTTCATGCAATAATCAATGATTTTTATAATTTTCATACAGGTAAAGAATTACAATTTTCTAAAGGTAAAGACTTTTCCTTCTCTCAAACAAACCAAAAAGGCATCACCCCAAAACCTGCCTTGTTTTTCCTTGAAGAAAAGTGAATAAAAATTTATTTCAAAATGCTGTGAGGTTCAGCATGTAAAACAGTAACATTTCTGTTCTTCTTGGTCCTTCCCAGCCTTGGTCTCCACCTGTTCCCAAAGAACACAGCCTGTCTCTGTGGACTGTGTGTCTGAGGAGAGGGAAACAGGACAGGAGGCAGAAATAATATTCCAGACAGCTTAAATGAAATCTGGATAAATCAATAAAAAAATTCAGCTGCAATTAGCAGCATTAGCTGTGGGCTAATGGCTTGTTTGCTTCATTGCACGAGGAGCCAGGATAAAAAAGAACTATTTGCTTTCATTTTAAATTCTATAAAAAGTAACAGACTGAATTATTGTATGTACATTGGAAGACTGAAGCCCAAGTCATCTGCTGCTGTTTTTGTCTCTAGGCCATGCCTCATTTACTGGGATGAAATTCCTGGGGAAGTTTTTGGTCTGGTCTACAACTCTGCTTTATAAAAGTGATGCCAGTTTGTTCTGTACAGGCAGCAGCGTGTTACACTCAAGGTTTGCTTCCTCCCTCCTGTTAGCTGGTTATTAGGGAGGGCAGAGAGCATTGTGACATTGTATAAACAGAGAAATAAAGAAGACATTTCTTTAGCAGCAAATCTTCTTCCCCCTCAATTAAAAAAAATCACAAGAAATCACAGACTTGGTAGGTAAATACACAGGCACTGTGATCAGAAAAACCCTGAAAATGCCTCTAAATACAGAGTAGGAGGGAACAAGGTGAGCTAAAAAGTGCTGTGGATACTTCTGGTTCACAAAGGAAAGCCAGCTTTGTTCCTCTTCACCACCAGCACCTCATAGAGAAAAGGAGATTTTATCTGTAACTCCCACTGCAGCACGATCCCAGTGTGAAAATAAAAAGGGAGGCAGTAGAAAATAGAGGGGAATTTGCACCACGGGCTTTGATTGTGATCATGAGGAAAAACCAGAGCTGTCGTAAACAAGTCGTGTGAAGACACAGGCAAAAGTTGGAAGACAATGCCTGAAGTTCTCCAACTCAGACATGTTTACATTCTCTACACCTTCCACAGAAAACTGACATTCTCTTTTCTTATACACAAAGGTGACAGGGACAGGAGAAAGTTCCAGGCAGGTTTTCCCACCATGCCAATGAAAACTGATTTTTGCACTGGGAAAAAGAGCAAGAGCTGGCTGAAAGTTCTGATTCCAACACTCAAAACAGCACTCTGGGTTTCTACAGGGAAAAAATCCTGGCAGGCAAACAGTGACAAAGACAGGTTCAGCATCTGTCCCCCTCCCCAACATATAAAAATCCCAGCCCCAAGCATTACAAACCCCACATTCAGTGCTTCACATCAGTGGAAAGACCAAACCGTGACAACTTTTGCTTAATTGCTGAGCTGCCTCTGTGTCAAAATCCACAAAAAAGCATAATTTTACAAAAACATTTTTTCTCTTACACACAGTTTCTAAATCCTTAAACAACCAAAATATAGAAAAAAATAGGAAAAGCACCTACTCCTTATCTTCCAGCTCCACACAGCTCCCAAAGCACTGCTAAGCATGTATGGATTTTTGACAAATACCTCTTACCTGTAAAAGAGCAATGTTCAGATTCCTTACTAGATGTTATCGTCATGACAAGTCAAACAATCTTTTTTATAGAAGGCTGGGCTGCTTTTCAATAAAGCATGTGTGCATTTACAGAAAAAAAAAAAAACAAAAATCCAGCCCAAAACAAACCCCTCAGAGAGTCTCCCTTCCCTCGCTGTCAGTCAAAAACAAGTTGAAATAAGCCTGAGTTGGAATTACCTGAATAAAGAAACTGGAGAGAGGGAGGGAGGAGAGGGAGGGAGGGAGAAAGAGAGGAAAAAAAAAAAAAGAAAAAAAAAGAAAAAGAGTCCGAGAGGAGACTCAGTGATGTCAGCAGTGTGTGTTAAGGAAATCTACAGCTGAGCCCAGCAAACTTTATAACTGCACAGCTCTCAACACCCAGCTACGTGGTGAGCAAATACCTGCTTCAGAGGAAGCTGATTTACTTCTAAAGAAGTCAGTTAATCTTTGAAGAAACTTCAGCCAGGCTGATCAAAGTCCCTGAAAGGCCTTATTTCCTAAATAAATAAGGTTATGAGTGGTTGTATAATGCTCAGAAA
The DNA here is from genome assembly GCF_047830755.1 of Zonotrichia albicollis. NCBI lineage: Eukaryota > Metazoa > Chordata > Aves > Passeriformes > Passerellidae > Zonotrichia > Zonotrichia albicollis. The sequence continues at coordinate 14,428,619 of NC_133820.1, read as the reverse complement.
AGAGGAAGAAGCATAAAAAGTCAACATTATTGATTGCCCCTTTCCTGCTGGCAAAAGGGAGGATGAAACTAATCTGAAATCAATTCAGGTTATGGTTGTCACACACTGAGCTGCAGCAGCTGAGATCTCTGACGACCAAATTTTCCAATGTGTTTATCCACAACACTCCTTTCTTTGATGGCTTTTTCTGGGTTTGCCTGGGTGCTTTTGTCTCCCAACTGCAGAGAGCACAGGCAGGGATGATTTGAGCAGGATGGACTCAGGTACTGGAATTTGATGGGGTTCCCTGGGAGTGCCAACAGCAGCAGGGAAAGGGAAGACGCTGCAGCACTAGAAAGACTCATGAGATACTCTTGGATCTGTATTTCTGATGCCCTTACGCTGTAATTCCTGGGAATTCCAAATCCCAGCAAGCTGCTCCAGGGCAGGAGAGCTCAGCATCACCTGCAGGCACACCCCCAGTGCCTGGATAACTTCCTTCCCTTTCCCCTGGGAGAAGGACATTGGCATGAGTCCTTCACCAACCAAACCCATCCCACCCCGAATTCCCAGGGAACACAGAGCCAAATCCCTGCTAAAGGGGGATCTAAATGCCATTAACAGATATTAATAATGCCATGATATGTGACCAGAGGAAAGCAGGAGCTGGAATTCTGCTGTCAAGTGCAGCATTCAGGCAGTGCCAGTAGGCAGCAGCTGTTTTGCATTTTGAAGGGCAACACTTAGAGGTGATTTTTTTTTTTCCACTTTGCCAGAGACTAAAGAATTTCACACGACTTGGAGTGTTCCCTGAATCCATGAACCTGTTGCACTGGTGTCTCTCTATATTTACCATGAGGGAGATGGCAACAGCTATAAATATATTTATAGTTATATATAAAAATGCCTGTGAAGGTCTTTTTCTGCTTTCAGATGAGCTGTTCTGTTTGCAGAGCTTCATCATGAAGCACCTACACCAGGATTTCTCTTTCACTATCTAGTTAAATTATGTTTAGGTAGGATTATGCATTATTAAAAATTCCCAATTAAGCCTTTCCCCTTCTTTCTTCTGGGTAAGGTTTGACAAACTGCCCTAACCATAAATTAATATTGTGCTATTCCCACACATCCCCCAAATCAGGATTTTTGGAACATGGTCACCATGAAATCCACTGTAGTGTGAGGAGCCCTTAGAACATCATAATATGAGGATATGCTCTAAAAGATGCACAGCTGTTTACTTCTTAAGCTTTGTGTGCTTGATTTAAAAATGTAAATACCTTTCTTTGCAGTTTTCTACCTTAAACAAGTGTCACTTACCCCACAAGCTCTGGGGCTGTTCCCACACTGCTGCTGAGGTGGGCCAGAAGGAGAAGTTAATTTGTCAGTTCATACCCTCCAAAATGCATAAATTCACTTTTTTTTCTTTAGATTTATCTTCAAATTTACCAGGGCTTATAAATCTCTTTCCTTTCAGCAACCAAGAGTGAGTTCAAAAGTGTGGGCTAGAGATGTTGAAATACTGATCCAAACTTCACCATTCAATAAAGCTGAGCCGGAAACCCCATGGTGATAAGAGGCTTGCTCAGGGCATTTTCAGATTTTATGTTGGCTCTGGATGAAGTTAAGTAAGGAAAAGAAACAATAAAACTGGATCCCTGGCAGAAAAGTTAGCCCTACTCATCAAATCTGCACCTGCAACTTGATTTAAAATCAGTTATTTTACTGAAAAACTGCTTTGGGCTTCTCATGTGGAACATGATCCAGCTCAGAAGGATGTGTGCAATGTGCATGGGGAAAAGCCACAGCCACTCTTTAAGCCTTATTTCTTTTTCCCTGTTCCTGGGAATCCCCAAATTATGAGTTAAAAATCACACGCAGGATATAAAGACATTTGCATTGTTATAAAAAATAGAGAAATGGCTTTTGCCCAAAACAAGTTCAGGATGTCCTGAGCAGGCAGAGCTGTCACCTGAGAACTGCTAAATACCTTATTTGTTCTTTTACACAAATAAATCCATGTGTAAAGCTGAGCCTTGTCTTGGTAAACATAGATATTTCTGCTTTATGTACTCTGTGTTTTCTTCAATTGTTTGAAGACAGTCCTCTAGTTTTTGTACTTTTCCCACGTGCTTTAGAGTATTCACCTCTTCATCAAACTACTCACCTGATTCTTACTGATGAAATTATTGATAAAAACAGAATTGAAAGGGTTAAAATTCATTATGGAGATTCCCATGAAATAAAGGTAAAACATTGGGCCTGAAGGTGCTGCAGGAAATGCAATTCAGAAAATTGTAGAATGGTTTGGGTTGGAAGGGACCTTAAAATTCATCCAGTGTCACCCCTGCCATGGCAGGGACACCTCCCACTGTCTCAGGCTGCTCCAGCCCCAGTGTCCAACCTGGCCTTGGGCACTGCCAGGGATCCAGGGGTGGAATTCCATCCCAGCCCTGCCCACCCTGCCAGGGAACAATTCCTCATTGCCAAGATCCCACCCAGCCCTGCCCTCTGGCACTGGCAGCCATTCCCTGTGTGCTGTCCTGCATCCCCTGGCAATTGTCTCTCTCCAGCTTTCCTGGGGCTCCTCCAGGCCCTGCAAGGCCGCCCTGAGCTCAGCCCAAAGCTTCTCCTGTGCAGGTGAGCAATGCCAGCTGTGCCAGCCTTTCCTGCCAGCAGAGCTGCTCCATCCCTCTGCTCATCCTGGAGCCTCCTCTGGGCTCTGCAGCAGCTCCAGCTCCTCCCTGCGCTGGGCCTGTGGACACTAATGGGGACAGGAACCTTCACACTCCAAAAAACCAAACACCACACTCTCTCACATGTGCTCTCAGCATGCTCAACACACATTTTTCCACCTTTTTTCTTTTGTCACATCTTTGTTGACATTGCAGCAGTGGCTACCCTGAGGAATTCTCAGCCCATTTTCCCAGCCTGCTCCGGGTTAACACCGTGGTTTGAGTACGAGCCCTCCACAATGTGCTGTTTGCATTATGAGAGGTTGTGGCTGACACTGCTGCTCCTGGGGGAGCTTTGTGCACATGGAAAGCACATAATTGGAACAGGATTTTATTCTGCTTGATGAGCTTCACACAGAAGGATCTGGCTGAGGAGAGCCCAGCTCTGTTCTCAATGAAGCGAGCGGTGACCTCTGTGGAAACCCTATTAGCACAGCTTTCCAAAACTTCATCCCAACGAGTTTGGATGTGAGAAGGCTGTAGTTCCTGAGATGTGTCTTATCTGCTCACATTAGGTGGTTGTTCTTCATCCAGCTGGCTCAGGGTTTCAGACCCCCATCTCCACTGCTGTCCTGTGAGGGATGGAAGGACTTTGACAGCTTCCAAATTTAAGTTTCTGCCCAGAATTTTTGCTTCTTGATGACAGAAATACTGACATGTTGCCACTCAAGATAGCAAAAGGATTTCCAGGTAGCAGAAAGCTCTGGAGGAAAAACAAGCTCCTGAGAAAAGTCACTCATTCCCAGGCACATTTGGCTGCCTTCTCCCTGGCTGTGGAAACGAGCATCTTCTGGGTTTGGTTCTTGCCCAGAGAAGGGGAAGATTCACAAGCAGGAATTCAAATCCAAGCTGGCTTTCCACACCAGAGTGAAAATGACAACGGGCTTCAGATCCAAGAGGGATTTTAATTTCCTCTCCCTTGCCAATCTGGTCAAAATGTCCAAAGCAGCAAAAATTCACCTCAGATTCCTGGAACTGGTCCTCATATCTTTGCTTTGTGATACTCTGTGGTGGGTGCAAGCTTAGTTTGCCAGATCATGAGCCAGCAGGATGCATGAACATCCCCACAGGGAAGCTCTGCTCACATCACTGGGAGCTTCCCAGCAGGCAAAGCTGCTTCCTGCAGCACTTCCAACAGCAGACAAGTCTCCCTCAGGTCATAGCTGTAACATGAGGTTGGATTTGTTGCTGTAGGATTGGATCCACACTCACGGAAAACTACCCTCTGCTATAATCCTCAGTATTGCTCTCAGCTGCAAGCAGGGTGTCTGGCCTAGAAGAGTGACCCAGGGTTATGGCCTAGAAGAGCTGCTCCAGGGGATGATGGAGAGGCAGGGCTGGAAGAATCCAGCTGTGAGAGCCACTGACCACAAGAAACAGAGGCAGCTTTGCCTGGTCTGTCATTTTCCTCCCCTCGACCCATGGTGGTCTCTCTCTTGGGTGTTCTGTGGTTTCTCCTCAAGTGTGAATTTCCCTAGTTAATAGCTGCCCTGATGACCAGGAATCCTTCTGGGAACTGCTGGAAAACCCCAGCTCCTCAACCACTGGATCCCTCCTGTTGATGTGACACAATGAGCATTCCTCAGTCAAAGAGAAACTTCCATCTTTAATTTCATGTATCTTCAGTTGCACCCTTTGGAGGACAGCAGTGGGAAAGAAAATCTCTCCTAATCACATTTCAGTTTATCTGGATCACTAAATCTGCAAAGTCCACTCTGCATTCTCCAACCATGGGGTCACAATCTCTAATTCTCTAATTCTCTAATTCTCTAAAATTCTCTAATTCTCTAATTCAAGCCCAATTCTCAGCAGTGCCCAGCAAGTAAGATCAGGTTTTTTCCTTACCTTTAAAACTTCAGGGATATTTTAATGGAGCTTTGATTTAGGATAACTTGAGAAATAATGGTTTATTTTATTTGGAAACTTCTTTTCATGAGCACCAATAAGAGCCTTGCAAAAATACCTTTATGGAACTTTCTTTACTGAATTTCTTTGAGCTGTGACTATTTGGGACAAAAATATGGCATTGCTACTACTGATTTCAGATAGCCAGACTAGATGGCCTCTCAGGAAGCAGCAGTAAAAAGGCAGAGCAAATTAAATGAGTACCTTTGTGCATTTTTAAATGTGTCTTCCTGGAAAAATAACTTCTGGCTTGAATGAAAGGAACTGCAGTGTGTACTTTTGCCAAACTTTATCCAAGAGGATTAAGAAGTGAGCCTACAGACAACTCCTGAGGTTGACAGAGCATGGAACTCTACAGAAAGTGCACAAAAAGAGGGTGATAAAGGGAAGGGCACAGAGTTTTCAGTACAGGGTGTGTGTACAAAGACTGTTGTGAGGTTAGCTATCATCAACAGAGATCGTGGCAAAAGAGATATGGAAAGTGATCTTCCAAACACCAAGGGCAAGCATTTGTCCAGACAGGGCTGAAAAGGCTCAACTTCAAGATCAGATTTTTGTAGAAAAGCAGAGTTTTCATTGTTGATCTGCAGAACTCAGCTTTGAGAGGAAGTAAATCCCAATCCATGATGTGACAGGGGAAGCAAGTGATGGCTCCATGAGGAAGGTGGACAGGGGTGCTGGCTGCACCCATTGTCACCAGGATTGCACCACAGTTTCCATCACAACCTCCTATTTTCATGTGCCATGAGCATTGCAAAATGCTGACCTTTGGGGCTGCATTTTTCCATGCTTGCTGTCTGCCCCAAAGGTGAATTCTTTCAGAAATTCTAAGTAGAATCTTTTCAGGGACCATGGCTATTATTTTTGGCTGTTGCCAGGGCGGCTTGCCTGGGGCAGATCAAATAACAACTGGTTTGTTCCTCTGAGCTACAATAAATCCCACCATCCATCATGTGAAGGAGAAAATTAAAGGCATGAAAAACACATCAGAGCTCTCCCGATTTTAATGGTTGCAAGAACTGTTTAGGCTTGCAAATGGCAGCAGGTGAAGAAAAGAGATTTAACTGGGAGATACTGCCCTGACCAAGAGTTTCCTTTAATGACAATTAACTCCACAGTGTTTATATAACGAGTTGGTTTCAGGGACAACTATTGAAAAGTGGTGTTAAATACAATCTTCAAGATACCAGGAGAGGAGGCTGGGTCTGTTTTGTCCCTCTGAGTGTTTCTAACATGGGGCACTTGCTTTTCTCAAGCAGTTAATAAGGAATTGAAGGGTTACACATTGCCATCTATTGCCACAGGCTGGATTAGTCAGTGTCAAGGGCATTAAATATTCTCCATTTCTCAAAAGCAGAGCCTTACAACATGGATATAGAGCCTGAACTGCAGGTATCCATGATTGAAAATACTCTCTAGGGGCTTTACAGACCACAGCCAATGCATGAGGACTGAGATGCTGAGCAGCACTCAAAGCCACAAACAACCCCAGAACAAAACCCCATGTCTGCTATTAGGAAATCACACCCAGGTGGCCTCATATACCCCCACACATTCTCCTGATTTTATCATCCACTGAAAATATGTCTGAAAGTTACTGTACAGACAGGAAAAGCCAGTCTCCCTACAGGCCCCCATAAAGACTAGAGCTGTCCAAAGGTCTCTGGGAGTACAAATGGATTTGTTCCAGTAGGTCTGGCCTGTGAGGCTTCTCCAGACTACAGCTTCATCTGGAGCAGGGTCATCCCAGAGCACAGGGCACAGGGCTGGGGCCAGGTGGCTCTGGAATTTTCCAGGGAAGAGACCCCAGAGCCCCTCTGGTCTCTGCTCAGGGCTGGGCACTGCCCAGGGCAGAAGTTGTGCCTCCTGTGAGGGGAATTGCTGGGCTCAGGCCCTGCCCGTGGCTCTGGAGCCATTGCTGGGCCTGGAGCAGAGCCTGGGCCTGCTCTGAGCTCCTGCATACAGGGACAGGCACAGGGACAGACAGAATTCCCAGAATCCCAGAATCACAGGGTTGGAAGAGACCTTCAAGACCATCAAGTCCAGCCTAGCCCCAACAGCTCAACTGAACCCTGGCCCCCAGTGCCACATCCAGGCTTTGTTAAACACACCCAGGGATGGGGACTCCACCACCTCCCTGGGCAGCCATTCCAGAACTTTCTCACCCTGGCTGGAAAAACCTTTTCCCTGCTATCCAACCTGTATTTCCCTTGGTGCAGCTCGAGGCTGTGTGCTCTGGGTGTGTCAGTGCTGCTGCAGAAAGAGCCCAGCCCCAGGTGAGCACAGGCACCTTTCAGGAGCTGTGCAGAGCGATGGGGGCAGCCCTGAGTCTCCTTTTCTCCAGGCCGAGCACCCCCAGCTCCCTCAGGGCTTCCTCACAGGGTTTGTGTTCCCAGCCCCTCTCCAGCCTCGCTGCCCCCTCTGGATGTGCTTAGTGTCCCAAGGTCCTTCCCAAACTGAGGGGCCAGAGCTGGGCACAGCACTCCGGGTGTGCCCTCAGCAGTGCAGGGGCAGAGTGACCTCCCTGCTCCTGGGACAGACACAGGGACACACAGGGACAGACACAGGAACAGACACAGGCCCAGGCAGGCCCAGGCAGGGCTGAGGCCCCTCTCTCTCCCTGGGCTCCTCTCCAGGCTGAGCAGCCCCAGCTCCCTCAGCCTTTCCTGGGCACGGAGCTGCTCCAGGTCCTTGCTCAGCTCCAGGAGCTCCTGGCCCTGCTGTGCTGAGGAGCCAGAGCTGGGCACAGCAGCCAGAGGTGCCCCCACGGCTGGGCAACAAAGGCAGGGTCAGCCCTGACCTGCTGGCAGTGCCCATCCCAATGCACCCCAGGCTTTCTGCACTCTGCTGACTAATGATCAGCTCATTGTCCCTCAGGACCCCAAATCCTTCTCCTCAGAGAACTCTACTCTCCTCAGAGTTCCTTTCCAGCATTTTTCTTTGCAAATTATTGCATTTTACACCCAGTATTGTTCCAACTTCAGCCTGATTATCTACTTATATTGACTATGTTGTTCAGCCCACCAAAACACCCTGTTCATGTTCTGTCCTGATACATTCATATCTGACATGAAATACAACACTTTAATGCCACACTTTTAACCTCAAGCACCACAAAATGCCTGGCTAAGATGAAGCTTACAGGGTTCACATAACAATCTGCTTGTTTTATAACTTCCTTTTTCTAGCTGCAGCTAATACATCCCCATGCCAATTATTGCTAAACAATTCCTCCAGGTTTGTTTGCAACCTAAGAATGTCTGGCAGATCTGCAATTGCACCTGCATGTGAACCTTAACATCAGACTTGCAGTGACTTTGTTCTGCAATACATCCAGCTTTTATAGAAACCAAAGGGATGATGGTGAAATTAGACTGGTTTGCCATTCACTAAATTTAGGAATGTTTGAATATGTGAAACAATTGCTTTACCCCATAAATCCCCATGGCTCTGTGGTGTAAGAGTTCGAGCAGAGCTTTCCTAAGTGCATTAAACAGCTTCAAACTGGAAGACAGCAGGTTTAGATGGGATGTTGGCAATGAGGAATTGTTCCCTGGCAGGGTGGGCAGGGGCTGGGATGGAATTCCATCCCTGCATCCCTGGCAGTGCCCAAGGCCAGGTTGGACACTGGGGCTTGGAACAGGCTGGGACAGTGGGAGGTGTCCCTGCCATGGCAGGGGTGGCACTGGGTAATTTTTAAGGTCTCTCCCAACTCCAACCATTCTACAATTCCATGTTTTTCCCTGTGTTTCTCCTGCTTCCCACAGCATATCTCAGCTGAATCACTGACAAGGACTCACAGGGAGTGCCTGCCCTCTCCACACTTTTTCATGTATTCCCTGGCTTCTGAAACCTTGGCCACTGCAACATTCCCTGATTTGAACCACTCTGTCTCTTCCCCCTGTTGTGTGTCTTGAGTGCAGCCTGTTGACAATTGATTTCATCAGGACAATGAATTATACCTCCGGATTGCTTGGAATGAAAGGAACTCTTTTCCTCAGGGTTCATTCCACTGTTTTCTTTACTCAGCTACCTCCAACCTCCACTTGCTCCAATACACCTTTTCAGATGTTTGTGTCCCTCCAAGGCCAGCTGTGCTATTTATCCCTTCTTGGAGGATTCTTTAACTCCTTCTTGGAACAGAGTTTGCTGCTGGAGGAACTGAGCCCTTTCAAACCTGTCCACAGTGTTTGCATTGCAGGGAGGAACTGCAATCTCCTTAAGCTGGCTAAGGCAGGCTTCAAAATACTTCTTCCATATTTACTTCACCTTTGGCCTACATGGTTCATCACTTTATTATTTTTTCCCCCCTATAATTGTTGGTATTATTGGCCCAACTGCATTTCCAGAGAAGTTAATCCTCAGGACATTGCTCTGCACTTTGCTTTCCTGATCTTCTCTCAGATTTCTCCCTGCTTGTCCAGTCTCAGAGTGATTTTCTCACTGCTCTGCAAGATACTTTTACTTCTTTTGTTTCCCTTCAGCCCTGGCTTGTTTACATTTTCCTCATATTGCCTTGTTTTATTGCTCATCTAGACCATCATTAACTATGTGTACTTTTCAATAACTTCCTTCACTTGGTTTTTTATCACTTCCTTGAATATATCCCAGCAGATCTGCAGGGAGATTTCTTCATCCTTGCCAACCAGTGGCCTGAAAATCACCCAAGGACACCTTAGAGGAGTGGCAGGAGCTATCCCTTAGCACAGCCCTGCTTTTTTGAGGAGGTTTGAGGTGTTTTCACAGGTGAATCAAAGCAGGAAAAACCTCTACTGTGACCAAAGCCAAAAGATTTCCAGTGAATATCATGTTTAAAATTCTACTGAGGCAGCTGAGGTGGGGGATGACAACTCAGGGAGTCCCACAGGTGAGTCTGTCTCAAAACCACCCCAAATTCCCACCCGGATGGTGGAGATAAGCTGGTTTTGGACAGCAAGAGGACAACACCTGGTCCTGGCCACACTGTGGAACCCAATGTGACCTTTCCTCCCTGCTGCCCAAAAAGGCACCCCCAGTCCAGAAGAACTCACTGAGCCACATTGATTTTTTCCTCTGGAGCTTGGCCATCAGGCCCAGGCCATGGAAGGGCTCTGGATTTCCAATAAGCTGAACCTCCAGGAATCTGGAGCTATCAAAACTGAGTGAGACAATTTCATTCCAGCTTTGGCAAGGCAGAGCTTGGACACAGCATGTTACAAGATGTCCTGCCAGTTCTGGGTCTGGGAGCAGACTCCAAAGCAGGTGAATCCTTCCTTAACTGGAGCTCCACAGCAAGGAAAACGTCTCACAGAACTCGAGCAAAGATGAAACCAGCTGGCTGATGGAGAGGGCTAAGAGAAGTGGTCCTCTCTGAAGAGCTGCCAGCAGTTTCTGAAATGAAGGTCAATTAAATTAAAATAATTGCAGTTTATATCTGCATTGAGATGGGCACCTGTGTGCAAATACAACCTGAATTTGTACCTCCACACTGGTAAATGTGTGCACACAGAACAGAGGCACTTTCTAGAAAGAAGCTTTCACACATTCCTTGGCAAACTGGATCACTTTCACCTCCTGTGATCCCAGGCATCCCAGTGGTGCTGGAGAAGGAAAATGTCCTTTCCTTCTCTCAGGTTTCTGGAACAGCCTCACACAGACTCCCATTTTTGTATCTCTGTTCCTGACACATTTGCCAATCAAAGTACCTCTCTATCTCCCTCACTCTTCTTATCTCAAGAGTTTTGTTATAAAGTAAAGGAAGCTGGGCTGGATGGTGTTGCCAAGCTTTGAAAAGCTTCTGTAAATCTCTACATTTTCCTATAGTGCTGCAAAGCCCATATTTACCTAATAGACTGTCCAGAGTCCAAAGGAGCTTCTACAAAATTTCTGGTAAAGAGTATTTGTTTTAAGAATTGATATGCATGCCAAAAACAATGTACTGCATTTATCAGCCTGGAACTGTTACAATCTTTTCAGCAAATAATATCCCAGTTTCTGAAAAAGCCTAAAATGTGTAGCTAATCCAATTGTGTCACCTCTCATTTCCTTCAAAGAGGGGGGAAAAAGGCAAAACTAAGCCTGAAATTCTGGTTTGAATTAACTGCCACTTTATCTCTAAGTGACCTCTTTGTGCAAAGCTATTACTGCAAACACAGTCTCTGAATCATTCAGTCCTCTCCAATGCCTCAAACACAGAGCTACAAGGTAGTTCATGCTATCAGCACTATCATCTTGCATTTGTCTGGGGCTTGTCATCCAAAATATTGCAGCTCCTGGCAGGCTGATCCTTTCCCTGGGTGGGCTCCTCGTGTGGGTGCTGCATTCAGCATTGTAAAGGGGAAGGGGGCAGGAGGGGGATTTTACACTTTAATTCCAGTGCCATTGTTAAAGAAAATAACCTTCCATAAGGTACAAACCAGCAACCAGTGCCATACAGACATGGAGGGAAGGAAATGAAGAATATCCCAGATATTATTCTCAAATCCACTCAGCTGTCTCTGGCAGCATGGAGGGACCTAAGTGCTAAAAAGATTCAGACCCTCTGAGAGAAAACAGGTATTTAAACAGAGAGCCTTGGTTATTCAAGTTACGATGGAGCCCTGCTTCTAACCAGGACAATTTAGTGTGGTTAAAGTTTTAATTGGGATGATTAAAAGCCCAGTTAATTTTCTTCACTGGAATAAAGGCAATTTAAACTAATTCCTTATGGCCAGCCATGCCAGCCCTGTACTGTCTGCCCACTCTGCCATGCACCCACCCAAAATACCTTTTATTTTCCATTTATTCCTGGTCCTTCCTCAGCAGCCAGGGGTTCCTCCTCCCGATGGCAAATCCTCAGGGTGTTGGCAGGCAGCTGCTGAGGGTTGGGGAGTTCATCTCCCCCCTGTTCTGCCCTGCTGGGTCCTGGGGCTCTGTCCGTCCGTCCGTCCTTCCTTCCAGCCCTGCCTGCTCCTGCAGCTCCCTCACTCCCAGCTGCTGGAGCAGGTTGAGGTGGTGAGCCCAAGGGCTGGAGAGCAAAAGAAGAAAGAAGAGAATTTATACTTTGGTATTTTGGAAGCTGGAATCCAGGAAGAAGCTTAAGAACGTGACTTGAGGCCAAAATGTTTGGCTCTCCAGTTACAGAGCGGAGAGGGGCAGGTTTATTCCTATTGCAACACTGTGGCCCCTGTCCTGCAGGAATTTTCCAACATCATGGATGTGTGGTGGGTTCAGGGCAACCTCTCCTTCACTCCTCTGCTTCCTGCAGCTCTGTGGGAGGAAGGTGATAACACAGGAATCAGCAGCACTGTGAGAAACCTGTCTGAGATGGAGCTGTGGATGGAGGCCCTGGGAGTTATTCCTGGGGCATCCTGAGTTTACAGCTCCTCCTGCCACTTTCCTCCTCAACTGTCCTTCCATGCCCTCATTCCAGCAGAATCATCCTCTCCAATTGTTCATTTGGCTGCTATTTCATTTATTCCAGCTGCTGAGTTCGAGAAAGGAAATTTTTAAAAAGCAGCATCTCACTGAAAACAGATGCTGCCTCTGTACTAAGCAGATAAATTAAATACATAAAGCACGGCTTGTTTACAGTGCTGATTCTTTGTAAAGTTTTGCTAGCTTTATCCTTGATATTAAAATTCCAAGTATATTATATCACTTTATTTTTGATGTATCTGGATTAGGGAAATAACCCATTGGCATTTCTCAAGAATTTTCTCTCCAAAATTTGCCCTGAACCAAGACAGTGCTGCACAACTGTAAATGAAATGGACTAACAATTTACCACAGAAATGACAGCACACAGAAAAAAAAAAAAATCAAACCTGAGCTCAGGTTTTACTCCTATAGAACAGACAAAACTTTCCTGGCCTCCATTTCTCCACAGTCACTTACAATTTTGTGTAATTTTTCTCTATATCCAATATGCACAAATTAAATATATGGGAGTAAACCATGGACTTACAGCAAGGATCTACATGGGCATACGCAGGAATACAACTGCAAGGAGAGATCACAGAATCCCAGAATCATCAAGGTGACAAAAGCCCGCCAGGACCATCCAGTGCCACCCCAGCCCTCTGAGCATCACCCCAAACCCTGTCTCCAAGGGCCACATCCAGACTCCTCCTGAGCACTCCCACAGACAGTGACTCCAAACCTCCCTGGGCAGTGCATTTCAATGCCTGACTACTCTTGTAGGGGATTTTTTTTCTCCTATCTAATCTGAACCTGGTGCAGCTTGAGGCCATTTCCTCTCATTCTTTCACTTGAGACAGGCAGCAGAGCCCGACCCCCCCCCCCCCCCCCCCGGCTGTGCCCTCCTGGCAGGGCCTTGTGCAGAGCCACGAGGGCCCCTGAGCCTCCTTTGCTCCAGCCTCAGCCCCTTCCCAGCTCCCTCAGCCCCTCCTGGGGCTCCAGCCCCTGCCCAGCTCCGTTCCCTGCCCTGGACACGCCCCAGCCCCTCCAGGGCTCTCCTGCAGGAGCAGAACTGGGCCCAGCCCTGGAGGGGCCTCTCAGAGCCAGCACAGAGGGACAATCCCTGCCCTGCTCCTGCAGCACACACAATTCCCCATCCAGCCCAGCTGCCAGTGCCTCCTTGGCCACATGGACTAGAGCTGAGCCAGCTCTCTCTCTGTATCAGAGCTCACTGGCTCCCAGTGGTGTTTTTGCTCTTTGGTTGGAAGAATTCAGACAAACACATTTGTTTTAGTACAGAGTAACAGGCAAACTTGAGCCCACATCCTCTGAGGTGAAAACTGATCTTTTGTTGAAATCACCTTATCAGTGTTTATGGTTCAAGGAAAATACAACAATGCACACAGTCCAATAACCTTGAAAACTCAAATGAGAAGTGCCTGTGAATTTCAGGTGTCAAAGTTAACCAAGGGATGGTCTTTTCAGCTTCTTAGACCAATTGAAGCAGTCTCCTCTTAGGAAAGACAGGCAGAGAGTTTGTGGTCTGCCCAGGCTTGCAGGATTTAGAATTTCTTAGAGTTTCAGGATTTGGTGCCTCAAATCATATTAAACAAAAATTGTATGTGGAAAAGTATCAATGTCTGTGTTGAAGCATGCTGATTTTCAGCTCAGGAATATGAAAAAAAAAATAAATTACAGCAAAAATGGTTTGGCAGCAAATCCATCTTCAAACATTGTTAGGGAGATGTGATGAGGAAACAGCTATGGTCAAAGTCAGAGCATGACAAGCGCAGAATTTCATGTTCTGTGTGTTTATATAGATTTCCATCTTCTCCAGATATGCTGGCAATCATATCTGGAGTTTGGGCTGGTGCTGGGCTTTGGGGATGGGGTGGTGGCAGATCCTCACAGCACAGGCCTGCCCCAGAATGCTCCTCATGGTCTGTTTTGTTTCTGTGCACAGCACTGAGATGGCTCAGTGATTTTGCCTGATTTCTGTGCAAACTGAGATGTGAAAAGGAAAGTCTCTCATTTTTCTCACCCCACAAGATGGGGCAAGATTTACTTTTGCAGCGTTCTCCTTGGAAAACTTGCAGAAGTGTTCCCCAAGCACTTTTGGCAGGTTTCAATTTAAATGTGGGCACCTGGTTTCCTGTGTGCTTGTCCTGGGTTGACTTCCCAAAATTTGCCCTGAACCAAAATTTTTCTCTCCAAAATTTGCCCTGAACCAAGACAGTGCTGAACATCTCTGAGGTCATGCTTTGTACTGATGTTAAAGAATTCAGGAAAGCTCCCACAAGAACATTCTTGTATGTTCTCTGGTAATCCAGGGGTAAAGAAACAGGGAAAAGTAGGAAGCCCTGATCTTTTGGGTTCCTCTAAGGCAAATCACCAAAAATCTGGAAGGAGATCTTTTACTGCAGCCTCACAAATTGCTATGGCCTGATTTGAGATATCAGGGCTTCTTATTCAGTCCTGTTCCTTCACCCCTGGTTTATGGCAACTTGCAAGGCTGTACTTGTGGGGGCATCCAAAATTTAACTCTTGGGAACACAGAAGCTCAGAAGAATCCTTCAGCAGATTCCTGACACCACATACTCTGTTTATGGGACCTAGGCCAGGCTTCTGCAGTGGTACCCATGGTTTATTTCAGCTCTCAGCTGATTTATATTCACCCCCAGAAAATGGGAACCTGAATGGTTCTCTCTGCCACACAAGGATCTCCCTAGGAGTGATCCCAGACCAGGCAGAAGCAGAGCTCTGAGGCTGAGCTGTTCCAAACTGATTGGAATTACAAGCCCAGTTGAGATTATGGATCACCAAACCAGTGTTTGCTTCACTTTAAAAAATTACTTCTCTGCTTGATTCACACTGAGGAAGGGAAATGGATTGCCACAAAAATGATTTCCTGAAGTTTCCTTTCAATGGTCTGACTTGTGAGTGGTTAATGAGGCTTGGCTGATCAATACAGATTTTCCTTGTGGAGAAATTAATTCTTCCCTATTTGTATTGGAACAACAGGCATTGCACTTCCCATAGATCACTTGGATATAAAATCAATTATTTAGTCCACTCCTGTAGGAAATAAAATTTTTTATTTGCTTGTGTTCTCCTTGTCACTGTCACTGGGCAATTGTTTTCAGCTAAAAGTGCACTTAATGAGGCTGTAGTGAGTGTAAAGACTCTGACAGATCTATTAACTGCAGAGATTGTTATAAAGTCCCTTTTTCTGCTTCTTGTGAAAGCCAAAACACAGCCCCAGTGTGGCATCCCAGCAGGCAAACTCAAGAATGCAAAGAAGACCTCAGTAAAGCCGTGAAATCTTGTATTTTTACTGATCAAACCACACCATGTGTTCCAAAGGGAAAAAATACTGCTCTGATTTTCTATAAAACATCATGCCAGTGGTAAACCTTGTGACTGAAAGCACATGACAAAGCACTGGTGGTATCACAAGGGTCAGGATTCAGCACTCATTTGTCAGCAAAACTTCAATCTTCAAGCACAAAGTTGTCTGTGATGTGAAGGGAACCACTTTGGTATGAAATCCTTCATTCAAGTACCTCATCCTCCACAATGTTTAACGCCTCATTACAACTCTGATTATGTATGAACTGAATTCTGGCTACTTTTTAACCATTCCTGGTGAGAAAAAATCTTAAAAATGTACACAGGGTCAGTTGTTTTGTAATCACAGGGCGAATTCTTACCCTTGAATAATTGCCCTCAGAGTTCCTGCATCCTCCTGCAGCATCTGGAGGTGCAGAGGTTAACTGAGGGTCCAACAGCTCCTTAGAGGTGCAAGGGGACAACTCCCTGGCCATGGCATTGCTGTGGCACAAGGTGCTGCTTCAGGTCTTTCCCTCAGGATATGCAAGCACCAGGCAAGGGAGCAGAGGAATTCCATCACCAGTTGTCTTGGTTTGAAAAGCCAGGTGTCTGCTAAGGAAGGCAAGAGCCTCCACTGAAATGGGAAATTAAAACCCTCTCCCTCTGAATTATTATTACAGTTTTGAAATTAAGGGACTCTCAGGCAAAGATGTGGGAATAGGAATGACAGTTCTTTACTGGGAAAATTAAAAATACAAATGCAATAGTACAAACAAACAAACAAACAAAAAAAACACTGCCAGAGTGAGAGCAGTCCCTGCCCCCTGTGTGTCAGGGGGTGTCCCAGCCCCATCCCAGGGGGGCTCAGCCCTCCTGCAGTGCCAGCTGTGGCTCTGCTGCAGCAGGGATCCTGCACAAGGGGGGAGTTTTCCTCTGCAGCTCCAGGGCTGCTGCAGATGGGCCTGGGCTCCCTCTGGCAGTGCAGGGCAGCAGAAAGCTGCTCCTCTGGCAATGCAGGGGGCAAAGGCTGCTGTGCTGTGCCAGGCTCAGATTGGATCCAGGTAGGAATGCTTGGCTCCTCCCCTGGGCGGAGCATCTCCCCATGGGATGCTGGGATTGGATCAGCCCTGCAGGGACACTCAGTGGCCATGGACAGCAGAGATCTCGTGGAGGGAGGGTTGGCTGTGGGAGAGAGAAAGGAAAAACTGCCCCAGGAACAGCAGAGAACTGCCCCAGCTCTGACAGATGGCAATGGAACACACAGCCCCATTTCCAGCCTAAGACACCAGTTTAAAATTGTAGAATCATGGAATAGTTTGGGTTGGAAGGAATTTAAATCCCATCCAGTGCCACCCCTGCCATGGCAGGGACACCTTCCACTGTCCCAGGCTGCTCCAGCCCCAGTGCCCAACCTGGCCTTGGGCAATGCCAGGGATCCAGGGGCAGCCCCAGCTGCTCTGGGCACTCTGTGCCGGGGGGCCTGCCCACCCTGCCAGGGAACAATTCCTGCCCAATATCCCATCTAAACCTACTCTCCATTCTTCCATGCTCCATCACTCCATCCCTTGTCCCCAGTCCCTCCCCAGCTCTCCTGGAGCCCCTTCAGGCACTGGAAGGGGCTCTGAGCTCTCCCTGGAGACTCTTCCACGCTGAACCATCCCAGCTCTCCCAGCCTGGCTCCAGCACAGAGGTGTTCCACCCCTCTGATCCTATTAGTAGCCCTCCTGTAACTGCAGTGGAGTGATTATTTAATTTGACAGTTTTCAAACTGTACATCCTGTAACCTTTAGCAAAAATCCCCAAGACCTGCCTGTCATGCTGAGGTCCTGGAAATGTCTCTTAAATAACCTCAGAAATAATTGGAAAGTGCAGAATTATAGTTTGCACAAAGAAAAAAAAATAAAATTAGGGTATAGTGATCAGATTTTCTCAGTGTCAACATGAACATCAAGGTCAGAAAACTGAGCCAAACATCCTCAGCTATCTTTTAATACAAGGGCCTTTTTTTTTTTTTCTGTAGTGCTGCCACAGCAAAACAGATGCTAGAAATTCTCACTCCAAAACTCTTTGCTTTTCATCCAGTTTTAAAGCTGTGGTGAGGTTCCAAGTTAAACTCACAAAGGAGAAAGAAATATGCTGGTGTTTGCATTGTAATATGAATTTTCCATTGAAGATGTGGTTGAATTAGCAGTTCATTTTTAACTATTGCTTTAATTTGCTCCTTGTGGTCCAACTCTTCTTTGTCTTTCCTCTCTATAAAAGTCATGCCTCAGTCCTGTGTGCCTTTTGAGACAACTCAAAGGTATAAAATTTTTAAAGGGAAGGGGAATTGTCTAATTAAACATCTGTAAAGTGGCTGTTGAGCTCCATTTGTGTGGAGTAAAAACAAATAGGAGAAAATGTGAAGGAATGTGCTGCTGATTGAAAGTGGACACACTCACCTTGTTCTCACCCATGGGCAGGAATATTAAGGTTGGAAGGGACTCCAAGTCTAGACATCCATTATGGGTTTTGTATTTTCATTATAGACATCCATTATAGGTTTTGTATTTTCATTACAGACGTCCATTTATAGGTTTTGTATTTTCAGCCCCTCTTTTAACTCATGCCTGGAGTGACTGGTGTATGTTCACACACTGGGACATTTAAAGCAAAGCAGAAAGAAACATTTTTTCCTCCCTTTTCCCCTCCTTAGCACATGGAAAAGAAAGAGAATTGTGTGTTTTTTCATTTATAAACTTGTTTTAGTGACCTCCCAGGGGCTGTGTTTTAGGGCTTCTGCTCTGGGCTTCCAAATCCTGGGAAGCACAAACCCAATTGGACATTTTGAATTGTGGATCTTTTTCAAGGAGCTCATTCATAAGAAACTCAAGGCTGGTGACCCTTCTTTAGCTGGACAGTCACTGCTGAATTTTAATCTTAATGCCAGCGTTGGCCACTTGGAATTTGTGAGAGGGAGAAATGCAACCCATGATTCTTTTTTTTTAGTGGAAAACCAGAGAGATTTAAGCATCCTGGAAAGAAGGACAAATGCAACAATGATCGGTTTTTTTAGTGGAAAACAAGAGAGGTTTAAGCATCAAAGCTGGCAGGAGGAAACACAGAAAGGAGGCAGCAGGCTGAGACTCTCGAAGCTCTGCAGAAAAGATGGAGTTAAGCTCCAGAGCAAGGCTGTGGGTTTGGAAAAACTGGGAGCAAAGTTGGCTTTTCCTCTTTGCAATAGTGATTGTCTGCCTCTGCAGAACAGGAGACAAACTTCCAAGCTGCCTTATCCCAGGAAAAGCTACCATGGACATCCTGAGAGCCAAGGAAACTGCAGGAAGCTCAGGTGCTCTGTGCCGACCCCGGGGAAATCAAATTTCAGCTGCATTTAGTGAGGATGGGGCTCTTTAGAAACAGCAGCTGGTGTTGGAGACTCAGTGAAAGCTCCAGCAAACCTTGAAAAAATCCCAAAACATCCAGAGGATGCTTTCCTTGGCTGTGGGAATGGTGCTAGACAGGAACTCACTGAGCAAGACTCTCTAGTGATGCCTGGATAAAGCTGCCTGGGGGTTCTGTTTTCCTTGCCTCAGGCAGCACCAGAGGGAGCCCAGATGAAGCTGTCTGGGTGGTTTGACTGGGTGTTTTCACAGGTTTGGGTTCTTTTCAGCTCCACTTACAGTCTGCATTTCACAGATGTTTAAAAGTTTCCTGCAATCTGCAATGCTGCTTCTTCTGGGAGCTTTCTTCCCAAAGCTGTGCACACTCAGGAAGCTTTCCTTAACTCCATCGCACTGGAGATTTTAAAGGATTCCTGAATTCAGAATTTGCTTTTTCCCTTTCCTCAGTGTGCAATTGCCAAAGAGGAGCATGAAGGAAGTCAGACTACCCTTGTACCATGAGTACAGAAGTGAACAAGCTTTTAACACTCTTTAATATCTTTTTAATTGTTTTTAACAACATTTTTCCAGCCACTCCTGCCACAACATTTAACCTAAAAAGAAGCAAAACAATCCTTGAAAAATGTATGAAAACAGAACACAGTGCAGCAACTTCTGAGGTGACAAATATCATTGCCAGCTTAAAAATAAGTGTTTCTAAATAAACATCTGCTGCCTTTTCTATCATCTGTTCCAAGGAATGAAAGTTTCTGCATTTATAACTGCATCAACAGGTGTACATGGCCCTAACAAAATACAGCCTATTTGCTTTTAAAACATAATCCATATTTCTGATTCATGTGAATACTACCCAAGTCCATTACATCTTAATTTAAATTGGGTCAATTATACTTCCCTAACTAAAATAAAAATTGGTATCAAAAATGTCAAATAACCTTGGCCACTCAGAACCACCTCAGAACCTCTAATTCAGCATCCCCTTTTTAGGTGTCTCAAGAGTTAGAAAGGAGATTTTCAAGAGCTTTTTCTGATGGATATCCCCAATTTCTGGGACTGGAGAAGTGTTGAAGGCTGGCCACTCTCATGGCAGAGCCTCTTCAGCTGCATTTCCTACCCAGGAATCCTCCTCTGGTCCTTGCAGTCCATAGGTTCAGCTCCCAGCCCTCTATTTTATTTTATTTTATTTTATTTTATTTTATTTTATTTTATTTTATTTTATTTTATTTTAAAATTATTTTTCATTAATTGTTGTTGTTATTATTATCTTATTATTTTTATTATTTTTAATGATTCTTATTATTCTTATTTTTATTTATTTTTATTATTTTTCTATATTATATTATATTATATTATATTATATTATATTATATTATATTATATTATATTATATTATATTATATTATATTTTAAATTATTTTTCTATTTTTAATTTTTTAATTTTATTTTTGTGCCCTTAAAAAGCTGAACTCAATTATGTTTTGTTCCGGTGCAGCTCTATATACGAATGATCACAAACTGTTCCTGCTTCCACCAGGAGCAAACTGTGCCTTCATGCCTGGTGATTTTGACATTTTTGGACTGCAAATGAGCAGAGCTGCTCTCAGGGACTCCGGCCAAAGTGGAGAGAAAAGCTCAAGGCTTCAGAGCTGTAGATTTTCAACCAATTAAGCTCCTGATTCAGCATCCAATTTCAGCAGGTATTTCATGTGCACTTCATGCATCTCCTTGTTGAACAAGAGGAAAAGCTTGTGACTCTCTCCAGTGAAGCTCCACTAAAAATCTCACAGATATCAATTTGAATTCAAGCACTATTTTTTGCTGTAACTATTAGATCTGGACTAGTCATGATTATGATCTTAATATTTTAGTGAATTCACGGCTTTATTGCTACATGAGGTGCACTTTGCCATAAACAGGATTTTAAGAGCAACTTTGTCAGCTTTGCAGATCTGAGTCTTTTACAGCCAGCATTTAAATCAAGAGAAATAAGAGCTGTGAATTTAAATGAGTTTCAAGTTTAATGGGAACCAAATGGACATAAATATATATAAATATATATAAAAACACACGTTTGGGGATAAATGTTCCCTTGAAATGTCCAGTTAGAAATCCAATGGTGCATGAGATGGGGCAGGGTTCATTTCCTGAATGGTTCTCGGTGCACTGAACCCATTCACAGGGACTTGTTTTGATCAGATTTTCCTCCCCACATCTTTTATATAATTGAAAACTTGCTCTGTCTAAACTCAGTCTTCTTTTCCATAACACTAACACCTAATTCACACCAATTCTCTCTCATTTTTATCTCCCTGATATTTTTAAGCACTCTTTGACTGGTCCTATCCTTCCTGACGGTGCAGTACCCCAGGTAGAAAGGAATAGGTTGGTTTTTCCTGGTGGTCTTAGAGGAATTTTCCAGGTAATGACAAAATAAGGGCAAAATCAAAGTTGGTACTAGACAAGGAAGGAAGGAAGGGGCGGAAGGAAGGAAGGGGCGGAAGGAAGGAAATTAGGAAAGAAGGAAGGAAGGAAGGAAGGAAGAAAAAGAAAGAAAGAAAGAAAGAAAGAAAGAAAGAAAGAAAGAAAGAAAGAAAGAAAGAAAGAAAGAAAGAAAGAAAGAAAGAAAGAAAGAAAGAAAGAAAGAAAGAAAGAAAGAAAAGAGGTAAAATTAACTAGGGGAGGGTTTTTTTCCCTGTGAAAATCAGCAATTAAAAAAAATAACATGTAACCTATTAATTAAATAAATAATATTAAATATTCAGATTATAAATGAAAAAGGAAACACAAGCAGTCTCTGACAATGCATTCAGTGAGTTTTGCTCCAAACCATCCCAGGGTAGTTGCAATTGAAAAGGCTGAATTTTGGTGATTCCTCCTCTGTTTAGAAATGGAGAGTCAGCAGTTTGATTTATAACAATAAATTACTTCAGAGCTTGAGCAGCATTCCACTTGCTGTGGAGTATGTGCAGCATTCTGGCAAGCAGTGAACACAAAATTCTTACGTTTTGCCAAAGTTTAAAACACATCAAGAGTGAAGTGATTGGAAAGATGTTTGTGTTTTAAAATTCAGTGTCAAGTTGCTATTTTAATCTTACAAGCAGGTTAAAATTCAGAGCCTATGTTTGAGGAGAAATCAGCATTAGAATTTTTATATGAGCTGCTCAATGGTTAAATCTGACAAGAAATGGGAAATTTAAAACATGAGCCAAAAGAAGAGAAAATGGGAAATTTAAAACATGAGCCAAAAGAAGAGACTTATGAGACAAGGGGCCTCTCCAAGTGTCACTTCAGACAGAACAGCCGAGTCTCCACAAAGGCAGAAAGCCAAAATTTGGAGCTTTGTTAATGTTAATAAAACAATCAGCCTGATTTGTGATTAACTAACTGAGGGCTGAGGCCTCTGAGTTCAGCAGGGAGGGATGTGCTTATGAAACAGTTATCTTTTGGCACGGCTGTTTTTGATTTCACAAGGCTGGGGGAGAGGGGGGATAATTGCCTCACAAAGTGCTGGCTAAGCTCCTGCAAGTTCACCCTGACAGCTCCAAGAGCCAGCATGGAACAGACAATTAATGCCTGGAAAACTGAACCTCGTCAGTGCCACAGAGAGACCCCAGAGGGACGTGGGATGGGACCAGGAGCTCTTAGGGAGATCTCAGCTCCCTGCTTGTGCCAGGGGGAACAGGAACAGATTTCCCAGAGCAGATGTGGCTGCCCCTGGATCCCTGGAATGCCCAAGGCCAGGTTGGACACTGGGGCTTGGAGCAGCCTGAGACAGTGGAAGGTGTCCCTGCCCCTGGAACTGGATGAATTTTTATGTCCCTTTGTCAAATACAAGCTGTGGCTGGGGCTGTGTGTTCCATCCCCACCTGTCAGAGCTGGGGCAGTTCTCTGCTGTTCCTGGGACAGTTTTTCCTTTCTCTCTCCCACAGCCAACCCTCCCTCCACGAGATCTCTGCTGTCCATGGCCGCTAAGTGTCCCTGCAGGGCTGAGCCAATCCCAGCATCCCATGGGGAGATGCTCCGCCCAGGGGAGGAGCCAAGCATTCCTACCTGGATCCAATCTGAGCCTGGCACAGCACAGCAGCCTTTGCCCCCTGCATTGCCAGAGGAGCAGCTTTCTGCTGCCCTGCACTGCCAGAGGGAGCCCAGGCCCATCTGCAGCAGCCCTGGAGCTGCAGAGGAAAACTCCCCCCTTGTGCAGGATCCCTGCTGCAGCAGAGCCACAGCTGGCACTGCAGGAGGGCTGAGCCCCCCTGGGATGGGGCTGGGACACCCCCTGACACACAGGGCACAGGGCACGGTCTGACTCTGGCAGGGCTGG
Organism: Zonotrichia albicollis; assembly: GCF_047830755.1. NCBI lineage: Eukaryota > Metazoa > Chordata > Aves > Passeriformes > Passerellidae > Zonotrichia > Zonotrichia albicollis. The sequence goes on along the minus strand of NC_133820.1, from coordinate 14,405,592 downwards.
TTTGTATTACTGCATTTATTTTTATTTTCTTTTCAAATAAAGAACTGTTCTTCCTATTCCCATATCTTTGCCTGACAGCACCTTAATTTCAAAATTATAATAATTCAGAGGGAAGGGGTTTACAATTTCCATTTCAGGGGAGGCTCCTGCCTTCCTTAGCAAACACCTGTCTGTTCAAACCAAGACACTCTTCCAGCCCAAAAAATTCCATGATTCCATGAGAGAGAGCTGTTCCCCTCCCAGTCAAATTCTGAACACCAAAGTCAGCACTTGCTCTAAGCCAGAAGGTACCAGGGAATGTTGTATATCAGCCTGAGATTTTTTAAGGCCAGCTACATTTACATGGAAGAATCTGTATGGTGTTTCTGGAACACGGCCATTCATTAAGTTGTATTTCATAATTATATTTTTAAATGAAATAATTGGCATTTCTTTTTCTGCTAGCTCCAAGATAATAGATAGAAGATTCTTTTATACATAAGAATTCTGGGCAAAGCAAGAATTTGAGTGTAATCTCAAAATTAGAAGGATTTTTTTCATAACTCACACTTAAATATCTCCAGCACTGCCAACTCTACACCTGTCAGACAAAGAATTGGAAATTTATTTCCTCTTCCGTGAAAAAAACATGACATTTTAGTCTCCTTAATACAAAATCAGATTCTACAGTCCTAGTTATTACCAGTTCTTTACGATCACAATCTAGAATATGTTCAGTAACAAAAATAGAGAGATCCCATACTGAAAGTTTACATATTCCTGGTGGATCAGGACAGTTGGATTTTTGGCAGGGGAGTGTGGTATCCTACCCCAAAACTGGAATTGTGCTTTGTGGAATACACTCCTGTTGTCATTCTTTAAGGTGTAGAAACCACCAAGCAGGAAATCATATTTTAGAGCAATAGTTTTGCTACTAAAATAAAGAAGACACTGTCTGTTTCCTTCTTTTTTTCTTAATTTTTCACAGAAATTGTGGTTTTCACCTTAAACTAGACTGGCTCTTCTTCCACCAAAGGGTATATTTAATTATTTACTATAGAAAATGCCACAGGTCAATCAGAGATTGGGATATAAGTGTCTTTGATTCTGTGTACCAGGAGAGCTGGTTGGGAATTGTCTACTGACATCATATTTTATGGGGAAAACTTAATTTGACCAGGGTTTTCTGATTTCCAAAATAACCATCCCAAATAAAATATTTCATTGTGGTTGAACTTGAGCTATTGGCCACAATAATTTCTAAAACAGTGTTTAAATTATTATATTTATGGTATTAACATAATATTATGTTAACATATATTTATGTTATTTTTATATATTTAGATTTTCTATTATTTATATAATTTAAATTATTATATTTATATTATATTATTAAAATAGTATTTTCATTATTTTTGTAATAACAGAGACTGCAAACACTAAAACCATACTTGTACCAGCTGTTTGCCAATCCAGGGCAGATAATACCACACTTATTAATATCAATTTAATAATACCCATCATTAACACCTAATAAAAACACTATTACAATAATCCACATTCATAACATCTCAATAACATCCAAAGAAACAGCTTTCCCTTTCCAAGCCCATCAGGAGCTATTGACAGGCTGTGTTTTCCTTATAGATATCCTAAATTTTGCTTCTGCCCCTCCACTCCTGCAGCCTCTCCCAGCCTCCTCACTGCCTCTCATTTTTTGTAGGTTCCAGCCTCTCCAAGAGGCTCCATCCCCTCTGTGTCCCTGCCTGCAGCTTTTACAGTCCTTCCTCACAACTTTCCTCAAAAATTTGTTACTCCATCGTTTTTGTCCATGTGTTGATATTTCCTGGAGTAGCCCTGTGAAAATTTGTGATCTTTCTTTCTTTCTTTCTTTCTTTCTTTCTTTCTTTCTTTCTTTCTTCCTTCCTTCCTTCCTTCCTTCCTTCCTTCCTTCCTTCCTTCCTTCCTTCCTCTCTTTCTCTCTTTCTCTCTTTCTTTCCTTTCTTTCCTTTCTTTCCTTTCTTTCTTCCTTTCTCTCTTTCTCTCTTTCTCTCTTTCTCTCTCTCTTTCTTTCTTTCTTTCTTTCTTTCTTTCTTTCTTTCTTCTTCCTTCCTTCCTTCCTTCCTTCCTTCCTTCCTTCCTTCCTTCCTTCCGCCACTTCCTTCCTTCCTTCCGCCACTTCCTTCCGCCACTTCCTTCCGCCACTTCCTTCCTTCCTTCCGCCACTTCCTTCCTTCCGCCACTTCCTTCCGCCACTTCCTTCCGCCACTTCCTTCCGCCACTTCCTTCCGCCACTTCCTTCCTTCCGCCACTTCCTTCCTTCCTTTCTCTCTTTCTCTCTTTCTCTCTTTCTCTCTTTCTCTCTCTTCTCTCTCTTTCTCTCTTTCTCTCTTTCTTTCTCTCTCTTTCGTGCTCTCTCTCTTCCTTTCCTTTCCTTTCCTTTCCTTTCCTTTCCTTTCCTTTCCTTTCCTTTCCTTTCCTTTCCTTTCCTTTCCTTTCCTTTCCTTTCCTTTCCTTTCCGCACCTTTCCGCACCTTTCCGCACCTTTCCGCACCTTTCCGCACCTTTCTTTTCCGCACCTTTCCTTTCCTTTCCTTTCCTTTCCTTTCCTTTCCTTTCCTTTCCTTTCCTTTCCTTTCCTTTCCTTTCCTTTCCTTTCCTTTCCTTTCCTTTCCTTTCCTTTCCTTTCCTTTCCTTTCCTTTCCTTTCCTTTCCTTTCCTTTCCTTTCCGCACCTTTCCTTTCCTTTCCTTTCCGCACCTTTCCTTTCCGCACCTTTCCTTTCCGCACCTTTCCTTTCCGCACCTTCCCTTTCCTTTCCGCACCTTCCCTTCCCTTCCCTTCCCTTCCCTTCCCTTCCCTTCCCTTCCCTTCCCTTCCCTTCCCTTCCCTTCCCTTCCCTTCCCTTCCCTCCCCTCCCCTCCCCTCCCCTCCCCTCCCCTCCCCTCCCCTCCCCTCCCCTCCCCTCCCCTCCCCTCCCCTCCCCTCCCCTCCCCTCCCCTCCCCTCCCCTCCCCTTCCCTTCCCTTCCCTTCCCTTCCCTTCCCTTCCCTTCCCTTCCCTTCCCTTCCCTTCCCTTCCCTTCCCTTCCCTTCCCTTCCCTTCCCTTCCCTTCCCTTCCCTTCCCTTCCCTTCCCTTCCCCCCTTTTCCTTTTCCTTGTTTTCCTTTTCTTTTTCCTTTTCTTTCCCCCCTTTCCCCACACCAGCCTTGCTGCATCTATGCCATCTTCTGGATGTTCCGTGAATCTTTCTTATCCTCAGCACGTTGTGAGCAATGTGCAAATCTCTTTAGCAAACGCTCCCATTTCCTGATCGCTGATACCGAGAGAGGGACGAGGTTTGGGGCCAGGGTCACAGCTTCAGATGCGTTTCCTTTGTTTACTGCCTGCACACCAGGAAAAGGCTTTGCTCTCTTGCTCTGTGAACTGTCCCTTCCCTGCTAAGAATAGCTATGGAATGTGGCAAAAAATTCCCTTTCAACATGGAAGTGACTTTCACTCAGTTGAGAGTTTATTAAATGCATTTATTTTTATGCACTGAAGACCTGTTTACAATTTTTTCCCCTTTTGTTTTCTCTTGTTGCAAAACATAGAAGTGATAATTTCCTTTCCAATATTTTCTCACTTTTTTTGCCTGGGTTTCATGCCACTGTTTCATCAACATCTACAAATAGCTTTCTTTCAGCTGTTGCACAACAATTGTCCCTGAATGATGCACACTAGGATTTTTCTGGGTGATGAATAAACATCCTCATTTTTAGCCATTTTTCTACTATTATTTACACATAAATTTGAATTAAAATAATATATTGGGTTTTTTGAGGAAAGCTAGAGTCCTTCAACAGTTCCCTTTGTATGGAGCCCGAAATTACTGAGACTTCCATCACAGAATTAATGCTTTCTTACATATTTAAATGTTAGCAACATGCTTAATTGACTTGTGAAATCACAGCCTGGATAGCAAAGACTCAGGGAGATAATCTCAGCTTTAATCACAGAGACAATGGAGAATACTCATTACTTAAGGTTTACAGCTAATCTCCTCATTTGTCTAAAGAAGTGCAAATAATTCATTGGAAAACCAGAGAAACAGGAGGATGATTCATTATTTTAAATGCTGCTTTAACCAGGCAATTCTGGACTAATCAATGAGGCTGGGCTGCTGGGTAATAATTGCTGGATTTTAAAGAGAAACACTAAACAAATTGTTCTTAGAAATCAGTATCACAATTACCACAAGGCAAGATTTCTTATGAACCCAGAGATCTCAGATATTCAAGAATAAACATATTAAGAATTCAAACTTTCATTGCCTGAAAGCAACTACAGTAATTTATTGTTCAATGCTACTTCCATAGACTGATAGTTCTTAAAGTCAGTTGAAAAAATAATAATTTTTATTCCATCATTGATTTAGATTATGGCCAGGAAAGAAAATGTTGAAATTCCTTAATGAGAGCTGTGCTTTCCCACAGATTGGAGAAAGTAGAAAGCACAGAGATATTCCATTTCCATCCCACTTTTGGAGGTGAAGGATTTCCACCCTCAGAGAGCAGAAACTTCCGAACAGCCAGAAAAAACTTTCCCTGGAAGGAGCTGTGGTCTCTCACATTGTGCTAATTCCTTGTAATGAGGACCTTGGCCAGGCTGACAGAAATCAGGAGGGGAGAAATTCAGATGTTCTGGCTGCTCTTCCCAGCATGCACAGCTCCAACTGTCACGGACATCTTTTAAGAAAAATCCTTTCCTTAGGATTTTTTCTCCTGAGAAGCTGAGAGGCCTCAGAAATGAAATGTTAACAATGACTATCTGCTGCTGTGGAACACAACAGGTGCATCTGTGATTGGTCTCATGTGGTTGTTTCTAATCAATGGCCAGTCACAGTCAGCTGGCTCAGACTCTCTGGTCAGTCACAAGATTTTATTATCATTTCCCTTCTATTCCTTTCAATCCTTCTGATGAAATCGTTTCTTCTATTCTTTTAGTATAGTTTTAGTATATCTTTTAATATAATATATACCATAGAATAATAAATCAGCCTTCTGAAACATGGAGTCAAGATTCTCATCTCTTCCCTCGTCCTGGGACCCCTGGGAACACCACCACATCCAACCACGCCAGATCCCTCCCTGAGCAACTCCCGCTTGCATCTCATGGTATGAGGAGCAAAAAAATGGGTTTTGCATAAGGTACATCACCTGTAAACCAGAGAGATTGCTAAATCTGTTCCAAGGCCTGAGCTCCCTTTCCATGGGCAAATTGCTGCTGCTGTCCCAGCTGAGCCTGCCCTGGCCCAGCCTGAGGCCGCTCCCTCTGCTCCTGTCCCTGTTCCCTGCGAGCAGAGCCCGACCCCCCGGCTGTGCCCTCCTGGCAGGGCCTTGTGCAGAGCCACGAGGGCCCCTGAGCCTCCTTTGCTCCAGCCCCAGCCCCTTCCAGCTCCCTCAGCCCCTCCTGGGGCTCCAGCCCCTGCCCAGCTCCGTTCCCTGCCCTGGACACGCTCCAGCCCCTCCAGGGCTCTCCTGTAGGAGCAGAACTGGGCCCAGCCCTGGAGGGGTCTCTCAGAGCCAGCACAGAGGGACAATCCCTGCCCTGCTCCTGCTGCACACACAATTCCTCATCCTGCCCAGATCCAAAGAGATGGGAGAATGAAGATAAAAGTTTCTGGCTGTAGCAGACACATTCAGGATTTCAAACCCACTGAAAATCCCCAATTTAACTGTCTGGAAACTGCAGATGGAGAGAACAAACAGAGGTTAAGGCCAACATTTCTGAAGCTTCTCCTTCTTTTTTCGTTCTCATTATTCTTTGAGCTCGTGTTTGGGGTCACATGCAAGGGATATAGAGAGAAAAGCAGAATTCAGTCATTTTGAAAAGGGCTGAACCTCCAGCCTTCATTTACAGATCCGTGTTTCTCTGGAGATCAGACAGCTCCATGGCTATTTTGGAAAGGTGAAGCATGAGCCATCCTAGCAAAGTGCAAGGAAGGTGAGCTGGCAATTTCCCCTCACAGCCCATACCTGACTGGGATTTATCTTACCTAAAATTTCTAATTAACTGCATAAATGAGTGACCTTTGCTTTCTGCAGAGGCAATGTGGACAGGGAACTGCAAGGGGCAATTAACTCCACCTAATTAAGATGTGTACTCCAGTGGGAGATCACCAGCTTGGTCTAGAAACTTATTTGGTGTTTGGCAAAAATTGCATGGAATGGAGCCTACCTTGTGGAGATTTCTAGAGGTTTTTCTAGAAAATTCCTAGAGATTTTAATGGTTTGAAAGATAAAATTGAGAAAAGGATAAATGTTGGTGCAGAGCAGGAAATTTGTTGCACATACAGAGAAATCTGGAGATCTCAAAGAGAGTGAACTCCCCCCTTCTTCCCTGTGAGACAGAAATGGGAAAGGGGGCTGAAGATTCATAAAAACAAGCTTAGGGTAACTCTTAAAAAATGCTAATCCCTCTGCTTTTATAAACATAATTGTATATTATCTTTACCTAAAGTGAAACGGTCCCAATTAGAAACCCACTATTAAGATTTGTGTTCCTCTAAGAGTAAGAACAATCCAGCGCACTCAAAAATGTGTCACAATATTCCATAAACTTCCCTTTCAATATCCACCCCTCTGCACTGTTCTGTAAAAAAAAATCTCTAATCTAATGATCTGGACCAGATATTTATGCTGGGTGCTGCTCCCAAATCCACTTTGTGTTGCTAACAGATTATTTCTGTCTAAGTAATGGGGCTCCCTCTTGTTTGCTGCTCACTCATTATTCTCCAGTAATTAATGTTAAACCCACAGGCTTCTGAGTGATTTGCAGAAAAGTGTTACAATCCCCTGATTCCCCTCTTATTTTCAGTCTCCATTAAAAAGCAGCTATCTGGAGCATGATCCATGCTTTTAAGATCCATGCAGCAGGAATCACTTTGATCACGCTGATTAAACACAGAAATTTGGGTGTCTTGCCCAGGTTCCCACAGTGAGGGCTGGATCCTGTCAGGATTTAGGCATGTCCTCACAGGCACTGCAGTCACATAAAGCAGCAGCTGTGCTGAGGTAAAGGCTCAACCCAATTTAATTTTTCTCTTAGCCTAAAATGCCCAGAGCACTGGCAGACTCTGGCAGAGAGGAGAAGTGAAATATGTGTGAGTGAGGAGCAAAGACTCCCCTCATAGGAAGGTCTGGATTTGTCTCTGCTCAACCAAAGAGATCAAAGTTAAGCAGATGCTGTTCTGTAAAAAACCAAAAATGCACAAAAAGGTTTCTTGATCCAGTGAAAAGATTTGGCATTGTGCAGGAAGACAGCTCCTGACTCGGGTTCCTCATTGCTCTGCTCCTCAGAGAACAATTTATGTCAAAGCATTCACCTTGTTTTATATCAAAATTGATTGGATTACACAAATTCCCCTGCCAGAGAAGCTGACACAACGTTAAATTCAAAAAACTTTTGTGGAGGTGTTTGCAGGGGACCCAGGATGAGGGAAGAGATGAGAATCTTGACTCCATGTTTTAGAAGGCTGATTTATTATTTTATGATGTATGTTATATTAAAAGAAAATGATATATTATAACTATACTAAAAGAATAGAAGAAAGGATTTCATCAGAAGGCTTGAAAGGAATAGAAAAGAAAGGAATGATAAAATCTTGTGATTGACCAAAGAGTCTGAGACAGCTGGGCTGTGATTGGTCATCAAGTAGAAACAACTCACATAGACCAATCAAAGATGCACCTGTTGCATTCCACAGCAGCAGATAATTAATTTTTTCTTTTCCTCTGAGGCTTCTCAGCTCCTCAGGAGGAAAAATCCTAACTAAAGTATTTTTCAGAAAAATATGTCTGTGACTCACTTTGATAACAAACCAATTCTCATCTTCATAAGTGGCAAGAGCAGCTCTACACATAGCAAGTTTGGTCAAAAATTGCCAATTTCCGGGAGCAAAGATGGGATTTAAAGTTCACATTCATTGTGCCCTTTTCCCAGAAATTGAATATTTGTGTGTATAAAACACTTTGTACATGTTGATAAATTTCATGTGCCCAGGACTATTCTTTGTCAGAGACCAGTCACATTCATCCTAAAGAACTCTAAGCCTCTCAATAAATATATTATTTATCAGGAACTAAGAGATTTTGAAGAGTCCTATCTGTCTGAGACTGAAACTATATTAAGGACTGCTCTAAAAGTTGTACTGAACGGGAAAAATAAATATAGCAGCTGAGAATGTTCCCTGACACCCTTTCCTTTACTGTGGCCTCTACAGAGAGACATGGTCAGTAATCTAAATAAAATACACCCCATAAATTTAATGTTATGGAAGGGTTTGCAATAAGAGATAAATATATAGAAGGAGTAACAGACTTTGTTCTGAGAGATTGTTTTCTGCCTCTTTTTTTTAGGGTGTAATTTCCTCCCAGGGATGTTTCCTTCCCATGGAAGATGGGATTCTGGCTGGATTGCACCTGCTGCAGCACACTGAAACTCCTTGACTCTTCAGCACTGATAAAAAACCAGAAATTCACCTCATCTTAGCATTTTCCAGTGTATTTTCCACCAAGATTTGCAAACCTGGCCAGATATTATGGAATAACTAGATTGTGTTTTAAATGGCTGTCCCTCCTCATTACCCAGCATGAACAGAGTAATTAATTAGCCAGGACTGCTGAGCTCCAGGTGAATTGTTCCCAGCTTGAAGTTCCACTGGTTTACTGGGATTTGGAACAAAAACCAAAAACCAGGAGTCTGCTGCTTCTTCACTAGGGGCAGACTTAAATCACAGCATATTTTATGGTGAAAAACTTAAAATGCAGGAGGAAAGAACACATGCACAGGTGAGGTTTTATTAGGACCTTCAACCATTGGGTAAGATCCAGAGAAATTCCTATTTAGCAGCTACAGGGCTAAGGCTACTGAGGACTTTTTGGCAAGGAATGGCTCTTAAAACACTGTTATTCCATTTTTTTATGGGATAAAGAGAGCCATAAATTCCACAGCCTGTGCAGAACAAGGAAAAGAAAGCAGCACCTGCACCTCCCAGTGTCCTCCTCCTTAGTTCAGAATAAAAATAATAGGAATAATTCATTCACCAAACTTGCTCCAAGCTCTCAGCAAAGCTTGGAGCAAGTCAGGTGAATGAATTATTCCTATTATTTTTATTCTGAAAGCCACCTCCTGATTCTTCTCTCCACAGCAAGTGTGAATGTCTGTGTAATCTTGTGGAGAGCAGAAAGAGTAATATTTTAGTAAAAGTAGGGGTTTTTTCCTCACTTTTTTAGTCAAATCATCTGGAGGCTGAAGAACTTGTTATTCCATGAACTCTCCCTCCTGCATTGACTTGTAGCTGGAGGATAAGATTATTTCCTACATGCATTCTCAAAAATTCATAGAAAAATCACATGGGCATAATATCCACCTTTCCTGCACAAACACACCCTGCAGTGCTGGGAAAGAGCTCAAAAGCACCAACAGGAAAATTTGCAAGGCTCAGAGCACTTATTTTTCACTGCAGCTTGGCTGAGGCCAGGACATGACCCTGCAGTGACTCTTGCATGAGGTAGGAAAAGTTGTTGTACCCCAAATGAGGGACTCCTGTGGTAATCACACATCCTCTGAACAGAGACACGTGCCTCTCCCAGGATTTCCTGTGAGAAAGCTCAGAGAAAGAATTAAAACAATTATTATCCCAATCTCTGTTTGTCAAAGGTGTTTACAAGAAGGAGTTGCCCCTTCTTGCCCAATAGGTGAGAGAAGATTCCTAAAGGCCAATCAGGTCTTAGGTCCACCATTGTTTCTATAAGAACGGTGGATTTCTAATAATAAAGTGCTTTTCATGCCTTCTGATGATGGAGTCTCTGTATCACCTTTGTCTCTCTCCAATACCCCTTTGGTGATAACTCCCACTGTTTCTTTCCGCCTGGAATTCCACCTGTGCAGCTCACCAAGGGCAGATATTCAAAAGTCAGCAGCCTCCATCACCAACACATCCATAATCAGGCAACAGTGCCCAGTTTAAAAGAGAATTTTATTTATTTTATTAGGAAACAGCACATGGTTTTGAAGGCAGTGGCATTTGGTGACAGCCCTCTGAGAATGCTAATAACAAACCTGAACCAGGCAAAGCAAAATTCTCACTTGTTGTTGATAAAATAGTCCCACATTTCTCTCACCCTCAGTTCACCACTCTTTATAAATTGTTTTTCTGCCTGGCAAACACAATCAATTTACCATGTGTTCTCCCCAGTTTATCTGTGCCCATGGAGGGGGAAAACACGAAGCACAGCAGGCAGCTGCTGGTTTGTTTGCAGCTCCAGGGCTGGCAGGATGGGAATTGCTCTGGTAATCACGGGCACAGCTCTCATCAGAGAGGAAAGGTTCCCCCTATCAAAGCCAAATCCATAAGGAAGGCTGCTGCAGTTCTGGATGCTGAGAAATTTAAACTTTCTGTACTAACAGACTCTGATTCTCTGGAGAACACTGCATTTAACCTGAAGCTGTAGAGAAGTTCCAAAATTAATTGATAGCACTGAGATTATGAGTGTGTAGTTTAATTAGAAGTGTGTAATATCACTAAGTAGAAACACAGACTTTAAAAGTTTTAGAATATAATAAAATATCTATAATTAAAAATTTTAGAACAGTAAATAGCCTTCCTTCTTCACCTTTTTCTTCAGGAGTTCAAGTAGGATTTTATAATTTATAATAAAAAAGGCATTAAATGGGAAGACTCAATACTTGCTGTGCTGCCTATATATAATTGAAAGTAAAACCTGTATTCTTTGACTCCTGTATGTTTTGTGTAGTATTTAATCACTCTTTTAATCACCCTTCCATTTTAAAGGTTCATAAACAATTTCAGTTTTACTGTCAATGTTATTATGGGTGATTTGGAGAACTGGATCCTCTTTCTGTCAGTAATTACAACATCATTTCAAATCCAGGCAGAAAAAACCACATTACGAATTTTGAGTAATTAGTTAAGTTAAAAATAAAAGTAATTGAAGTCATTTCTTAATGAAATAATTTAAACTTAAAAATCTTATATAAACATGGTTAACCATTTTATGACTTGTTAGTGAAATACAATAAAACTCACAATTTGTAATATAAATAATAACAGACATCTAAACCTAAACACAAAATACCATTGCTGCTGTATTTTTGCAGCAATATAACAACAATAATGATGTAAATTACTCCCTTACAGTTATGCCCAAAAGTTTTCCGAGGAAAAAAAAATTACATTTTTGCCTCATTATTTTTCTCCCTGCACAAAATGCTAATGATCAATTCTTAAATAAAGAAAAATATCTGAAAAATATCTTGGCCAGTTCATGGCCAGGTCAAGCATTGATCTGCCTTCAGCAGGGAAGGAGGAAGAAAGACCAGAAGAAATAACCACAGAAGGAACAAGGCAGAGCTGTATTATTGCAAAAGCAAATAAAGGAGGCTGAGGGAAGCAGTTCCTGCTGTCCAGGCAGAGAGTGAAGGATAAATAACACCTCTGCCACACAAGGAGCCTCCTGCAGGGTGAACTGCTGCAGCAAAACAAAACTCTTAACTGAAAACTGGAAAAACAACATCCAGGTCTGTCTGCTCTCGGCAATCAAGCTGCTCCAGACAGGGATATCAGCACCAGAAATCCCTCCTTTCCCACACTTTATTTCCCAAGCATTTGCTTTTCGGCTGCTGTTGACAGAGACGTGGTTGCTGATGGAAAGAGATGGGAATTGTTTTCACCTCTCTTGCAGGAAATTCTCCAAGCAGAACAGCATTAAAGTCTTTAATGTTCTTCAGTCTCTCATAGGAACAGTCCAGCATTCCCCCTGTGCCAGCTCTGGGAGCCAGGGGATGAATCCACACCAGGGAATGAGTTCTGCACTCCAAGGAGTTGGGCAGCTCCTGCAGCATCAAAATACATCCAGCTGTAGGTAATTAGGGGATCAATCAACTTAAGAACACAATGGCCAGCTTCCACAAGGAATTCACCCTCATGAGGACACAAAAATTGTTTCATTTCTGATTCCCACAGGTGGGATATCAAACCTTGGGTTTGGAACTGATGCCTCAAGTTTTAGCTTGATTTATGTCTGAAAACTGAAATTTAGGTAGCACAGATTCTGTGATGCTTTAGTGTGTACTGCTGAGCTTCATATTATGGGATGGTGAGCTCTGTGCACAGAGCAGGGAGACAAAACAATTCCTGCTCCAGCTGGGCACCAAGGACAAATGAGCCAAACCTCAGCCCAGGAGCACAAACCCCATGGGCTGGAGAGAGAAAAACAAGCAGGGTGGGACTGCCTGGGCTGAAGCTGGAATGGGACAATGAACTGCAAGGTGCAAATGGAGCAGAACTGATCCCAGGGACAGAGCCTGTGCCCGGCCATGCATTTTGGGGCCATTTTGGTTCATCTTGGGTGCAGCCCTGGCTGGGCTCTGGTGCTGCCCAAGGTGCATCCATGGAGGAGATCCTTTGGATAAATCCCTGCTTTGTTCTTTAGCTCTGTCCAGCTCTGCTCTGGGGCAGCCTGCACAAGGCATCAGGATGGAGGAGGCAGAGTTCTGCTGGACCAGGCAGCTCCCTCTGAAATGGCCTCACAGAAGAACCCACACAGGACCCCAATCCCAGCACAAGGTACCTGGAGTTCTCTCCTGGGTAAAAAGGCAGAGGCAGGACATTTCCCCCACATCCAGGTCTTTCTGCAGCTCCAGTCAGCACATTTAAGCTCTTGGCAGACAAAATGATCAGGCTTTGCTGATAATAAGAAGAGCTGCTCCAGCACTGCTTTGGGACCAGGCGCTATTTATAGATGAAGAGAAGAGCAGCAACAGGGAAAAGGAAGCAAAAAAAGGGAACTGGCTGAATGTGTGAGCAAAATTTTTCATTTTTGAATTATACATCTGCAAAGTGATCTCAGGAGCTGCGGCAGACTCACATTCTGTTCTCTGAGCATCAAGAGGTTTTAGGGACATTATAATCCCTTCATTCACAAATGTGGATTGAGATAAAGGCTAAATGTGTGGAAAATGCTCTGGATCTTCAAAGTCTTCAGGGAGTGCTGCTGCAGTGACCCTTGCTGAAGTCGTTTGATCCTGGAAATGTTGGTCCTGTTTAATGTTCAGGGATCCCATGGGAAGGGTACAGCCCACAAGACTCTCTCACCTTGGGTCCAGGAGCTGTCAGAGTAAGAATCCAGAGCAAAGCCTCTGCTGCTCTAAACTGAAGATGGAGCAGAGACTGATCTGGAGAGAGGAATGGTGACGGAACAGATGAACTCCGTGGTGCTTTGTCCCAGCTCTAGAGCCATCCTGCGGTCCCTCACCCCTCCTACATCCCTGCTGCCCACTGGGGCAAATTCTCCCCTGAGCACAAGAAGGAGCTGTGTGCCCAGCACTTGTCTTATAAATAGGTGAGAAATCTGAGGACATTCAGCCTGGAGAGGAGCCCTCACAGGCTGCAATACCTGAAAGGGCAACAGGGGAACAGGAGAGGGACAATTCATCAGGGACTGGAGTGACAGGACAAAGGGGAATGAGCTCAAACTGAAAGAGGGTAAATTTAGGTTAGATATAAGAAGGTGTTGTTACCTGGCACAGGGTGCCCAGAGCAGCTGGGGCTGCCCCTGGATCCCTGGCAGTGCCCAAGGCCAGGTTGGACATTGGGGCTTGGAGCAGCCTGCGACAGTGTGAGGCGTCCCTGTCCATCTTTACCAAAAATAAAAGAAGAAAAGTGCCATTCTGAGATACTGAAATCAGTCTCTCTTTCTCTCCACTTCAGGTTTACGGGATGGCTCCTTCCTAGCCAGCTGGAGGATCTCCACACTTCAGTCCATTTAATGAAATACACATTCACTGCCATCACCTCACCTGAGGAAATGGCATGGCTGAGCAGGACACACCTGAGAAACCTGTTCCACTTGTCAGCAGCCCAGAGGGACAAAGCAGGAGAGAACAAGTGGTGAAGGGTCTGGAGGGGAGGACACAGGAGGAACAGCTGAGGTCACTTGGTCTGCCCAGCTGGAGCAGAGGACACTGAGGGCAGAACACCCAAGGGACAGCTCTGAGCTCTGGGACAGAGTGCCCAGGGAGGGCTGGAGCTGGGCCAGGAGGGATTTAAGTTGGATTTTAGGACAATGTTCTTCCCCAGAGGGTGCTGCCACTGCCCAGGCTGCCCAGGGAATGGGCACAGCCCCGAGGCTGCCAGAGCTCCAGGAGCCTTTGGCCAGGGATGCCCAGGGTGGGATTTTGGGGCTCTGGGCAGGGACAGGAGTTGAACTCGATGATCCTGTGGGTTCCTTCCAGCTCAGGATATTCCACAATTCCTTGATGCTGTTTCTCCCTGAATTTGTGCAAGACTTTCCCCTCTCAGCCCCTTGTTTCAGGCACTCTGCCCGAGTCTGATTTCCAGCCCAACTTGCAGTTCAAGAATGAAGGACAACACAAACCTCTTTTTTTGTCTATTATTTCATTTTTTGTCCCCACGTTATCGAAGACTTTGTCACTCGTAACCCCAGTGTCACCTCACGTCGCCATGCCAGGGCTGTGTGTGGTACTGGGGGAAAGGGAGGGGTGCCAGGACCCTCCTCTCCTGCCCTGTCCCCAGCTGCTGTTCCCACTAGATGGCATCTCCGTCCCGCAAACATCCCCCAGCTCCTGCGGTGTTATCCGACCCTCCCGGAGCCACACGGCTCATGGAGCAGCGGGGTGAGAATTAAAGATGGGCAAATGTTTCATTATTGCGCATCAATTTCTGCTCCAGGATGCCACAGTCGAGTGCCACAGATCAGCATCTTCCTCTCAAACACCCCTCAGCAAAGGCTGTTAGTGCTGTAAAAGCTGTCCCAGGGACAGAGTTTGTTCTCTCACAGGGTTTGAGGGGCCTCTCAGAGCCAGCACAGAGGGACAATCCCTGCCCTGCTCCTGCTGCACACACAATTCCCCATCCAGCCCAGCTGCCAGGGGCCTCTTGCCCCCCTGGGCTCGTGTCCAGCCCCTGTCACAGCACCCCCAGGGCCTTTTCCAGTCACTTTTCAGCCAAATTTCTCCACAGAAGAAGAAATTTTTCAATAAATTATTCAATAACTTTCAATAAATTATTCAATAAATATCCTTTGAGGAACTGTGACAATGACACACCGGCACAGAGTGTGGATTTGCCAGGATTTCACCCTCAGAGAGCCCCTTAAGGTTACAAATTCAATGGATGCATTTTTCCCTTGGTGCCTAATCCATTGTATCCCTGCTGGAGGCAGCAGAAGTGCTGAGAGATTTTAGCACTGAGGTGGCAGAATACTCTTCCTCCCTCCCAGGGCTGTGGGCCTGTGGGAAGGAGCAGCAACATTTCCCATCTGTGTGGTGGCCTGGGGATCCCATCAGAAAATGACTTGTTGCAGGGTGAGCTCTGTGAAAATGTGGGTGCCTCATTTCTGGGGAAATTTCAGGGGACATTCTCAATGTGTGAGAGGTCCCCATCAGGTCACAGTCAAATTGAGGGCCTGGGGTGTGCTGGGTATCCCAGATTCTCATGGAAACCACAGCATGGAGGTGCACACAGCAAAGAGATGCCTGAGGGGACAGGATCTGCCAGAGGCATGCGGCAAACTTACAAAAAAGCCCTCAGGCTTCCAGCTCCATGTTTCAACAACTCACCTGTGGTGTTTCTTCAGGCTGTCACCTCACAGCTGAGGTTTGGGGAGATTTGTCCCTTCCCACAGGATTTTTGTTGTCACTCTCGTTACCATTTGCACCAAGGAGGATGGAGGCAGCAGGACACAATCACAGAATATTCTGAGTTGGGAGGAACCCACAGGGATCATCCAAGTCCTGAAATCAATGGAAATACCATGACATCAAATGACAGTATTCAGTATTTCAGGTCAATAATTTGTAGCCATCACCACAGTGACTTTTGTGTCTATATTGCTCTTCTCACTCAGGAGGAAAGTCACAGCTTAAGCTCCTGTTTGATCAACAGCATTATGGCATCTGTGTTATCCCTGGCATTCATTTTATTAGGGGAAATTGGTGTGTCTGAGTCCAAATTACTCAAATCCTGTAAAAACAATGTGAATCTCCATGGGGATGACATATTACCTTGTTAACACCATATCCACCTTAGTGGTGTCTTCCACTGGAAACCAAGCTAATCTAATTTCTGACACATTTTCCCAATTACAGCAGCTGCACATCCTCCAGAGGAGCACTGCAGAAGCAGATGAATTCCCCAGGCGCAAATCTGCTTTCCTTTCACCAGCTGTTGGGACAGTGCCTGGTGCTTCTTCTGCTGCATCTGCCTCAAATAAAGTTCACAAATTCTTCACACTTGGGTGTTTGGGATACAGAAATACGGGGTTGACTGAAGAGGGGTTTAAAAGATGGTTTATTGCAAATCAGTCTCAAGGAAGGCTGTTACCTCCAAAACCATCACATGTTTTTTTAGAAGCCATACATTAGAAACCATACATTAGAAGCCTTGCATCAGAAGCTGTTCTAATTCTAGTTACAATGTCTTTTATACATTTCTTGTCCAATCAGCTACTTCCACAAATCTTGTTAGCATCCTCATAACCAATTGCTAAACTTTATACAATTTTCTACAATGTGTCTTTTTCTATCCAATCATGTAACTCTACAGAAACTTATTGCTGTATCTTCTACTTTTTATCAACTCTGTAACAAGCTCTGCTGTTAAACACTAAAATCTTCTACTATCTGGCCTAACATATTTATTTACTTCTATGAGGCATATTTCTACTTGCTTGAAACATATTTCTGCTTAAACTACGCATCTTTATTCTTATTTTGTGTCTGTTTCACCATCCTATTCTACTGTTTCCATCTCTATCTCTGAGCTTGTGTGCTCGAGGCCTTGGGAGCTCTCTGTGCTTGCAATTCCCACACTTGGAAGTGTCTAGGGAGGGAGTCAGGGTGAGTAATTTAGGGCCTGCACCCAGAGCCATAGGATGCAGTGGGATTTGTGTGTGTATCTATTTTAATTTAACATCGGAACCCCTTGACTCTCCCAGGAAGGAGGGTTATGGAAGGGTCAGTGCTGGGGAATATTATTATTATTATTATTATTATTATTATTATTATTATTATTATTATTAGCATTAGCATTAGCATTAGCATTAGCATTAGCATTAGAATTAGCATTTTATCATTATTGTCATTATTATATTTATTATATTATTATACTAATTATTACACTATTATGTTTATTGTTATATTATTATTGTTATATTATTCATAATATGGATATTATTAAATATTTATTCACAGAAACGGTTGTCATGCATTCAAACAGGCTGCCCTGGGTGGTGGAGGAGTCACCAACTCTGGAGATGTTTAAAAGAGGTGCAGATGTGACTTTAGGGGACACGGTTGATGCTGGGCTTAGCAGAGTTAATTTAAGAGTTAGACTCAATGTCTGAAATGTCTTTTCTAACCCAAATGATCCTATGGTTCTCTAATCTATTGTGATGGTAATGCTGCTTTTATATAGATAAAAGCACAAGCACTCCTGCCTTCATATGCAAATTTTCCTAAATAAACAAAAAGGAGATTTCAGGTACTACTTTGTGAGGAAAAAAACCTGTGCCCCAAGCCCACTGTAATTGGTTTGACTTTTTTACTTGGTTAGTCAATTCCTTAGGAAAATTAGGAGTATAATGAAGGGAAATGTCACCATCTGTCTGAAACTGGTGCACAGAGGAAAAGGCTTTTAAAATCTCATATTATTCCCAAAAGTAATTCATCACTTTGACCCAAAGATAAAGAACTGCTGTGAAACCAGTATTGTGCTGCTCACAAGATCTGAGCGCTCAGAGCCTTTGAAACTCTTTGGGTTCTTCTAGGCCCGTGCCAGCACCTGCTGATGTTGGTGCCAGCAGGAGAGCACTGCAGGTGGAGAACGAAACAGATGAATCAGGGATGGCAAAAACAGAGCATGGGGAGCCTGGAGCTTCTAACCCATGGCACAACCCTGAACAGGCAGGGTCTGCATGACCCCACTGAGGGCAGATTTGCGGGGTCTGTGCACCCCAAACAGGCTGCAAAAATGAGGAAGGGCTTTTGCAATGATTGGAACCAGGGAAAAAAGGTGCTGATCAAATATAAGAAGTCAGAACACTTCATAATCCCAGCGCAGGGAGGAGCTGGAGCTGCTGCAGAGCCCAGAGGAGGCTCCAGGATGAGCAGAGGGATGGAGCAGCTCTGCTGGCAGGAAAGGCTGGCACAGCTGGCATTGCTCACCTGCACAGGAGAAGCTTTGGGCTGAGCTCAGGGTGGCCTTGCAGGGCCTAGAGGAGCCCCAGGAAAGCTGGAGAGAGACAATTGCCAGGGGATGCAGGGACAGCACACAGGGAATGGCTCCCAGTGCCAGAGGGCAGGGCTGGGTGGGATCTTGGCAATGAGGAATTGTTCCCTGGCAAGGTGGGCAGGGCTGGGATGGAATTCCACCCCTGGATCCCTGGCAGTGCCCAAGGCCAGGTTGGACACTGGGGCTTGGAGCAGCCTGGGACAGTGGAAGGTACCCCATGGGATGATTTTTAAGATTCCTTCCAACTCAATCCATTCTATTATTCTACAACTCTCCTGCCTTGGTTTCTCTTTTTAGTGCACAAAGTTTTGTGTTTTGCCTGTTTCTTCCTTCTCCTTTTGATTACCTCCCAGTGAACCAATAAACCTTTGTGAGGAAAAACCTTGGTAATATTTTCATTTTTCTCCTTCATGGCACAATACACTGCCAAAGTTATAAAGCACTATGAGGGCACTTTTGGATTCAGCAAAGTCCATGATCCTCTTTCTGATGATTCTTAGGATCATCCTTGATTTCTGCAATATGCCAGCACTCCACATCTCCAATTTCTGATGCCATTTCTGAGGACAATGACCTAGAATACTGTTTCATATCAAGATGTGGCTTCAGATTTGGAGCTGAACAAGAATATTGAAAAGAAGAAAACAAAAGAAGAAAAATCAAAGAGAGGTTAATATTTTCTGACCCAAATTCCTGCCCAGCCACAAATCCCACATTGAACTAAAGACAACACTGGGGTTCTCAAGAGTTGTAACACTCATATCTGGCCTTTGATATTCACCAAATCTCACTCAGCTATACAAAGGAGGTAAATTCAATCCTCGGTGTTTTATACATGAAGAAAGCACAGAAAGGAAATAACTTCTCTAGGATCACAGAGCAGGAAAACAGCAGGGCCTGGACTAGGACACACACACACCCTGTGGGATTTCCCACTGCCTTGGGTTACAAGCTGTGGCTGGGAATGTGTGCTCTATCACTGTCTGTCAGAGCTGGGGCAGTTCTCTGCTGTTCCTGGGGCAGTTTTTCCTTTCTCTCTCCCACAGCCAACCCTCCCTCCACGAGATCTCTGCTGTCCATGGCCACTGAGTGTCCCTGCAGGGCTGATCCAATCCCAGCATCCCATGGGGAGATGCTCCGCCCAGGGGAGGAGCCAAGCATTCCTACCTGGATCCAATCTGAGCCTGGCACAGCACAGCAGCCTTTGCCCCCTGCATTGCCATAGGAGCAGCTTTCTGCTGCCCTGCATGGCCAGAGGGAGCCCAGGCCCATCTGCAGCAGCCCTGGAGCTGCAGAGGAAAACTCCCCCCTTGTGCAGGATCCCTGCTGCAGCAGGGCCACAGCTGGCACTGCAGGAGGGCTGAGCCCCCCTGGGATGGGGCTGAGACACCGCCCTGACACACAGGGGGCAGGGCACCTTCTCACTCTGGCAGTGTTGTTTTGTTTTCTTTTTTGTACAATTGCATTTGTATTTTTAATTTTCCCAGTAAAGAACTGTTATTCCTATTCCCATATCTTTGCCTGAGAGCCCCTTAATTTTAAAATTATAATAATTCAGAGGGAGGGGGTTTTCATTTTCCATTTCAAGGGAGGCTCCTGCCTTCCTCAGCAGACACCTGGCTTTTCAAACCAAGACAGCCACCAACTCAGTTGTCCCAGCATTGTATTGTTCTTCCACAGGAATCCCACTGAGCTCCAGCCACCTTCAGATGATTCAGGGTGGCTGTTATGGGTAATCACTGCATGAACACTTTCATTCTCACAGCAAGTCTTCCATCACTCATTTTATTTCTTCATCCTTCATGTTCAATCCTTCCCTGCTCTATTTCTGATTCCTGTCACAGGGATCAAGGTTTGTACTGATATACATCTGTCACCTGTAGTTATTAATTGTTGTGGTGTTGTGGGTCCCAGGACAAGGTGAGAGATGAGACTTGGCTCCAAGTTCTCAGAAGGCTGATTATTATATTATATTATATTATATTATATTATATTATATTATATTATATTATATTATATTATATTATATTTACTATATCATATCATATCAATTATGAATATTATACTAAAACTATACTAAAGAAAGAGAAAGGAGGCATCAGAAGGCTAGCAAAGAATAATAAAAACCCTGTGACTGACCAGAGTCCCGACACAGCTGGACTGGGATTGGTCATTAATTGGAAACAATTCACATGGAACCAATCAATGATGCACCTGTTGGTAAGCAACCTCCAGACCATATTCCAAGCAATCAGATAATTATTGTTTACATTTCGTTTCTGAGGCCTCTCAGCTTCTCAAGAGAAAAATTCTGGCAAAGGGATTTTTTCATTAAATATCACAGTGACAGTCACCCATGAGGAATTTTGCCATGGGTTATGTATTTCGCCACTCAAAAATCCGTGGACTGTTCCTAGAAGCAAGGAAGGTGAGAAGGGTGCTTTGGCACTCACAGTGACTGTGACCCCCTCAACCTGCCCTTAAAACACCCCAGATGGGCTGGGGACCCCAAGGTGTCACCGGGGGCCTGGTGGTTTGGCCCATGTGGCAGAGAAGGAGCAGGGCCAATTAAGACATGATCAAAAGCATTTTTGGTTCAGTGACCTGTCTCAATCTGCGCAAAGCACATCTTTTCTAAGTCCTGACACAACAGAGCTGTGCCTTTATGATCAACTGCTCCCCTTGCACTCTTGCATTGCTGCTCTGCAGCCAAGATGCTGAATTGTTAATCAGGTGTGTAACAGAGACCAGGATGTCCTCCCAGAGCACTCCGGCCTTGTCCTGCCCTCGAGAATCACCTACAATCACAGCAGACAGGAACTGTAGAAGAACTGAGAGTACATGGCTTTTTCCTGGAGTTTGATAAGGGAACAAGGGAGCAGGAAAGGAGGAGAGAGCAGGGTGCACAGGAAGGAAGGAGCACCAGCTTTCACCAAGTTGGGTCAGGCAGATCATTGCAATCCTCCACCACTCACATCATTCACTCCCTCATTTGTGCCTCTGCTCTCAAAATCTCTCTCTTCTGTCTGTTTTTGTCAACACTTCTTTTAGAAACTCCTCTTCTCTACCACAGGTTTAATATTACTTGGGACAGATCAATGGATCCTGCAGACAAGACTGATGTTTCCCAGTGTTGGAACCCTAGTGCTGAGAATTTCAGACTTTCTGTGCTGCCAGGCACTGACCCCCAGGAGAACACTGCATTGACCTGAGGCCCTGGAGAAGCTTCCAAAATTCAATAATAAAACTGAGATTAAAGGTGTGGAGTTTGAATAGAAGTGTGTGATATCACAGGGTGGGAAACTCAGAGTTTAAGGGCTTAGAATACAGGAATGGATAGAAAGCAAGATGGAGGTTTTAGGGTGGAGGCTGCTCCTTCTCCTTCACCTCCTTCTCCATGGGTTTGGGTGGTTTTGTGTCATTGGATAAAAAGTCCCCATTGTGGGCACGCGTGGTTGGTTACTGGATTAAAAGTAAAAATAATTTAGGTGTCATTTCTTAATTGGACAGTTTAGCCTTAAAAGGCCTTTTTAGAGGCCTTTTAGAGGCCTCTAAGAGAGAGAGAGATGGGGCTCCATTTTTAGTTTAAGTGCTGCAGAACTCAGGGTTTGTGAGACTGTGACAGAGATAGGAACAGATAAATATCTGAGTTCCAACAATAAATACCCTCTCACACATTTAATCTTGACCCTGGCAAAAAGAAGATAAAACTCAACATCCCTCCACTTTCAAATTTGATCTAAAATCAGAGATGCTCTGGAAGGTGACCCTGAGCTGAACTGGGAGCAATGCTGAACACAGGTGTCCATCCAGGTGGGAAAAACATGGGATTAACCATCACCTTTTCGTTGTCCTGCAAAGACTTTTCCCAGCTCAGGCTCCTGCCTTAACATCTCCCCACAGTGAATAGTAACCAAAAATCACAACATTAATTATCAATTTTGTCTTTGAGGTTGACTCTTGAGATGGTGGGATTATGTCTACATTATTTTATTTCCAAATAAAACGGACTGATAGCAGTAAAGTATGAAGCAGGGGGGGGAACCCTTAAACAACTCAAGAGCAGTTTACAGAAGGGAATCCTTTTGTCTCCCACACATGATTTTGTTATGAGCACAAAGGATTTGCTCTGTTAAAAGTCAGATTTGATCCCCAGATTAATGCAGGAAAAAAAAACCAGCCTTGCATGCAGCACTTCAGAGGGATATAACAGAATCAGACTCTGAGAAGGGGAGCTGTAGGTGATTAAATTTCCTCATTTTTGGCAGAGATGGGTTTGGCAAGAAGAATCGCACAGACCTTGTACAGTTTCTGGGGATGAAAGGAAATCAGAACAAATGGGAGAGAGGACAAGTTTAAATCCAGCAGTTACACAAGAATCTTGGAAGTGCAAGTCCCAGCAGGACAATCACCTGCAGTGGTGGTGACCTCACCTGGCTGCCAGCCACCCACCCAGCTGCTCTGGCCCTGCCCCTGTTCCTGCTCTGCCCTGGGGCTGCTGGATTGCTCCTCACACCTTTCCACTCCTCTCTCACACCTGGGTTTTAACCCCTCCCCAAATATGTGTGTCACAGAGGCTGCTCCAGCTTTGGCCAGGGGTGGCTCTGGTTTGGAGGCACCTGGGACTGGCTGTGTCCAGCACAGGGACCACTCCTGTGGCCCCTTCCTACCAAGATCTTGTCAAAAAAAAGCCAAAACCACCGGTTAATTCTGCAGAGCTGGGAGGCAGCAAAAGCTCCAGAAAATGTCTCCAATATTGGCTGTGATGGATCTACCTCTCTTCTTCTACATGTGGATAAGGGGGAATGGCTTCAAACTGGCAGAGTTAGGGTTAGATTGGGTATTAGGAGGAAATCCTTCCCTGGGAGGGTGGGCAGGCCCTGGCACAGGGTGCCCAGAGCAGCTGTGGCTGCCCCTGGATCCCTGGCAGTGCCCAAGGCCAGGTTGGTCACTGCAGTTTGGGACAGTGGAAGGTGTCCCTGTCCATGGCAGGAGATGAAACAAAATTATCTTTAAGGTCCCTTCCAATCCAAACCATTCTATAATTCTGAATTTTGCTCTCAAAGTCCCCTTTCTCTCTGGCTGCTCTGCCAACTGATGAATATTTGGATTTCTAGGCTTTTCAGAGCTCGTTTTTTTATGCTCGTGCACATCCACGCTGCCTTGGAGAAATCCTGGAGCTGCCACAGGGGAGGCAGTGCCTACAGCTGGGGGTTTCTCTGTGCCCTGGAACAGAACAGATTGCTGGGGATGGCAGCAGCTCCCCAGGTCCAGCTGTGGGAGAGAGGCTGCAGTGAAATTCTGCTCACATTGCTGATTTTCTAGATGGTCCCACGTTCCACTAAAACCAATCCAGGGTTCATTCCAAGGCCAAAGAGCCTCATCAAGCAAGAAATGTACAATAAAGCAAAAAGAAGAAAGGCAATCAAAGCTAATTTTCCCCTCATGTTCAGCAATCTTTTCCCAATCTCCTGAAATGTTTTGACCCAACTTCTACATGAGCATGGACAAATCTCAGGGGAAAAGTTTCTCTCCACATCCTGCTATAGGAGAATCATTGATCAGACAATTAAAGGTGATTAAACAGATTTATGAGCACATCTCTCTCAGCTCAGATGTCCAAATCAAAACCATGAAACATGAAAAAAAAGGCTGCACTCATGTCTGAGTTTGGCAAAAGTACAGTCAGAAGGACGTGCTTGGATGAGGGAAGCTGTCTGTGAAACACCTGGGATTTAAACACCTCCCTGGTGTTTAAAAGCCTTTCCCAGTGCAGCAGAGTTCAGGAACTGAATGGGAAAGTGGGACAGGAAGGTTGGGAGGAGGAAGAAGTGGATTTCCCAATCCAAGCCAGCCTCTTGGTCAAACCTGCAGCCTCTGGCAGTGGTTCTGTCTGTCCCTCCAGTCCCTGCCATGCTCACTCCTGTGCTCAGAGAGGCGAAAGGTTAAATTATTATTGAGCTCCCATCTCTCTCAAGTGTGACTTTCTGTTAACATCACATAAATTACCAGGATCTCAGCCAGAGAGCACTGAAATAACTCCTGAACTAAACCCTCACTCTGGACCAGAAGGCTTGGATGTAATGCAAAGGATTTCAGGAGGAAATGAGGTGATTCCCCAGACAACAGATGTGGATTTGAACAGCTTAAGGAAGTTTAGGGTAACAGTGGTTTTCTTACTGTTTTTTTCTTTTCCCTTACAAGTTCCAGGAAAGAGAAGAGACTGATTTGGGGTGGAGGGAGAACTTTGCAGAAGTATTTAAAGAAATATGCATAATCATCTGCAAATTAACACAATGTAATTGTATTGCAGTCTTCCGTGGCTGTTATCTTTCACTGGCCCCATTTCAAAATTTTCCAGTTTTCCCAGAGGAGTGTTTGGGTTTTATTCCTCTCATTCTCTAAATGAAACAAAAAAATTCCAACTAAAACTAAGCCAACAAATCCAAACAATGTGTGAGAAAAAGAAAACTCCAAAATCAAGCTAGGAATGTTCTGCCCTTCCAAAAGCCCCAGATTCAACCTTCTGCAATTGTTGTTGTGAGAAATAAAAGAGATTTCTCCAATATAGTTTGTTTTCTAGAAAAAACTGGCCCCAGTGTCTGCTGTTAACCTGGAAAATTTGCTATTCCTGTTAAACTAAAGATATGGCCACAAATGTCTGTCAACATTTTAAAACAGGATTTCAAGCAGCAGCTGAACAAGGAGGTGTTACAATAAACATTGTCCAAAAACTCAGTGTGTCTTCTACCCCCGACCCACACAGAGAGAAAGCCCAAATCTACTTGGAATGAAAACAGAGTTCCTCTAATCTGTGTCTGGCAGAGCTCCCAGGATAAAGCCCCAGTGCTCACAGCTTGGACCCAGCTTGGGATGATCCCTGAGGGGGACAAAGGGGACCAGAGCTCTTGGATCAGGGAAAAATCAGCCCTAAAAAAGTTCCAGTATCACGTCCAGTTCCAAGGCTTGGAAATACACCTGTAAAAATGACAGCAGAGCACAACCATGTCTCAAAACCTGAGCTGTCTATCCATATATCCTATAATATCCTACCAAAATAATCTGAATTCCTTCTCTGCTCATTAGAAAGGTAAAAACACCTTTACAGAGTGATTCATTTCATAGTTTTTTTTGTTTTGGTTTTTTTTTTCATTTAAAGATGGGAGGAAATCCCCCTGGAAGTGCCAGTTTCCCTTTCATGGAACAAACTCTGATAATTGCCTTACATGAGACATCGGCCTGGCAGTCAGGCAAGACAAATCCCATCAACAATTATGATCTTAAGAAGGCTCACAGAAAATCTCCTTCCCTCTTGTGGGATTCTCAGGTGTAAATAAAACCATTCCCAGTGGTTGTGGGAACAAAGTCTTTATCCTGAATAGAAAAGGCACTCAAGAGAGGCAGTTTATTGATGCTGGTTGTAAATCACTCACATGGTTCAATCAGCCAAGTCCACAAGGCCTTGTAGTGACAACACAGATTTCTATTAGGGATATATTTAAATATATTCTTCATGATGGTTCTATTCCTGCTGATTTGAAGGACTGGGAGATTTTTCCACCAGTGGCAGTGTTACCCACCAACCTCTAAATTCCTTTGGTGAAGGAATTTTCCAGCCATGTGGCTGTTTTGTGTTATCAAAGTGGTATAAAGTGTCAAGTTTTAGCTGCAGCTTTTTCTTTTTTTTTTTTTGCTAGGGTTGGGATTAAATGTGTGAGAGGGTATTTCTTCTTGGGACTCAGATGTTTATCAGTTCTTATCTCTGTTACAATCTCACAAACCCTGAGTTTTGCAGCATTTTAACAAACTAAAAATGGAGCCCTGTCTCTTTCTACAAGGACTTTGAAGGATAAACTGTCCAATTAGAAAATAACACCTCAATTATTTTTACTTTTAACTCAATAACCAACCACCCATGTCCCCAATGGGGACTTTTTTATCCAATGACACAAAACCACCCAAACCCATGGAGAAGGAGGTGAAGAAGAAGAAGAAGAAGAACCAGAGCAAGAACAAGAAAAAGAACAAGGAGCAGCCTCTGTCCTAAACCCTCCATCTTGCTTTCTGTCTATTCCTGTATTCTAAACCCTTAAACTCTGAGTTTCCCACCCTGGGATATCACACACTTCTATTCAAACTCCACACCTTTAATCTCAGTTTTATTATTGAATTCTGGAAGCTTCTCCAGGGCCTCAGGTCAGTGCAGTGTTCTCTTGGGGGTCAGTGTCTGGCAGCACAGAAAATCTCAAATTCTCAGTAACCAGGGTTCCAACAGGAAAGCAGCAAGAGGAAATCATAATTCTGACTCAAAACTTCCATGGAAGGTGCATGCAGAGGGTTTTGGCTCCCCTAAATCTACACAGTTTTCTGGAAAATGTAGAAAAAACATGACACAGGCTCAGATTTATCCAGGACACAGAAAAATGTGTAGATTTGCACAGCCAATCACTACAAGCACACCTACACCTACTTCATACAATGCTTGCTTGTATATTCTATTAACAATACACAATATTATTAAGTTTAAACCTTCTACTGTCCTGTTAAGCATATTTTTCTGCAGTCTTAAAATCTATCTTAGCTAAGCCTAAAATTCAAGCTATTGTTTCATGTCCTTACTGTACTACTGTAACTTTTTCTACTTTCAGATTTTGCAGCTACAGCTAATTCTGTTTTCTGTTCTTTCTGTTTCTAAAGTCTGCTTTTACAGCTTTCTAGAAATCTTTTTGCCTTTACTATTTCCCACAGATTTGCACAAGACACTCTAGGATGGACAGGCTTTAAAGCTGCATGCTGCAAACCCAGGAAATCTTTATTTTGTCTTGAGCAGACAGCTCAAATACCAAATTATTTCTTTCACTCCCTAAGCTGAAAGGCTATGGTAGGACTGAGTAATTTGCTTAAAATCAACCTGGATCACCCAGAGAAGCATGGAATCGTGGAAAATCAGCACAGCAAGAAGAAAACCTGCAGAGACAAAGCTTTTATTGAAAAAACAAAAGTCCCTGCAGGCAGCCACAATGCCAGGAGGAGGGAGAGGGTGTTCTCTGCTATGGCTCAGAAGGGAAGCTGTGCACAGAGGGCTGATTTTTCCCATTCAAGGCTAAGAACCTGAAGGAACAGCCTCCCAAAATCCTGCAGTGGGTGGAGTGGGATCAGCCTCAGGGATGTGCACTGGTGCCACTGGCAGAAAGAAATCTGATTTATTTCCCCCCAAAATAAAGTTGTTCTAGCAGGCAGAAGGCCTGGAGGAGAGGGAATGTGAAAATCAGTGAATGGGGCAGATTTTATGGGAGCTCTCTTTAGTCCACTGGAAGTTTTGCTGCCTTTTCTTAGCCAAGGAAAGCTGAACATAGCTTGATTTTATATATCAGGTTTTGGATAAAGATATGCATTGAATGAGGAATATGAGGCAAAAAAATTGTACTTTTTGCCTGCTTGATTTAATCATGGTCCAGAAACATCCAAGAGGGAGGGAACATCACTCACTCCTGAAGCAGAGCTGAGCATAACCAAGCTCCAAGAGCTGTTTCACACTGAGAGCAAGAGGAAAAATGAAGATGCTTTCTCTGAAGCACCTGCATTGCCAGCACTGGGAAATGCTCAGGGTTTCTAAAAGTTGCTGTTGAGGATGGTTTGGCCAAAGGTGGCACCTGAAATACAAATCACAGGGCTGTCCTGAACTTGCAGACTGGTTTATCCCAGGGGGCTGATGGATAAGCTGAACATCAGAGCAAAGCTAATAAAGAAAAGGTGAAGGGGAGTCTTTAACAGCCTCAAAACAAGGATTAGGCCAGGCTTAAGAAATCCATGAACTTGATTCATGTGCTGTGTGTCTGCACAATCATAAATTCCACCCTAAGAGGACTGGCAGTCACAGAGGAGACAGTGTCCCACCAGAGGGAAGATCCAAGTGCTGCAGAATTCAGCATTCCATAAACTCTGCCAATTGATTTTGGATATCTGCTAACTCTGCTTAAACCAAACAAACAACACAAGTATTATCAAGCTGATAACTAAAATGATCAGATTTTTTTCTCTGACCTAGTGTTCTGCTTTTATATAAAATTAGGGATACATCAGTGGATTTAATGGATGCTTAAATCTGTAGGGAAGGAGATCTGTGTGTCTGACTGCTGCAGGCAGCTGCAGCTGCACAAAAGCATTCACTTTTCCAGAGCTGCACAGTTCTCACTGCATCTTTACAACATATTTATCCATATGTAGCAAAACCCATTAATTATTAATAAAGAACTATCATTAGGGTGTGCCTAAATTTAGCTGACTAAACCACATATCCAAGGACAATGTGTAAATTCAGAAGTGTAAAGTCTAAACAACAGTTTCATTTCCACAGTGTTCCAATTATCTTTTCTTCCTGCCATCCTCAGTGCCGAGTCTGTCTTTTCCTTTCTCCAATTTTTGTACAACCTCTTGTGTCATCTGAGCAGTTCCTGGTCTGCCCTGAAATTGCTTTTAGAGCTCCTTTTGTCTTCCTTATGTCCAGGTACTCCAGAAAATCATGCAAAATGCTTCTATTCATGGAGAGGTGCGGGAAAGTCTAAACCCAGCAATTAAACCAAATCCAAACCTACAATTTCACAACAGGTAGGAAGCAAAGACAGAAAAACAAAGTCAAGAGAGCAGAGAGACCCCAGTCCTACAGAGGCACCATTTCAGCTGTGTTGCTGCCTGTGGCAATCAGTCAAACCCTCAATTAAGACATCTAATTATGCACCTTGATGTGCAGCACTTACACTGTTGAATTATCAACCCTAAGTTTTAAATGTTAATAACATCTTCCTGCAGATTATTCTGGCTGCTTTTGCTGAGTTTTTGAAATCTGTGCTGTCCTAAATACCAGAGTGTTTCTTTTGCAGTGCAGTCCTTATTTTTTATGGTTTTGAAACTCCTTTCTGCCTTTCTTTACAGTACTCTTTATTTTGGAGGAGTGTTTTGCTTTGCTGCGCTCCTGTATTATTTTGTGGTGAGCTACTCAATCTTTATTTCAAGGCAAACAGGAAAGGATATTGATGCTATTATTTTTCTACCAAGGAGACATTTAGTAAGAGCCAAAACCACGAGCAAGATCTGCTGAAAACCATGATATATCACACAAAAACTTCCTCAGGGACAATCTGTGTTTGATGTGGTGCCAGGTGAGGCCTCCTTAGATAATACACACAAATCCATGAATTTCAGTCATTTGAATACCCAAATCCATGGATTTCAGTCATCCTCATGGCCTTTCACTGCAAAGCCTGAAAGTTTGGGGTTCAGAAGGCCTGGCAGATGAGCCATTAAAAAAGGTGTGATTTTAAATGCCTTGAGTCAGAAATCTCCGGAATTAAACCCAAATTTGCCCAATCCCAGTTTGGAAATTACATAACCATTCAATTAAAAAAATTGCTTTAATTAAGTTCTAATTAATTATTTTTAATAACCAGTGTATTAATTATGAGCAGTGTTTTAACCTTACATAACTTTTAGTCAGCATTTAGCCAAGATGGCATGAGCTCCTTTTGTAGGAACACACCTTGGGAAGATTACTGGAACCTGGAAGTTTTGATAAACTTATTCTGATGTCCTTCAGTGAAAAAATCTTGTGAGAGAAAGGTGTGTTATTGAGGTTGGACACCTGGAATGCAGAATTTATGGACCATAAGGACATTTTGCAGAAACCAGAAGATAAAGAAGAGACTAAGGACAACTCAGTGTATGCTTTGGAAAGTCTGAAAAACATAGCAAAACTATGGACTAACTAACATGAGAAGTGAGAAATCTATAACCAACAGAGGACAGAATACTAATTAATGGAACAGAATTATGTAATTGTTGTGATTAGATACTGGCCTAGCACCAGGCACCCACAAAAGACATTTGTTCACTCTCCCCTGCCACAGCTGGGCAGAGGAGAGAAAAAATTAACAAAGACTTCGTGAGCTGACATGAGGGCTGGGAGAAAACACTCCAAGGGCAAAACAAGCTCAGCTTAGAGGTACAAAGTGAATTTATTACTAACAGAGGTAGAGAAGGATAATGAGAAATAAAATAAGCCCTTAAAAACACATTTCTTCCCCCAACACCTCTCTCCTGTTTCCACTGACAGCACAGGGACACAGGGCCTGGGGGTTTTGATCAGCTCATCACTGAGATTTCCTCCCACTGCCCAGGGAGAGGAGTCCTCCCCCTGCTGCACCATGGGGTCCGTCCCACAGGAGACAGCTCCCCATGAACTTCTCCAGCTTGGCTCCATGAGCAGCAGCGCTGACAAAACTGCTGGAACACGAATTCTCCCACAGGCACACAGTCCTCCCAAAACTGCTGTGTTGTGGCTCTTCCTTTCCATGGGATGCAGTCCTCCAAGGAAATGCTGTTCCAGCCTGGAAGCAAAGGCCCTCTCTCTCCTGTGTCCCCCACTGGATCCCAGCCTCCTCCAGGCATCCACTCACTCCAGCATGGACACCTCCCCTGGGGCTGTAGGTGGATCTCTGCATCCCCGTGGATCCCCACAGGCTGCAGGCACACAGCTGCTTCACCCTGGTGGTCACCATGGCCTGTAGAGGAATCTCAGTTCTGGCACCCTGAGCTCCTCCTGCCCCTCTTTCTCCACTGACCCTGGTGTCTCCACGTTGTTTCCCTCATATGTTCTCACCTCCTCCTCCTCTTCTCTGGCTAGGAAAAAACTGTTTGTGTCCCACTTTGTTTTGATTTTCTTCTTCAATATTTTATAATAGAGGAGTTCCCCACCACTCTCACTGGCCCAGCCTTGGGCAGCAGCTTGTCCATCTCCAGAGCCACCTTCAGAGTCTGGCTCTGCTGGACATGGTGGAAGCCTCCAGCAGCCTCCTCTGTGGGGCCCCAATTATCAAAAAACAAACAAACCCTACAAAACCAAAACAGTCTCCAAGGCCAGGCCTGCTCTGAGCCCATTCCTGGCTCTCCCCACTGGCACTGGGGTGATATGGGTACTCTGTGTCAGGGCCCTTTATGACACTGGACATGGTGGTGGCCAGAGACCTTTGTGACATCAGACAGCCCCGTCCTGGCTGAGGGTGTGCAGGGGCAACACAGGGCCCGGGGTGCCCAGAGAGCCGCCCCAGGACCATCCAGAAGCAGCTCCCTGGACCTGTCTGTGCCACAGGCCCAGAGTGGCGGACGAGGACAAAGCCCCCAAAGCCACCCCGAGTCCCAGTGCCCAGGCCTGCCACTGTCACACACCAAGGAGGACAAGGGGACCTTTGGTGACATGGCCTACGAGCATTCCCAGTGGGAAGATGCAATGGAGCAGGAGATGCCCCAAGGGGAAGAAGCTGTGGCAGGGCAGCAGGAGTCTGGCTGGGATGAAGATGAGAGATCCCAGGAGCTGTCCCTCTGGAGTGTGCCCGAAGATTCCCAGGGGGAAGATGTCCCAGAGCTGTCCCAGCTGGAAGCTGAGAGGGACCAGGAACTCTCTACAGGGGAAGAAGATCCATACTCCCACCTCTCCCCATGGGAACACCGGAGAGAGCCAGAATTGCCCCCAGTGAGGCACAGCAGCGATGAGGTGCTGTCCCAAGGGGCAGAAGCTGGGGCCCAAGAGTTGTCCCAGCGGGAGGAGGCTGTCGCCTTGAGCTCAGTGAGTGAGGAGGAGCCAGAGCCTTGTTCCTCGGTGGGGTCCAGCTCCTCCAGCCCTGTGGACACAACGCTGGCACTGGAGGCGGCTCCTGCCCTGCCCAGCACCTCTCATGCTGCCGGCAGTCCCTCAGCTGCTGTCCCGGCCAGAGCTGCTGGGCAGGAGGAACCCCCCGAGCCTGTCACTGCCCGGGAGGAGGAAAGGGAAGTGGAGGCTCCTGCCGCCAGCCAGGAGCTGCCATCAGCAGGGACGCAGAGCCCGGTCCCTGCCCCACAGAGCCCCCAGGGCCGCAGCCAGGCTCTGCTGGACCTGGCCCGGCAGCTCAGCTGTGAGATCGTGCGCCGGGCCCTGCAGGAGGTGCAGGGATCCGGGCAGCAGCCGCAGGGACCGCTGGAGAAACGCGTGCATGTGGAAATGGTGGAAGCAGCCACATGGGCTGGGCAGCCGAGCCTGGGGCCGGCCTCACTGAGCCCCCTCAGCCCCTCGTCCGCCCGGCTGAGAGCCTTCTTTCAGCCGCAGTTGGTGGGGCCGGCGGCGTGGTCAGTGGGGACAGAGCAAGGCAGTGATGAGGAGACCTCGGACTGGGACATTCCCTGGGACTCCTCCAGTGACCCAGACATGTCCCAGGGGGAATACGAGTCAGAAACAGAGCTGTCCCCTGAGGCAGAGGAGGAAGCTCAAGAGCTGACCCCATGGGAGGAGAACATCACCTCCAGGACTGGAGACAGACACTTGAGCCCCGTGGAGGAGGAAAAGCCCCAGCCTTGTTCCTCGGACGGACCCGGCTCCTCCAGCGCCGTGGGTGCAGCACTGGCAGCAGAGGCACCCCCTGCCCTGCCCAGCGCCTCTCCTGCCCCACAGGAGGGCGAGCTGGCAGGTGCTGCCCCGGCCGGAGCTGCTGGGCAGGAGGAGCCTCCCGAGCCTGTTGCTGCCCGGGAGGAGGAAAAGGCAGAAGAGTCTCCTGTCCCCAGTGAGGAGCTGTCATCCCTGGGGACACAGAGATCACTCAGTGTCCCCTACAACACCCAGGGCAGCAGGGAGCAGAGCAGCTCTGGGCAGCTCCTGAACCAGGCACAGCTGCAGCAGCTGGAGGAACGAGATGCTGTGGAAGAGGCTGCAGTAGCAGCTCCAGCCCTAAGGCAGCAGAGCCCCATGCCCGGGACATCCCACATGGAGGAAGAGCTTTCCGAGCAGGAAGGTGTGGAGGAGGCAGAGCTGTCCCTGGGAGAAAGGAGCAACTACCAAGGATGGTCCCAGCAGGGAGAGTGGGCAGAGCAGGAGCTGTCCCAGGAAGTGTCATACTGGGAAGAGCTTGCGGAGGAACAGATGTTCCATGGAAACATCAACAGCTGGAAAGAAGTTTCCAGCTGGGAAGTACACATCAGCCAAGGCCTTTCCCAAGAAGAAGCATCCCTTGGCCAGGACGTGTCCCAAGGGAACATTCACAGAGACTCCAGCTGGGAAGACAACAGCAGCCCACAGCTGGCCCAGAACTCCTGCAAAGTTGGGTCCCACTCCAGTGTCTGTACAAAGCCCTTGGCCCCGGAGGGAGACACCTGGGACGAGTTGAGCATCCTGCAGCTGCCCCCAGAAGAAGGCAGGGAGCAGAAATGGAAAGCTTTTGCAGCAGACAGGCCCCCAGTGCCTCTTCCTCGCGAGGCCTGGGTTGAGGAGCAGGCACCGGAGCCGGGCAGCTCAGGGTTGCTGTGTGCCTCACCTGGCCCCCTGGAAGGCCAAGCCCTCGTGGCTTCTCCCACAGAGGCCTTCCATGGAAAGGTGGGTGCCATGGGGAGGCGTCCCTCCCGCTTCAGGCGGGCGCTGCAGGCGGTGCAGGAGCGGCTGTGCTGTCCCTGCCTGGCGGCACCGCCCGAGGAGTAGCAGGGACACGGCGCAAAGAGCAGCCATTGCTCCAGAGCCGTCCTCCCCGCAGGGCTGTGGCACCCACGGGGCTCTGAACGACGGCAGAGGGAACCAACAGGAATGGGAGCGTGGAGAAGACAGAGATGACACAGAGGTGATGAAGGCCACAATGATGACAAAGATGAAGATGACAAAGGCAATGACGAAGACAATAAAGACAAAGAAGTTGACAAAAATGCAGAAGACAGAGATGAAGGAGGTGAAGACGATGACAAAGACATTGAAGACGAGGAAGAAGAATTTAAAGATACATAGAAGAATAAGAGTAGTGATAGGAATAAGAATTTAGCACTATGTAGAAGAAGAAGAGGAATAGGAATAAGAATTATGAAATCCATAGAAAAAGAGGAATAAGAATATAATAAACTATAGAAGAAGAATAGTATTAAGAATAAGAATTTTAGAATCCATAGAGGAAGAGGAATGAGATTAAGAATTTTAGAATGCATAGGAGAAGAGCAATAATAATAATTAGGATGTGAAAATATGTAGAATAAGAAAAGAAGAAGCAGAATAGTGAGAATAAGAAGAATAGGAAGAATTATTTAGAATTCCATGAATGAAGCTAAAATCTAGTAAATAAGAAAAATTAGAAAATAATTTCTGTTTTCCAATCAAATTTGTGATGCCCAAGAGCAGAGTCTCCAGATTTCCTTTCTCCTCTCTCTGAGCCATTGATGGATTTTCCACTTCAATCCCAGGGAGTGCCCTGGGAGCAGCACCTGCTCAGCCCCAGCACCAGTGGATCCCCTTGGGCTATGGGTGGATCTCTGCATCCCCCTTGGATCCTCATGGGCTGTGGGTGGATCTCTGCATCCCCGTGGATCCCCATGTTCTGTAGAGGCTCCGCTCCTTCACTGTGGTGGTCACCACAGCCTGTAGAAGAATCTGAGCTCTGGCACCTGGAGCTCCCCCAGCCCCTCCTTCTCCACTGACCCTGGTGTCTCCACATTTTTTCCCTCACATGTTCTCACCTCCTCCTCTTCTCTGACTAGGAAAAAACTGTGTGTGCCCCACTTTGTTGTGATTTTCTTCTTCAGTACTTTATAAGAGAGGAATTACCCGCCGCTGTCATTGGCCCAGCCTTGGCCAGCAGCTTGTCCATCTCCAGAGCCACCTTCAGAGTCTGGCTCTGCTGGACATGGTGGAAGCTTCCAGCAGCTCCTCACAGCAGCCTCCTCTGTGGGGCCCCCACTATCAAAAACCAGGCCCTGAAAAACCAGAACAGTTATTTAGAAGCAGAAACATTAATTTCCTTGTGTGCTATAAGTGGATAAATTAAAAAGTTTTGTGTCTATGTCTGTGTGGAGGCCAGACACAAACTCTGGCCAAGAATAAAGTCAGGGCAGACTCATTAGCACAAAAAATATAATTTTGAAGGGGTTTATCTCAGCAAATTTGGAGGATTTGGTAAAACCAGGACACATATCAGAGTTCAGTCTGATTCTCTGTGACAAAAAAATCCAGAAAATTCCTTGTTTTAGCAAACCCATTCCCTCTCCCTCCCCGAGGCTCTCAGAGCCCCTGCAGCCAGCTGTGAGCAGCCAGGTGAGGAGGAGGAGGATGGGAGCACACGTGTGCTGGCACTATCCAGAGCAGGAATGCTCTCCCTGGGGAGGCAGAGCCAGCTGAGCTCAGGGTAAAGCAATCCCCAGGCTGCTGCAACCAGACAAAAACCCTTCCTAATTGGCTTCCTGGCAAGCCCAGCCCCAGCAGAGCTCGGCTGCAGCAGCGACTGTGACCCCAAATGCCCTGGAATTCCCAAAGTGTTTCTGCATCTGTGAAGCTTCAGGTCTGGTTTCCCATCAATAACCCTTTCCTATGGAAGGAAATTTTGCACAGAGAAGTGAATTTGCTACACAAAAGTGGTGATTTCCTTCAAATAACACTGCAAACAAAAGCTCTGGCTTGTTGTGATCAATGAAAATGGTGTCACCTGTACTGTGAGAGTGTCTTAGAATCGTGGAATATTTGGGTTGGAAAGGACCTTAAAGATCATCTAATTCCTACCCTGCCATGGCAGGGACATCTTCCACTGTCCCAGGCTGCTCCAAGCCCCAATGTCCAACCTGGCCTTGGGCACTGCCAGGGATCCAAGGGTGGAATTCCATCCCAGCCCTGCCCACCCTGCCAGGAAACAATTCCTCGTTGCCAAGATCCCATTTAACCCTGCCTTCCTTCAGTTTGAAGCCATTCCCTGTGTCCTATCCCTGCATCCCCTGGCAATTGTCTCTCTCCAGCTCCTCCAGGCCCTGCAAGGCCGCCCTGAGCTCAGCCCAAAGCTTCTCCTGTGCAGGTGAGCAATGCCAGCTGTGCCAGCCTTTCCTGCCAGCAGAGCTGCTCCATCCCTCTGCTCATCCTGGAGCCTCCTCTGGGCTCTGCAGCAGCTCCAGCTCCTCCCTGCGCTGGGCCCAGGGCTGGGGCAGCTCTGTAGGTGGGAAATCACCTGAACAGGGCAGAATCACCCAAAAAAAATCCCTCCAAAACCACACAAAATCTGAACTTGATGGAACCTCTGAACACCACTAGGCTTTCTTGGTGTTGCACTTCCTGAGGCCAGAGCAGAGAATTGCAAGAAAGAGAGTTAAAAGAGGAAAATTAACTGGTTCCAGCCTCCAAGACAAGCGTGGCTGTGCTCAGTAAACATTTCAGACAAGTGAGGGAATGGAAGCAAACCAAATAGTGCAGCAACATGAGCTTTTCTTCCCTCAGTAAGTGATTCCTGCCAAGCCCATGGGCTCCTCAGCAACATAGTGTGGTTCTCCTTGCTCATTCATGTGGACAAGCAATGATTACTGACAATTAACATCTCTCTTGATGAAGGCAATTAAGTGCTGTGAAAAACCCAAATGCCTGCTCAAAAAAAAAAAAAAAAAAAAAGGAGGGAAGAAAGGAAGAAAAGAGCACACTGGCTATGCTGGGATGCACATCACTGAGGCATGTTGTAATTGGAAAGCTACCTGGGTTTTGCTTTCTGACTTATTCAACGAAACCCTATTAAATGAGGCTCCAGGTGAAGTATCGCAGTGATTAATGCCACATCCCACTGTGACAAAGCACAGTGCTGCAGGGAGGTGTGGAATTAGTAGGAAGAGCCACATTCACAGCCCTAATATCCAGGTTCAAAGTAGGATTTCTCTGATACACAGGCACAGTGCTCCAAAGGAAATCAGTCTGCAGCCTGTACCTGGTGCTGCTTTCCAGTCCTCTGGCACTCAGGGAAAACAAATTCACAAAGCAGTGTGGACTTTTGTGCTGCTCTCATCATTGTGTCTTCTGAGCAGCTCTGTAATTCCAGGGAAAATGTTAGGATGCAACGTGCAGGGAGGAAGGGAGAGCAAAGGGATCCAGCTGGGCTTGAAAGAGAGGAAAAAGCAGCAACAGCAGCCCCAGCACTCAGCTCTCTGTGCTGTGCCATGGATTGGGCTGCACTTGCAAGGGTGGAGGGGACTTCAGAGGGGACAGCAGAGGGGACGCATCCACACACACAGGAGAACATGGGACACACCTTGTTGAAGATTGCAATGCAAGATGTTTTCCATTACCATCTGTATGGCAGATTACCTTTGTCAAGTGGGCAGTTTGCCTTATCTCTCTGAGTGACCACGTTCACTCCTCCCTTGGGAGGGGACATCTGCTGATAACAGACTATTGAATGTCACTGCATGGCTGATAAGAACTGCAGCATCCCATGGGAGATGTGAGCCCAGAGGGAGGAGCCAAGCATTGCTACCCAGATATAATCCAGAGGTTTTGAGACACCAGCACGGCTTCTCCACTGGATTCCCCAGAAGAACAGCAGCTGCCTCTTCTTCCACTGGATCTTCAGAGGAAGAATGCATCCTTCTCTACAGATCCCCCCTTGCTCCAGCAGAACCAGCCCTGACACTGCAGGAGGGCTGAGCCACAATTGCAATGGGACTGCTGCCAACAGCCTGACCCACAGGGTGTCAGACTGGGTTCTGACTTGGTCAGTGTTGTTCTAGTGCACTGCATTGTTTATTTTATCCTTTTACTTCTTTCCTTTCCTTATTAAAGAACTGTTATTTCCTGCTCCCATATTTTTGCCTGAGAGCCCCTTAATTTAAAATTTATAGCAATTCAGAGGGGTGGGGAGGGTTTACATTCTCCACTTCAGGGGAGGCTCCTGCTTTCTTTAGCAGACTCCTGTCTTTCCAAACCAAGACACACCTGAAGCCAGGGTTCTGGTGCTCCCAAGGAGTTTTTTAATGCAGGTCCTGCACAGAGGTCATGGGTTTCCCTTCTGCTGGGGATGGTTGGCCAAGCAGGGTCCCCTCCTCGACCTGCAAGAAGCAGCAGCTCCTCCCCTGAGAACTGGCAGCTCCACAGGATCAGAGATGGAGACTGTTCCCAAAAGATCACAGATCAGCACCTGGCACTACACCCCTGGCCAAAAAGCTGTCAGGTGTTATCCCTGCCCTTGATTCTGGGCTCTGTTTGCTGACCATCTCTGAGCCTTTGCTGTTTTGTTTTATTTGTTCAGAGCTGAACATCTCTGCAGAGGAGTAATATTACCTCATCACCTCTGGGTGAACCTCTCTCCCCCTTAATGTGCAGCCTGGGCACCAGGCAGAGGGACAAAAGAACAGAATGACAAAAGGCATTTGGACACTGGGGACATGAAGATCAGCTGCAGCAGCAGAGAATTGGGAGGAACAGTCCCACTTATGCAAAGTCAAGTGCACCAGAAGCTGCTGAACTACCTCCAACAGTGGTTCTCACAGCCCAGGAGTGGTCACACAGCAGCTGCATCCCAACAAAAGTAATAAATTAACAGATGACAGTTTCAAGTGAAGCCTGAGCTTTGCCAATTGTCATACAGCTGCAATTTCCAGAACTGCCAGCAAGCAGTAAAAAGGGTTTGGGACAAATCATACACAGGTTGGTGACGAAATCTGTGCTGGAATCTTCCTTCTCCTGCAGGGAACAGCTCAGCAGCTGCAGCTGGGCAAGGCTTGGCTTGGCTGGTCCTTGGGCATGAATCTCCCTCATTGTTTGGGTGAAGAGCAGGTTAGGAGGTTTCCATGGCTAAGATTTGCAGCCAGAGTGTGCAATGTAGATGAAATTTTGAATTGTCAATTAAATTCACATCAGAAACCATGGGAAGGATGCTGTGGACACGGAGGAAGTAAAGGCATGACCTTCCTGAAAACAGAGCACCAGCACTGCCTCAAAGCTCCAGTGAGCACATATGGGATGGGTTCAATTCATAACAGAAAAAACAACCTCTGTGTTCTTCAAAACAGCACAAACACTCCTGCAGATGGGCTCTGCCCTTGGAAGGAAATTCAGCTGACTCTGTGTGTGCCCAACAGTGTGAGGACGCTGGGATGATATTACTGGCAAGGAAAACCAGTGTTCTCTACCATAAACAATGCAGAGAGTACAGGCTGCCCATTTCCACAGAGCCACTGCACTCTGCAAGCTGAACCTGCCCAGAAAACAGCTGCACCCTCTGACTGTGGTGACACAAGTATGAGATGCTGCTGTTCACAAAGAACATTTAGGCACACCCGGAAAAGCATGGCCAGTGTGTCACTGTCATGTTTTCTGGAAAAATCCCTTCACCAGGATTTCTTCTCCTGGGAAGCCAAGAAGCCTCAGAGAAAAAGGAAAAACAAAATTATCTCATTTTACTCTCCTGTGAAATGTGGTTGGAGATAATTTGTCCCACAAGTAATTGTTTGATTGGTTTCATGTGAATTGTTTTGACTTAATGACCAATCCCAGTCCAGCTGTGTCAGGACTCGAAGCAGTCAGGAGTTTTCATTATCATTCTTTGTAACCTTCTGTCTGTATCCTTTCTCTATTCTTTAGTATAGTTCTAGCATAATATAATGTAATGTAATATATCATATCATATCATATCATATCATATCATATCATATCATATCATATCACATTAGCTTTCTAAGAACATGGAGTCAGATTCTCAAAAATTGCTCCTTTGTCCTGGGGACTCTGAAAATACCACACCAGTGCAACAGGAAAAGGGACAGGCAGCAGTGTCCCCATGTCAGGCTGCTCAGGCACCATCTTCTCTGCCAGGGTCTCAAGCTCTGGGGGCTCCTGAAACGCATTCATGGAAAACAAGCTGAGAAATGAACCAGAGACTGGGCAAATATCAGTAAAGGATCAGTCATGGAAGCTGTGGTGGTTTGACCAGGAAGAAGTGGGAATTCTGGGAGGCTGTAGTCAAACCAATGGATGCTCGGAGTTTGATATTGGCACCTGGTGTGACCAGTGAGGTTTGGACACACCTCCGAGAATACACAGGGGTTAAAAAGCAGAGCTTCGGCCCTGAGAGGTCTCTTGGGACGTCGAGGCGAAGAGGTCAGATCTCCCTCCCCTGTCCAGCCGCTGCTGCTGGGTGGGGGAGGGGCAGCCATTCAGTAGGCCCGGGGCCTGGACAGAGATGGGGGTGAGAAGGCCCTCGAGGATGGAAGGGTGGAGGAGCAGCCCCAAGAGACATTGGGCAGACATTCCCCTCCCAGGAGGGAGAGAGAGGGAGAGTCGGCGTCTGAATGTGATAGCAGCCGGCCCAGGAGGAGAAAGGGGGGAGAAGGGTGCAGCCCGGCCGGCCGCAGCAGCAGCGTGTGTGGGAGTATCATCGTTCTGAGACAGGCAGAGACTGAAATTTTTAACCCCTTTCTTTCATGATTGGGATCTTGCAAAAATGCTGATCCTCCTCGGAGCTGAATAAGAAGAGAGATAAGAGATGAGATAACAAGGACCTGGCCCGAGGGAAGTGGAAAATACTAGCTGAGTGGGGAGAGAGATGATTGGAGTGGCCTTCTGGCTGGACTTTTCTCGTGTGGCCATAGACTGAACCAGTGTTATTCCTGTGACACAGAGACTGCATTTAGGGGGAACCAGTGCCTCAGAACCAGGAGGGTTCATTGTGGGGACCCCTGGGCCCCAGGGGGTTGGAAAAATATGGGGGGGACAGATGTCCCAAAGCAGAGACTGTGCCTTTTTGGAGTGAGACAAGGCATCCTTAAAAGACAGCCCTAGAAGCAGCTCTGGTCCATGCACAGTGGTGAGAGCACTGAGCATGGAAGGAAAATGTCACAAGCGGCAAAAGGACTTTTCCGGGTGGTGCCGAGTGACATTGGAAGCACACGAGGTTTCAGCGTGTTTCTAGGGAAAGACCATGGAACAAGAAGGACTACTCTCCTCTTCATGGACTGAAGTTTGAGTATTCTAAAGTGTGGTGCCAGGCTGGGCTATTGGTGATTTGGGAGAATGTATCGGATTGGGAAATTCTGGTGGTGGGAAGGAGGAAAGTGTTTTTTGTAAGGTTTTCAATTTTTTTTCTTTTCCTTATAGTTTTTTCCTATTTTCCTGTAGTTTAGGTAATAAAGTGTTCTTTATGTTTAAGCTGGAGCCTGTTTTGCTTATTCCTGGTCACATCTCACAGCAGACCCCAGGGAGAGAGTGTTTTCATGGGGGCACTAGCTCTGTGCCAGGCTCAAACCATGACAGAAGCACAGAATCATCAGGATTGGAAGAGCCCTTCAGGATCATCCAGTGCCACACCAGCCCCACCAGCATCACCACAATCCCTGTCCCCAAAGGCCACATCCAGACTCTTCTGGGACAACTCAGTGACCCCAAACCTCCCTGGGCAGCTCATCCCAAGGCCTGACCACCCTGCCAGGGAAATTTTCTGTGCCAATCTCCAACCTGAGCCTCCCTGGTGCCATTTGAGGCCATTTCCTCTTCTCCTTTCCCTTGAGACATGGCAGCAGAGCCTGACCCTCCCTCACTGCCCCTCCTGTCAGGAGCTGTGCAGAGCAATGAGGTCCTCCCTGAGCCTCCCTTGCTCCAGGCTGAGCCCCTTCCCAGCTCCCTCAGCCCCTCCTGGGGATAGGTAGATGCATTTCTCTATTCCTGCTTCTCCAGATGTTCATACAGGTTTGCAAGAGACGAGGTCACCTCCAGCTACATGACCAAGGGCACACCCCAGTACTGCTTGATTATTTGGCATGCAGTCTGTAAATTCACATCCTGGTTTGGCTTAGCTTTTTATTCAAGACCAAAAATGCAAAAAAAAAAAAAAAAAAGGTAGAATCAGCATGAAAAGACAAAGCTGAGTCAGAAAATGGATGCCCATTTCAGTCAGGAATATCAAATACATTGTAGTGTATTGCTGTATTTACTGGCAGGGTGGGCAGGCCCTGGCACAGGGTGCCCAGAGCAGCTGGGGCTGCCCCTGGATCCCTGGCAGTGCCCAAGGCCAGGTTGGACACTGGGGCTTGGAGCAGCCTGGGACAGTGGGAGGTGTCCCTGCCATGGCAGGGGTATTGAAGGGCTTTAAGGTCCCTTCCAACCCAAACCATCCTGGGATTCTATGATTCATAATAATGTTCAATTCAATTTAATAAAAAAAAACCTAAAAAACCAAACCCAACCCAACAAACAGTTCTGCCTAGGAGATGGGGATTGACGTCCAAATTTAATTCACAGATTAATCATCCCCTCCTTACCTATTCATAACAATTGAGGAGCTGCAGCTGCCAAATTCAGAAAAAACTGCACTTCCAGGAGTTCAGATTGTTTTGCCTGGGCGCTTCTGAGCAAAAAGGATAATTATTTAAGTAAAAGATGTGCTAAATTCCTGACAAATGGGAGTCCTCACTAACCTCAATTCTCATGGTTTCTGAGAAAATTAGTGCCAGTTAGGTATCCAGGCAAATTCTTCCAGAACAAAGTGCTGTTCCCTAGTTAGACTGAGCCTGTGTGGTGTGCAGCAGCAGCAGAAGCTTATATAAGTTTATACAGCTTCAGTCTGGAGTGCTGGGCCATATGGTCCTATCCTTTTAGAAAGAGAGGTCTTCACTACGTGTAGTTCTGTCTCAAAAGTGGTGGCACGTGTTTTGCAGATTTCTCTGCAGCAGCTGATGTTGCTGGGAAGCTGAAAATGCCATTTTAGTGCGCTGGGAAATAACAACAGGTGGGGAGTGGTGGGGAGTGTTCCTTGTACCTAATTACAGACACCCAACATTGCTGCTTGGACTTCTCAGGCTAGCCTGGAATTCCTGGAAAAAGACAAGATTCTCTCAGGTGATCCAGAGTGATCAGTCATGGTTTGACTCAAAATTGTTCCCTGAAATAATCTCCCTCTCTTTACAAAAGACAACCAACTTCCAAAACTAATCTCTCTTGCCAGTCTGATTTTGTTTTCATGCTCCAGGGAAAACTGAGAGTGTAGCAATATCCTGCTAACCCTAGCTGGGCATGGAAATATTTAATTTTCCTTTGAGAAACGTGGTCATGTTCAGGTCTCTTTTGCAGCAGAGCAAACCCAGGTTTCTTCAAGGATTTTGGGGAAGAAAAGAGAAAGTATGTCCTGTGGCATGCAGAATAACCAAGGTTCACCTTCTCCACTGTGTGTGCTTTGGGGTAGATGTGAGAATTCCCTTTTTCTGGGATATTTTGGAAGAAGGAGTGCATCTTGCTCGTGGTGTCCTCCCTTTTACCTCCTTTCTATCCCCAGCTCCCTTTCCGGACCGGAGATACGTAGGCTGACGAACACGTGTGATTGCTGAAAGCTCTGCATGCCTGAAAATGTCTCAGTTTTTCACACATTTGACAAAAAAAAAACCCTTCCAAAACCTGAAATACTCCAACCTGCTCAATTCTGACATCAATATTTAAATATTCAAGGCAGAATGTCCCACTTTTCAGAGGTAGAGAACAACCCAAAATTCAGGCTAAGCAAAGTACCAAATATTCTTTATTTGGGCACATCTAGAAGACTGAAGGCTGAGAGTTCACTTAATTGTCTTGAAAGGAAAAAAAAAGAATATTTAACTGTTTTTAAATACAAGAAATCACCAGGTGTGGCAAATTACTGTAGGGCCTAATTGCTAAATAACAGGTCTCTCAGTTTATAAAAACAGTTTTAAAAGATAAAGACTGTTTCTATTCAGTTCACATTAAGATATTTTATGGTTTTACATCTCAAGACATTTAAAACAG
This sequence comes from Zonotrichia albicollis, assembly GCF_047830755.1. Classification (NCBI taxonomy): domain Eukaryota; kingdom Metazoa; phylum Chordata; class Aves; order Passeriformes; family Passerellidae; genus Zonotrichia; species Zonotrichia albicollis. The sequence goes on along the minus strand of NC_133820.1, from coordinate 14,361,760 downwards.
CTTTTATTATGCCAGTATAGCATTAATGCCATTAGTTTCATCTATTTCTACTTGTTATTCAGCCCTCCCCCAGCTTAAACCCCTGTGAGTGGGAAAATGTATGAGGCATTATATATGAAATGTCTAATAACTGTGTCTGCAGAGAGAGAGAGACAATAAATAGCATTTTGATGGAGAGTAAAAGAATATTTTGAAGAGACAGGCTTATAAAATGAGTGGGAGTGGAGACTCACGATCATATTTGATTCTTCTGAGGTTATGACTGCATTAATTTTTTACTTTTAAAGAGGCAGGAATGGTGCTGCAGGCTGTAAGTGAATTAACCTCTGTAATCACTTCCCTAATGGAAAATGCTGAGCAAGGTTGCTGCAGTTTTGATCACTAGAATGGAACCAGTAGAAGTTGTTAACAGGTCATCTGTCTGCCACTTAAAATGAGCAGAACAATCAAAATTGATAAGGCTAAAATGAGGCCACACCATTACATTATTTTCCCACAAGGAGTAGGCAGAAGCTGTTCTGATTCATGAGTAGGAAAAGTAAAAAACATCTCCCTACTTCATATCCAATTTGTAGATTTATTGAGAAGTCAGAACTGTTCCTGGTAGCGAACTGATAAACAATAATCTTCCATGAATCCTGATTAAAAGGTGAACCAATTAATTTTCCTTAATGGGATTCTGCTTTACAACCAAACCATGGCTGGTTTATTTCAAAAGAAGTGAGCACAAAACCTGAACAACCCTGGGAGCAGAAGGAAACTCTGACTGCCACACGTATTTTTAATCCCAGTCTTCTTCAAGGAACTAGAAAAGCAAAATGTACTGATACAAGGAAATTCAGAGTTTCTCAAATGTGATTATTTGTATCCCCATATGTGCTGCTCTCTTACAAGACAAGTAATGAAGCTCCTGAGGAACACTTGCCCATTAAAAATATCAGTATTTCAAAATATAAGTTCCAAACCATGAGGAACTGGACCTGTTTTCCCACAAAAACATTGAATTTTAAGACTTTTTTGTGGCCTAGGATGTGAAATTTAAAATCACACCCTGATTTTAATTTCTATGCAGCAGTATTTTTTCTTGTGCTTGAACAGAATCATGCAATCAGAGAATGATTTGTCTTGGAAGAGACTTCAAAGATCATTTATTTTCAATCTCCCTGCCATGGGCAGGGACACCCAGGTCACTCCATTGGCATTTTCTGTACAATCTGATGCCACTTGGTCCCTTATCTCTTATCTAACTTGTTCCAAGCCATGCACGGCTGCACAGAACAAACTTTGTGGTTAGCTGTAAACCCAGGTGTGCTCCTTCTGATGTTGAACACAGTCAAACCAGAAAGTATTTAAAATGCAAAATTATTTGCTCCTAAAGACAGGGGCATCCACTGATGGAGCACTTAAATAGAAAAATAAAAAAAAACAACAAACAAGTTTGTGGAAACCCAGGGCACTGGGAATATTTCTCTGTCTGCTCTGGGGTGCCCTGACCCCCAGGGCAGCACTGACTCTGACCTTCATTCATGGAGAAAGTTTCCTAAACTCCAGAATAGACCAGAATCCACAAAAGTGTGAAATAGATTATAGAGAGCAGTGTAGGTATATCACTTGGTGAAAAATTTAGGTTTTGGGATTTTTAGTATGTTGTGGATGGAAGCAAGATGGAGGGCACAGGGTGTCATCCTGGGTTTCTTCTTCATGCTGCTTCTTCCTCCATCTCCATGGGTTTGGGTGGCATTTTGTAATTGGGCAGAAAAGTCCCCATTGCAGCTCTTTGGGATCAGTTATTGGGGTAAAAGGGAAAATAATCCAGGTGTCAGTTCTTCATTGGATAGTTTAGTCTTAAAAGCCCTTGTAACAAGAGATTGTTGCCATTTTGTGCCTTCTAATGAAAAGCTGCAGAACTCACAGTAGTGAGACTGTTTGGCTGATAAGAAATAATAAACATCTGAGTGTGAACATGAAACAGCATCTCAAGTGCCTTCAATCCAGACCCAGACAAACCAATACAAATGGGATGGAAAATAACATAAAATTAGGGTCAACACAAATTTTAATTGCCGGGGATAAAATGTCATTATGGCTTCAGTGGTGAAGTTTTTCAGTTATTGATCAGGAATGACACTGGGAGTGGAGATTGTGGATGTGGCCATGTATTCCCATCAAAGACTCACGGCACATTCCTGCTTCCAGTGAGCTTTTGTTAGGATAAAGATGTTCCCTCTGCAGCAGGGCCAGGGAGAATCACATACTCCACTGATGAAGATTAATAGCTGCAGCATTTTATTCATTGCTGCAGCATGAACATTTCTTATTCTGGCTTGGAAATACCTCCAGGTCCATTTCCATGGTCTGTAAACTGTTTTTTACACAGCTCCTGTTCAGCTGGAGCTGGCTTCAGGGCCTGGAAACAACCAGCACAGTTGGCATTTCCTCTGCTTTACAATGTGTTCCCGCAGAAGAAACATTTCCTCTGTGCCTGGAATTTTACAGAACTGCCTTGCTGAGGGTTGTAACTACTGTTTTGCTTCATCTCTGGGAGAAATACAACCTTTCTGATACGTGCTTATTAGCTTCATTACACAAATAATATTTCTTGTGTGCTCAGGAGATAAAACTTTGACAGCTGAGTCACGGAGACTGAGCACGCCGCCGTATTCTGCTTTTTGTGACAGGCAGCCCTGGGAGAAAACAATGCCTTTGGTGACAGCTTCTTGCTAACGTTGGGACAGAGAATTCCTAACACATGTTTTATTCAGGCAAGCCATTAAGTTTGATAGTAAATAATTGGCCATTTCTTGTCTGGTGGAGCAGCCATCAGCACACACTCAGCTCAGGAGGGAAAGTGATTTACATGCTGTGAATTAGAATTTGGTGCAGCACAGAACTGTGGCAGGGCTATGCAAAACAGCATGTAATTCCCTTAAAATGGATCTTCTAACACCAGTGGTCACCCTGACCTGGATGTCTGTCCCTTGGAGTTGCTGAAGTCACACAAAGAAGCAGAGGATGGAGTCAAGGCAAGTGATTGATCTCAGCAAGTTCTTTCAGACAAATAAATTTTGGAGAATAATGCACTCACTCCCACCTCCCAGCAAGCACTCGTGAGTCATGGGTAGAAATAGAAAAACCTAAATAATCAAACCTAGACTGGGAGGTCACTGGAGTAATTTCTAGCATTTATAAACTATGTAGGACAATGTGATAGAGTTCTGATTTTGTTGTCACCAGGTGAGGACTTGGCAAAGCACAAGATAAGAATCCTTTCCATCATGTGCACTTAAGTCTACAAAAGCACAACTGAAGAATCTGGCTATGGTGACATGAGAAAAGTAGCCAAATTGCAAGAAGTGTTGATGTTGCTTGGCATGGAGTTGTTTCAAAAGCTTTGGTGCAAAAATCATCTTTAAGTTATTGACAACCCATGTTTTAATGGCTCTTCACACCTCCAGGTAAAGCTACACTTAGAGATGACATGAACCCTGGAATCATGGGATCATGGAATCAGGGGATCACAGAGTGGTTTGGTTGGAAAGGACCTTAAAAATCATCCCATTTCACCTCCTGCCATGGCAGGGACACCTTCCACTGTCCCAGGCTGCTCCAACCCCAATGTCCAACCTGGCCTTGGATCCAGGGATCCAGGGGCAGCCCCAGCTGCTCTGGGCACCCTGTGCCAGGACCTGCCCACTCTCACAGGGAACAATTCCTTTCTAATACCCCATCTAACCCTGTTCTCTGTCAGTTTGAAGCCATTCCCTGTGTCCTGTCCCTCCATCCCTTGGAAACTGTCTCTCTCCAGGTTTCCTGCCAGCTCCCTTTCACCCAGCTCTCTAGACATGTCACAGAAGAAATATTAACACCAAAATCACAACACAGCTACAATTTCTTTCACCACATCTATTAATGCACCTCTTGGAAATTACAGTTTTGTGTTCACTGGCACTGCTTTAACTTCAGTGACTGATTAACCTCTCTGAAGAAAAACAGCCCTCTTTGAAGATGTAACACTCTCCCTCTAAAGTGAGATCAAATCCGTTCGACACTCCCACTCACGCTGCTCTCAAAGAGAACCAGGGAACAGAGGACAAAATATAATTCAGAAAAATTCCCAGACGTTTCTTAAACAAGGTGAGGTAACAGAAAAAGCCAAATCTTTCAAAAATACTTTGCATATCACTTTTAATCACAGCTTTCTCCTCTGTGTGTGTTCTCCCCTCAGATCTCCTCTTTCCTCTGCAGGAGAAGAAATACTGGTCATGTGTCACAGACATGTTTTATGAACAATCCTTTCCTTAGGATTTTCTCTCCTGAGAAGCCAAGAGGCCTCAGAAACAAACTGTAAATAATAATTATCTGCTGCTGTGGAATGAAACAGGTGGATCTGTGATTGGTCTCATGTGGCTGTTTCTAATTAATGGCCAATCACAGCCCAGCTGCCCGGACTGTCTTGGTCAGTCACAAGCCTTTGTTATCATTCTTTCTGTATTCTCAGCCAGCCTTCTGATGAAATCCTATCTTCTATTCTTTTAGTATAGTTTTAATAGAATATATATCATAAAATAATAAATCAAGCCTTCTGAAACATGGAGTCAACATTCTTGTCTCTTCCCTCATCCTGGGACCCCTGTGAACATCACCACAGTCTCCTGTCTTGCTGGGTGCCACTCAGAAGTGCTAAGGTGGGTATTAGGATCCCTGTGATTAAATCCTCCAAAAACAGAGGTCAAACAGAGAAGGAGAACTGAGGTTGAAACAGAAATCAGCTGGAGAAGGGAACTGGAGGAGTCTCACCACAGGGGAATGTCCCATCCTCCAGGAGGGGGAACTGGAGAACACTGAACTCATAACACAGAAGTTCTGCCCTGGGAGCAGTCAGGCATCACCACCACAGTTACAGCTGCCCTGGGGGTAAAAACCCAGTATCTCCTGTATTTCTGGTGGGTAACTGGGAAGCTGACTGGTTGCTGTTTCTGGGAATCTTGCTGCCCCTCAGAAATCAAAGGAATGGATGCAGTGCGATATTAACCATGATTTCTTGCTTCTATAGGCATACCAAAATATAAAATATTGTAGACATGGAAGGCACAGACTGCAGAAAGTGAGCAAAGTCAACAGGTCAGTCAATATCACCTGGATTGGGACACCAACCTTTATTACAATTCATGTTTGAGAGCACAGCATCCCATCCCCATCCCCATTCCCATACCACAGCCTCATGTTTCCATCCCCACCATAAAAAGCATTTCTGTTGTGAACTTTCATTTACAGAGTCATCAAGAATCCCAGAATCATCAGGGATCAAGAGCCCTTCAGGATCACCCCAGCACCACCATCATCACTCAAACCATGTCCCCAAGGCCACATCCAGGCACTTCTTGCCCACTTCCAGAGATGGCAGCCAGCATTCCTCTGCCCTGATCTTCCTCCTCCTTCTCTCCATGTTCCTTCCCCTGTGTTCACAGCAGGCAGGACCAAAAGCCCTGATTTCCCCTCTGGCTCCAGCAGCAGCTCTGGGATGCTCTGGTGTCTGGCACCAAGGATGACACTCAGTTTGCCCAGCTTTGAGAGTGTTTGAAAGAAATGACCTCCAGATGAAGCCTTGCAAAAGCCTCCTTGGTGTTTAAAATGAGATAGAAAGTGAAAATAATTAAAAATTCAGTTTTATATTAATATCTCTCAGAGAAGCTGTGGATCCCAATCCCTGGAAGGATCCAAGGCCAGGTTGGACATTGGGGCTTGGAGCAGCCTGGTACAGTGGGAGGTGTCCCTGCCATGGCAGGGGTGACACTGGATGATTTTTAAGGTCCCTTCCAACCCAAACCATTCCATGATTCCATGACTCTGTGGAATTAATTTCATTAATTTCATGATTCCTGATTCCATTTATCCAGTGAAGGGGAGGGAAGTACTACAAAACCAGTCATTTTAATGTCTATTTCCAGATTTTTAGACATTTACATAGGTGAGATATTTTAATAACTCCTGAAAATGAACTTGAGCATCCACTTCCCAACAAAAAGAAGCAAAGGGAGAGTGAGCAGAAGCTTTTTCTCAGATACTGCTCTGGTGTTCTTGGTGTTGCCCTGACAACCAACCAGCTCCTGGCTCTTGGGCAGCTACTGCCAATGTAACAACTTTTAGATTTCTCATTAGAACATTATTATTGTTATAAGACTCAAAAAAAAAGAAACCACGAAAAAACCACAAAACCCTAAACAAGCAACCAAAACCCAAAACAAACAACAAAGAAACCAAACCAAAACTAAACCAAAACACCAACCAAACAAAAGCAACCAAACAAAACAACACAAACCAAAAAACCCCACAAACCAAAAAACCCAAAAAACAAAAACAAAACAAAAAAGCTGAAGGAACCACTGTGTCAAATTTAGCAGAGGCATCCAGTTAAGGAACACCCAGCAAGTCTGACTTTTAAAGAGCTCCTTAATGACGGGGGCACAGCCTAATTCTAGAGCACTGTCAATCAGCCAAAAGAGCCATAGCTGCTTTGATTCCTTGGTGGTGCAACTGCCTAGAGAGATGTTGGGACATCTAGGACATCTCCTCCTCCTCTGGAGATAATCCTCATGATTTTCTGAGGATATAGGGTAATATTCTTGCTACAGATCCCATTGGCTACATTTACTTCTTTTACAGAGCTTTAAAAATCCATTGGGATCTAACGTCTTGAACAAAACAATCCCACCCCAAGAATCCAGAAGGGATTTTCTAAACTATGAGACACAATCCAAAATGAAAGCCTAGATTGTTCCAAGGTACTGAAACAGTACCTTGGAACAGGAGCAGGGAGCTCATTCTGTCCCTGCACTGCTGAGGGCACACCCAGAGTGCTGTGCCCAGCTCTGGCCCCTCAGTTTGGGAAGGACCTTGGGACACTGAGCACATCCAGAGGGGGCAGCGAGGCTGGAGAGGGGCTGGGAACACAAACCCTGTGAGGAAGCCCTGAGGGAGCTGGGGGTGCTCGGCCTGGAGAAAAGGAGACTCAGGGCTGCCCCCATCACTCTGCACAGCTCCTGAAAGGGGCCTGTGCTCACCTGGGGCTGGGCTCTTTCTGCAGCAGCACTGACACAACCAGAGCACACAGCCTCGAGCTGCACCAAGGGAAATACAGGCTGGATAGCAGGGAAAAGGTTTTTCCAGCCAGGGTGAGAAAGTTCTGGAATGGCTGCCCGGGGAGGTGGTGGAGTCCCCATCCCTGGGTGTGTTTAACAAAGCCTGGATGTGGCACTGGGGGCCAGGGTTCAGTTGGGCTGTTGGGGCTGGGCTGGACTCGATGGTCTTGGAGGTCTCTTCCAACCTGGTCATTCTGGGAATTCTGGGAATTTTGACTTTCTATGTGTTTCTGCTCAGATCTGTCCAATTTTTTGCAGGCACAGGCCCTCCATCAGTGTAACCCTTCCCAGATGCTGATTTATAATGTGCAGGATGGACTCTGGGCCAGGAGGAGCAGACAGGAATCAGCTGTGACAGGACGTCCCCAGCTCACACGCAATCCTCCTCAGACTTTTGGCACAGCCAGTGAGCGACTGCCTTTACATGGCAAAGCTTTAAACTTTTTTCTGCAAGCTTTAAACTTTAGATATCAGCATGATAAAGATTTCCTTCCCTCTCCCAAGTCCCCCTTTAGCTCAGCCTGTGCTGGTTAGCATGCAGGCAGATCTTGGCCTGTCATTCTTCTCACTCCTATTTGTATTCCTCATGTTATTAACAGCTGCACTGTTTATCAAATAGAAGCTTTCATGGATCACGCAACAGAAAAGACAGATAAAATGATAATTTAATTGTAACTTTGAAGCTTGATTGTTACACACTTGATTTAGAACCTAATGGGTGTAATAATACTGCAGATAAGCAAGGCTGAGGGAGTTGGGGCTGCTCAGCCTGGAGAGGGGCCTAGGAAGAGAGAGGGGCCTCAGCCCTGGCTGTCCCTGTGCTTGTCCCTGTGTCTGTCCCTGTGTGCAGAGCTCAGAGCAGGCCCAGGCTCTGCTCCAGGCCCAGCAATGGCCCCAGAGCCACGGGCAGGGCCTGAGCCCAGCAATTCCCCTCACAGGAGGCACAACTTCTGCCCTGGGCAGTGCCCAGCCCTGAGCAGAGACCAGAGGGGCTCTGGGGGCTCCTCCCTGGGACATTCCAGAGCCATCTGGACCCAGCCCTGTGTCCTGTGCTCGGGGATGGCCCTGCTGGAGCAGGGAGGGGGCACCAGGGACCCTCTGTGGTCCCTTCCAACCTGACCATCAAAAACTCTCATTCTTTTCAATTTGAAGCAAACCTTACAAAAACTGTCCTTTGTGACATGTTCATCCAAACATTATCCATCAAATCACCTGGTTATTGAAAGGCTTTTGGCCAAGAAACACAGAAATAATCTTCTTTAATAATAATCTTCACATTGCAGTGAGAGCACACTTCTGAGTCCAGCTGCAATCTGTCTATATGAGAAGTCAATTGTTTTGTAGGATCCTAGGGAGAGTTACAGGGGAAAAGATATCCTCAGCAGCTGTTCAGGTTGCTATACAGCCTCTCCAGTGTCAGCACTGCACTCTGTGGAGTGACAGACTGATTGCAGACTCTTTTCACCTTCAGTGCAAGCAAGATTTGGGGCCACAGGATCCACACACTTGTGGCTCTTAGGGAAGGTCCCCTCACTCTTTGGGGGATGAAATCACACCATAAAGCCAAAACCAGATCCAAAGCAATAATTGCAGAGATCATCTGGACAGTGATAGGCTGAAGAAGAAATACTCACATCTCTGTTCACATCTTATTGAAGTAAATATTTGGTGCTGCAAATTCTCATACCTCATGTATGAGAATTTACATTCATACCATAATAAGAAGGAAGGATAGCTCCAAATACCCAGACAGAATTATCTCCTCACTGGCTCCTAGGCAAGCAAATCCTGAGAATGAAATAGTCACAGCCATTAAGTTATAAATATGTTTTAATTAAGTGCTGCAAAAATGCTGCCCTGATTGAAAAATGAAGTGATATAATTGGTTCTGTTGGCAGCCTAATTTTGAACCGTGTACAATTCACACATTAAAACTTCCTTTAGAGCTGAAGTTCCCAGTGTATTATAAAATGCCAAAAGACAATATTGCCTGATGATTTCATGTTCTCTGCAATGATGTGCTGCTAAGGAGAGGGACTTTTCTACCCAAAAATAAAAACACTCCATTGGCTCATAGAATCCCAGGATGGTTTGGGTTGGAGGGGAATTCAAAGATCAGCCAGTTCCAATCCCCTGCCATGGGCAGGGACCTCTTAAATTAGAACAGGCTGCTCAAGGTCCATAAGCATTCTGTGCATCCTCAGAAAATCTTGGTTCCCTCTTCAAAGGTGATCAATCACCTGCATTCTGTGATGGAGTTTGAGAGTTCCCAGGATGAGGGAAGATGAGAATCTTGACTCCATCTTTCAGAAGGTTGATTTATAATGCTATGATATATATTATATTAAAAGAAAATTATATACTAAAACTATACTAAAAGAAAGAGAAAGGAGACATCAGAAAGCTGGAAAATAATGGAATTAATAATAAAATCTTGTGAATGCTCACAGCCTCGACACGGGTGGCTGTCATTGGTCATCAAGTAAAAACAATTCACATGCTGGATAAACAGTTCTCCAAATCACATTCCAAAGTAGCAAAACATGGAGAAGCTGAAGCTTCCCAGCTTCTCAGGAGAAAAGATCCCACCAAAAATATTTTTCAGAAAATATGTCTGTGACAGCGTTCAGCACCTCAAAGTTACCTTGTAACTTCAGTTTTCTGGAGCAATCCTGCTTTTCCAACTCAGTGGCATTTCCTCCAGAAAGATGGAGGCACATTTCTTCCACCTTTCATTCACAACCACGTGCAGACAGCAACACACACATACAAAATGTGTTTGTTTAAGAATTTGTTACCAAAGCACTGCAAAATGCAGGCAGAAGAAACCAAGGAAAGCATCTGGACACTGTGGCAGGGACTTTAACAGACTAGGCTGATAAAAACCAAAAATATATACAAAGGATAAAAGAAAGGATGAAAATTCAGCTTCAAAATAGTTCAAATAAAGTTGCTTGTGAAGTGCAGACGACCAAATCTGTTGAGCACATACTTCCTTTTCAGTTTAGAACTTTAGGCGTAACCTTAGTCAGACACAAATTTAATTACTTTGCTCAGACAGAACCCTTGAGAGCTGTTCACCCAAATGTGAAGTGTAAAACAGAGTTTAATAGACACATTTTCAGGCTCTCCTAATTGTCACTGCCATAATTCAGTTTTCTCTTTATAACATGCAATGACATTTTCACATCAATGCTGCATCCTACAGCTTTCAAAAAAAGCAGAGACTACCAACAAAATACCTTAAAAATCACTGTCCTGCTCAAAGCAAGGGGCATTTTGGAGGAAGAGTTATTATTATCATCACCACCATTATTTTTATTAACTAGAGAGCAGATACAATCAAGAAAAAAAACCCAAACCAAAGCACTTTCAGGTATAAATTCTTCTTCCATCAAATTATTATCTCCAGTGCAGGGACAGAGATATTGTGATTCATTACAGGAGAAGCATTGGATGGTGACAGGACCAAGGCGACCTGCAAAGACAGCATGAAATAAAATATCAGGAGCAAAGGAATCTTTATTTTTTTTTTCAGTGCAGGATTCTGTCCCTGTCTCTGGCAGCTGAGGAAGCTGCATTGGAGGCAGAGGATGCAAAAGCAAATTTTGTGCTTTTCAATCTTAGCCTGTCATCTTCTTCACTTTAGTCTCCAGAAATCAGAATTTGAGGAGGAATGCTAAGAATCTCTAACAGAGACAAATAATTAATGTTCCTCACACAGATTCCCCTCTATGCAGTCTCCCTTGTTTCTCCTTGTGCATTTCTGAGCTATTACTGGTTAATCCCCAGCCCAGAATTCCCTTGTGTCCTAATTCTTTTCTGTTCTTTTCCAGTTAGTGATGCCAAGGTGCATAAAATCACATTTGTCTGCAATTAACTCCTGTTTAAGTACAAATGTCTGTGCTGCTTTGCTCACTGCCCAGTTCTCCCCATCACGGCAATGATCACTAAAACAAATTAAGAGACTCTGAGTCCTGCACACGTGTGTGTAAATCTGTGCACACAGGGTGATAGGAGCTCTGCTGAGCTTGTTCTGAGGAGATAGATAAAGGGACAAATCCAGAACTGGACCTTGATAAAGTTGTGTTCAGTGTGGGTTCCTGAAAGAGACTCAGGTGTGTTACCTGCCTGAGACATCTTCCAGCTCAGCTGTAACCACTTCTCTGAATGCAGCAGCTCCTGCAGTGCTTGGCATAACTTCTGTGGGATCTCTCAGCCAGCCTAGCTGAGAAACAGAATCCCAGAATCCCTGAGGCTGGCAAAGCCCTCCCACCCCATGGAGTGCCAGCTGTGCCCCACAGGCACCTTGTCCCCAGCCCAGAGCACTCAGTGCCACCTCCAGGGCACACCTGCAGGGATGGGCACTGCAAAGCTCCCTGGGCAGCCCCTGCCAAGGCCTGAGCTCCCTTTCCATGGGCAAATTGCTGCTGCTGTCCCAGCTGAGCCTGCCCTGGCCCAGCCTGAGGCCGCTCCCTCTGCTCCTGTCCCTGTTCCCTGGGAGCAGAGCCCGACCCCCCGGCTGTGCCCTCCTGGCAGGGCCTTGTGCAGAGCCACAAGGGCCCCTGAGCCTCCTTTGCTCCAGCCTCAGCCCCTTCCCAGCTCCCTCAGCCCCTCCTGGGGCTCCAGCCCCTGCCCAGCTCCGTTCCCTGCCCTGGACACGCCCCAGCCCCTCCAGGGCTCTCCTACAGGAGCAGAACCGGGCCCAGCCCTGGAGGGGCCTCTCAGAGCCAGCACAGAGGGACAATCCCTGCCCTGCTCCTGCTGCACACACAATTCCCCATCCAGCCCAGCTGCCAGGGGCCTCTTGCCCCCCTGGGCACCCCTGGGCTCGTGTCCAGCCCCTGTCACAGCACCCCCAGGGCCTTTCCCAGCCCCTCTGCCCAGCCTGGAGATCCCTGGGGGTGTTCTGACCCAAGGGCAGGACCTGGCCCCTCCATCCAGCCTGCCCAGATCCCTCTGCTGTGCCTTCCTACCCTCCAAGGATCCCTCTTGGTCCATTTGTGCCTCAGGTTGTTAAATGCACACACAGTTTTTGAGGTTTGGACAAACTCTCTCAGGGACTTTCTGGTGCTCCGTCTCACTGGTGTTGTGAACACTTTTGGGGCCCCTTCATTCATGTGAGAATCAAAAAGAAAAAAAAAAACAGGAAAAAAAATCCTCTCACACACAAAATAATTCTAATGTCCAAGTTTAGAGGCTGTTCCCTGCTTCTTTTGGGCATACTTACGTTTTTTGGGGGATAGCATATTTGTCACAAGCAGCTCTAGTGTTCCCTAGGCAAGGAGAAAATAACCCACTTCTATTTCAGACTTTGCAGCTCTGTAGCTGCTGGAAGGGATAAGGACATGCACTGGGGAACTACAGTCTTTAAATATATATATATTTACATATATAATATATATATATATATATACATGTCTATATATATATATATTAAATATACAGGGGAGTACAGTTAAACCGGATGATTAAAATGTGCTGCCAACTTCATAAAAAACAAAATCTTTCTCCAGCTCTTCTGAAGTCAAGGGAGACACCAAGTCACCAAACCTCATGGGTTCCTAGGACATGTCAATTATAAATTTACAACTTTCCCCTACTGTGCAGTGACACTGAACATCAGTTAAGGATCTCTCCTTGCACAGAACAAGATGTGATTGTCATGCAAATTAAGAAATCAGAGAGGATATTTGGACATCAGGAAGTTCAGGTTAAAAACCTGGTTCAGGTTCAGATTAAGAGTTGCATTCCTCTCCTCATATATTTTATATCTTCTCCTCATATATTTGGGGTGGAAAGACTCTGGCCCTGTTCCTACAGCCAAGCCTTGTGTGATCCTTTGCAGAAAAGAGATTCAAACAAACCCCAAAGTGGCTGATTTTGCACTGCTCTTCCCAGTTGACAAGGATGAAATTTAATGTGCACTAATTAGTCTGAAATGATGGGAGCCTGGAATTATCTTCACCCTGTAATTTAAAACCTGGTAGTGATTTGTACCTAACCCACACATTAGATACTGAGACCTATATTCAGAGTTCTCCTTTTAGACACCTTAAATGTAGCATTGCAGCACCTAAAATTTAGGCTTCTTGCCCCATGTGTGATTCAGACTATCTAAATTAGAAAATTACGTGATCCTGGAAACACAGGGAGTCAGGTGCTTCCAAAATCCTTCAGAGGGCAGTTCAAGAATCCTGGATTGTTGGTGCAGAGACTGCACTTTATGGTGAATGTGTTTCCATGGCCTCACAGGGGAAATCCTGCATTTCAAAAAGCCAAGTTCTCCTCTGGCCCCATGCATGGAGGCAGCAGATGGTTTTTTATGGTTTGGTTATTGAGCAGGGCCATTTCCAGGAGAACCTTGAGGCTGCCAGCCTCCCTCAGCCTGGCTCCAGGACTCCCAGTGGCAGGAATATCAATGCAGGGCACCGTCAGCCAGGGAATAATGTGCTCTGACTCCAAGATTCAGGAGGCTGAACAATTGGAAAAAAAATTTCACCGAAAGAATAATAAAGTACTGGGATGCTCTTCCCAGGGAGGTGGTGGAATCACCATCTCTGGAGTGTTTAAAAAAAGACTGGACATGGAACTTGGTGCTATAGTCTGGTAGAGGTGTTTGAGCATAGGTTGGACTTGATGATCTTAGAGGTCTCTTCCAACCTCATTATTCTGTGTGTGTGATTGCTTTATTCAGCTATACTTTATTACACTAATACTATACTAAATAGATACTACACTAAAGAATATTATACTAAAGAAAAACCTGTGAGTGTCTGAGACAGCCAAGACACAGCTTTGACCCAACTGGACAAGAAATCCAAACAATCTTCACCAGTGTCCAATGAACCAAATCACTTTGGGTAAACAATCCCCATAACACATTGCAGATGTGCAAAAACAACAGGAGCAGTGAATAGAGGTAAGAATTGTTTTCTCGTCTTCTCTGAGCTTCTCACTGCCTTTCCCAGGAAAAATCCTGGGAGGGAGAATTACGTCTCTCTCTGTTCAGAGAATGTGAACACCACAGCAAGAAAGTATTTTTTCTCCAAGCAGGACAATGTCTGCTTGTCCTTCTGTTCCTGATGACAGGCCACCCATGTACATGTGGAATGTTGGATTATACATTTTTTTACTTAGAGATGGGGTAATTGAGAGGGGTTTTAAAAACTTTTACTCTATTTTTAGTTTTATGAGAAGGGTGAGATATTACAGATATTATCATTTACATTATTATGAGTTATAATATAAGTGGTTTTTTGCTTATTAATTTTTGGTTTTGTTATATTATATTGTAAATGTTTTAAAGCTAATATTTTTAAATTACTTTTTCTAGGTCTTACTATAATGTATTTTTTATCATTTTATTTCTCTGAAGCATTTAGTCTTACTTGTAAGGTTATTTTTTTAAGGGTGCTTTTAGTTTAATTTCTTTTTTAACAATGTTTGCCTTATGGTATTTTTAAGTTAGTATTTTTTATTTTAAGGTTTGTATATAGATGTATACTATATGAGTTTTTTGTTAGGTTTTAAGCATTTTTTATAGATCTATTTCTTACATTTCCCCCTCTCTCTTGAATGGAAAAAGAATTTTTGATGGTTTTGTTTGATTGTTGTGTATAGTGGCTGTATGGGATATTGAGTGATCAGGGAGGGGCATTTCACCTGTTTCTTTTGCACTTGCTGTTGAAGGCCAAGTCCACACTCACCAGCTGCCCTGGATTCTTTCCCTCTGACCACTGAATCCTGGTGGATTACACCATTTCCTTTCTCTCCTCCATCAGCATTCCTGTTTTTCACACCAGTTTAAAGAAAACCAAATTATTTGCCTGTTAATCTCAAAGCATTACACTCGGACCCAGTTTTGCTCATCGCCAGGCCCTGTCTGGTGCATGGAACTTCAGCTCTGGAAATGCCAGAGCCTCAGGAAGGGTATCCAACTTTTTTCTTAGCAAGACTCATGCTTAGATTTATAAAAAAGACATCAATTCTGTCAACTCCAGTGCTGCAAGTGCTTTACTCCCAGGAATGGAGATAAACACATGCTAAAATCCTTTCCTAAATTGGTATCCCAGAGAGGAAGAGGATTAAGACTCGTGTTCATAGATTGCATGTGATTTTAAACTCTTTGTAGGATCTCCTGGACTTTCTCATTAGGAAGCACAGCAGGCCATTCCTTGAGAAGACCACATTTTATTTTATTTTATTTTATTTTATTTTATTTTATTTTATTTTATTTTATTTTATTTTATTTTAATCACAATGGAGATTTGTTTTTTCAGTCAGTCCATGAAATCATGCCTGAATCTCTACACAGACTCCACTCAGATTTCTCCACCTTTGAAATCACTGATTTTCCATTTCCTTCAGGGGTAAATATACCACTGAAGTCCAGCCTGGGGTGAAACTTTGGAAATTAGGAACTTTTGCAGGTCGCAGCTGAGGCAGTTTGTGTTCACACTGCTCCTTGGGTGGATAAGTGGCATCCTGAGCTGTCCAAGGTATTCCAGAGCTGCAGCACTGAGGATAATTGAGTGTAATTGCAATGGTTAAAATGCCTACTTAGCCACTCCTAATTGAATATGCAAATGACCAAACCTACATCACCATCTCAGCAATGTGTGATTCTGTACCCACTAGCGTTTATTTGCAGTTTGAACAGTTTGTTTCTGAGAGAAGAAGAAAAAGAAATAATCTTTCAAGCTTGTCCATTAAATTATTCTACCAGCTGTCACCTTATTAAAAAGCCTGCAGTTATTAATAAAACTACTTTAAACCACTCACCAGCAATTGCAAATTTAAGGAGAAGCTCCCTTTCCCCAAGGCTTTCTTGGAAAGGTTCTGAAATTCACTGACAACCTCAAATCCATCTCTCTGCTCCTGCCAATATTCCTGCACGCAGCACAGCAGAACCTAACAGGGATAGAAATGCAGATTTTTCAGACCTGAAGGTGAGGAGGAACAGGATGGATTGGTTCTGAGGTAAAAGCTGCCAAAACACAGTAAAAAATTCTGACAGAAGCTGAAATTCTAAACAAACATTTGTCTTCTCGTGCATTTTTAAACAAATGGTGTAAACTAAGAAATAAACCAGAAAGAAATAGGGAACATGATTTAAAAGAGATGGAGGAAATGAAAGAGAATTGTAAAACAGAAGATGTAGCCATCTCTTATGCACCATAGTGCAAAATATCAAGATTTATCTGAAAATGTAATTTTAGGTCAAGTGGAGTCAAGGCACCAAAAATGTATTACCAGCCCCCATCATCAAAGTTCCTGAGCCAAAGGAAAAAAACAGCAAAATTTTACAAAGCCAACAAAAATGATGACAGAAATCCCCTCTCTCACACACAGGCAGCCAAAAATAAACTCAGAAATAAGTTATGATGGTAAACTCATCAGTTCTGTGTCAGAAATAGAGAGGAATTGTGACACCAGGTTGGGAAGCTGATACAATTTGAGGCGCTGAGTGGTTGTCAAAGCCCTGCTGGTGTGGATTTTGCTAACTCTGCACAGGGCAGTGATTGGGTCACTGTCCAGAGCTCATCCAACTGGAGTTGGCTCTGTTTCTGTCCATTTGTTCAGAGCAGGAAACAGGAATGAAACCACTGCTGGATCTGAGCCATGACTGTCTCAACTAGGGGGCAAATGAGGTAAAAATCAAAGTGACACCCGGAACAGAAATGCTGTGGAAAGCCTGGAAATGGGGAAAGCAGACAAATTTTCACTTTGCACCAGTGCTATCAGAAAGGAGAGGGAAAGCTGCTACACTTCTCCTATTTCTGAACTGGGAAAGCAGATCCTTGTGATCACAGTCACCATGATTCTCTCCAGTTTAAAAAACCAACCTGACAGCATTTCCTTGAAGGGAGAAAGAAAGGAGAGGAAGCAGAGAGCGTCAGCACAGAAAATGGTTTTTTTTTTTGAGATGCCTCTGTGATTTTTGCCAGTGAAGAGAAAAATGTCTTTCCTCATCCCAAATGAGCAGTTCATAATGTCCATGTGGGAATAAAGGCAGTCCATCCACCAGCAGGCAGAGTGTTCATGTGTTTTCCACCAGACAGTGACAAATTTTTATTTGGTTTTATTTCAGCTTCCTGGTCATCCTTCACTTCTTACTAAACTCATCATGAAGTTCAAATTGCATTCAGCTGCTGCTGAACTGGGCGAACAGCACTTTCAATGCTGTAAAAGCTGACAGCACGCTTGTTCCACCACTGCTTCCATCACTTCCCATAAAGAAAAGAGGCACCACCAGTCTGGCATCAAAAACGGCTGTTCCATGTGGAAACCCAAACAGGAACAAAAGCATTCCATCCCACAAGGAATGTGTCTGGGGTTTTTTTGGA
This sequence comes from Zonotrichia albicollis, assembly GCF_047830755.1. NCBI lineage: Eukaryota > Metazoa > Chordata > Aves > Passeriformes > Passerellidae > Zonotrichia > Zonotrichia albicollis. The sequence continues at coordinate 14,344,272 of NC_133820.1, read as the reverse complement.
ACCACCAGCAGACTTGCCATGAATCCATTTGGATTCCTTCTTCCAGCCTGATGTCAGATCAACTTCTTTGCTCTGTTTCCAACCAAAACTCAGTGTGGTGCTCTGTCTTGGTTTGAAAAGCCAGATGTCTGCTAAGGAAGGCAGGAGTCCTCCCCTGAAATGGGAAATGTAAAATGTAAAACCCCTCCCTGCAAATTGTTACAACTTTGAAATTAGGAGGCTCTCAGTTGAAGATACGAGAGTGGAAATAACAGTTCTTTATTAGGGGGAAAAAAATTAAAATGCAGTGATATAAAACAACCCTGCCAGAGTCAGAGCATTCTCTGCCCCCTGTGTGTCAGGGCGGTGTCCCAGCCCCATCCCAGGGGGGCTCAGCCCTCCTGCAGTGCCAGCTGTGGCTCTGCTGCAGCAGGGATCCTGCACAAGGGGGGAGTTTTCCTCTGAGGCTCCAGTGGAAGAGGCAGCTGCTCCTCTGGCAATGCAGGGGGCAAAGGCTGCTGTGCTGTCCCAGCACCTCAGATTGGATCCAGGTAGGAATGCTTGGCTCCTCCTCTGGGCGGAGCATCTCCCCATGGGATGCTGGGATTGGATCAGCCCTGCAGGGACACTCAGTGGCCATGGACAGCAGAGATCTCCTGGAGGGAGGGTTGGCTGTGGGAGAGAGAAAGGAAAAACTGCCCCAGGAACAGCAGAGAACTGCCCCAGCTCTGACAGATGGGAATGGAGCACACACCCCCATTTCCAAACCAAGACATGCTCTCACACTGCTGCCCAACTCATCACAGCAATTTGATTCAGTGCTTTTGGAAGGGGTTCTGTGCTATCCTGCCTGCAAAAGTCTGAGATTCCTACTGACTGTGCCTGGAACAAGAATCCCCAGGAGAAATAACACTCCTTTTCCTCGCTCTCAGTCTTGAGAATAATGAAAAAAATATTTAAGAGTAACCACAAGGTGGGAAACAGAATAAGAATCTAAACAAATGTGTATTTTGACAGTAATGTTGATATAAAAAATGTCTTATTTGCAGAGTCACTGGCATCTTTAGACTCAACCAAGAAAGCTTCATTCAATATTCAGTTCAGTCCTGGGAAAACTGAAGGAAAATCATTGTTTACATCTTTGTATTTTGTAAACCCTTACCTTGATACACTGCAAATATTTGAGCTCAATTAACTCTATTTTCTTTGCATGGTAATTCCACTTGTTTGTCTCCAACCACTTCCTCCAATTTAAATAGATTGATAAATGAAGAGAGTGGTGTCTGACAACCATTAAGCGCTAATTGCTCATTTGCAGCACGGATCAACAACATTCAAATTCAGTCACATCAGAGGGTGAAAGAGCTGCCAGAAAAAATGTGACAAGAAAACCAAAACCAAAACCAACCAAAAAACCCCCACCAACCTCCCTGGGCAGCCCCTGCCAAGGCCTGAGCTCCCTTTCCATGGGCAAATTGCTGCTGCTGTCCCAGCTGAGCCTGCCCTGGCCCAGCCTGAGGCCGTTCCCTCTGCTCCTGTCCCTGTTCCCTGGGAGCAGAGCCCGACGCCCCCGGCTGTGCCCTCCTGGCAGGGCCTTGTGCAGAGCCACGAGGGCCCCTGAGCCTCCTTTGCTCCAGCCCCAGCCCCTTCCAGCTCCCTCAGCCCCTCCTGGGGCTCCAGCCCCTGCCCAGCTCCGTTCCCTGCCCTGGACACGCTCCAGCCCCTCCAGGGCTCTCCTGCAGGAGCCATGATGCCTCAGGTTTTAGATTTTTTATATTCTGTATCTATAAAATACTTCTATTCTTTTCTATTTTTCAGATTCTGTGCTGCCTTAGTGGGTCTGGGTTCACATTCAGGGATGGTGAGCTCTGTGCACAGAGCAGGGAGACAAAACAATTCCTGCTCCAGCTGGGCACCAAGGACAAATGACCCAAATCTCAGCCCAGGAGCACAAACCCCATGGGCTGGAGAGAGAAAAACAAGCAGGGTGGGACTGCCTGGGCTGAAGCTGGAATGGGACAATGAACTGCAAGGTGCAAATGGAGCAGAACTGATCCAAGGGAGAGACCCTGTGCCTGGCCGTGCATTTTGGGGCCGTTTTGGTTCATCTTGGGTGCAGCCCTGGCTGGGCTCTGGTGCTGCCCAAGGTGCATCCATGGAGGAGATGCTGTGAATAAATCCCTGCTTTATTCTTTAGCTCTGTCCAGCCTCTGCTCTGGGTCAGCCTGCACAAGGCATCACCAGAACTGGGCCCAGCCCTGGAGGGGCCTCTCAGAGCCAGCACAGAGGGACAATCCCTGCCCTGCTCCTGCTGCACACACAATTCCTCATGCAGGCCAGATCGAAAGAGATGGGAAAATGGAGATGAAACTTCTTGGCTGTGCTTTGTATTTGTGCTGGAATCAGTGTTGGTAATTCAAGGATGTTTTGCTAGGCAGCACTTGCATAGAGCTGAGGCCTTTTTGGCCTCTCACCCCACTCCACCTGTGAGGAGACCCCACTCCAGCACACAGGACTGGGAGGGGACAGGCCAGCACCACTGGCCCCAAACGCCTCAAGGGATGTGCCACACGACATGGCATCAGAGTCTGGAGATGGGAGAAGAAGAAGGAAGATGGGATGTTTGGGATGATGGCCTTTGTCTCCCCAAGTCACCCTTACATGTGATGGATCCCTCCTTTTTTGGGGATGGCTGAACCTGCCTGCCCTGGGGAATGGATTCTGGGATTTGCTTTGCTTCTGAGTGTAGCTTTTTCTTTACTTATTAAACTTTCTTTATCTCAACTCACAAATTCTCTGCCTTCTCCTCTCCAATTCCCTCTCCAGTCCCACTGGTGGGGTCTGAGCAAGGGCTTGGTGGGGTCAGTTGCTGGCTGGAGTTCACCTCTGTCACCATCATATTTTCTGAAAAATCCCTTGGCCAAGATTTTGTCTCCTGGGAAGCTGAGAAGACTCAGAGAAAAAGGAAAACAATAATTATCTCATTTGCTTCTCCTGTTTTGCTGCTTTGGAATGTGGCTTTCAAATTTTTTTTTATCCAACATGTGAATTGTTTTGACTTCATGACCAATCACAGTCAGGCTGTATTGGGACTCTGGGGAGAGAGTCAGGAGTTTTTAATTAGTATCTTGTTAAGCCTTCAGTCTGTGTCCTCTCTCTATTCTTTAGTATGGTTTTAGTATAGCATAATATAATATAATATAATATAATATAATATAATATAATATAATATAATATAATATAATATAATATAATATAATATAATATAATATAATATAATATAATATAATATAATTAATATAATATAATATAATATAATATAATATAATATAATATAATATAATATAATACCCTTCTAAGAACATGGAGTCAGATTCATCATTTCCTCCCCACGATGGAGGACCCCAAAAATACCACACACCCCCACTCAAAACAAGATCTTGCAAGGCCATGTCACAGTAATTTTGCAGAAAAAACCTCCCAAATATTACCTTAAAGACTGTTGGCCCACAGAGCCAACAGAACATAGAGCTTTGCTCATGTGCTGCTTTAACAGACATTAAAATTCTAAAGAAATATGTGAATCAAACAAAAGTATCTATTTTCCTACTAAACCCTTTTAATGGCAGAGAATCTGTCACTTTGCAAAACTGAAATGATTAGGCTTTCAATAGGCTAATAGAGAGTTTTTAATACACACAGACTATCTTTTTCAAAATGGCAAATCTAAAATTAGGCTTTTAAGCTTGCTTTCAAAAATAGTGGTGTGATTTAAGATTCTCATGAGGTTCAAAATACATTCCCTAATTAAGAAGCGTAATTTGCTTCACTCTCATGACTTGCTGAAGTTATTAGAAAAGTGTTACCAGACAGATATGACAAGGGAAGTGTTTATCAATTGCCTTTTTTTAAGGATTTTTGATTCTTCACTGTCTTTTATTGACAAGCACGAAACTGAGCAGTAAAACAATTTATAAAAAAGCTGAAATTTTATTATTTAATACAAATCTAATAGAACAGGTACAAGAAAACATTCCAAATTTGCATTTTTAAAGTATGATTAAAAACATGATGCTATAAATGTGTATTAAAACTGATTTTTAAAAATTATGTGTACAGGCCTGGAGGTTCTGCCAAAATTTTGTTTTATGAAGTCACAGAATCACAGAATGAGTGGAAGAATATTTTGTTAAAATGTTTTCCATTGTTCCAGGTGTATTTTCTCTGAACCAAGATTAAGTCAACAATATAATATTTATATAAAGAAATATAAATTTAATGCAGTGAAATAAAATAAAAAAATTAAAAATAAAATTAAAAAAATAAAATAAAATTTTGCCCTTTATCACACCAAGCTTCAGCATAACACATTTTTTTTGCTTGCAAATTTTCATAAAAACAATTTCCGTGTATCTTTCAGAGGGTGAAATGAGTTCACTGCTGATCACATCTCTGTCATAGAAGGGTTTTAGAGCAGGAATGCACTCCCTGTGATCCAGGAAATCTGGTTCTCCACAATGGGATGCTGACAGGGCAGGAATGGAGCCCGTGTGGATCCAAGTCTCACCTGCCTCCGAGGAGCTGCGAAAATGCTCCACGCTGGGACCACCCAGCTGGGATCCAGCTCCTCCATGACACATCCAATCTGTGCTGATAAAAGAATCAGGTCTAATTTAAGACTCTTACACAACCAGGGGGAACAGAAAATAGGCTGGAGAGAACATACAGAATGTCTTTGATGGCCTCTAAATGGGTTTTTTATGAGAAATCTTCCCCCTGATGGAAAGAGGAAGAAGGTTTGTGGCCTTTGCATTTACCAAGACCTCATCTGAAGAGAAACATTTGCATTCTGGTAGAAAACATAAACAGTGAGTGATTTGTGGGACTGGTGGGCTCAGTTCTTTCCTGTTGTCACATTGAATTAGCCTCAAAGGATCTGCCTTTGGCTTGCACTCCTCAAAGGTACCCACAGGCTTCTCAGTGTATTTGCACAGAAAAAATACCTTTTTTTCCTCCCATATATGTAATCCTTTTTCTTTAATCTACACATCTAACATTCACCTGCTTCCCAGTGGAATACACTGCAGAAACTTCCTTCTAATCCCACTTTAAAACACTGACCAGCTGGGGAAGTCCTCAAGTTTGAAAACTGCATATTAAAAGCAAAGTGTTACTACAACTGCTTCTCAATAGTTTATCCTTGACAGGACTTTTTTCACAGGGGAAATTCCCAAATGTTTCCATGACAGTCTCAAGCAAGAGTTTTCTACCTTGGTCTGTGGCTAAGCCTGGCTGGGTTCTCTAAAAGGTATCATCTAACTCAACTTGTCCAAAGAAAATCCAGCATTTTCTCCAAAATCCATGAAAAACCAGGGACTGCCCGAAGTCAACTCATCCTCCACATGGATACAACAAATTTATATCCACTCTGCATCATTTCCATGGGCAGCACAACCAGGACACATTTTGGTTTAAATTTAAAATATCTAAATAAAATGTTTCATAGAATCATAGAATGGTTTGGGTTGGAAGGAACCTTGAAAATCATCTTCTTCCAACCCCCTGCCATGGGCAGGGTCACTTTCCACTATCTCAGGCTGTTCCAAGCCCCATCCAGCCTGGACTTGGACACTTCTAGGGATCCAGGGGCAGCCACAGCTGCTCTGGGCACCCTGTGCCATTACCTCAGTTGCTATGATGATGAAATCACCACTTTTGATGTTATTATTTATTCCCAATAAAGCCTAGAAACTTCATTTCCAAGAAGTAACCTCCTCCTTGGAGGTTGAAAGTCCAAGGACTTTCAAGAAACAGTGCTTATCCTGGAACCCCCCAAATCTAAACACTGACAAAGAGAAAATAAAAGAATTGGATGCAGCCCCCCATCCTCATAACAATGTCTTCATCATGAGTTTCACTCTTGGGAAGTTAGAAGGGCTGTAAATGGCAGGGACTGGGCTAAAACTTGTCCCCCATTTCCCAAATTCACCATCCAGAGCAGAGGGGACTCTGCTTCTGGACCTCCCAGCCACCTCTGGGGCCACCTCCCCCTTGTACAGCCCAGTTTGAGGTCAAACCATGACAGATTGTTTAAGAAATGACTGAACAAACAACACATATCCTGAGAAATTCTTTACCCATGGCAGGATTTAATAGAGTTGACAAGATAAAATAATTGATCACCATTAAGAGAGGGCAATAATGTAATACAGAGATAAGCATATCTTTCACATGAGCATTTTTAATTTAGTGGCTTAATTTAATGTTTTAGGAAACTGATTTAATATTCTTTGCTTCTGTTTTGTGGATCCATCATCATGTTTTCATCGTTCTGTTTGATTTTCCATTTTCCATTCATTTCTGTCACAGTAGCACTGCTCTACAACTTTAGTAATCTAATCTGCTTGATTTTTTTTCATTGTTGATTTATAATTTCAATTTAAAATTTGTTTTGTCCTTTAATAATTTAATCTGGTAAGTGATTTATGGTATTGCAGACAGATCTCTAACAGGAGACAACAACCTCCCTCTCTTCTCAGAGAGCACCCTTCAACCCTCTCAAAAACATTAGGAAAATTATTAAGCTGAGGTTAATTTGTTTATTCTGAAATGAGCCCTCTGAATATCCATGAATTCCTGACACACTGCTTATAGGATTATGGAAGGATTATGGAAGTGCTTCACTGTGGATCTCAGAGTCACAAGTCTTCAGCATCATCCTGCAAAACCATTCCCTTACTCTGGGCTTTGCCTGATGTGATTCACTCACAAAATCATCTCTTGCAAGCACAACAGAATCCCTGTGTCAGCTGATGTCAAATAAATACAATGAAAATTAATGCATTGGACATCTAAAAATCGAGGTTCTTTGATAAAGATGCTGTTACAAAGCAAGGAGGAAATGGAGAACAGAAAAGTTTTGATTTGCCACTAATAAAATCACCTTGTCCTGTGTGAGCAAATCTAATTAACTGAGTTTGTTCATATTTACCTTCATGGGATTCTGCAGCAAGCTATAAATTATTGTAATGCCTAAATGCATCAGTCTTGCTGACGGTCAGGATTCAGGGAATCCAACATTAGAAGAGAGCAGGAAAAGGAGCATTTTCCACAAGAGCTGGACAGGGGCAGGGAGTTAAAGCTGCAAGTCTTTACTGTGATTTTCATTTCACCCATTTGCAGACAACAGAGTGGACTTTTACTTTCAAATCAGGGCAAAATCATTGAATTAAAACCAGTTAATCTCTTAAGGGCTGTGCAGGACATTTTGAGAGGTGGTACTACTATGTCAGAAGACTGAATGACAGCACAGAGGTGTCTAAAGACCAAGAAAGAGAAATTTCAGTGAGGTGACTTAGTGGTAGCTTATATAATTTAGCCTGCATGAAAACTTCAGATGTCACAAAGTTCTACATCACACCAGTAACATTTGAAGTGCTTTCACTATCTTATGTCAAAGGAGACTCCTTGGAAAATATCAGTGTTTTTACTGCCAGTGGTTTGCATTGCAATCCCATGAGTTTTTCCATCAGGGATTCCTTGGCATCTCCCCTCACTCCTTCCCCAAGACGAGGTGAGAGATGAGAAATTACTCCAAGTTCTCAGAAGGTTAATTTATTATTTTATGATATTATATGATATTAAATGAAAATGGTATACTAAAACTGTACTAAAGAAAGAGAAAGGAGACATCAGAAGTCTAAAGAAAAATTAATAATAAAAACTCGTGACTGACTAGAGAGTCTGACACAGCTGGACTGGGATTGGTAATTAATTAAAAACAATTCACATGGAACCAATCAAAGATGCACCTGTTGGTAAGCAACCTCCAGACCACATTCCAAGCAATCAGGTAATTATTGTTTACATTTCTTTTCTGAGGCTTCTCAAGAAAAATCCTGGCAAAGGGGTTTTACATAAAATATGGTGACACTCCTCAGAGCTGCTTCCAGTCCAAGCATGGATGTTGGGTGCTGGTATCATCCACCAGACTTTATCCACTTTCAGTTCTTCCCACAGCATTTTAATTTGATTTCATCGGTGGACAATAGGTTCTAGGTGCTGGATTCATCTGAGAGCATGTTCCTCCTCTCTCCAATGGAAGACAGAGTAACCCCCAGGTGCCTGAAATTCCACTTCCAGGAAAGATCTTGCTCTGCTGGAATGTGCTTGTGGATATGCAATTGCAAAAGGATTCCTCTTGCTAAAACCTGTGTTTAAGTCCCAAGCACATGAGGTGAAGATTAACTTGAAGAAAAGATTATTGGAGATTTCACTGGAGTGAAAAATAGATGTTTTTTCCTTAAGTCTCTTACAGAATACAAATTATTCCAGTGAAGGTCTCTTGTCTCCTTCAAAAGTCTCCATGTAAATCACATAGCTTTCTGGAAAAGTTTCACCCAAGCGGAATTCAAGTTCAGTAGGAAGATTAAAATTAAATACAGGCTCTTATGTGGGAAGGATTAAACAATCTGAATAACAGAGAATGGTTCCTCCTCCGCTAATAACACCAATTTACTTCCTTACAGTTGCAGGAGGAACTACACTATCACCAGCAGCTTGCCAGGAGGATCAGGCTTTTATCAACACCAAATTCTTTATTTTTTTCAAATTAAGAAAGAGCTGAGAAAATCGGGAATCTTCTGTTTGCTCACAAAAAAGAAAGCTCTGTGTCCATAAATCTCTTGTCTGTATTTGTGAACCAATATTGTTCTAGGTACTTGGATCTAAAAATTAACTTTAGCGTGACATTTCTTAGTGCATCTGCATAGGACAATCAAGTGTTGATTTATAATGACCCAAAAGAAAAGTTTGGGACTTATGACTCAATGTATGTTAAAAATAATATTTTTTTTCTCCTATATTCAGGCACTTTCTGTTGAAGTGTAGGAAAAATCATTTGTAGCACAAATATTCTCAGAAGTAACAGCACCTTTTACAAACTTTGTGTTTTGCAACACAAATTAGCTAATGAAGAACTTAATTAGTAGTTCTTTAAACTCAAGCACTTAATAGGGAAAAAAGGAATAAAAATGACTGCTACCTACACCTGTGAAAAAAAGTCAACACTGTATAAATAAATGCAAAAGAACCAATCACTGTAGAAAAGCAAGTGTTTTTATTTCTTAAAATGCAAACTGCAAATCCCCAAATATCTGCACAGTTTAATGAAAGGTTGAAACACCAATGCTATAAAGTGGAAGTAAAACATAATTCTGCAGAAATATGATGTTTATTCACAGCCCAAGAGATGTATTTGTACAGTTTCTCAGCACTTGGCAGCCAACATGACCTCAGCTGTGACCTGTTTTTCCAAGGCATCATTAGAGACAGAAATACCTTTCAATAATCCCAGTGCCTCTCTTTGGGAATACAATTCACTAAATGAAAACCAGTCCAACAAGTCCTTCAATTCAGAGTTTAGAAGTAACTTTGTGGACTAAAATAAATCACTCAGCACATCAAGAAATTTATTTACATTTCAGAGAAATGAAGGGAAGTAAAAAATAAGTGTTCTTACCCTGGTCTGCATCCATGCAAACAAATGTGGTGTTTAAGCAGCCTTCTGAATGTAAGGAGCTATAAATGAAAGTTTTATAGTGGTTTGGCTGCCATCCTTCAAGGGGAGTTCTAAACAACTCCCTCCTTTTCCTCTCCACCACAACTCCCATTCTTCTCTCTTGGCACCCCAAGCAGAACATCATCAATGGTTTTGGAGACTCATCCCTACTCTCCCAGCACTGAAAATCAAGGACAGGGGATCTCTCCAGCCATGAGCAGTGGTCTCAGCCCCCCAACAGCTCAGTTCCTGTGCCAGTCTCCATAAAAGCCACTCTTCTCTTTTTACAGAATCTTTAAGGTTAGAAAAGACCTCCAAGATCATTGTGTCTTTGACTTCTCACCTGTCAACTGAGTGCCACATGCAGTCATTCCTTGGACACCTCCAGGGAAGGGGACTCCAAACCTCCCAGGGCAGCCCTGCCAAGGTCTCCTTCCATGAAGAAAAAGCATTTTGATGCTGCAGGTTCCATGCAATGTCACCATTCCCACAGGCACACTTGTTCCTTCTACAGGTCTGTCAAATCCCCAAATGTGAGGGTCACACATGTATTGTATTTGCTGGGAATGTCCCAACAAAGGCAGGAATGATGCATCTGACTCCATGTTCTCAGAAGGCTAATTTATTATTTTATGATACTATATTATATTAAAGAATACTATACTGTGCTATCCTAAAAAATACAGAAAGGATACTTACTGAATGCTAAAAAGATAATAATGAAAACTTGTGACTCTCTCCAGAGTCCTGACACAGCTTGGCCCTGATTTGCCAAAGAGTCAAAACAACTCACACCAGAATCCAATGAAACAATCACCTGTAGGTAAACAATCTCCCAACACATTCCACATGAGCACAACACAGGAGAAGTAAATGAGACAATAATTGTTTTCCTTTTCTCTGAGGTTTCGCAGCTTCCCAGGAGAAAAATCCTGGACAAAGGGATTTTTTAGAGAATGTGAATGCCACACACGTGGGGCTGTAGGCTGCAGATATCCAGCCACACAACAGGAGAGCATATCTGCTCCAAAACCATGGGATTCAGCTGCCAGGGGAGAATTTAGGGATGTCTGGAGCAGGAGCAGCTGCTCCTGCTGGGTGCACCAGGCACAGTTGGGAACAGGAGGCAGAGCTGAGGGACAGGAGTGTGTGCAGGGGACACCTCAGGGAATGTGTCAGACGTGGCATGGCAGTCATCCAAGAAGGAGACAGGTGTTAAAGGATCTCACCCTCACCACAGGAGACTCCACAGGCCTGCCTGACATCTGCAGATGCAGAGGAATAGCAGAAGGTGCTACAAATCCATCTGGGAGCCTGAGTGCAGTGAAGAGTTTTAAGTCAGACAAGGAGTGCCATAGGAAGGTCCCATTCCAGCAATTCCAGTCTGGTGATTTACAGCTTGAACCACAAAAACAGGAGTGGGGTGAGAGCCCTGCCCAGCTGTCTCTCCATGCACCTCCTACCTCCAGGCACTATTGAATTTGGGTTTGCCCCAGGAAAAGGAAGGAAGGAATGATGAATCTGACTCCATGGTCTCAGAAGGCTAATTTATTATTTTATGATACTATATTATATTAAAGAATACTATACTAAACTATACTAAAGAATACAGAAAGGATACAGACAGAAGGCTAAAAAGATAATAATGAAAACTCGTGACTCTGTCGAGAGTCCTGACACAGCTTGGCCCTGATTGGCAAATAAATCAAAATAATTCACACCAGAAACCAATGAAACAATCACCTATGGCAAACAATCTCCAAATACATTCCAAAGGAGCAAAACACAGGAGAAGCAAATCAGATAATTATTGTTTTCTTTTTTCTCTGAGGCTTCCCAGCTTCCCAGGAGAAAAATCCTGGGCAAAGGGATTTTTCAGGAAATGTGAATGTGACAAGACACCTCATGCAGGTGTTGGCAGGTACAGAAGGTTCCTGCTACAATACAAGCAGCCAGTGCCACTGACTTCCATTGTCCCTGATCCCCAGTGCACTGATTTCCAGTACCACTGACCTCCAGTGTTCTACAGCTTCTGCAAATCCTCCAATTGAGTGGGTTGAGCAGGTTAAGAAAAATTCTGCTGTCTTCTGTCTTACAGGGACCTGCAAAAGCTTCTAAGCAGCTTCCATAACCAATTCTCAGCTGCAGGGCCCAGCCCAGGTAGGAGCTGGAGCTGCTGCAGAGCCCAGAGGAGGCTCCAGGATGAGCAGAGGATGGAGCAGCTCTGCTGGCAGGAAAGGCTGGCACAGCTGGCATTGCTCACCTGCACAGGAGAAGCTTTGGGCTGAGCTCAGGGCGGCCTTGCAGGGCCTGGAGGAGCCCCAGGAAAGCTGGAGAGAGACAATTGCCAGGGGATGCAGGGACAGCACACAGGGAATGGCTCCCAGTGCCCGAGGGCAGGGCTGGGTGGGATCCTGGCAATGAGGAATTGTTCCCTGGCGGGGTGGGCAGGGCTGGGATGGAATTCCACCCCTGGATCCCTGGCAGTGCCCAAGGCTAGGTTGGACACTGGGGCTTGGAGCAGCCTGGGACAGTGGGAGGTGTCCCTGCCAGGCCAGAGTGTGGAATTGGATGATCTTTAAGATCCCATCCAATCCAAGTAATTCCATGATTCTGTGTCTCTCTTCATCCCTTATGTCCATTCAGAGCGTCTCCCACATCTATGCACTTCCTGGTGCTTTTTAAGCATTGCTAATTATCCCATAAATATTTCGTATCCTCCCCCAAACTATTAGGAAGAGGTTGTGACAGATCCATGGCCCTTTGCTTTATCTTCCTATTTGACACAATCTGAAAATTATTGGATTATGGAAATAACTTCTGCCCACTGTCACATACCAGGGGATGACCCAGGCCAATCAAAATACAATTAAGCTCCAGAGGCTCAAACCATCACTCAATATTAAGGGTCTGGGGAAGGAAAAATATTTTTATCATATTAAGAATTCCTGAAGCTTTAATATAACTTCTAGCTGTCAGAAAAAGCTAAAGTTGTAGCAAAAGATAACAAATCCTCCTAAGTGAGCATGTGGTGTTGCTGTAGAAGCCTCTGTTCCTTTACACTTGAGATGTTTTTGATTACAAAACTATGGAGTAGCAAGGATCAGTAAAAATTGAGAAATCATTTAAAGACTCATTTACTTTCAGCTGAGCACAGGGAAGAAAAACCCATTTTGGCTTGGAGGGAAAAAGCAAACTTGAGGAAAGAAACAAACCTAGAAAACAGAACAACATCATGTCAGTGGAGATAAAAGTTTAGTTCCTGGCATCTCATTTATCTTCACAACTCGATAAAGGAATATAATGGATATTCATTTCTAAATTTATTTTATACATATTTGTTGATAAGGATGTGATCTTTTGACTTTTTCATAACCTACTGGAGATAAACATCCTTAAAACAGGCCCTCCAGCACTTTCAGAAGCCAGGCTTCCATCTATAATTAACAGTGCTTTCTTCTTCTTCTCAGAGTTTTGACCTATCTTCTACATGGATTTCAATAATACTGTTTATTAGGCTCTTTATTATGTCTAATATGTCAGACAGTCTGTCACAAACACAGCTTAAAATGCAATGATCAGGGAAAGAAAGTCACTGGTTTTATCAAGCAATAACTCCCCAGTCACAGCCTGATCTGTGCATACATTATTTCCTCACACAATCCAAAGCAAGGGGATTGGCAAGGAGAAACGAGAACTTGCCAAATATTGCCAGAAACAGTTGAACTGAAATGATAATACAGTACATTAATTAATGTTTAAATCTTGCCAAAGGTTTAAATGAGTGAGAACTGGCAAGGCTGCCAACTAAAGTGAAGATGGATATGAGAATTACACACCTGAATGGTATTTCTTTTCCCCTGGTGGAGCAAATTTACAATATTTTTTATTGTTTTAATGACTTGCAGGATGATTTCCCTAACAGATTTTAAATTTATCAGAGAGAGGGTTTGACTGTCAGATGGGTCACACCAGCCTCATTTATTTTGGAAGGCAGGCTGAGAAAAAGAAATGCCACTTGCTTCTTATGGAATCCATTGCTGGAATTCTGATATTTAATTCGAATATGGGACAGAATTCAAGGGAAAGCAGGGGGAAGAGGGAGGATTGGTAAAAAAAGGTTGGTGATCTTTAACACCCTGGCCCAGCAGGTGCCTTCTGAAGCTGGAAATGCTCTAAGACTGAAATTTAGGCAGGATGAGACTGGCTGCTGAATTTTGTCCACTCCAGTTTTTGTTGCACACAGGGTGTCAGGACAGGTTTGTATCCCAAAGCTTTACCAGCTGAGCCCACAGTGTGGGCAGATATTGCTTCTCACAAAGTACTACCAGAAAATCAGGATTTGAGCTTGCAGGGCCCTCGAGGTCACAGCATGGGGACAACAGCATCAGACCCAGCAGGGGAAGATTTCTGCCACCAAATCTCTGAGGAAAACTGCCAGAGAAGTGCAGCTGAAGGGTGCAGGGCCTCGAGCACAGGGTGGGCTGCAGGTTCACAAGTGGAAAGTCTCTGGGGGTTAACCCACCCACGGATCTCTGCAGCACATGGAACTAATCACATTTAACTTGCCATTTGTGGAGCTTGCTCAGAGCATTTCAGGGCATGAAAGTCAGTAAACAAACCCAAAGTCTATTATTGTGTTCTGAGGCATTGTCTGCTCCCCCGCAGCATAAATCAGTGTCGGGAACAGTGAGTGCAGAGCAGCTGCAAGGGCTGAGCCCTCTGAGCTCTCTCCTTCCCTCAGCACTGAATTTAAGGGCTAATGGTGTCCTGGGGGTCATTGGGATGGGCACTGCCAGCAGGTCAGGGCTGACCCTGCCCCTGTGCCCAGCCCTGGGGGCACCTCTGGCTGCTGTGCCCAGCTCTGGCTCCTCAGCACAGCAGGGCCAGGAGCTCCTGGAGCTGAGCAAGGACCTGGAGCAGCTCCGTGCCCAGGAAAGGCTGAGGGAGCTGGGGCTGCTCAGCCTGGAGAGGAGCCCAGGGAGAGAGAGGGGCTGAGCCCTGCCTGGGCCTGCCTGGGCCTGTGTCTGTCCCTGTGTCTGTCCCTGGGTGTCCCTGTGTCTGTCCCTGTGTGTCCCTGGCTGTCCCTGTGTCTGTCCCTGTGTCTGTCCCTGTGTGTCCCTGGGTGTCCCTGTGTCTGTCCCTGGCTGTTCCTGTGTCTGTCCCTGTGTGCAGAGCTCAGAGCAGGCCCAGGCTCTGCTCCAGGCCCAGCAATGGCCCCAGAGCCACAGGCAGGGCCTGAGCCCAGCAATTCCCCTCACAGAGGCACAACTTCTGCCCTGGGCAGTGCCCAGCCCTGAGCAGAGACCAGAGGGGCCCTGGGGGCTCCTCCTGGGGACATTCCAGAGCCACCTGGACCCATCTCTTTGCCCTGTGCTCTGGGATGACCCTGCTGGAGCAGGGAGGTGGCACCAGGGACCCTCTGTGGTCCCTTCCAGTCTGATCCATCCTGGAAAACCAACTCTAACACCTTGGAGAGCACCAGTGCCCTTCAGCACTTCAGCTCTGGTCAGCTCCAGGAGAAGCCTTCAGGCTCCCACCCTCTCTCAGCCCTTCCAGTTTTAGCTGAATTTGTGATGTGGTCACAATTTTTGGTCAGCAATCAGTGTCTGTCAGGTGGCAACAAAGCCCTTTATACACTAGCCTTGAAGGAATAAATAACAGTAACTCACTAGAACTGGCACAGAACTGAGGGGAAAATTGCTGCCTTTTCTCACAGAAGACCCATCCCACCATTTCCCTGCCCATGAAAGTGAAGGTGAGGCAGCTGAAGGCTCTTCTTGACTGGAAATGAAAAGAAATGTGATATCAGCCATGTACAGGTGACAAATGAGTAAGGCTGGTGTCAAAGGCCATCTCTCTTTCTAAGGTGTCTAGAAAAGCCAGGTGAACCAAGTGAGAGACTAAACTACTGATGTGCCTCCCTCCTAAATCCACCTGCATTTATGTCTCAATTAGACTCCTCCTTTTCTCTACCAGGTCAACAGGACACCTGCAGCACTTCATTTAACACAAGGAAAATATTTGACAATGTTAACAGCCTTGGATGATCACTTTCTAATGAGAGAAGACCCTTATAAATGATAAGGGGGGTAATTTTAAACTAATAGGAGGATGCAGGCTGGGAGGATTCTCCTCTCACCCCACATTGCAATTGATGAAACTTTTCAGGAGGATTTTTTACCCAGTCACAGAGATAACCAACACTTTATCCCTCACACAGTCACTGTACCCATATCCCATAACCATTTCCCATTCTGCTGCTTTATTAATCCCCAGGAGCACATCAAGAACTTGCCTTGGATCCCTTCCTGAAGGAGGATTCTGGCTGCCAAGAGGATCCCCACACATATGGGGCTGCAGGCCCCTCACACTCATGTTCCCACATGTCCCCTGAATCGAAAACCCAGAAAAAAGTGGGCAGATTCTGCTGAGGTTCTTCTGCTCAGCTGCACTTGTAGGAGTTCGAATTACAGATTTATTTTAAAAGCACCTACAGTGGAATTTAAATTCGTTTTCTTCTGGCAGGAAAGTTAATGGGGGATTTATTTTTTTTTTCCCTCACAGAGCTGTAGGTTTCTCACCCTCAGCAGTCAGCAAACATGAGACAGGTTGCCAGGTAAATTGTTTTCCCACACATTCAGCTCTCCCTCTGTCTCACATTCTCACAGACTTCAAGCTCCAGGAGAGGAGAGGGT
Source organism: Zonotrichia albicollis (assembly GCF_047830755.1). Classification (NCBI taxonomy): domain Eukaryota; kingdom Metazoa; phylum Chordata; class Aves; order Passeriformes; family Passerellidae; genus Zonotrichia; species Zonotrichia albicollis. The sequence goes on along the minus strand of NC_133820.1, from coordinate 14,328,036 downwards.
AGAATTCTTTAGCAGATTCCTTTTGGGGCACTTTGTCCCTCTCAAAACATTAATTCCATTTTATTATCCCCAAATCTCCTGCACAAATTATATAAGGACATAATAAAGATGGATATTACATAACTCCAGCATGGGCAGTATATTTTCTGTTATTGTGAGAAGCAAAGTGGAGATTTTCTGATCACAATTTCACATTTTAGTCTAGGACTAACATTGAACTATTCTACACTCAAAGACACACAAGGCTCATAATTAATTTCATTTGCTCCTCATCATCAAAAATTCTGAAGGGAACAACACAAGACCTGAAGAGGTTTCAGTGATTTCTTAAGGATATTTTAGTACAAAATGTTGTTTGATGAAATCTGTCATGTTGGGGACCAGCTGAAAGTGTTTTCCTTGCACCACTAGATCTTTTGAGATTTCAAAAATACTGCCTTCCCTCTGCCAGAGTGCATCAGTTAATTAAAAAAAAAAAAAAAAAAAAAAAGTTGACTTGATTCCCATTGCGTAATTTCTGAATTATAAGACTACATATTTTTCTTAATATTATTGATTTTTTTTTCTTTTTAGTTAGTGCTTGAAACTTTTTTAAGGGGAAAAATGCAAAATAGTCACTAAAAAAGAAGTTTTATAAATCAAAATAGTAAAATACTATGTTGTATTTGCCCAGAGGGGCCGTGGGAACACCTCCACCCCTGGAAATGTTCAAGGGCAAGCTGGAAGGGATTCTGAGCAACCTGCTCTTGTGGAAGGTGTCCCTGTCCATGGCAGGAGGTTGGAACTGGATATTTAAGGTCTCTCCCAAGCCAAATAATCCTGTGATTCTGTGATAAAAATTGTACTGACAATTTTGAAAGTTTCCTCCAAACCATTTACAGCCAGGCTACTAATTGTCACCATGTCTACTTTCTACTGTGCTTGGAATATTTGGGGAAAAAAACCCACCAGAATTCCAAATTAAACAAAAATATAGAAGGAAATTAGAGCTTTTCAATTAATTGCTGACAAGCTCTATTTGAAATAGCCAAACCCAAACATCTGAATATTTTCTGCATCACAACCCATAAATATCCTGCAGCCAAACCTGCCCATTTCTGCAGTGCTACAAGGAGAGTATTTCTGGGAGAGCCATTTGAACTATAGGGCATAGAGAAACTAGACCAAAAATGCCAAAAAATTGGGATACAAACAGCCAAGCCAGTAGAAAATAACTCTGAGCTGAAACTTTTTCCAAAAAGGTGTCAGAAAAGTATGTTTGCCTCAGGAGTCTTTATAAATACTGGGAATAATCTTCTAGTTTGTAAGAAATTATCTTCTACTCTATAAGTATTTATCTGCTACAAATACTGGGAATAATCTAATTCCAGGTGGGAATAATCTAAATGCAGCACAAATCCATGTCCAACACTCACTCTAAATTGAGGAAATGCATTTTGCTGCTGATTCAGCAGAAATTGAGACTGCCCAGTCGGTGCCTTGTCCAGTGTGAAGGAGCGAATGGTTATTCCAGGCTGAGACAGTGAAAATGTGAGGCAATTTCACGTGTTCTCTGCCTTGTTGCAGAGCAGATGATTTTAATAAAATGCACCCAAGTGCTCCAGCAGGCTGCCAAATCCCAAGTTGAATGTTTGGAAGTACCTGCCTAATGACTGAAGACAGAAATGAATTCACAAGTTCTGTGCCCAGCAGTGCAACAAAAAAAAAATAAATAAAAATACCACCTAGTGTGGACAGCTGACAAAAATATTCCCTTTTCCCCTTTGCAACAACTGGGGAGTGAAGAACCTTCCTTCCCCTGTTCCTTCCCTGAATGTGAAATGACAATGGAGGACTTTTGCTGCCACGCTCCAGGCAGATTTCAAAGAGAAAGTCTGTGTGTTCCCCTTGGGAAAAAATGCACAATTTCCAGGCCAGGAGAGTCTGGGAGAGCAGGGCACACACGCACACAGGGCTGGAAAACAAGATCTGAGTGAAATGCAAAGTGTGGGGAAGATGGAGGGGACAGTTTAAAGGAAAACCTGTAAAAATAGAGAAAATGCTTTCAAAAATCTCAGTGTTTTTGCTTTGTGGCTGTGTGGCAGCTGCTTTCCTTCCCCTCGTGGCTGCAGCAGGCTGGAAGTGGTGCAGGAGGAATTGTGGACCCCAAGATCTGGCAAGAGTCCCCAGGTCTTTGCAACACAAAGGGAAAGGAGCAGGTCATTAAATATCATTCCAAATTGCCAGGAATGCAAAAGAAATTCTTTTTGGTTTGTGTTTGGTTTGTGTTTGTTGTCCTGGCAGGGGTGCAGCTCCAGATCAGAGACAGGGTGTAGGAGATGAACAAAATCCTGGGACACTGATGCCTGGTGTGAGAAAATCCATGGCACCACAACAATGGGAGCAGGGAATGGAGTCAGATTTTTAAACTTCTCCTGGCAAATCAGGGCCACCCAAAAGGCATCTTTTGGTGTATCCCATGCCTGTAGCACAGCTAAATTTCATCAATTTGCAGTGACTGGACACAGTTTTGATGGGATCTTATGGATATTTTGCATGTAAAGCCATTGGGAGAAGGGTTTTTTAACAATTAATGAGGTTTTTCTATAATTTCTTTAAGAAAAATTAATTTCTACATTCTGTCTTCTTGTCTGATCCTTCTGCCCAATTGTTTTTGAACCTTTCACATGAGATCAGGACATTTGGAGGCACTGGGCAGGCAAAGAGGACATCAGTGCTGGTGGGATAACCCTGTGTCCCTGCTGCAGGAGCAGGGAATTCCTGGAGCCTGTACCACAGAGAGGTTGTTTTTATCAGGTTAGACTCCACTACCACCAAAACTCTCCTGAACACCATCACACCAAGCATGCAGAGAGTTTCTTGTCAGCTCTCCACCCACCTGTACCTGCACAGAGCTCTGCCACTGTTTTGCCAGCAGAAATCCAGAAAAATTCAATCACAGCATTCTACAACCAGCAACACAGGGAAAATCCCTGACATTATTTTGGGCACTTGGAGCTGAAAAATCACAAGAAATTTGACATTTGATTCTCTGTGCTCTGTCTTTACAATACAAGAAGGAATGTGTCAGTGAAAAACCACAGAGCAGCAACAATCAAATGCTAAAAATCATAATGATGTCCATAAGAGAGAAGAAGGAATGAGAGAGTTTTGGGGGTGCTCTGAAGTGACTGAGTTGCCACTGCAGAATTCCTTGCAGGCATAAAATACACCTCCTTGAGAAACACTGCATTTCTGTGTCCCTGATTCTGCTCCATGACATCCAATGGCAAACATTAAATTTAACTGCAGAAGGAAAATGAACATTAAGCAAAAATTCAGATCCAAACAAGCTTCTCTTACATATATTCATTGCAACATTTAAAACACCTTAAAACCAGCATTGGTTTGCTATGTTTCAGAAGAAAGTGATTGTTTTTATTGTATTATGACTATTATTATTAATATTATTACTGTGGTTTTCTTATCCTTTTTATGGAACCTTTTTAAGGGCTCGGGGTTTAGCCCTTGACCACCCTCATGCTTTTTACAGATCTCACCAATCAGCTTTGGCAAGAAAAGATGATCTGTGCAACACCTAAATGACATAAAGTCCCAAAATACACTATTACCCAATTTATCAGCACATCATTACCACAGTGGCTCCTCAAAGTAACTGGTGGCCTCTTGTCCCAGTGAAATTATTATTATTATTTCCTATTGGCATCTCCATAATGATTTACTGAACAAGGTCTCCAGCAGAGATGTCCTGTTGAGCAGGTGTGAGCTGCAGCTTTTGCTTCCCACAGCCTGTGCCCTGTGCCAGAGGGGAGAGGTGATGGGGTTTGACTCATTCACCCAAGGCAGGGTACAAACTTGCAGCTCCCCAGGGAGATTTTTTCTTGCCAGCCCACAATCTGTGTTAATTTCTTTAAATGTGATATTAAAAACCCAGCAAATATGGAATATCTGCTGGAGCAATGGTTAGAATAAACAGGAGACCTGCTGGAATTTACAAATCCTCTGTGACAAGTGAACACAGCACCATGTTTCATGGAAACAGTGAATTGGACACTTGCCTGATTCAGCAAGGAAGCTGTCTTTATAATTTGCATTTCACTTCAATTTTATCTGTCCCCTAGTCTTATTTCCAAGAACTTGGCTTCCATTAGACTGGGGGGCTTTTTCCACCCTCTCCAAACTTCATTTCCCTTGAAATAATTTTTTAAACTAGATTTTTTTTTATTTACTGGTTGTCAAGCATAGAAACTAACTTGATTCATCATCAAACATAATCATGATCCAAAGCAAAGCTGAAGGATTCAATCAGTAGTGAAAGCTGACCAGCCAGTCTTCAATTCACATTAAAAAAAAGAGGAAACTTTCCAGTCTACTGGAAGTAGAGCTGGCATTTGGGCATGAAAGGCACGCAAGGAAGGGCCTATTTTTAAAATGAATTATCATGAGTCAAAACCTTCAAAAATAAAAAATTGCTTCTGAAAGCCAAATCCACAGGGGAAAAAAAATCCAAGCCCTCAGTGTATTCCACCTGAGAATCCTGGAAAGGAAGAGGGGGTGGTGGGCAGGGGCAAATGTTTTGAGCATGATTGTGTGGTGTTGTGAGGTCCCCAGGATGAGGTGAGAGATGAGAATTTGACTCCAAGTTCTCAGAAGGCTATTATATTATATTATATTATATTATATTATATTATATTATATTATATTATATTATATTATATTATATTATATTATTAAAGAAAGAGAAAGAGAAAGGCTACATCAGAAGATTTAACAAGAATGAATAATAAAAACCCCTGACTGACCAGAGTCCCAACACAGCTGGACTGGAATTGGTCATTAAGTTAAAACAATTCACATGTTGGGTAAGCAATTCTCCAAATCACATTCCAAAGCAGCAAAACAGGGAGGAGCTGAAGCTTCTCAGCTTCCCAGGAGAAGAAATCCTGGTGAGGGGATTTTTCATAAAATATCACAGTGACATGATTGCATTTATTGGCCAAACTCTCTTTATTTGGGTGGCCTCTGTCTCCACATTTCTCCATGATTAGGGTCAAATGCAGTCACTGTGTGTGTGCAGTCACTGGGCTGCTTATTCCAGGGGTATTTGTCTGAAGCTAATGCCTTTTTGCAGCTGCTTTTCAGGGCTGGAAAGTTGGGAGAGCTGGTCTGGAGGATGGGGATATGTTCTGTTTGCTCCCACATTTATCTGGCTCGTTCCCTGAGCAATACAAAGATGCATTTTTTGTATCACACTGTCGGATTCTAGGCTGTTTGGATGGCCTGGAAAGGCCCGGGGTGGCCTTGGGGCAGCCCGCGCTTCAAGGACGAGAAGAGGCTTCAAATCTTTTTCGGTCTCAGTGTTTATTAATTGTTTATCTAAAAGATTTTCTCTCGGCCCGACAGAGCTCTGCTCAGCAGCCAGCCATGAGCACACTCCCTGCCCTCCGGGGCAGTCACCTATCTTTATACTCAAAGTTACGTATACAATATTTATCATTTTTCCCCAATACCTTTTACCCTTATTAACCAGTGCACTTTTAGTAATAACCAATCCTAAAGTGCCACCATCACCACAGAAGATGGAGGAGAAGAAGAAGAAGAAGAAGAACAGGACACGCCCCAATTCCTCCATCTTACTTCTCTAAACCCCCCTGTACAGAAATCCTAAACCCTGTGTTTCACTCTCTAATTAACTTATCCCTTCACCATTCACCCCGGTGAAACCCTCCTATCCTCATACAGGTGTCGTCTCCCGTGTAGGATCAAAGTCCAGCCACCAGACACTTCTGGAACATTCCAGGACTCCCGAGGCCCCCAAGGGTGCTCTCGGTGACTCGGCACCTCAGTCCTGAGCTGCTGAGGTCCCACAACACACAGACACATCTGAAACCCCACAGAGCCTGGTGAGTTCTGGTTCAAAGGAACTCCTAAGAGGAGGAAATCATGGAATCACAAATTGGTTTGGGTTGGAAGGGGCCTTAAAGATCATCTCATTCCACCCCTGCCATGGCACGGACACCTTCCACTGCTCCAAGACCCAGTGTCCAACCTGGCCTTGGATGCTTCCAGGGATGTGGAATCCACAACTTCTCTCTGCTTTTGGCCCCTGTTCAGTCTCCCTCACCCCAAATTCTGGATTATTATTTTGGTGAGGAGAGTTTGACACCCAATGACTTGAAGTGTTCAGGTCCTTGGGCTGATAAATGACACCAGCCAGGCTTGGACCTGGATAACTCATGGAATCATGGAATCACTGAGGGGTTTGGGTTGGAAGGACCCTAAAGATCATCTCATCTCACCCCTGCCATGGCAGGGACACCTCCCACTGCCCCAGGCTGCTCCAACCTGGCCTTGGGCACTGCCAGGGATCCAGGGGCAGCCACAGCTGCTCTGGGAATTCCATCCCAGCTCCCGCCCACCCTGCCAGGGAACAATTCCTCATTTCCAAGATCCCATCTAATGCTACTCTCTGTTAGTTGGGAGCCATTCCCTTTGTGCTGTCCCTGCATCCCCTGGCAATTGTCTCTCTCCAGCTTTCCTGGGGCTCCTCCAGGCCCTGCAAGGCTGCCCTGAGCTCAGCCCAAAGCTTCTCCTGTGCAGGTGAGCAATGCCAGCTGTGCCAGCCTTTCCTGCCAGCAGAGCTGCTCCATCCCTCTGCCCATCCTGGAGCCTCCTCTGGGCTCTGCAGCAGCTCCAGCTCCTCCCTGCGCTGGGGCAGCTCTGCAGGTGGGAAATCACCTGAGGGGCACAGAGACAGAATCCCCCCCTCACTGTAGGGTTCTGGGCTGGGGCTTTTCCAGCTCTCATCCCCAAATCCTCCTCCCAGGCTGCTCCATCTGCTCATCCCAGCCTGGGTGGATCCCAGGGGTTGCCCCAGGCCAGGGGCAGCACCAGCCCTTGGTGCTGTCAAACCCCTGAGATTCCCCTGGGACACCTCTGGAGCTTGTCCAGGTCCCCCTGAACCAACCCCATGGTTCAGATGAGACATTTCACCTTCACCTTCCACATCTCCTGCTGGGAATGGGGCAGCTTTAACAGAATTGTTTGGGAAAGGACAAAACCAGCTTTGATTCCACTCCATAGTGTTTAAAAAGTGGTTGTTATAAAAATTCCAGTGCCTGCTGCAGATTCCTGCGTGTCCAGCAGGGAATACAGTCCTTGGCAACGTGGATGGGAGATACATTTGGGACTGATTAGAAGTGGTTGAAAGGTTTTTTATTTGTTCCTAGAAAATCACTGTGGATTAGAGCAGCAAATGAGAGAGAAAAATTAAAAAATAAAACTAACCCCCTCACAAAACCAAAAGCAGGCTTCAGAAAAGTCTAAAAATGGCAGTGTTTTACATGAAGAGTGATTTTATTTAATCAAAAATGAAAACTCTTGGTGGTTTAATATCCTAAAATTAAATATTGGGCTTCATGAAATTGCGACTAAAGAAAAATGACAGCAATATTTTTACTCCAGCAAGTGGAAAAAATAGAGAGAGCTGACACTCTCAAAAAGTATTTGCATAGTGCAATTTCTTCAATTCACTGAGTCTTAAGGAGAAAATAGGAAAAAATTTAATGAAAACTAAATAATAAATCTAGGCCTAGATGGTGGACAAGGCTATTACACCATGTCTGGATGAATCCCTGCATGAAAAATGAATCTGTGACAGATGAAGTTAAAGCTACAGGAACACCTGGGACAAATTACAGCACAGAAGAATTTGGAGTAATGTGGGCCAGAATTTTAATCAAATAAATAAAGTGTGCAAATACCTGAAAATCCATTTTGCATGAACCTGATTCAAAACCAGTTTTGGTCATTAGGAAGGGGACAGTAGATTTTGTGGCAGGGAAGAGGATACCAGGATGGGGGTTTGAAACAGAATTAATCCTAAATTTGGGTCAGATTCCCTTTGCTCACACAGTAACTCAGAAGTGCCCTCTTCAAAATACACATTGTCATTGCTGAAATCTATTTTTCTCTTTTAGGGGAGGACACTTGTGAGCTGTGCTGGGATGTCAGCACCACAGGAGGGACTCAACAAAAGACAAACCACAAATCCCTCTTTTCCACAGGCCTTTCAGGGATGTGAGAAGGTGAATTTCCAGGTTCTGTCCAAATGTAAAGTGAGTATTCCATGACCACACTGGGGATCAGGTGGGCAGGGTTCATCCCAAAACCGATTTTACAGGCTCTCATTAGATCAGAGAGCTTTGCAAATGATCATTTCCCTTTCCTGCAGCTTGCAGAAACAGTTGGTGACAAGAACTGATAATAAACTGGGCCAACATCCATTCGTTTCCTTAAAATGATATAACAGCATTTTATGCCCCTTTCATAGGAAAATATTAAAGCAGCAGCAAGTTTTATAGAACATTAATTTTTCTGGAGTAGAAGGAACTCTGGCTTTGTTACATAATGCTCAAATGGGTAATGTGAGAAAAACTTCATCAGCACCAGACAAAATGAGAGAGCTGATGCTTTCCTAGTGCCTCTCATATTTCCTAAATTTGCTGCCTGCCAGCCTTTCAGGTTTCCATATTTACCAGCAATTTTATCTCATTGTGATAGAACAATTTACTTCAGGTACTCAGATCTATTTCTCAGTCACTTTTTTCCCTCTGTGTCTTCCTCCACACTCAAAATAAGACATCAGGTTCCAACTTTGACATGGTTAAATCAGCCACAAAATCAGTTACAACTCACACACTGCTGCCTGGAACCCTTGATATTTAACTCTTCCTAGACACTCAAGCAGTAAAAAAAGAATATATTTGTTGCTGTTGAGTGAGAAATGACACAGACTCACCAGCAGGCTGGTTTGTACTGCGTACCTGTTTTACTTTGAATTCTTTCTTTTTATTATTTTGATATTATTATTATTTTATTCTTCTGATACAGATAGACTAGATTGATTAATTAATCAATACATTTTACGCGATTGGTTAATTAACAAAATGTTTTTCTTATTAAAAAAATTTGAGAAAAACAGAAAAACAGAGAGTAGGAAAACAACACTTGTACGTTGTTTATAATAGTTATTATTGTTTATTTTTAACTTTTTAAAGTTTTACAAGTTGATTTTGGGCAAACTTATTTTGTTTCCTCGGTCTCTGACCAGGCTGTCACATCCACACATATTCATATTTTAAAAGGGGGTGAGGAAAATACTGAGGCTGAAAAATTAGTTCTTATGTGCAAGGAAACAACAGAGCTGCTGTTTTCTGTGCAATTCCAGAAATTGCACAGAATTAATTATCATCCATGGGTGATGATAATTACCTGGACAGGTATTCCTTTCCTTTCTTCCCCAGGGGATCCGTGTTCCAGTACACAAACAAAGAGAAGGACAATGACCCAAAAGGTTGCTCTGTGAGTTTTGACTGCTGTAATTTGGTCTGTGGCCCAGCCCACCCTGCAAAATCATGATTGAAAACTGAGTTATTGCCTTTGTGATTGGTTTATGTGTGGGGCTCATGGCAGTTGTGTGCAAGTCTCTCTCCAGCAGGCAAAAACAGCCTTTGGAGCACTCTGAGCATTGTCCATGCTTTACACATGAACATCTGGGACAAAGAAATGCCTGGAGGGTTTTGTGGAAACCCGGAACACTGGGAATATTTCTCTGTCTGCTCTGGGGTGCCCTGACTTTGACTCTCATTCATGGAGAAAGTTTCCAAGACTTCAAGATAGACTGGAATCCACAAAAGTGTGAAATAGATTATAGAGAGCAGTGTAGGTGTATTGCTTGGTGAGAAATTGAGGTTTGGGGGTTTTTAGTGTGTTTTGGATGGAAGCAAGATGGAGGGCACAGGGTGCTGTCCTGGGTTTGTTCTTCATGCTGCTTCTTCCTCCTTCTCCATGAGTTTGGGTGGCATTTTGTAATTGGGCAGAAAAGTCCCCATTGCAGCTCTTTGGGATCAGTTATTGGGTTAAAAGGGAAAACAATCCAGGTGTCAGTTCTTCATTGGATAGTTTAATCTTAAAAGACCTTGTAACAAGAGATTGTTGGCCATTTTGTGCCTTCTAATGAAAAGGTGCAGAACTCACAGCAGTGAGACTGTTTTACTGATAAGAAATTATAAACACCTGAGTGTGAACATGAAACACCATCTCAAGTGCCTTCAATCCAGACCCAGAGAAACCCACAACTGGAACCCCCACAGGGTTTCCTCCCTCCTCTGCCTAAACAGGCAGCACATATGACAAGGATAATTTTTAGTAGTCTAATATTAGGCAAGATTTATTGACCTGATCACACCATGGTGCTAATTCTGTGATGTGCATAGAGAGAAGTAACAGCTCTCCTGGGTAACCCTTTACAAAAAGAGGGAAAACCTCTCTTTAGGCTCTCCCCATTCTCCTTCAATGCTCAGCTCTCCATTTTGTCTGCCAGAGAAGTGTCCCCTTGCAAAGATCCCTTTACAACCCAGCCCATGCATGGTCAGGATCAGTGGTGCATCAGGAGCTGATTCTCCCTCTGAGTGTGCTCACACTCTGCTCAGTCACTGCCAACCCCTCAGAACTCCAAAATTAGTCAAACACGGATTAAGATGTGAAATTCCAGGTGCCAGCTGCAGCAGAAGTGATACCTGAGGATGTCAGTCACAGGGACAGCCTTGCAGATCTGCCAAGGTTTTTCCTTTCATCACGGTCCCCACTAAAGCATTTAAGCCACCTGCTTCAAATCCACTTACTTAATGTTGTACTTTAGAGCACCGTGACACTTAGCTGCTGTCACAGATTCATTTCAAACTCCTGCCCTGGAATTACTGGGTGGGAAGGATTTAGAGCTGCCATCAGCATGAGCTGAGGTGGTGCTTGTGCCCCACAGAGTCAAAACACAGGAGAAGGGTGAGGGACAGCAGTTAAATGTAGGATTCTGTCTCTAAGGATGACAGACTTCTACCCTTTTCACAGAGTCATTTAGGTTGCAAAAGATCTCCTAGGTCACCAAGCCCAACCTCATATCTGTCTCTACATCAAATGATAAGATCATGCTTTTTTCTCAGTGTTGCAAGAGGGCAGATTCCTCCAAAACCTGTGGCAGCATTTGCAATGTTTTGCAGATCAACAAGTCTGGCATTTGAGCGAGGGGGTAAAAAAAATGACATTGTCATGAATTACTTAGGTAGGGCTTTACAGATGCTGCTTCAGTTGCTATCATTTAGTTTTTGGCTGAAATCCGCTGTTGTGCAACTCACTGTGAAAATCCTGTGTACTCCTGGAGCTTGTAAGCCTGGAGGGTAACTGGGGAGGAGACATTGTACTTGTACTTTACACAACAGCAAATGTCATCCCATGGGCATTGGCTGCCTTGAATGTTCAAAACAGATGGTAACTGAACCCTTTTTCTAACAGCCTTCTCTAGATTTCAGTGAAAGGGCAAAAATATGATATCCCTTTGGCTCAGAACACCAACAGACAGCAGAAACCCTTCTTATTCACCACTGTCCTTGTTATCATACTCCTGATTTGAAATGAGGACTGTATTCAGGTGACACAGACCTTTAAAATTACACTTTACAAGGAAAAATTCACCCTTTTTTTCCTGTTGCCACTCTTAGAGCTGGCATTTTCTGCAGCAGATCCACTGCAAAAGACTGGAAAACACATGAGAAATAAACCTTCATATTTGAATAAAAGTGATAGATTAGTAAGTGATGGATAGCTTCTATCTGATTTCTATTTTAGAATCAAGCTATTTATAAGATATATAAGATATTTATCTATATATCTATATTATCCATGATAATATAAAAAGATAATTTAAAAATATATCTATGATAATATAAAAAGAAATCCATGATAATATAAAAAAAAATTTTCTGCAGCATACCTACTGCAAAAAATTGGAAAACACATGAGAAGTAAACCTTAGATTACTTAGATAGATTAATGAGTGATGGATAGCTTCTGATTTCTATTTTAGAATCAAGCTATCTGTAAGATATATAAGATATAAATTTATATATTTATATTATCCATGATAATATAAATGTGTTTTCAGAGCAGAAAAGGCCTCAGCAACAAGGAAGCAAAATAAAACAACTTGGGCTGTAGCTGAGGCTGCATTTTACAACTCACTCGACATCAGGAAAACAAGGATTTGAGAACAGGACAGGATAGAGCACACAAAGTCCAGCACACAGCAGTGAACAAAGGGCTTGCATTGAGTGGAAAATCTGACAAATGTGGCAGATCTGAGGAGATTTCTCCGTTGTAATGAGATGCCTGCGTGCTGGAGAGCTGATGGATCTCTGGCACTTGTAGGAGGTGCGTGACTGCAAACCCGTGGAGCTGATCACTTAAAATACATCACTTAACAAGTCCTTGGTATTTTTCTGTGCTTGGCATAGATACATGGATAGATACAGCAAAGCCTGGCCCAGCATCTCTGCCTTGTGGCTTTGCTCACTTTCAGCCTGTTAAATTCAGAGCACAAAAACAAAAATTCACTTTTGTGAAACTCTGAACTTCACGTGTTGCACTGAGAGCATCAGAGCACACTTGTCTTTAAGAATATGAGGAATCGGTTGTGTCAGCTCACCTATTCCAGTGATCTTCCCATGTTTGTACTGCACAGAGCAGTGTGAGCAGCTTCCAGTTCCAGACAGAAAAGGGCTTGAAATTTTCTCTGTAATTTTCTCTATCTCTACCCAGAATAAAAGGAACAGAAATGTCTCTCAAGGCCTAGGATGAAAACATAAAATCTGTCTTCTAATGTTGGGCCAGGACTGTATTTAAAGTGTTTTTTGTACCTGAAGGAGACATGATACAGTTTCACTGACAAATTCTGAGATTCTCTTCCAATTAATCATAGAGGTGTTTCAGCAGCCAAATGTGAATTTATTCTTTTTCCTTCTGACATTTTGATCCATGAGTGTTTGCTTAACAGGGATTTCTTACAAAATGGTGCAAATCTCCATGTTAAAACCCTTGAGCAAAAACATTTTGGCAGGAAGAAAGTTAAATACAGAGGTGTGGCAAGGGGCAGTGCAATGGTGAGTGCTCCTGGTCAGAATGAATCTGTGCCAGAGTCGCTGCAGGGATTCTGTGCAATTCCCTTCTTCCCTCAGTTATCTTCCCTATAAAACAAGGAAAAAACCAGGCTCAAGTGGACAGAAAAAGAGAAAGGAATCCATGTTCCACAGTCCAGGAAAAAGGGAAACACTTTAACAAATGTGTGAGGAAATGTGAGGGAAAACTGCTCCTGCTCTTTGAGAAGAGAGGAGAGTTTCCTTTCCCTCCCACTCTCTCCTCCCTGCCCCTCTGAGGACTACAACATATTTACTCACAGGAAATGTTCTGCAAGGCTTAGGTAGTGAATATTTGCACAAAATTTGGCTCCGGGAGAGTGCCATGCAGGAATTAACATTCTGTGGCAAAGCTGAGTGTAAATGTTACCCACAGCAAGTGGCACAACCAAAAAACTTCAGGATGGGATGTGACTCACACGCCTGTAATGATAGCCCTGGAAATTCTGCTGCTTTCAAACACCAGCATCAGATTCCAGATCAAGATTAATAATTGCAGCCCAGCTTTAGTGAGCACAGAAACTCAGAGTGACTCGTGTGTGCCAGTAGAGGAATCAAGAGTCAGCACTGCCATAGATGTCCCCAAAATAATCCCAGATCGTTAAGATTTTGTGATCACTTCCCACCAAGCATAAACAATTCACAGAGTTAAAACAAATGTTATACAAACAAGCAAATGTTGAGGTTTTTGGGGGTTTTTTTAAGATGTAATGATGGGTTGTTCACAAACACATTCAGGCTGTGCTAGAGGATACTGGCTGAGAATATAAAATATGTTGCTTATTTACATAAAGAGACATCTTTAGCTGGAATTTTAAACCCATTCAAGTCAGTGATAGCTGTCAATTTTAGAAAGAGTCCAGTCAGGCCTTGCCAGAGAAGCAAATATTGCCCTGCCTGGGATAGCAAGAAACAATAAATTTGATATGCCTCTGCTGCTCTCCTTTTCTCTTAAATGTGCATTGCAGGCAGGAAAGAAAAGGTAATTTGAGTTTACTCAACCAGCTTTCATTGAAAAAACCACGTTTGCATAAATCACATCCTGTTCTGCAGGGGAAATCCAGGGCAAACACAAAGCACACACGAGTTGCCATCCTGTATCAGCTGTTGTGTGAAGGGCTCTTACCCTGTGATAACCTGGTTTTCTGTGTCCTCTATGAATAAACCACACCTGAGCTTAATGTGGTGTAAAATCTCTCTTCAGCTCCTCCACCTTTCTCAAAAGCAGTTATTTAATACAAATACAAAGGGTGTTCCTATATAAAATATAAAGGTGAGTGCACAAGATGGTATTTCTTGTTGGGACTCAGATGTTTATCAGTTCTTATCTCTGTTACATCTCACAAACCCTGAGTTCTGCAGCACTTCACTCTAACAAACTAAAAATGGAGCCATATCTTTCTTTCTACAAGGCTTTTTAAGGATAAACTGTCCAATTAAGAAATGACACCTCAATTATTTTCACTTTTATATACCCAATACCCAACTACTCAAGCTTGCAATGGGGACTTTTTTATCCAATTACACAAAACCACCCAAACCCATGGAGAAGAAGGTGAAGGAGGAGAAGAAGAAGAAGAAAGAGGAAAGAAGAAAGAGGAAAGAGGAAAGAGGAAAGAGGAAAGAGGAAAGAGGAGCAGCCTCCACCCTAAAACCTCCATCTTGCTTTCTATCCATTACTGTATTCTAAACCCTTAAACTCTGAGTTTCCCACCCTGTGATATCACACACTTCTATTCAAACTCCACACCCACAATCCCACTTCTGTCATTCCATTCTGGAAGCTTCTCCATGGCCTCAGGTCAGTGCAGTGTTCTCTGGGGGTCAGTGCCTGGCAGCACAGAGAGTCCCAAATTCTCATTAACCAGGGTTCCAACAGGTGAATTTGGAGGAGCTGGGGTTGGGTCTGTAAGCGGGAATCACAGCTCACCAGCTGCACAGGGTATTGCAGCAGACTGTTTGTATTTCACAACAATGAAAGAAAAATTATTTTTGTGGCCCTTTATGGAAATACTTCAGTGTCCCCACATCTCTACCAGGGACTAACCAGTGAAAATAAGAGAAATTTGTTTATTTTGCTCACTGTCATTGCTGCCGCTTCAGAATAAATGGGAATTAAATGAATTAATGAGCCAACTTTTCAAGCATGGAGCCATTTGAGTGACTTCTTACACTTCTCTTTGACAATATTAACTTTTTTTTTTTTTTTTTTTTTTTTTTTTTTTTTTAGTTTATGAGTCTGTCTTACAGCATCTACCCACTGTCTTGAAAAAATATACTACAAGAATATACTACAAGAAATCTTGTTGCTGCTGTGCTGCTGTTATTCAGCTTAGGGGTGACCCAATTGTGGCTTTCCAATACCTGAAGGAGCTGACAAGAAACATGGAAAGACACTATTTTCAAGGGATGGAGTGGACAAGGGGGAATGGCTTCAAACTGACAGAGGAGAGGGTTAGATGGGATATTGGGAAACAATTGTTCTCTGGCAGGCTGGGCAGGGGCTGGGATGGAATTCCCAGAGCAGCTGCCCCTGGATCCCTGGCAGTGCCCAGGTTGGACATTGGGGCTGGAGCAGCCTGGGACAGTGAAAGGTGTGAAATTCCACTCCAGGGCAGAATTGGATGGGCTTTAAATTCCCTTGCAACACAAACCATTCCATCACTTTATGATTCAGAGAGAAGTTCAAGACGAAAGTCTCCAAGAAGTAATTTATCTTAGTGATGGTAGATGGGGCCAAGAAACAAGCCTGGACTGATCATGACCATGAACTGAGCAGGAAGAGGTGAACCAGCTGACAGTGTCATGATTAACACTTTCTGGACACAAAATTATCTGAATAATTATCTCTGCATAAAATTGCTACATTGCTAAATTTCCCCTAGGAAAGAATGCCCCAAAATTCAGTTCTGTAGATTTTGGGGATTCAAGTTGAGTGTGCAGTGATGAGGGCAAAGGCCACTTTGTTTGTAAAACACCATTTGATTGGACACCTCAGTGCTGAGATAAGGCCCAGATTTAGGATTTAGCATTTCCAAACAAACATGCAAAATAGTCCTTTTATAGCTTCATTTTGATAAGGCTTCGCTCTCCTAATCAGTCTCATTGTTGGAGTGGCACTTAAAAGGAGCTGGAGCTGGCAATCTAACAATAGCAAGACCCAGATAGGTCATTGAATCACCAACTTTCTGTGAGTCACCCTCAGAACAGCATAAATTATCCAAGGTAATGTTTGTTAAACGATTTGCTTTTGACAGGGAGACATATGCTGCACTGCTGCTTCATTAGGAGGTGTTTTAATTGTTAGACTTTAGTCTGGTGTCTGCACATTGCCTTTTCCAGCTCATGCTCTGTTGAATCAGCTGAGCAGAGTAGCAGGACTTCCAGTGATCAGCTCTCAGCCCAGGGGCTGGTTATTTTTGAAATAAATCCTGTCTCCAGTCTTCTAATCCTATGCACAGACATAGGTCTCTTTGTTTTCCTCTCTGCTGAGGAATAAAAACTGCTATATTTAGTTCGGAGGATGGTTTTGCATAGAACCCAGACAAAAGGTGCTACAGTTTTCAAAATAATTTTCCTTAGTTTTGAAATACCTACATAGATTTTGAGCTGTTGTAACTGGAGACTGGTTTTTAAATTAAAATGTTAAGGGCTGGACTCTGGAGGCACAGATGGCAACTAAGTCTCATAGAAAATAAGCAGAATTCAGGTGCATTATTCCCTTACCTGACATTAAACATTCCCCACTACTCTTCCTATGAAGCACCAAAATATCATTTTTGTTTCCTGAACTTTATTTTCCTACCTGAGTCTTCTCTCACAAAATGAGTTGAAAACTTTGCTCTGAGTGTTGGAGATTTTTCATGGAAACAGTAAAAGGGAAAAAATCAACAAAGGTCTGATACACAGCTGGGGGCCATCATGTTGTGATAAAACTTTTGAGGGAGGTCTAGCATCTGGATAAGGGTCATCCCTGGAATTTTGGGGTTATTTTCCTATTCCCAGCTGGATAAGGGCCATCCCAGTAATTTTTTTTTTGTTATTTTCCTGCTTCCTAACTGGATAAGGGTAATCCCCAGATTTTTTTTTTTAATTATTTTCCTATTGCCAGCAAAATAAGGGTCACCCCTTGAATGTTTTGTAATTTTCCTATTCCCAGCTGGATAAGCATCATCCCTGGAATTTTTGGGTTATTTTCCTATTCCCAGATGGATAAGGGCCATCCCTGGAATTTTTGGGCTATTTTCCTGGTTCCCAGCTGGATAAGGGTCATCCTTGGAATTTTGTTGGTTATTTTCCTATTCCTAGCTGGATAAGAGCCATGCCTGGATTTTTGGTTGTTGTTGTTATTTTCCTGTTCACAACTGGATAAGGGTCACCCCTGGAATTTTTTGTAATTTTCCTATTCCCAGCTGGGTAAAGGGCATCCCTGGATTTTTTTGGCTATTTTCCTGATCCACAGCGGGATAAGGATCATTCCTGGGGTTTTAAGTTATTTTCCTGGTTCCCAGATGGATAAGGGCCATCCCTGGAATTTTTGGGTTATTTTCCTGGTTCCCAGCTGGATAAGGATCATCCTTGGATGTTTTTTTTATTTTCCCGGTTCACAGCTAAATAAGGGTCACCCCTGGAATTTTTTGAGTTATTTTCCTGGTTCCCAGAGTTTCTGGCTTCTCCTTGGGACATCCCTGTGAGTGGGAATTGTCTCCCTCAGGAGATCTGAGAGTCCAAGCTCCCCTCCAGGACCAGGGACATTCCAAGCCCCTCATACCTCCCACATTGAGCTCAGCAAGTGCCAAAACCCAACCTTAAATCTCTGCCCATCCCTCCATTCCCTGCCACACCTGGCTGGATTCACATTCCAGAGCACAACTGTCCATCCTCCTCCACGTGGGACATTTATAACACCTTTGGTGACGCTGCAAAGAGATTTTCTACTAAATCAGAGCTAAAATGGAAATTCTACTCTGCTCTGCTTTGCAGGGACACTGTGTTTTCATTCCAAATGCACTTTTTACCCCTTAGAAATCACTCTTTTCCTCAATAAATCAGTGCAGCTCTGGCTGATTTGTTCATGGGGGGAGACAGAGCAGAGGGAAGTTGGCCACCTTGATTTAATTTCCTCTCTGAAGTGGAGCATATTTTGATTAAGGGAGCCACGAGGAGACATTCTCTATAGGGACTCAATATTTGAAATTTAATTTCCTTCTCAGTGAGCTGGATGTTGTTGTTGTTGGAATCAAGAGGCAGAACAGCTGACCAAGTGATGAAAGGACCCACCAGAAGGTGCTGGGAATGCAGTTCTCATTTGGAAATTCCTGCTAACGTGTCATGGCTTTTGTGCCAAAGACTTGCAGAATTTATTAGGCAGCAATTTTTAATTAAAACACATCAAGTCTATTTTTAAATACCTAAGACAAGCTACCTGTGCAGAGTAAATTGTGCAGCACAGCAGGAATGTGGAAATTCCACATCTGGGGGTTGAAATTTCATTTACTGTTACAAAGCAGACTTTTGGAGCCACAGTTGCTCCTAATTGAAAATAGAAAAGTATTTTGACCTTGCAATGGACACACACAACCTTCTTTTATTTTGATTTAACCCACAAAGTGACATTTTCCTTCTTTCCCTCCCTCTACGGCAGCTATTACTTAATGAAGTTAATTAGTAATTAGTGAGTTATGCTTGACAATGACATATATTGGGAGCTTTCATATCCAGATTCTGGAAGTAATTTGCACAATTAGTGGAATAGAAGCTTGTTCTTTAAAGATTTAATCAAATAAACAATGTAAGATGTGTAAAATTTTTAATTCAATGAAATCACTTTTACACTTCAGTGTTGGGCCAGGGTGTGGTTATGAATCTTGTTAAATTCCACTCGTCCTAATGGGATTAAAGGAAAATAAAACTTAACAGTTTTAATTTTTCAATAACTTAACAGGAAATTTGACATCAGCATTTATTATAAAGTTTCCTCAATTTTGCCCAAAATTTCAAGATTTGAAAAAACAGAAAAAAGCATTGCAAACTGTAAAACATACAAGTAGAAAAGGAGGTATATTGAGTCAGAATATAAGATTTAGTTATTTAAATAAGTGAATGACAGGGATTTGTGTGGATACTCATCTTTTTAAGACCGATAAAAAACCAGTTAATTAATACAAAGGATGGATAACACTGAGCTTTACCACATTTTCCAACAATGATTCTATGATTTTTTGACATCTTCCCTTTGGCTAATTTGTACATGAAGGAATTAATTGTTTCTTCCATTTCCCCTTTCTTCTAGCATGGAAACTAAATGTAAAGGCAATTCTTGAACAGATTTTACCTTAAGGCTCATAAAATAAAAACAATACTCAAGACAGATCTTAAAGCACATCCACAACTTGTATGCTTATGGGGTTTTTTTTCTGGTTTTATGCATAGTAAAGGCACATTTTGGACAATTGACTGTTCAATATTCTCTTTCACATTGCAAGGAAATGCAGCAAAGAGCCATAATCCCAGCAGTAATTCACATTTATGGTTGGCAGATGAATTGTGAATTACCACAGGCTTCAAATTGATGAATAATCAAAGACAAGCAATGAGCAAGCACAAAGCTACTCATAATATACTTTGCTCATTAGCCTGGAGATCCCTCGGTTTGTTAATAATTCAGGGGATTTTCCTAATAAATGCAACATAGTAAATTTGGTAGCAAATCCCACAGTCCAAATAATAAGACTTCACCACCATGTCTCACTCAGGATATTTTTCAAAACTGCCAGATTCTTGCTGAGCATCATAAAGTGCTCAAAGAACAAGGCAGTTTCACCTGCATTTTAAAAACTTTTCTCCTTTTTTTCCCCTAAAAAACCCAAAATTGCTCCAAATCATCTCCAGAATAACTTTGTCCTCTCAAACCTGAATAGGTGAGCCCAGAGGGAAAACCTGGTAATTGTAAAAAAGTCTTTATAATTTAAAAAATAAAGCCCTGCCTAAGAAGGCCAGGTCAGTCTATCATGACTTTTGAAGGGTTAGAATTTGTGATTTCTTTTTAATCACACAATGGAAAATCCTTGGTTTCTCTCTGTGGTTTTCACATTTCCCCCACTGCACAGAAATTAAAGTCCTTTCTCTTACTTTCTTAAGCATTCATTTTTAAATTTTCCCACCTTTCATCTCAGAAGCTTCATTCTCTGCCTCTTGCTACTCTGACCTGCCTTTATTAAAACCAGATTTAAAGATTTAAAGTTTTCAACTGGCTCTTTGGAAGACACTGGTGTGAGTGCACATTCATAAAGCAGGACTTCACCTCTGATCACAAAGATTAACTTTAAATTTGGTTGTTCCAGGTTTTGCAATCTCAGTCTTAAGGCAAAAAATCCTCAATTGCATCTCAGCATTTTTCCACAGTCACCAAATGGTGAAAATGTCTACATGCCAGCATTCACTTTCAAGATTATACAATAAAAATGGGAAACTCTCTGATGGGTCCAAGTTTTTATCTTGTTAAGCAGATATTTTATTAAGAGAGCTAAGATATTTTATTAAGACAGCTAAGATACTTTATTAAGAGAACAAAGTAGTTCTACAGCACCACAAATTCACCCAGCTTGTTTAGGTTATTTAATTTCCAGTCCTTTTTATTGCTGTGTTATTCCTTGTCCTTAACATCTAAAAGAGGACATAAGCATCTTTTAGTCTTTGTAAGGCTTGAGGTTCTGGAAGGACCTTTTGGGATTTTATTTTGCTTTTTAAGGACTTTTAGGAAACCTGGGTTGTCTTTTTTCATTCAGAGGAATTAGCAGTGGGTGTGATGTGGTTGTGGCACTGGGGGATGTGGTTTTAGGGGAACACAATGGTCCTGGGTTAACAGGACTTGATGTTCTCAGAGTTTTTTTTCAACCTGAATAAATCCATGAGAATATAGATCATTCAGGTAGGGGAGATGAAAATGTGCAACATCTGTTATCTGTGTCCTTAAAAACAAACAAACAAAAAGCTTGGCAATGCATCCTGAGCTTCCACTTTGGGAATATTGGATGGAGAGACCCAGAAAAGCTCAATGTCAGACAAGACTCTTTCCTGACCCAGAGATGGGGCAACTGAGAGGTGTTTTAAAAACTTTTATTCCATTTTCAGTCTCATGTGTAGGGTGAGACAATACAGATGTTATAATTCACAATCAGAAGCCAATTATTTCCTAATTACAATGCACTGTAATTGTTTCTTGACCTATCAGCTTTAGCCACACCATGCTGGAAATGCCTTAAAGCGAATTATCTAAAATTACCCCTCATGGGTCCCACTACAATTCACCTTTCACAGCCCTATTTCTCCAAACTATCCAGTCTTATTTTCAAAGCCATCTTTTGAAACTTTTTCTAGCTCAATTTCTCTCCCAACAATGTTAGTCCTCTTCCATGGCATTTCTAAGTCAGCATTTCTTGTCTCAGGGTTTGCACACAGATGCACACACTGTGTGAACTTTCTGTCAGGCTTGGAGAATTCCCTACAAATCCATTTCCCACATTTCCTCCTCTCTCTTGGATAGAAAAAACTTCTTTGATGGTTTTGTTTGTTATTTGTTGTGTACAGTGAAGTATACAAGGTACTGACATTGTTATGATAATAATTAATGTATTATTACATCACAAATACAAATACATTTTCTCTATGAATTTCTACAAATTTCCTCTACAAATCCATTTCCCACACCTCAGCCTGCTGCATAAACTCTGGGCCACCAGTTCTGATCACCAAGACAAGGAAACTTTGCTCTGAGTGGAAGTTCTTTGCAGGAAGATCTCAACTCCTGCCTGCACATCTTGACTTTGCCAGTCTCTCCATGTCAGCAAAGAGCCCATATAATTATGAGCTCAAGTAATTTCTTCCCAGCCTAAAAATACCCTGATATTCCTACCTTCTGGGAAAAAATAGTTCTGCTGGAAGCTTGCGCTATAAAACTGTGATTTTAATTAGCTCTCTGAAGTTTTGAACTGAATAAATTATTGTTATCCACAGGAAACATTTAACATATATTTCTGTTTACTAGATAATGAATTTAATCCCCTTCACTCACTCTCTCCCCCTTTTTTACCTTCCCCAAACTTGAAGGTTGTACAAACTGTTGTGAGAATACTTCTTGCCTGAGAGAATAGCCAAGAAATTCTCCAGAACAATCCCTGTGCCTGAGACAACTCATTGAAAGCTTTCACTGAAACAGGAGAAATGGCAAACAACAATTTTCAATATGCATGAGGCACTAAACAGCAGTCAGGGTATGGTGTAGGTGGGTTTAGACAGGAAAGGGCTCCAGCATCACTCATCTCCTCCTCAGGTAGACATTTAAAATGGATTTAAACCAGCAGAATCCCTCCCAGGAAAGCTGCAGCTGTCTGCACTGACTGCACAGTCCCAGGTGAATTGTACAGCTGCTGATGGCTGCTTGGGATCTGTCTGAAGTTAAGTGAGGGAAATCCCACCCTGAGGGCTGACATGGCTGTTGGATAAAATAATTGCACCAACCTCCCTCAGAAGAATTTACAAAACCAAAGAAAGGGTTGTCACTCCAAGTGATGCAAGCCCTTGGAAAAGCTCCAGGATTCATCCATTTAAATTATCTGGATCCAAAGTCTGCTGTGAAATCACAGCTCCTCTCAGGCCTGTTGTTGGTGGCTGGAGGTTCTCTGTTCCTTCACTTGTACCCCTTCCAAGCCTCGCCCCAATCACTCTGCAGAGGGCATTTGTTTTTTCCCAATAGTTTATTCTCATTTTCCCTTCCTCTCCAAATGATCCATTTTTCCACTCCTCAGTCTGATTCATTGAGCTGCTACTTACCAAGTTTTCTGTCTCTGCTGACCCTCCAACTTTTTCTCTCCTATTTCCATAATCACTTGGAGCTACAGGTTACAGAGAGGCCTCAGAGTGCTTTGGAGCTTTCTGGATTTCAAACTTCTCTGGCACCAGACCCCACCTTGCAGCTTCTGAAACCCAAATAAACTTGGCGTCAGGTCAGCTCCTCTCTGGGAGGGTCTGTGCTGAGCAACTCCTGAAAACTTCTAAAACATCAGACTGTAACCACAGAGCTGAGAAATCTTCACAAGACACCTGGTACCCAACATCTTCATGGGTTCACAGAATGATTCAGGTTGGAAAAGAGCTCCAAGGTCACTGAGGCCAAGCTGTGCCCCATGAGCACCTTGTCCCCAGCCCAGAGCACTCAGTGCCACCTCCAGGGGACACCTGCAGGGGTGGGCACTGCAAAGCTCCCTGGGCAGCCCCTGCCAAGGCCTGAGCTCCCTTTCCATGGGCAAATTGCTGCTGCTGTCCCAGCTGAGCCTGCCCTGGCCCAGCCTGAGGCCGCTCCCTCTGCTCCTGTCCCTGTTCCCTGGGAGCAGAGCCCGACCCCCCCGGCTGTGCCCTCCTGGCAGGGCCTTGTGCAGAGCCACGAGGGCCCCTGAGCCTCCTTTGCTCCAGCCTCAGCCCCTTCCAGCTCCCTCAGCCCCTCCTGGGGCTCCAGCCCCTGCCCAGCTCCGTTCCCTGCCCTGGACACGCTCCAGCCCCTCCAGGGCTCTCCTGCAGGAGCAGAACTGGGCCCAGCCCTGGAGGGGCCTCTCAGAGCCAGCACAGAGGGACAATCCCTGCCCTGCTCCTGCTGCACACACAATTCCTCATCCAGCCCAGCTGCCAGGGGCCTCTTGCCCACCTAAGCAAACATTTACTTTCCTCTTGCTGGTCCCAGGTTGGACAGGCTATCCACTTGAAAAAAATATCCTTGTTTTTCTCCTTTCACATTCCCTTAGTGCAGTTATTTTTAACAGCTTCCCCAAGCAAATCCCAAAATATATATTTTGAAATCTCTTGATTTTTCCATAAATGACAATGCACGCTGTGGTTGAATATGAAATGGGCTCTGAAATGAATTCTGTGATGAATTCTTTCTCTTGCCTCAGGCTTTGGTACCTGCAGGTACCAAACATTTAAATACCAAGCTGCAGAAATCCCTGGTTAGAGCCTTCCCGTGTCAGCTCCACTGTAAATATTAGGCTTTTGCTGATGCTAAATAGTCTAAAGCCTGAGTCAGCTATCAAAACTCTGCAGTCATCAGGGATCAGGCTGTACTTAGGATCTCAAGATTTGTATCTGAGTTGACTTCCAGCTCACATTAAGTAAATATATTCTCAGCTCAGCCCATCACACTCTGTTAAGAAGCACGGAAGCAGTGATGAACCTGTGCAGTAACTTTAGCTTTGTTCATCATCTGCCTTATTTACTGTTGCTAGCTAAAGCCATTTCCTGAAAGACTGAGTGAAAAATCACCCCTCCAATTCCTGAGGAACGAATCCTGCATGCAGGGAAGTGCAGAGGGACAGGATGAGTCAGGGGAGCAGTGTGAAAATCTTCTGCAGCTGTGCCAGCGATGGATGATGCCGTTCCCAGGCCAGCAGAGAATTTTTGTTATGCTGTTCTCTTAAAGATTGGCAAGTTTTGGTTCACTGATCTTTAAAAAAAGATGGCTGAGGGCACTCCTCTGTCACAGATTAACAGCCTTAGTTGAAACTCAGGTAGTGAACAACTTATCCCTGCAAACATAAATGGTCCCTCCAAGTAAAGCTGCCAGGGAAGCACAGAAAATATGGATTTTTGCTTTCATTTGTCCAAGGAATCAAAAAAGAAAAGGGCAGGGTTTATAGGTCTGATCCTCATGTGCCCAAACAGGCTCTGAATTACAACATCCCCAGCGAAGCTGAAAAATAATTTCATACCAGCAAGACAAGAATATCATACCAACAAGACAAGAATTTCCATGCCAACCTTTCAACCTCTACATTTGCAAGCTTGAGGAAAAGGAAAAAAAAAAAAACAACAACCCAAAGCAAAAGAAAATCAGTCCTGTTTGTAGCCAAGTTAACAAATTCTACCATGCATCCTTCATTTGCATTTGGTGAGATGAAGTTTAAAAAACACATCAACTTCAATTATCCTGCAGGCAATATGGACACATAGGAATCCTACTCCCACACAACTCATTTGGAGGCCAGCAATATTTATGACTAAAAAAAAAACCTTAGCAGAATTTAAACAAACACAGGCTTTTCTGGGTGAAACTTCACATCTATTTTTGCTTTCTGATAAATTAACCTCAGCAGCAACAAGAGATTGAGTGAGCTGAGGGCTCAGCTGTTGGAAATGAAGCCCAAGGACTAAAGCAATTTCAGTGACCTAAACTTGTGGCTCTGAGAGGTAATTCCTTCAAATCAAGAATCACTTTATTTTTCATAGATACTGCCAGGTAAAATCTACCAAAATGAGACATCTGTATTTTCAAAAATCAAATTTCTTCTTACTAAAGAGAGCACTGGTCCTTTCAGATCAGGATTTTATAGCATTTACTCAAAATGTTGTTTCTTTTGCCACCTTAGGATCTTCTGTGAGTCCATTAAAGCAGAAAAATCACCACCACTGCAGTATGAAAAAATCCTGCTCAGGCTTTCACCCTTCCTAGGAAAGAAAGAAATTGGTCATGGATCCTAAGCTTCCTTTACTTAGTAGAAAAATTCTATTTTTATTTCCTTTTATTTCCTTCCTATATTTTTATTTACTTCCTATACTGTGTGGATACCCTGTCACATGAAGAAAAATCATCACTATTCTTGTTTTTCTCAACATATCTACCTCATAAAATAATGTTGAAATCATGGAACTCCAATTCAACATTAATTTGATTTTAAAGGATTAATTAGTTAACAAACCACCAAAAGTCCCATCCAAATATTCTTTCCCATTATTTATCCTTTCGTTCAAAGGTTTTGTTCTCACTAGAAATCAGGAACAAGGAAAACAAAACAGATTTTTTATCAGAATTTCAGTCATAACCTGATACATAAAAACTTGAAGTGATGTGCACAATCCCAGTCTCTTTTAGCCAGGAAATTTGTTCCCTCACAAAGGAAAATTACAGGATGGATATGATGCTTCCCATTAAATATTTGGAGCTGTTCTTTATCACAGCATAAAATGCTTTTAAAATCTGATTCAGAGAACAATTTATGAGTTGTTCACATAAGCCTAATAAAATATTTGCACTTACATATGTAAATATTTTATGTATTTAAATATAGATAAAGAAATTGAATAAATATGGGGAATGAATGTAGACTTCCTTATCAGGTTTAGGTAAATATTTACAAATATTTGTGTATGCATAGGAAAAAACCCAATTATATAAATATGTTGGATGTTCAGCTTCTCTCTTAACATCATATTTTTTTCTTCTTTGTTTGTTTGCCCTTTAAAAAGCTGTGCTCAAATAAAAGAAATATATGGAATACAACTTTGGAATGGTTTGGAATGAAGGGACCTTAAAGCCTATCCAGTTCCAACCAGGGACATTTTCCACTGGCCCAGGTGGCTCCAAGCAAGGTACAGAAAATCCTTTGGAAATACAGATTCCAGTCTGATAAAACATGGGAAAAATCTGATTGGAATAACAACAGAAAAATCTGTGATTGGAATAACAACAGAAAAATCTCTCAGGGCTTGTTTTAAAGCATAAAGAGCAAGATGAAATTGTACCCAGCACAAACTGCAGGGATATCTGTGTACAGCAATTGTTTGATTACTGAGGGACATGAGGCAGAACATGATGCTGCAAATTCCAGAAAAAATCCCTGGGAAACCCAAAATGTTTTCATCAACACCAGCTTCCACCAGCTCCTTTCCATGGTGAACCTCAAGCTTTGCCACTTCTGTAGAAAATAACTCCACCTCTATTTTGATGCAGTGTCACGTGTCAGGGATGTTGCCCAGCTGACACATAATTAAAATTAATGGATTAAAATTAAAACCCAAAGAGTGTAGGAGGAAGGTGGAGAAGCTGCAGTTCACAGTGATGCTGAAAAGTCTCTTTTGGTCCATCTTTTATGCCTTCAATGAACGCTGCCTCACATTTTTTAAGAGATGCACACACTGTGAAATCTGCAGAGATATTTTTTATGGGCCTAATGAAAAGTATTATTAGTTTACATTCTAATCTTTACTAAGTATTTTAGGAACACAATCTAATGAATAGCAGAGAGGGCTGTGTTTTCACACCATAATTGCATTATGTGTAATTCAACCCCGTTGTCTCCTCACCAGATGGTGCCCTGGTAGAATTTAGTGGGTATATAAATGATGGATTTGGACTGAAATAAAATCAACCTTCGCTTGTGAAGTGCAATTTACATTCCAGCACTGATTTCAGGACAAAACCCTGGAGTGTAAAAGCTGGGAAATCAGCAGAGGGAAATAACAAAGGTGTTTAACAAATGAATCATTGCAATTCAGGCTCTTCATACAAGACACTTTTCTGCCTGCTCAGCTCTCACTGATGTGGAGATATAAAATGAAATTTATGAAATTTGTGGAGGGCACAATGAGTGGCAAATAACATCAAGGACTGAGCAGTTAGAGAAAGCCACCTGATTTGTCTGTTGAGCTGAACATATTGAGGAATTCTGCAGGTAAAGAGTGGAAAAAGCAAAGTTGTAGGAGCAAAACTTGTATTATTCTGCCAGGAAGACTTTGGCCTCAAGAACCGACACTGGCAGAGCTTGTGCAACAATCTCAAAGTCACAGGAGTCACAGAGCTCAACAAAAAATATGCTAAAATTATAATATCTTTGTGTTTCCATGGGGAGAAACAGCAAAAAGGTGATTTTGCAGTAGCAGTAGCAGGAGTGATATGGGTTTGTTATGATCAGCTCCATGGTCCAGAATCCAAAAGGAGAAAATGAGAAGTGAGAGAGTGCTACAGGAAAAATAAATTCACCCAATGGCTGGAAAAACAACTGCACTGTGTAAGATGTGGGTATTTGGCAGGACCATCTGTGTTTGATGCATCAAGGGACCCAGCTAATGATTCTGAATACCTTGGGGATGAGAAAATAATTGATAATAAAGGAAACTTCAGTCTGGTGCAAATGGGTCTTATGAATGGTGTATAAATAAATTGGCAGCAGATTTAAGACACTTATTTTTAACAGAAGTGTGATCAGTCCAGTGTGAAAAACAACATGATGCCTTCCATTCACAAGAGAATTATTTTAATATTATATTATTATTTTTTATTATTTTTTTATTTATTTGTCATTATTTATTTTTTATTTTAATTATTTTATTAATTTTTATTTAGTCAGTTTGTTATTATAGATTTATTATTTATTGTTTAATTATTATTATTTTATTACTCACAAGAGGGGAATTATTTGGAATAGATGCTTTAATCGAAGATTCTTTTCTGAAGGATGCGATATTCAGTTTTTTGGGGTGACCTTTTTAAACATGAAAATCTCAACATGGACCAAAATATAACCAACATAATTCTCTTGTAGAGATAGAAATCAAGGCAAAGATGTTGCCTTTTTTAAGTAAATGCACTGGGCCACATTTGGATCCCTTAGATCCCCAGAGATAAGAAATGTATGAGTTTTCCCAATTTTATGATGTTCAAAACACTTTTTTTTCCATAAAGGTGAATATTAGGGAGTGTTTACAACTTTTTCTCTCTTATTTATTATTCAAACAGCCACCTCCAGTGAAATCTCTGAAATTTGAACTACAAAAGGGGCTCAGCACTGAAGCTGTTAAAGGGAATTAGGATTTTTTGTAGGATGCTGGCCCAGATTGGACAAAGGCTGGAGGATTGGGCTGTTAATCCTGGGGAACGAGAGCTACAAAAAAAGGCTGATTCATCTCCCCAGTCCATCCATGGAAGCCCCATTATTGAAAGCGAAGGGAGATGACCCATCCTTTGATCAGAATCGAACTCTGATTTATTGATCAACCATGCACATTTTTATAATGGTGTTAATTAAGTTCATACATATTGCAAAACCCGAGCTCATCATTGGTTACAGATTAAACACCAACCCCTCCTTTTGTTTTCGATGCCCGTGGTTTGTTATTGAAACCAAGATTTGTGTTCTCACCCTGATATGAATGGTTCTCAAAACCTCCATGTCTGTTACTTTTACTTTCCCAAAACAGCCAAAGATAGAATGAGAAAAGCCAAAGTTAAAGAATGAGAAAACAGCCAAAGTTATGAGAAAACTGCCTGAGAACCCCGCTGTTTATAAAAATGTGCCTGAGAACCTTATTATTTACAGAAACAGGCTTGGGAACTGTTGCTTACAACTGCCTTTTACTTCTCCATCAGCTGTATATTTTCATGGCCTTTTTTCCTTCAAGCCATGTTGGAGCAAAATTCTCCAACACCCCATCAGGCTGCTGTCCCTGGGACCAACCCTGTGGGGGCTGTGCTGGTGTAAATGAGCAGGAAAGCACAGATGGAATTTCTAATTCCATCCAAGCCAAGAGATACATGATCTCAGAAGGATCTGAGTGAATTACACTGACTGCACCAAACCCAAATACTGAATCCTCAAGTGAAAAATAAATAAATCAATAATTCTGTGCTGTGTGTCGTGTAGAAGTATTCAAACATTTTCTTTCCATCTGGGTGCTCTCTGATTTTCCTCATCGTATTCTAATTATGAATAATGCTCAGAACCCAACACGTGTTTACACCTCTTCAGTGTTCCAAACCCTGCTGAGAGAGTACAACTTGTTTGCTCAAAACTTGTGATTTCAGAAGAAATAAACTCAGTCGTGATTCTGTAGCACAAAGGCCATGGTCTTCTGTGAGCAGAAGGAATAATATTGCTTTTTGAATAAGTGATCTCTCTTTCCTGGTTTGCCACCACTGAGGAAAAACATCACTTTCCTCCCATATTGCATTTCAGGACAAACTCCATTCAGACAGCATGGAATTGTTATCATTCCGGCTTTAAATCCAGGCTGGAGGTGCTTTTGTTCCAGTGAATGTTATTCACAATAATTTTGACAACAATGACAGTGAGGAAAGCTCTTTTCTAACAATCCTTACCCCAGCATTTAATTGTTGCACAGGGCAGAATTCAGAATCTTTTCAGCACAAGAGGGACTTGGAGAGCCTCGTGTGTGTAAGAAGAGGAATTCAAGGCTGTGGAGATGGAAGGAAAGGCTGAAAAGTTGTGGTACAGTGTTTATCAATTCCATCCCCAGAATCTGTTTATATTGCACGAAACCCCGCGAGCAATTGACTCATGAGGGGCTCTCATGTTAAATGCAAAAAGTAATTAACAGAAAAAACAGGCTGAACATAAATTCATCCAGAATTCAAGTTGTGGAAATATCAATCCCAATGCTG
Source organism: Zonotrichia albicollis (assembly GCF_047830755.1). Taxonomy (NCBI): domain Eukaryota; kingdom Metazoa; phylum Chordata; class Aves; order Passeriformes; family Passerellidae; genus Zonotrichia; species Zonotrichia albicollis. The sequence continues at coordinate 14,297,787 of NC_133820.1, read as the reverse complement.
AGCAGAATTAGTACAGTTTATTTTTCTTACATTCATGCTTCAATTGATTTTAATCTTTTCCAATTTAAAAGTCACTATTTTTTTTTTTTTTGTTAATCCTATGCCAAGCAGGCTGTTCTATGAGGATATATTGAATAGTATGGGACAAAAATTCTGCACACACCTGATTATCAGCTGTCGGCAGCTGTGATCCTCTAAAAACACCACTGGATGTTGTCACCATGATATTTTCTGAAAAATCCCTTCGCCAGGATTTTTCTCTTGAGGAGCTGAGAATACTCAGAAAATAAACATCAACAACAATTATCTGATTGCTTGAAATGTAGTCTGGAGATGGTTTAATTTGTTCCATGTGAATTGTTTTTAATTAATGACCAATCCCAGTCCAGCTGTGTCAGACTCTCTGGTCAGTCGTGGATTTTTATTATTCATTCTTTTCTAGCCTTCTGATGTCTGCTTTCTCTTTCTATAGTATAGTTTTATTATATCATTATAATAGAATATAATATCATTAGAATAGAAATATAATATAATATAATATAATATAATATAATATAATATAATATAATATAATATAATATAATATAATATAATATAATATAATATAATATAATATTCAGCCTTCTGAGAACTTGGAGTCAGATTCTCATCTCTCACCTCATCCTGGGGACCCTCAACACCACAACAGGATGATTTATTTATTTATTGCTATTTATGCACTTGTTTTTTCCAAGTCATAGTCAGAAGTGCAATCCCAGAGTGAACACAATGCTGACCTCCAAGTGACTCATTCCAGCTGCTGCTGGATGACTTTAACCCCCAGTCAGGGCTCATTTGACCCTGAGAAACCCACACAGGTCACTTTTAAAAAGCAGGAGGAGTCCCTGGGCTCGGGTGTGTGGCTGTAGGACTTTATTTGTAACCAGCCCTGAGAAGTGAAATGATTCCATGCATTGCATTGCTCACATTTTTCTCTCCATGTGCGTTCCACCAGGCAGGGAGAAGAAGTCTCTTGTTTAGCACCTCTAAATAAAGATGCTGAATAAGTGACAGCTTATTTATGAAATATTGTATCGTTTGGTACAACTACAGCTGGCACCAAAATCCCCTAAACATATGTGACTGTTTGCAAACGTGTCCAGTGAAGGTGAAAACAATAATATGCTTTTTGCCTTTAACCTTTTGCACCAGAAAATGTTGGGTAAAAAGCAGGAAGTTTTGTGAGTTATGGGTTTTTTTTTTTCTCCAAATACTCTGCTTAAAATAGGCAGAGAAAATTTTATTATAAGCACACACGTAAGCGGTTTTCACTTCCCTGCCTGTTTTGTAAGTGAGAGATGTTCATACAAGTGCTTGAGATCAGAGAATCGTGGAATTATAGAGTGGGTTGGGGAAGGGGAAAGAGAAGGAGAGAGGTTTTAGGAAAGGGACCTTGAGGATCATCCATTTCCAGGGTGGGACAGGGGCAGGGACACCTCCCACTGTCCCAGGCTGCTCCAGCCCCATTGTCCAACCTGGTCTTGGGCACTGCCAGGGATCCAGGGATGGAATTCCATCCCAGCCCTGCCCACCCTGCCAGGAAACAATTCCTCATTCCCAGTTGTGGCTGCATCAGTTGTGGGTTTCTCTGGGTCAGGATTGAAGGCACTTGAGATGGTGTTTCATGTTCAGACTGAGGTGTTTATTATTTCTTATCAGTAAAACAGTCTCACTGCTGTGAGTTCTGTAGCTTTTCATTAGAAGGCACAAAATGGCCAACAATCTTTTGTTCCAAGGTCTTTTAAGGCTAAACTATCCAATGAAGAACTGGCACCTGGATTGTTTTCCCTTTTAACCCAATAACTGATCCCAAAGAGCTGCAGTGGGGACTTTTCTGCCCAATTACAAAATGCCACCCAAACCCATGGAGAAGGAGGAAGAAGAAGCATGAAGACCAAACCCAGGACAACACCCTGTGCCCTCCATCTTGCTTCCATCCACAACACACTAAAAACCCCAAAACCTCAATTTCTCACCAAGTGATGCACCTACACTGCTCTCTATAATCTATTTCACACTTTTGTGGATTCCAGTCTATCTTGAAGTCTGGGAATCTTTCTCCATGAGTGAGGGTCAGAGTCAGTGCTGCCCTGGGGGTCAGGGCAATCCAGAGCAGACACAGAAACATTCCCCGTGTGCCCTGGGTTTCCACACCCAATATCCCATCTGACCCCCCTCTCTGTCACTCTGGGTGCATTCCCGTTGTCCTGTCCCTGCATTTCCAGGGTTCCACCTCTGTGGTCACTTCAAAGTGGCTTCAGGGCCAGAAAGAGCTGAAAGGCAAATTGCTAAACCATAAATAAACCATTTGCCCTTAGAAACACATTCAGGGACAAATGTAGGGCAAACCGGCTTGGAAGGCTGAGGGACAAACTCCAGCCCAGAGCTGGGCAGGGCACCCAAAGGTGCTCCATGAGCTTTTCCCAAGGCATCCATGTGCAGCACATCCCACAGGCTGGCCCAGAGCTGTCACACAAGAGCCTGGCACCCAGAAAATGGGGATTGCTGCCCTCCCACCTGGCTGGTGCTGGCACAGCAGATGGGATTTGTGTCCAGCTCCAGCTTGTGTGGAAACACCTGCCTGACAAAGCCTGGCCTGAGGGGGCTCAGCACCATCTGAGGCTAAAGCTGAGCTCAGCCTGCAGCACCATGCAGGAACTCTCCTCTGGCTGAGCAGTTCCTTTGCAAAAAGTGCAGTTTTCCCATGGTCAGGTGTCACTGTCACATTCTCTGAAAAATCCCTTGGCCAGGATTTCTTCTCCTGGGAAGCTGAGAAGCCTCAGAGAAAAATGAAAGCAATAATTATCTGGTTTGCTTCTCCTGTGTTTTGCTGCTTTGGAATGTGGTTTGGACAATGTTTAGCAACTGGTAATTGTTTGATTGGTTTCATGTGAGTTGTTTTAACTTGATGACCAATCACACCCCAGCTGTGTTGGGACTCCGGAGAGAGTTACGAGTTTTCATTATTATCTTTTGGCCTTCTGTCTATATCCTTTCTCTATTCTTTAGTATAGTTTTAGTCTAGCATTCTATAATATAATAAAATAAGTATAATAAAATAAATGTAATAAATAAATATAGTGAAAATATGATATAATATAATATAATATAATATAATATAATATAATATAATATAATATAATATAATATAATATAATATAATATAATATAATATAATATAATACATGGAGTCAGATTCATAATTTCCTTCCACTGACAGGGACCCCAGACAATACCACAGTCAGGCATCAAATGAGTGGCAGAGCTGGAAACAGAGCCCAGGATCCCCAGAGAATCCCAAAACTGGTGAGACTGGGAGGAGCACAGTGCTCCAACCCCAAGCTGGCCCATCCTGGAGCACATTGCCGGGACATCCCAGATCAAACAATCCTCATTTATAACCTACAGGGGCAGAAAGCCACCACAGGAGCCTCTGGTAGCCTTCAGGGAAAGGGCCTTGCCGACAAAGAGCAGGATTTCACTATTCAGTGTAAGACTTTGATTTCTAAATGAACATTTCTCAGTCTCTGAGAAATAGTGACTTAAGACTCCCTCAGTATTTCCACATCCCCAGCAGCTCAGCACTTCACCAGAGCTCTGCTGATTTTAGTGACTGGTTGCCAGAAAATGGTACAACCAGGAGGAAACTGGGAGCTGGCTGTGCTGAGTAAGCTCCCAGCATTTACTCACAGAGCAGGCACACAAGGTGCACAAGTTCAGGCTGTCTCCCTCCATCTTCCAAGCCAGTGCTTTGTTTTTAACATTATTTGAACACCTCAAGTCTCAACAGTAAGTCTGACGTGGAAAACAGTCAGCATTTTCAGGGTGCAAAAGCCCAAAGCCATGTAGGAACAAAATGGCTAATAGTGAAATAAAAGTGATGCTGCAAACTCCAGCAGCAGGAAATCAGAGCTGGGTTTGAACCTACAAAGAGCTGGATTTGAACCTACAAAGTTTCAAAGAGAATCAAAGATGTAACTACTTATATAAACAGGAGGTGGGAATTTAATATATCTGTATATCAAGTACACACTGCAGTTATGATTTTAGGTGTATTAACATTTAATAACTTGTGCTATTCGGGTTTTGCTGAATTTAATTTTTAACTGTATTTTTACTGAATTAATTTTTTACTGTATTAAAATAAGCCATATTTTAATACAGTACCATATTTTCATGACATCCCTGTATTAAGCAGTTCCTCCTTTCTGTACCAGGAATAAAGCACAGATGAACTTCTGAACCCATTTTGCTGCTGTTAGGTTAGAGGGACAAAAAACACCTTATGGACAGCCAAGATCCAGTGGCCTGAGAAGTTTCCCCCATCAACAATCAAGAGCATTTCAGAGATGATAAAAAACTTCATAAATCTTCCCAAGGAACTGATATAAAAATGAGCAAGGTCATAAATCTTTAACATTTAACTCATCTCAACCCCACTGAAAAAAACACTTTATCAAAGGGAGTTAAATACAGCCAACCAGTAAAAAGAATTTATATAAACCATAAAAGAGATGATCACAGAGGGGTGAGGAAAAATTCTGACAGTTCACAAAAAGGAGACAGAGAAAAGCAGGAACTGCCAAGTTCTGCTGAACTCCCCAGGCCAGCAAGGAGTTCTCTGTTAACAGGTTTTTATCCCCAGCTAATTAGGAGACTTAATATGTTTCCAGCGATGAATGTGGGTTGAAAAGCCCCATAAATTGACAAATCAATCTCCTTTTCTTCCCTGCTGTGTGCAAACCAAATGTTCTGGTGTGATACAAATGGCACACACAGAGCAGGTCAGGGCTGTACCCAAGCATCCCTTCATTAGCAGCACCAATTAACCCCCGGCCTGGGGGCACTGGGGACAGCTCTGGGCATTTCTGATCCCCCCAATTCCCACCCAGCTCCCTGCAGAGCCAGGGCCGTAGAGGACTCAAATCAAAGGTGTTTTCTGCTCAACCACAGAGCCTTTTACAAAGTCAGACCCAATTAAAACTCAACTTGAACTGCACAGCTGGCCTGTCCACAGACTGAGCTGGGCTTTTGAATCAGATGGAGATAAACTAAAGCTGCCTCAACGTGTCCAAATCCTGGTTTTCAGCAGGAAATTTGGGGTTTGACCATTTCCTCTGCTCCTGTCCCTGTTCCCGTTCCCTGGGAGCAGAGCCCGACCCCCCGGCTGTGCCCTCCTGGCAGGGCCTTGTGCAGAGCCACAAGGGCCCCTGAGCCTCCTTTGCTCCAGCCTCAGCCCCTTCCAGCTCCCTCAGGGATTCTGCAGCCCCTTCCAGCTCCTCAGGGATTCTGCAGCCCCTTCCCAGCTCCCTCAGGGATTCTGCAGCCCCTTCCAGCTCCTCAGGGATTCTGCAGCCCCTTCCAGCTCCTCAGGGATTCTGCAGCCCCTTCCCAGCTCCGTTCCCTGCCCTGGACACGCTCCAGTCCCTCCAGGGCTCTCCTGCTGGAGCAGAACTGGGCCCAGCCCTGGAGGGGCCTCTCAGAGCCAGCACAGAGGGACAATCCCTGCCCTGCTCCTGCTGCACACACAATTCCCCATCCAGCCCAGCTGCCAGGGGCCTCTTGCCCCCCTGGGCACCCCTGGGCTCGTGTCCAGCCCCTGTCACAGCACCCCAGGGCCTTTCCAGCCCCTCTGCCCAGCCTGGACCTCCCTGGGGTTGTTGTGACCCAAGGGCAGCACTCAACACTTGAGCTCATTGACCCTCATCCATTTGGCCTCAGCCCATGGATCCAGCCTGTCCCGATCCCTCAGAGACTCAGGACATGCGGTTGAGGACAGAAAAGTGAAAAATTCCCTCTCAAAACCATCAGTAATCTCAAAGGACCTGATTCAAACCTATTAAGTAAATGAGACTCTTTCTATTAACTTTCTATTTCTATTCAACTGGCTCTCCATTTGATCCCACGCACCAAGAGGGAAATTGTCTTTCTTTTAAAAAAATAGTTTGAATTTAAAAGGATTTCCAGTGAAAGGGCCTTCATAATCTCATATTTCAGAAGTTTTCATGCTGCAATTCAAGCAGAAATCCCAACAGTTTAGTTCAGTGTAATGCTTTTCCCCCCTCCTAAATTCTCTAAACATTTTGAGGGACAGAGGGGAGTGCAGAAGTGGTGCTTTCTGCTTTGCTTGAAAACAAATTGTTTTTCAGCACTTGAGCTCCAGTAGCAGGGAAGTCATTTAGACCCCGGCAAATCAGGAAGAATCCACCAAATTATTGGCAGCTTAAAGTACAGAGTGCTGGGGAAGCCCAGACTACTTCAGGCCAGCATTTAGAAGGGTTACCAGGTGATTGATAACTCAGAATTACCCTGGATTTTGGTGGATTTTTCTTGGTTGTGTGGTTTGGGGTTTTTTTGGTGGTTTTTTTTTTGGGGGGGTGGGGGTTTTTTTGTGTGTGTGTGTTTGTTTGTTTGTTTGTTTGTTTGTTTTTGTGGTTTTTTGTTGTTGCTGTTTTTTTGGGAGGGGTTGGTTTTTTGGTTGGTTGGTTGGTTTGGGGGTTTTTTGTATTGTTTTGGTTTTTGTTTTTTGGTTTGGTTTGGTTTTTTGATTTTTGTTGTTTTTTGGTTTTTTAATAAGTCTTTACATGTTTCCCCCTGAAGGGTGAGGATGCTGGGAAAAACAAAGCCAAGGCTCAATACCAAAGGGAGAGAACAGCCAGCAGAGGAGCAGGAGAGAAGATAAGGAGCAAAAGCAATCAGAAATTGATTTTTAGGTTGGAAAAGAGCTCCAAGACCATGGAGTCCCAGCTGTGCCCCATGCCCAGAGCTCTGAATGCCACCTCCAGGTGTTCCTTGGACACCTCCAGGGATGGGCACTCCAAACCTCCCTGGGCAGCTTTTTCCAATGTTTAGCAACACTTTGCAGGAAGAAATTCCTTCTGGTGTCCAAGCTGAGCCTCCCTTGAGGCCCTTTCCTCTCTTCCTGTCCCTTGTTCCCTGCAAGAGGAACCCAATCCCCACCTCACCACAACCTCCTGTCAGGCAGAGTGAAAAGCCCCTGAGCCTCCCTTCCCTCAGCCTCTCCTCACATGAATTCTTCTCTAGACCCTTCCCCAACTCCATTGCTCTTCTCTGGACACCTTCAAGTCCCTTTTGCTGTAGGAGAATGGAATTCTGCACCAGGAACAGGCAGACCAAGCTGCAGCTCACTCACCAAGGCCACCAAGCAACAAATGGTGACAACTTCTGGTAGCAACCAACATGGACTGGCTTTGACCCGGTGAATTAGCAGCAAAAATATTTCCAGCTTGTTTTCTAATTCCTTCCAACCAGCTGTTTCTCCCATGGAATAGATAATGTTTCCCATGGAAACATTATCTATTATGTATTACCTTACATTAAGTCCTGGAGAGGCACTTGATTAAAACAAACAACACCAACGTTCTCATTGCTACAAAACAGAACTGGCAACTTTGGCTGCCTCCTGTTTTCATTTCACACTGAGAGGGCAATCTCACACTGATGCTGCAGAATTTCCACACCCACTTTTTCCTTGTTTACTTCTTTTAACTCAGCTCTTCACAGAATCACAGAATTTCTAGGTTGGAAGAGACCTTTAAGATCATCAAGTCCAACCCACGTTCTAACACCTCAACTAGATCATGGCACCAAGTGCCACGTCCAGTCATTTTTTAAACGCATCGAGGGATGGTGAGTCCACCACCTCCCTGGGTAGATGATTTCAGTATTTGACCACTCTTTCTGTGAAAAACTTCCTCCTTAATTCAAGCCTGTATCTCCCTTGGTACAGCTTGAGACTGTGTCCTCTTGTTCTGTCTGTTGTTGCCACAACAGATTTAACATGAGAGGACTCGCTGGAAATGCTCTCTGCCTGCATTTTTGTTTGGTGATAGAATTGATCTGCCCACAGAGCCAGGTCAGCCCAGATGGGGCAGAGGGATCCATGGCTTGGGCTGTCCCTGCCCAGGTGGCCCCTGGCTCCAGGTGTGGCTCTGGTTCTGATCCTGCTGACCCTAGCAGGGTGCTCTGACGTGGCTGCTCTGCTCTGCAATGGGCTCAGGTGTTGGAACCCAGGAAATTCCTCTGGCTGCCCTGGAGGGCTCAAAACTCTGCCCAGGGGGCTCAGAGACCTTGGCACAGAGCCCCAGACCCCTGTGCCTTTGATTTAGCCCTTGGAAAAAACATTTACCAGCCTTATGAAAGACTAGAAGCCACAAAAGTTCAATAGAATGATAGTGAATTTATCACAGGGTGAAAAATAGATTTTTGGGGGTTTTAGAATGGGGTTCAGGGGGCAAGATGGAGGAATCTGGGTGTGTTCAGCCTTTCTCCTCCTTCTTCTTCTTGGCCCCCATCTTCTGCTGTGATGTTGGCACTTTTGGATTGGTTTAGAGTAGAAGCTCACTGTCTAACATAGGTGATAGTATTGGGAAGTAACTGTAAATATTGTACACATAGTTTTTAGTATAAAAATATAACACTGCCCCAGGGGCAGGCAGAGTGCCTGGAACTGTCTTGCTGAGAGGTCCTTGGCAGACCAGAGAAAGAATTTTATAGATAAGGAACAATAAACAACCTTGAGAATGAGAAATTAAGAGTTCTGACTCCTTCTTCAAGCACCTGGCTGGGAAAAGAGACTTTCCAACAGATCTTGTTGTCATTGTGACCAGTGAGAGACCCCAAGACTCAAGCAACTCAAAAATGTCCTGGTTTCAAATCCAGCAGGGATTAAGACATGGCAGTGTGCTGTTTTGGTTTTGAATTATGATTAAAAAATTCAATCTAGCAATTAACTCCTAATGAAAATTCTGATAACAAGGCAAAGATTTGGCAATGGTTTGGCAGATGAGCTGCTAAACTCACCTGGAGTGAGCAGGAAGGATCCACTAAATTATTGGCAGCTTAAACTGCAGAGTGCTGGAGAAGCCCAGCCTGCTTCAGGCCAGCGTTTGGAAGGGTTACCAGAGGACTGTTTACTCAGAATTATCCTGGGTTTTAGGTTTTTTGTAGCTGTTGGTTTGTTGGTTTTTTTAATAAGGCTTTTTTTAGGGTTCCCTCTGAAGGATGAGGATGTGAGGATGCTGGGGAAACAAAGCCAGGGCTCTCAACCACTGTGGCTGGCACTCAGCCATTATGGAAGCCCAGCCCTTTTCCTTCTGGAAGTTTCTTCTAACATATTCCCTCTTGGAATGTGCAAATCTCTCCCTTGGGACTTTGGATGCCTCAGGGATAATCCTGGAGGTGAAGAGAAGGAACTGCCACGATTGTTGTTATGAGTGACTTCTATCAATCTCTACTCAATAAAAATTTCTACTTTCTTAGCTTTAATATTACTGTTTTAATGTAGCTTTAGCTTTTATTCTGTGAAGTAAATAATTCTGATGGAGTCTTTTTCATCTAATCATTTGTCATAGTACAGAACTCATTTGTATATGCTATATCTGATTTGCCATCATTAAAACCTGCAGGATGGAGTTGTAAAACTTAAACTGGTGACAACCTCTGGGGCCAGGACTGGGTCCAGCTCCCCTCTGAGAAGTTTAGAAATGCGCTGGGGGCTTTCCAGCACTCGTGACTCAGTGGCTGGGATGCTTTAATAAACTTTTTCTGGAGCTCCCACTCCACCCACGTCACTAAAGCAGCCATTTCCACCAGGAGACGTGCACAGATCTCTCAGGTTTGGAGAGCTTTTGGATCTGTGGTTGTTCAGGTTTCTATTTAGGAGCCTGTGGTGCAGTAAGGAAACTGTGCTCAGGGAAAAAAAGAGCTGCTTTTCCCTGTTATTGCTGTGACAGAAATTAAATTATAAGCCCTTATCACCACTCAGGAGTGGGAAGTGCTGGAGGGTAGAAACCTCCTGGGTGAAGCCTTAACCCTCTGGAAACAAAGGCAAAATTACTACTGACATTTCTAAAAGCAGGATCTCACTCTGTATATTATTATTATTGTGCATTTGAGTGGTTTGCATTTTCACAGAGAGCCAGGGTTATTTATTAACTGGCTGCCCACAGCATGATCAAAACTCATGGAAATGTTCCTGCATCCTTCCTCCCTCTGAAAATGCCTGAGCAAGCCAAATAGGAATTTCCCAAAGCCAGCAATGTGGTTTTGGTTAGACAGATTTTATTTGTGGAATGGAGAGTGTGATTACATGCTTTTTGTTGTTCTCTGAGGTTCATATTCATTTGTGAAAATGAAAGTAGGAGTGTGTTACACTGTGTTTTATTAAATCCCATTAGTTCCTGAATTTTAAGTGGCCTTCTCTGCTGGAAGTAAATCTCACAGCATTGGCTAGTGAGTTTTGGCTGTAGACTCTGAACAGAAGCAAACTGGCTGTGAATGCTTTATTTTTATGCAGCATTTATTATTTTGGATTTATAATTCCTGCCTTCCCCAGAAGCAGGATGTACACAGCTTTCTGTTGTTTCTCAAGCAAAAAATAAAAATGTAAATTTTGTGCTGCGATCATTTTTAACTCATCCATTTGCTTGTTCTGACATCTCCATGGAACTGGATCTGTGAATTTGATGAAATTCAGCTGTCTGGCTTTTTCCTTTTTTTTTTTAATGCCTGAGCACTTTCTGGCAAAGGCAGATCTTCCAGTGATGCTAATGACTACAGATCCTTTGGCATACATGGAACTGAACAAGTAACTCCACTGGAAATCTCTTCCAGGTAACCAAAATTCTGGTTTTCTTCACATCCATTAAGTTTCCCATTAAGTTGTAGCTGGGTCCAAAACAATTAAAGAGAGTTGATTTTTATTTTTTTTTAAGTAGCTCTGAATTTAGATTTTCCCACTTCTCTGTCATTTATATCTGAATAAATGAATATATCGTGTTCTAAACAGAATCCTCTTCCAGTTTGGTTTCAGCTCTCTCCTGAGTGCCATCCCTTCACTGATTTTATCACTTTTCTCACTGGTGAGGGTCAGGGAACAGGGACAGGAGCAGAGGGAGTGGCCTCAGGCTGGGCCAGGGCAGGAATTTGCCCATGGAAAAGGTGCTCAGGAATTGGCAGGGATGTTGTGGAGTCACCACCATGTCCCACCTCCCTTGAACCTAGGGCAGAAGCCAAAAAAAATATCAGGGCAGCTGTTTCTTACCTGCCCAAATTCAACAGAATAAAACTATAAAACCTCCTTTCATCTTTTTTTTTTTCTTTTCACCTCAGAGGACACCAATATCTCTATAACAATCTACAAGAGCTTTTCACTAAATTACCAGCAGCTTCTTTAGTTTGTTTCCTGCACTCAGATTTGCTTTTATTCAGAGAGATCTTTAACTCCTTAAATGTAATATCAGATTACCTGTGCTCCTTGGAGAAGCCACCTGCAGTGACCCATGTGGACTCTGTCAGGCTCAAATTTAACACATTTATAAGCACCTGAAGCCCTTGAACACCACAAAAAGTGCAGAACAGGCAGAGGCAACATCAGATCTCTCCATTTAGGGCAAGAGGTTCCTTCCTTGCTATGCTGGATCAGCCTGAAGTGCACCATGGATCAAAATATTATTATTTTGTAGGAGCATAAGGCTTTTAAACCAGTTATTATAACTCTTTGGAGCCTTACCAAAGACACCAACCCCCAGATAAAATTGTAATAAACAGTGGTAGGGAGAAAAGTAGCTACTGCAAAGCCTAATTAAGTATTTTGATTAGTTTGTACTTGCTGCATTTTGGCTGCTGTTTATAATTAATTTTATTATCTAATATCTGTCAGTGCTGGGGTTTTTTTAACTACTTCTTTGTTTACTTAATTGAGCCATTTATAATCATCACTTTGGGGGAGTGAGTTCTCCTGTTTGCTTTTATAACTGATGGTGCTCACTAAGCCTTTCTGCCCTTTCAGCTCCCATACCCTTCACAGCACTGCCAGCAGTAACCCCAAGCAAGAATCCACATTTCCAGGCACAATAAAGGGTGCTGAGCATCATATTTTACCCACAGTCAAACAAAACCTTCCTTTCACTCAGCCTTTCCCTTCTTTTGGTTTGCAAAGCCAAGTGTTCCTAAGGAAGGCAGGAGTCCCCCTTGAAATGGAAAATGCAAATCCCCTTCCTCTGAATTATTATAATTTTGGAATTAAGGGGCTCTAAGGCAAAGATATGGGAGTAGGAATAACAGTACTTTATCAGGAAAAATAAAAAATAAAAATAAAAATAAAAATAAAAATAAAAATAAAAATAAAAATAAAAATAAAAATAAATAAAATAGTACAAAAAATAAACAAAAAAACAATCACTGCCAGAGTCAGAGCATGCCCTACCCCTGTGTGTCAGGGGGTGTCCCAGCCCCATCCCATGGGGGCTCAGCCCTCCTGCAGTGCCAGCTGTGGCTCTGCTGCAGCAGGGATCCTGCACAAGGGGGGAGTTTTCCTCTGCAGCTCCAGGGCTGCTGCAGATGGGCCTGGGCTCCCTCTGGCCATGCAGGGCAGCAGAAAGCTGCTCCTCTGGCAATGCAGGGGGCAAAGGCTGCTGTGCTGTGCCAGGCTCAGATTGGATCCAGGTAGGAATGCTTGGCTCCTCCCCTGGGCGGAGCATCTCCCCATGGGATGCTGGGATTGGATCAGCCCTGCAGGGACACTCAGTGGCCATGGACAGCAGAGATCTCCTGTGTCTCAGTTTGGAAAGCCAGGTGTCTGCCAAGGAAGGTAGGAGCCTCCCTTGAAATAGAAAATATAAACCCCCTCCCTCTGAATTACTATAAATTTTAAATTAAGAGGCTTTCAGGCAAAAAAATATGGGAGGAGGAAATAACAGTTCTTTAATAGGAAAAAAAATAAAAGGATAAAATAAACAATGCAGTACACTAGAACAACACTGATAGGGTCAGAATCCAGCCTGACACCCTGTTGGTCAGGGTGTTGGCAGCAGTCCCATTGGAATTGTGGCTCAGCCCTCCTGCAGTGTCAGGGGTGGTTCTGCTGGAGCAGGGATCCTGTAGAAAGGTGCATCTTCCTCTGAAGATCCAGTGGAAGAAGAGGCAGCTGCTGTTCCTCCTGGAATCCAGTGGAGAAGCCATGCTGGTGTTCCAGAATCTCCAGATTATATCCAGGTAGGAATACTTGGCTCCTCCCTCTGGGCTCACATCTCCCAATGGGATGCTGTGGTTCTTATCAGCCATGCAGGGACATTCAGTGGCTGTTATCAGCAGATGTCCCCTCCAGAGGGAGGAGTGATTGTGGAAGAGATAAGGCAAACTGCCCAATGAACAGAAGACAACTGCTGTACAGATGGCAAATAGAATACAATTTGCTTGGAAATCCAGGACATCCTGAAGGAAGGATTGGTTGTGGAAGAGATAAAAAAAACCCTGCCCAATGAACAGCAGAGAACTGCCCCACCTCTGACAGCATTGTCCAACACCAGTCTGTGATTCTATGATTTTCAATACCTCACTTTCCATTTTCAACACCTTGCTTTGGATTTGGAGCAAGGAGGCTCCTCACATTTTTTAGCTTTTGCCTCTGCAGTCAGTTTTCTCCTTTCTCCAGTTTAAACAATAACTTAGCTAAAAGGGAAGGGGGCATGTGGCCAAAACCATTTTATATTTCAGAGTGGCTCTGACCTGTGTCCATTACCCAAATTGAGGTAGGAGGAAAATTTGGAATATCCCAATGCACGACCTTGAAAACTGGAGTCAAGCAATAGGTATGGCATTAATGGGACAAAGTGCAGAGTCAGGAATCACACAGAAATTCCTGCCCTCAGTTATGGAATTTGGACTGACAAGGATAGGGAAGGAATTGGCTTTTCCTCCCTCAGTCAGAGGAGAGCAGAGCCATGAGTGCAATGCAACTGCAAAGAAGTAAATGTGATCCTACATACCATCAGCTGGGGACATTCCTGTAGGGAAAGGGGAATATTGTTTCTGTTGGACATGACACTGATGAGCCCTTGGCAGGACCTCTGTCACAGTCCTGCTCCCTTCTGCACCAGGGAGATGAATTTGAGTTGATGTTGAGCAGAGGAAAACCAGCAGGATGATATGGAGAGCTCGTGGCACAAGGGAAAAACAGCAAGGATTGGTCCAGCTAAACTCTAGGAAAATAAAAGTGAAGAGGGGGTGGAGTTTTTCGCAATAAAAATATCAGATCTGATGAAGGAGAGGGAGAAAATGAGGTAATCATGGTTTTAAACTAGTGGGGAAATCCCCACAGGAAAAAAAAATCAAATAAATAAGTAAAGTGCTCTGTCAATGGGAATTTCTAAACATCAGAGAAGTGAGTAATTGTCCAGGAGTTGTAGCAGGAATTTAAACAAACAAACAAACAAACCCACAACACCCAAACAACAAGGAAAAAACCTATAAATAACCATGGTTTATGATAAACAGAATCCACAATATTTCTGGAGTAAAGGAACTGCACAGCCCAGTGCAGACACGATCCCATCACCCTGCACATTGGTTCTGGGCCTGTATTCCTAATTCAGAGCAGCATAAGAGCCGAGAGGTTTTATGAATGGATTTTCAGGAAATGGGAGGCTCAAATAGAAATAGGAGGAAGAGGAAACAGAGAGGAAACAGCAGATGCAGTGACAGAGAAGCAGGGACAGACTGGAATGGGCCCTTTGGGGTTTTACTGGATCTCCAGAGGTCCCTTCCAACCCCAAATATTCTGTGGTTCTGTGATTCCTTTGTTATATAAAAAATTAGGACCACAAATTCAATGTTTAACCTGGCCCACATGACAAAAATTTACCTGTTGAAAATTAAATTTCACCATTGCTTAAGGAATGGCAGCCAAAGAAGAGAACTGAAGGGATTTAAACCACTTGGGATTTAAAGAGTCGAAATGAAAACTCAGCACAGGAGTATAAGTATATATATGTGTGTATATATATGTATATATATATATATATATATATATATATATATATATACACAAATATATACAAATATATATACAAATATATATACACATATATACACACACATGTACATATATATACATATATATACATACACATATATATATACATATATATACATATATATACATATATATATACAAATATAAGGAGTATAAGGGCATAAATAAAAAATAAATAAGAAAAGAAAAGAAAAGAAAAGAAAAGAAAAGAAAAGAAAAGAAAAGAAAAGAAAAGAAAAGAAAAGAAAAGAAAAGAAAAGAAAAAAAAAAGAAAAGAAAAGAAAAGAAAAGAAAAGAAAAGAAACAGAAATTAATTGATTAAATCTAATACAAGGAAACAGAAAAGCTCCACATGTTTGGTCCCTTCCCTGCAGGTGGCAAAGGAAGAGGAATACTGAGAAAACACAAAGTTTCATTATCAGGGAAGGCTTTTTCCACAGCAAATGGGATATTGGGAGAAAGATGGGGAGATTTTGCTCCTGCATGCAACGAAATTCCAGGCTTGCCATTGAGTCTCTGCTTGCAGAACAGCTTTACATAAGCAGCTTTTATAATGCCCCACGAAGATCAATAGCTTTAGGTTGACTTACTTGCTTTGTTTTGCTCCCCTGTTACCAAAGTACTCAATTGTAGGCTGGAAAGTTGCTTTGTTGTGTTAGATTCTATCCAAAAATATCAGAAAAGATAGACTTAGACTTGCAAAATACAGGAGAGAGAGAAGGGGCAAAGGGGAGAAGGTTATTGCCAAGCTCTCCATTATAAATTTTGGCAGCTTTGACACCTAACTCTGTATTTATAGCCATTCCCTAGCCTGGCATCCAGAAATGAGAAGGTTAGCAAGTGAAAGAGGAGCTTTTGCAGAGGAAAGCAACCTTAAATATCAGAATTTTCACAACATCTGCACCAGGTTTGCCAGATTGCACCATGGAAATGTTAGAGACCAAAAAAATCAGGCCTTGATGTGCAAATAAGGGGGGAAAGAAAATGGGGGTGGTAGGCTGGGAAAGAGAATTCCCTCTGGTATTCTTCCTGCCAGAAAACAAAACCAGACAGCTTCCACCCACTGGTCTCTCCTTATCTTCCCTTCAGCTCCTAATGGCTTGCTCTGCAAAATTCCCCCAGCTCCAGCACACCAAAAAAAAACCTCCTGAGGATTTAAAATTCCCCTCAGATTAGCAAATGTTGACCCTCTGACAACATTATCAGCTCGTGTGAACCAAAACTGTTTGAGCTGATCTTTAAGCAGATATTTCCAACCACATCTTGCCTTGCTGCTGTGCAGGAAAAATATAAAAAAAATTAAAAAAAAAAAAATTCAGTGTTGCCATATGGGCTGAGGCAATATCTAGACTTACACTTTTTAGGCCAGGCAGGGAAAGTGTAATAACAAGAGGAGGAGCAAAGGAAG
The DNA here is from genome assembly GCF_047830755.1 of Zonotrichia albicollis. NCBI lineage: Eukaryota > Metazoa > Chordata > Aves > Passeriformes > Passerellidae > Zonotrichia > Zonotrichia albicollis. Next base: position 14,281,504 of record NC_133820.1, on the reverse strand, counting down.
CTCCAGGCAAAGCTTCTCCCAAGCTGCCAATGGTTTGTTCCCTCTGCAGATCAAAACACCCCCAGGCCTGATCACAGAATCACAGAATCCTCTGGGTTGCAAGGGACCTCCAGGAGCAGCTCCAGCTTTTCATTTTCATGGGGTTTTGGTTTATGGTGGCACCTAAAGAGCCACAGGTCAGAATCAGGCAGCCCCAGGACTGTTAAAGTGCACATCTTAATCAAAAATCAGATTATTTTTGATGTGTTCATGAGTTATTTTTTGATATCTGCAGGTAAATGCTGTAGTTGTGGGAAATTCTTGGCTTGCAGATAAACAGGGATCCTTTGAGACGGGATAAAAACTCCGACTCTTTAAAATAATTAAAGCTTTGAGTTTATGTATCAAACACCATTCTGTGGCCAAAATTCTGCAGATGCATTTTGGATTTCACTACTTTTCAACTACTATTTACTAGTTGTAGTAGTAACTCCAATTTTAAAATACTTTTTAACTACTTTTCTCTTTCAGAGGTAAGGAGGAATGTACACCAAGAAAAAGTCAACATTTCAGAACTTGAAGAGCCAATGCCTCTGGCCCAGTTTCATGAGTCCAAATCTGTTTTTTCTGTGTTAGATTCATTTTCCCAGGGAGGTTTGGAGTGCCCATCCCTGGAAGTGCCCCAGGAAGGGCTGGAGGTGGCACTGAGTGCTCTGGGCTGGGGACAAGGTGGGGGATGGGGCACAGCTTGGGCTTGATGACTTTGGACCTCTTTTAAGCCTCAATGATCCTGAATTAAATCACACCAACATGAATGTGCACAAACTGCAGGATAAGGTCATGGGAATACTGCCTGCATTCCCATTTTGTCCTCAGAGCTGTGGGTTCAGTGAAATACCAGTGGCAAATACCCCCAAAAATCCCTCCTAGGGATGTGGTGGAGAGATTTCTCTGTGTATAAATGCTCTGTTGCTTTGGCAAAATGAAAAATGGAGGGGGATAAGGATGTGCCAGAGCCCGGTTTATGGTGTTTGTCTCCATAAAATCTGTATGCACAACCCCAGAGAATGAACAGGAGGTGAGGGAGAGCAAAACCCTCCAGGGACACATCAGAACTGAAATTTTGTTTAAGGTGCTCTGACCTCTGTGGGATCCTCTCCTCAATGGCCTGAGTAGAGCAGAATCCTAATTTAAAACACAAATTTAAGCATTTAAAGTAGGATGTGCCCATCTCCTCCCATCAAGCCATTCCTCTGCTTTTCCCATTGTTTAACCATCCAAAACAAATTCCAAAATCCTCAAGCTGATACTGATGCCTTGTGCAGGCTGATCTAGGATGGAGACTAGAACAGAGCTAAAGAGTAAAGCAGGGATTTATTTAAAGGATCTCCTCCATGCATGCACCTTGGGCAGCATCAGAGCCCAGCCAGGGCTGCACCCAAGATGAACCAAAATGGCCCCAAAATGCACGGCCGGGCACGGGCTCTGTCCCTGGGATCAGTTCTGCTCCATTTGCACCTTGCAGTTCATTGTCCCATTCCAGCTTCAGCCCAGGCAGTCCCACCCTGCTTGTTTTTCTCTCTCCAGCCCACGGGGTTTGTGCTCCTGGGCTGAGATTTGGGTCATTTGTCCTTGGTGCCCAGCTGGAGCAGGAATTGTTTTGTGTCCCTGCTCTGTGCACAGAGCTCACCATCCCTGAATGTGAACCCAGACCCACACACTAAAGCAGCACAAAATGTGAAAAATAGAAAAGCTCAGACCTGAGGCATCACTGGGATTTTATGAGTTTGTGCAATTAAATGATGTTGTTATGGTTCCAAGCTCAAACTAACCATTCACATGCTGCTTCTCCTGAAATATTTAACAATTAATAGAGTTAAAAGGGCCTATAACCCATCGCATTGTGTCAGGATGGTGAAGGCAGAAAGGATAAGATCCTACATATCCTCATTTCACATAAACGCTTTCTCCATTTTGAATGTGCCCAGTTTTCCTGCTCTGTTGGCAAATGAAGGCAGGAAAAAATGAGTAACAAGTAAAGCAGGCTCTAGAAAAGCATCTTTAGCTTGGAGAACAGCTCCTGTTCCAGGAGATTTGGTCCTAGCACAAGAGAGGAGATTTAAAGAACAGTAGTTTGCAGGAAGAAATTAGGAGTTGTGCAAATCTCCCAGGAAAAAGAGGCTTCATGCTGCTCTTTTCAGCCAGGTTCCCTTTTATGGGAAAAGCTGAAAGAACAAGAATGCAGCCATTTCTTAACCTAAGATGATATAATAATACATCCAGCACACAATTGCATGAGATTCAAATGAGATTTCAGAGAGAAAAAAGAAATTATTCCCAGAAAGTACATTAGGAAATGTAGGAAGGTGTGAAGAAAGGGTGAGGTGAGAAAGGAAATGCAAATAAGGAGATTTTACAAGCTAAAGTGGTGCTGGTTTAAAGTATTGCTTTTTTCTCAGAAGAAGAAAAAAATTAGATCACTGATGATCCATGGTCAGAGAGCACAGATGGGGTGTGGAGCTGGGCTTGCTGCTAATCTAAGACAAAAAATTATAGAGAAAATTTGAAAGTGCAAATTGTTATCATTCGCTTTACCTGAAAATCCACAATCCCATTCTGCTTCCCTCTGACTTGGGGCAAGAGTTTGGAACATGGGTAATTTGTCACAGTGCAGACACAAAAGATGAAGAATTCCACCTTTTCAGCAGGTGGAGTGGTCTGGGAAGGATGATGATGATGATGATGTCTGAAAGGACAACAGGGCTCTACTTTCCAGCCAGGTTTTCGCAGCAAAGAATGTTGAAGTATCTGTTGATGTCTGGAGCGGTGCACCTGCCTGGTCACCTGGCAGCTGTTCCAAGCAGGAATGTGGGAGCTGTTGGCCAACTTCAGCCGAGCCTGGGAGTGGGAGAGCAATGCCAAAATCTCCATCCATGAGGAGAGGGATAAAGGAGCTGGGAAGTGCCCCAAAGGGGATGGGGTGTGAGATCAGCCCTGGTTATGCTCCAGAGAGCTGCGGGACACAAACCCTGGTGTTCCCTGGATGCCTCTGTGGTTGTCTCTTTGCCGTGAGGGTAAAGGGAGGCCAGAGCAGCTGCGGCTGCCCCTGGATCCCCGGCAGTGCCCAAAACCAGGCTAGATGGAGCCCCGAGGCCGGGCTGGATGGAGCCCCGAGGCCAGGTTGGATAGAGCTCCGACGCCAGACTGGATGGAGCTCCGAGACCGGGCTGGAGGGAGCTCCAGAGTCAGGCTGAATGGAGCTCCGAGGCCGGGCTGGATGGAGCTCCGAGGCCAGGCTGGATGGAGCTCAGCTCCGAGGCCAGGTTGGATGGAGCTCCGAGGCCAGCCTGGATGGAGCTCTGAGGCCAGGCTGGATGGAGCTCAGCTCCGAGGCCAGCCTGGATGGAGCTCTGAGCAAACGGGGCGAGCAGAACGTGTCCCTGCCCACGGCCCGGGGGGGGCTGGCACTAACCCATATTTAAGATCCCTTCCAACCCAAACCCTCACTATCATTCCGCGATTCCTGCGCGGGGAGGGCGCAGCGCCGGGGTAGGCGGGACGCTCCCGAGGCAGCCGCATCCCGGCGGGAGGGACAGCGCGGGGTATCCATCCATCCCTCCATCCATCCCTCCATCCCTCCCTCCATCCATCCACCCCGCGGAGGGGGCGCAGCGGGGGCGGCGCAGGCGGAGCGGGGCCGCCCCCGCGGAAGGAACGCGCCGCCCCCGCCGCCCCGCGCCGCCCGCAGAGGGCGCTGCTGCCGCCGCCGCCAACTCCGCGCTCCGCTCCGCGCTCCGCTCCGCGCCCGCCGGGCCAGCGCAGCCCCCGCTCGGAGCCGCGCTCGGAGCCCCTCGGAGCCCCGCACGGCCCCGCACGGCTCCGGCCGAGCCCCGCGGCCCCCGGGGGTGGGCGAGCGGGCGTGGGGAATGGAGACGCCCGACAGCATCCTCGGGGCCGTGTGACAGCCAGCGGCGCTCGCACAGCCGGAGCGCACGGAGCCGGAGCCCCGCAGCGCCGGGCAGAGCCGCCCTGCCCCGTCCCGTCCCGCGGGGAGACGGCATGGAGTGACAGCAGCCGCCAGGTAAGCGGGGCTGCCCTGCCCGAGGGGACGCTGCTGCTGCGCGGGGGATGCTCGGGGTAAGCGGGGTTGCTGCCTGTGCCCTCGCGTTTCTCTATCTCCATCCCCTGCCCCAAAAATCGCCTTTCCCCGACCCCCCGAGCCCCCCGAGCGGGCACGGCGGCCGTGCCGGGGGATGCGCGGCGCGTTCCTTATGTAACCCGGGGGCGAGCGGCCGCTGCCCGCCGGGCCGGGGGCGAGCTGGCGGCGGCAGAACCGCGGCCGAGATGGGCTCGGCGGGGCGGCCCCGAGGTCCCTTCTCTTCCCGCTGCCGTGGCTCCCGAGTGGGAGCTCCATCCCAGCGCCCTCGGGCAAAAGCGCCGACGGGGCCGGGGCTGCGCCGCCTCCCCCGGCTCCGGGGATCGGTACCGGGAACCTCGTCCCGCCCGGCGGTGCCCGAGCAAGGGAGAACTTCAGAGCGGGGAAGGGGAGAAAAGCAGAGGGACGATACTGTTTGTACAGAGGGACAATGCTGTTTGAGCAGGGGGACGATGCTGTTTGTGCCGCTCCCGTCTCACTTCTCCGGCGGGAGCGGGGCGAGGATGAGCGGAGCCGGGGCCGGGCGGAGAGCGGAGCCCGAGCCGGGATGAGCGGCGGGCAGGGAGGGCACAGCCTCCCCCGGGCACACGGGGGTGCTCACGGAGGGGTGCCCGTCTCATCTTGTTGGGAGGGAGAGCGAGCTCGGTATCACCATGGCGACCTGAGGGAGGAAACAGATAAATAAATAAATAAGTAAGGGAGAAATCCCCCCCTTGTTCCATTCCCCCCTTCTTGCACTGCCCCCGGCCCTCGCCGTCCCTTCCCGGCCAGGCGCGGTGCCAAAGGTGGGGACAAAGATGCCACGGACAAAAGTTTCCTCTCGTGATGAAAGCGGGCTCGAAGGGCCGGGGGAGCGCGGTGGGGAAGGCGCCGAAGGTTCGGGGAGCCGGGGGCTCCCGCATCGCCGTGCCCGGAGCATCTTCTCCGGGAATCTGCCTCAGGGCTTCCTCCTCCCGGCTGCTTGGGATGTTTCGGGTGCCTCCCTTTCCCCTGGCGCTCCTCGACCTCTCCGACAGCTCCGGTGCTCTGCCTGGGGCTGCTCCAGCACCGCGGACAGCGGCCGGGTAGAGCGGGATGCGCGGGGGATGCGCGGCTCGGGGGCTTTGGATCGGGAATCCCGCGCTGGGAAAAGCGGGAGGAGCCCCCAGCGCTGCTAAAATCCCCCCCGAGCAGTTCCCTGCTGGCGTCAGGAGCCAGGGGAGGACTCAGGCAGGACCACCAAACTTTCCTGAGCCGAGCAAACGCAGGAGCTGGGAGCAAAGAGGTTAAAAAATGAGAGATTTCGCAGCAGCTCGCTCGGGGTTGGTTTTTAGGGCTGTTTTGCTGGGATTCTCTGTAAGATGTTACAGGTCCTGCTGCATACCCCAGCAGGACACACACAACACCCGCGAAGGGAGGGAGGCAACTGTGAGAAATGCCCTGCAGAAATTGAGAAATGCCCAACCTCGGCTGCTCTGCCTGCATTTGGGAAACTCGTGGAGAAAAGCACTTGGAGGGAATTCCCAAGCTCAGGGAGCTGTCCCACTGCTGAAGGGCACAGGTGGAGTTTGTGCCGGTCACCTGTGGCCAGCTCATTGCAAAAACCCCTCCTGACAGAGCCCTGCTCTCCTCAGACAGCTGGGGAGCAGTTTAATAAACAGAAAAAGGGAAAGTGTTGGGTTGGTGATAATGCAGCACCAGGCAGGATGCATTTCTTGCTCCGATGGGTTGTAAATCACTGGCTCAGTTCACCTGTACCTATCTCGTTCTAGCAGCTACATATGCAGTCATTACCTCAGACTAGCAAAAAATTAGTCTAGGAAAGCAAACAACATAATTAATACTATTCACAGGGGGAGATAGAGATGGATTAGTCACTTTTGGGCTGTTCGCTGTGTCAGGATGTTCGTTTTTCATTAAGCAAAGGAAATTTATTTGATCTTGCCTCGGTGCTGATAGGCAGTAAACTATAGGTACATGGAGAGTTATTGGTTTGGATTCCAGATCCCTGGCCTCTCTGGGTTGTGCTTTAACTATCAGCAATCTATCAAATCACACCAGGACTGGTTTCCTGCTCTGCCTGCCTTCCTTCTTGCTTATAAATTCTGTTTCAAAGAATTCTGGAAGAGACAAACACGTAGGTGAGTCCTAGCCGAGTGTGAGAGTTAATTGGGGTTTTTATTTATTCCTGAAATGCCCAGGGTGGGGCTATACTGGAAGGTGTCCCTGATGATCCTCAAGGTCCCTTTGTACCCAAACCATCCTGTGATTCCCTGCAGGGACTCCTTGCAGAGAATAACAAATCCTTTTCCTTGTAAATCCACATTTTGCCCTGAATCAGCTTCTGGAGTGAACTAATGAGTTAAGGCTTTATGGAAATGGAGAGCTGGATGTTTTAATGCTGGGCCTCCCATTTCCAAGCCTGTCTCCCAGGGAATATGGGAATAAAGGGCTGAGCTGTGGGTACAAGCTGGGGAACTCATTACTTTCCTGTGGGGAAATGAGGAGTAACAGGAGCCAACTCTTGTTGAGGGCAGCTCCCAAAGCCTTTGCAATACTTGAGGTTATTGATTTCCTTACATAAGGCAGCGCTCCTGCAGCGTCACAACAATGCCATCAGATCGTTACCAAATGATTTTGCCTCATAAGCAAATGAGGAAAGGATTAATTATAGCAACACCAGCCCAAGAGCCCCACAACCACAGCCTCAATTAGAGAAAGGCTCAGCTCCTCGTGGGATTCCTGCCAGTGCATTTGCACCACGTTCACTTTGAGCTTCCCAAGATACACAGTTTCACTGCAGAAAATACTTGGTTTTTCACAAGTATGTGTTTGGAGCCTTGCTTTGTAGTGATTTTGTTGAAACCTGGCACTTTTGGAAGGAAAATAAGATCTCTCCTTCAAACTATGTCAGAGAAACAGAATTTCATTTACATTTACATAAAATACCAATCACAAGGGATATATTTACATATTTCACAATAGGTTTAGGGGTATAAGGTTTATGTTCTTTCTTTCACCTCTCAGGAACTCTGGACACTGTTGGTGTAGGATTACTGTGTTTGTCATGATCTTCTCATTGTATTTTTACGTATAAAAACAGTTTTATTCAGGACTTGTCTATATCCTTCTATAAAAGCAAGGAGTAAAATAATTCATATTAACACTCAGCCAAATAAATTAATTTATGTTATTGCTTGACGCATTGCAAAGATCCCATTTCTATTGTAGAATTTCTTTGATTTTCACTGCTGTTGAAGGCTTTGCACCTTGTTCAGTGCTTCCATCACCTTCTTGCTCCAGGATGTTACTTTTTATATGGGACAATGAAGCCCTGGCAGATTTTAAAAAGATATAAAGGTTTAGGTTAATGCGTTACATTTATGTGGATGTACAATTTTTACTGGTGGAGGCAGTTTGACACTAGAAAACAATATTCCCAATATATTAAGGGGATATATATATATATATAAAATAAGGATATTATATATAATAATATATAATTATATATTTTATATAGTTATATATATAACAATATATAAATATTAATATATTGATTGTGCAAAATGTGATGTTTCTGAACAAACCCCAGATCTACCAGGCAGCAAACCCAAAGGAAAAGTTTTAATCCCATTCCCACTTGACTTTCTGGATGATTTTTTTTGGCTTTCAGTTGCTTGGCTTTAGGAGGTTTTCTCCTGATGCTTTGCTAGAATGCTGCTGATGTTGAAAATACAATTTTTATGTTTTATTAATAGCTGGAATAGAAGTATTGAACAATTGGAGGTTGTTGAATCCAGGTTTTTTCCACACAGCACTGCAATTTTTAATGATGCCCAAGGACTCCTGACAGAGCCTCATGACTGAGTTGTGTAGTCCCTGCCAAAGGGACATCCCAAACCAGCCCACCCCAACCCCACACTCTGCAGGACACCAGTGGGATCAGCAGGTTCTGGAGGAGGAAAAACCTCTGGGATCAAAATCCTTGTGAAGGGACTGGAATTTTTCTGTCCTTAGCATGGTATGGATCCTGCCCATGAGGAGGCTCAGACACCTTTAACTCCTCCTTGAACCCATCAGCTCCTCCTCATTTCACTCCTCACAGGATGTCCCCCAGGGCCAGGGGAGTTTGGCAGCTGGGAAAACACACCTTGCTTCCATTTGGAAAGCTCATTAAAGTGCATTTTTTGCAGTCTATTCACGAGCTCCTGCATATGGCCAGCAGAACATCCTGTCCTCAAAAAAATAAAGTGGGGAAATTTTCAGGTTCTTCAAAACCAGGCAATTTCTACCCTCAGAGTCACACAATGCCCAGTGAAATTGAAGAATTATAGAGTCAAAGAATGGTTTGGATGGGAAAAGAACTCAAAAATCATCTTATTCCAGCTTTAGGGAACCTTCCCTACAGCCCCATCCAGGCTGGCCTTGAACACATTGAAATCTTCATGAGTGCAAGGGCTCTCCACAGCCCTGACTGCAGAAACCCAAATTTATGCCAGAGGTTGCACAAGAAGCTTTAACATAAGTGCCAAGGGCTGGTCAGAGAAGTTTTTTTTCTGGAGTATTACTCAAGAGAGCTTTGAATTAAAAAATAGCCACAAGGCAAAAGCCCATTCTGCTGCTGTTTTCCAGTTACAACCTCAGGTTAGTCATTAATGGTAGCTGGAAGTCTGTATTACAATATCCACCAGTCTTCAGCTGGAAATTATCTACTTCCAAGAAGTATTTACTGTCTTGTCTCACTCTGGTGGGAAAATAACAGAGTCCATCCACGGGCAGAGCCTGCCTTGCAGCCAGAAAACCCTGAACATTTGCACACACAGCTTGCAATGCACAGGAGTAAATTATGATTTCACAGAGATTTAAGGTTTTTTTTTTTAAACCATCTGCATTAATAACTCTGTGTGTGAGTGCAGACAGTGAAGGCTCAAATACTGAAACCAGGGAGCTTCTTATTAATTCTGACTGCCACCTCCCCACCCTTTCTGGCCATGCCCCTAGTGAGGGAGCTCAGCTTCAGACTCTGACACCTCTGTGGACATCCACACCTCAGGAAAACCTCCCAGCCCCAGGAAGCCTCTGACTCATCCAAAAATTGAGGCACAGGGTGCCCAGAGCAGCTGTGGAGCCCCTGGATCCCTGGCAGTGCCCAAGGCCAGGTTGGAGCAGCCTGGGACAGTGGGAGGTGTCCCTGCCATGGCAGGGGATGATTTTAACATCCCATCCAACCCAAATCATTCTGGTGATGCCTTGTGCAGGCTGCCCCAGAGAAGAGGCTGGACAGTGCTAAAGAATAAAGCAGGGATTTATTCACAGCATCTCCTGCATGGATGCACCTTGGGCAGCACCAGAGCCCAGCCAGGGCTGCGCCCAAGATGAACCAAAATGGCCCCAAAATGCACGGCCGGGCACGGGCTCTGTCCCTGGGATCAGTTCTGCTCCATTTGCACCTTGCAGTTCATTGTCCCATTCCAGCTTTAGCCCAGGCAGTCCCACCCTGCTTGTTTTTCTCTCTCCAGCCCACGGGGTTTGTGCTCCTGGGCTGAGATTTGGCTCATTTGTCCTTGGTGCCCAGCTGGAGCAGGAATTGTTTTGTCTCCCTGCTCTGTGCACAGAGCTCACCATCCCTGAATGTGAACCCAGACCCACACACTAAGGCAGCACAGAACCTGAAAAATAGAAAAGCTCAGACCTGAGGCATCACTGGGATTTTATGAGTTTGGAGTACAAATGTGAATGTAAATGTGAAGTTTTCCATTTGGCTTTGAGGCCTGATCCTGATGTGCCCCATGACTAAAGGAGGTTAGAGACAGTTTGGGTAGGGAGAGTTTGTGCAACAAAGCCTTGGATACGGTTCCACAACCCATCACAGGCCTGCAGAAACAGCCTCAGACTTGACTTCATTTCATTTCATACCCTTTGACTTGTGTTGGATCTCTAAATCCAGCTGTGCCTTCAGGAAAAGCAGCCCCAGGTCTGTTTGCCACTGCCACAGCAGTGATGGCATTTCAGAGACAAACACACACTGGGGATCAGAGATTTGTGCAGCTGGTCTGGATTATCCCACCTTCCTCTCCTCTCTAGAGACTCTTGGAGGCTGATCTGAGGGAGCCAACATGCACAGGAGTTTTTTTTGGGACTCTCTGGAGCAGAACACTGGGGCTTGTTTCCTGATGACAGCAAAGTGCTGGCATTTGTGTTGATTTCTCAAAAAAAACCCAAAAAACAAACAAAAAACTCTCCAAAAAACCCCAAAAAAACAACCAAAAAAAAACCCCAAAACCAAAAAAATCCCCCAAAACAACCTCCAAAACACTTCTGGACAAGAAAACAATGATGTGCAGATTGAGAGGGTGAAGCAGGAGGCTGAGGGAACTCATGCCATGATGAGAGCCTGCACGAGAGCATCGTTAATTCAGTGCTCTAATCAACAGTTCTGCAGTGCTTTATCACAACCATCCCTGCTTCAGCCTCTCCAGCTCAGAGCACTTTGCAGCATTGCAGGAAATCCTCTGCTTTTTTGCTTCCCATTTGTGAAAAATAATCTCATTGTGTCTTGTCAATACAGACAACTTTGTCAATGAAAGCAGAGGAGAAATTATCATGTAATTTTGTATTTATCATAATCAAGAGCAGGAGTTCATTAGAACAATGAGCAATTGTCAAATTATTTCTCAGAGCAGTTGTTTGAAGAATGAGAGGAGGGTATTTCCTACCTTCCTGCTATTTCTCCCACCATCTCCTGCAGGCACACAGAGCCTGCAGTTTCTATCAGCCTGCCAGATCAATTTCCCATTCCTGAAAAGAAGCATTTATGTTAAATGATTGTAATTAAGAAGCTCCTTACAGCTCAATAGCTGTCTGGACAGGCAGAGGTAATTCCCCATCGATTTCCATCGGGCCAGGTTTCCACAGGAAGATCTCCAAAAGGCACTCCCTGCTTTGGAAGTGCAGCTTCCCTGGGCTTCTTGGGGTATCTTGGAATGGAATCTTGGAATCAATAAGGCTGGAAAAGACCTCAAAAATGATTGTGTCCAAGCTGTGACTGGTCTGCACCTTGTGCCCAGCCCAGAGCTCTCAGTGCCACCTCCAGGGCACACCTGCAGGGATGGGCACTGCAAAGCTCCCTGGGCAGCCCCTGCCAAGGCCTGAGCTCCCTTTCCGTGGGCAAATTGCTGCTGCTGTCCCAGCTGAGCCTGCCCTGGCACAGCTTGAAGCCATTTCCCCCTTTTCTGTCCCTGTTCCCTGGGAGAGGTTACCAACATCCCCCTCAGCCTCCCCCTCCTGTCAGGGAAGCAATGAGATCAATGAAAAGAGCAGGGCAGCTCCAAAGGGAAACTCCAAAAAGTGATTTTATTCCATCAAAAACCTCAGGAGGCTTCTAGAGATGCCACAGTGTGCTGCCTCAAGTTTCATGGGATGCCTCTCTCGTAATTAAATCAACATCTCCAGGTGCAGGAGGGGTGAGAGATGAATCCCTGTCTCCAGAGCTCCCTCACAGAACTGTGCCCACTGAACTTCCTTGTGCTGTCCTGCAGCACTCTCCCCCTGTCTGGCTTATAAAAGTGCCAAGTTTATGTAAAGTCAGGCTTATTTTTATCTCACATTGCTCCTGACACTCCCCAGCTGCAGCCTGAGGTGGCTCAGTGGTCCCAGAGGTGGCCTTGGACTCTTGGAGCTGGAACCAACAGCAGGGACAGGGAGGGCACAGGTGGGCAAAGGAACAGAAGGAGGCACTTTTAATTAATTAAAAACAGAGGCTGCTTAATTATCTCAGGATTGCCAGCAACTGCAGCAGGCTGTGGATCAGGGAGGGAAAGGAAAGGAGATTTCAACGAAATTTCAAGGAAAGGAAATTTCAAGGAAATGGGATGGGATGGGATGGGATGGGATGGGAAGGGAAGGGAAGGGAAGGGAAGGGAAGGGAAGGGAAGGGAAGGGAAGGGAAGGGAAGGGAAGGGAAGGGAAGGGAAGGGAAGGGAAGGGAAGGGAAGGGAAGGGAAGGGAAGGGAAGGGAAGGGAAGGGAAGGGAAGGAAGCTATGCCAGTTTTGGTGTGTTCTCAGTGTGCTGCTGGCTTTGTCTGGTACAAGTACAGGAGAGCAGAGCTGTTAGATGAGAAATAAATAAAGAATCTTATTTAGTTCTCCACTGAATGGGAACTGGGGATTATCAAACCTTCACCCAGCAGCACTTGCAGAGGGGAGGAGGAGCAGGAGGCAGCTGGATCCCAGCCCACCAGTGCCACCAGTGTCCTGCAAGCCGGGCACATCCCACCCAACCCACTCTCCCCAGCATCTCCAAACCCAGCGCTGCTGTGGCTCTGCACAGGAATCCCAATCCTTCAGGTGCTCCATCATGCTCAATAAACTGGATAGATGTTTGTCTCAGCTGAGTGTCCCACAGGGATGTGAGCAATCCTTGGGAGCTGCTGGGCTCTATCTGTGAGGCGTAATTACATTAAAGCAGAAAGTGCATCCCGAGCCTTCCATGATTACAAACAAAGCTGTGTTAATCCACCTCCCCTAAACACACCAAAGTTACCATAAAACCTGCAAGAGAAACCAGCAGAACATTGCAGTGACCAAGAAAATATTCCATCAATATCTGGAATGTTCTAGTGATGGTGGCTGTAATTATGTGTCGGACATTTACAATGTATTTTTTCTTTTTTTTTTTTCTCAGTAAGAATTTACTTACTGTAGATGTTTTCCACACATTCACCACCACTAAACTTTTCCCTAAAACAGGACGTAAAGATTTAAGGGTTATCCTAAACTTCTGCTGCAGTTCCAAATTCTGGGTCTGGCTGAGTTCTTCATTTCTAGCCAGAGGAAGGAAAGCTAGAAATATAAAAACATAATATAAAAATATAATAATAAAATATAAGATGGTTAAAATTTGGAAGGGGTGGGAAGGAGAAGAGCTTGAGAGAGAAGGGAAAATTACATACAAAAAAAAAAATTTAAAAAGTCATAGAATTGGATCATAAAACTCCCATTCCACAGCTCTGAGAGGGCTCCCTGGAATTCAGGTGACCTGCAACACCTGGATGTTGCTGAGCATTATTTTCTACCCCTTGAAAGTGGCAAATTTGTGGTTTAAGCTACAGCAGTGAATTCACTGACCCAATACTACCAGATCATTTGCCTTCTGGATAAACAGAAAATATTTTTCCTCGAATAATTATTTTTAATAAACTCTCCAGAAAAGAAGGAGAACCTTCTGTGTATAAACAGCAAATGCCTGGTATTGACACTCTGCATTCCAGCAGGGTTTGCTTTTCATAGAGTAAGACACAAGGACAGCAGATAATTTACCTCCAGAATTTCAAGAGAAATACCACATAAAATCAAAGAAAATAATAATAATAAGAATAAGAAGAAGAAGAAGAAGAAGATGTCTGCAAAGAGCAGAACTCATGGCTTATTTGTTGTTTTGTTTTTAATTCCAGCTGCTTTCAGAAGCCGGGCTGGTGGGTTTGGGCACAACTCAAATATTAGAAGAGATTTTTAAGCAGGAAAATCAGGTAGGGACTTAGAATTACAGCAGAGGAAAGATTTATGATAATACCATCAGCAGAAATAATAATAACAAAAGAAAGTGGAGGAAGCCTTGCAGGAAATGCTCAGGAATAGTAAAACCCACCAAAGCTGATACAGAAATAGAATCACAGAAAATATGAGATCTGCTAAATGCATTTTAGTCAAAGAGCATTAAAGTCTCTCCCTTCACTTCAAGGGGTTTCATATCAGACCTTAAATGTAAATTTATTTTAAACAGGCTGGTATGTAGGGGAGAGAGGTCTGACATGCAGCTTCCATTCCCTCAGGCTGCCATCAGAAATTTTTGTACAATCCAGCCTCAGGTTTGCCCCTGTTTGTGCTTTTTTGGCGTAAAAGCAGAGCCAGGGAAGGTGATCCAGCAGCACATTCCAGAAACCTCTACAAATACCCCAAATCCTTTCCCACTGTGATGATTTTAGATGGAGTTTCTCCCATTTGGCCACCACACAAGCACACGGGGCTCCCATGGGGGTTTTGCAGCTCTCCAGGATTAAAGAGCCCATTTCCAACAGAGGTAGATGTGCATCAACACAAACATTTGCTGCAGGATCCTGACTGTTCCTGCAGCATCTTTAATTAAAACCAACCTGCCTTGGGTCCAAAGCGTGGATTTGGGAGTAAATATGAAAACAGATTTCAAAGCAGCTTATTTTAAAATTAATGGCTGTTGGCACCTGCGTGGAACGTCAGTCAAGAGCGGTCGAGGTGAGCGCAGCTGAAATGGTGAAATAAAAATATTAAGCCATCTGTTATGTTTTACATGCTATTTTTAGAAATGCAGAAGAAAGACAGAGTTATTCCTACTTCCCCTTAATGAAGTTTTCCAGAAATAAGTCGTGCACTAAGGGGCTCTTGACAATTTATGGCAGTTACCAGTCCATAAAAAGCCCATTAAAAGGCCAAGTGATGTTCAAACCATCAAATGTGTAGGCAGGGCCACCCCATAATTTTCAGGACAAAAACCAGCCCAGGAGCTGGGCTGTGCAGTTGGAAAACAGTGGCAACTGAAATGGCAAGAAAAATCTTCCTTTTGTTCTTGAAAACAGTGCCTCAAGCACCCTCCTTGTGAGCAGAAGAGGGAGAAAAATCCAACTTCACTGTTTGCAAATTACACAGAGGAAAAACTTGAAATTTCCACAGCAATTTCTGGCTTCAGGTGAATTTCTCATTCCAATGAAATTTGGAGTTGAGTGAGGCAGGACCCAAAGCACACATTCCACATTTCAACACAGTCACAGTCTAAAAACTGTATTTTTATTTTTGTGATTTGACCTCAGATGAATTGACCATCATTAGTGAAGATGAATCATCAGGAAAAACCACAAGCAAAAAAACCCCAACAAAACAGAACCCCACACACAAAAAAAAGAAAAAACCCTAACTTTCTCCAGTTTTAAATGTAATTATCAAAGCCACACTCAATAAATTAGAATTAGCACTTCTGCTCAATCTCACGCACCAACGTGGGAGGCAAAAAGGAGGGGATTGGTGTAGTTTGATGCAGCTGGATGAACATGAATTCATGATTAGTAGAGAGGTCAAAATTAGAACTGTTAGAACTAAAAGTTAGAAAAAGTTTAAAAAGTTTCTCTATCCAAATAGAAATGTTCATAAAATTAACTGGAAAATCAAGTGCTTTACCTTTATACTGCCTGTGACTCTTTCCCCTGAGCCAATAATCAAAGATTTAATTATGTACAAGGACATAATCTCGTGTTCTTCCCAACTTCCAGGATTTTGGTGCATGTGGAAAGACTCTTGTCCAGTGTATGTGCATTTATTACTCTAATTTAACACCTATCAGGGATCTTAAATTAGGTCAGGAAAAAAAAAATATTAAAAATTACAAATATAGGAATTATTATATTTCACAGATTCATAGAAAAATAGATTAGGAGCTCTGGAGTCCTTCACAGGTGCCAAGAATGGAATAATCCCATTCCTCAGCCATTTGTCCCCAAAACATCCCAGTGCACGTTCATCCTTCACTGCTGGAGGTTGCACAGCTGATCCACGTGAAGCTGGATCTTTGTGGAACTCCCAGATTTTATCCCAGGGTGTTTCCCAGCCTGGATTGATGCATGGGCTGCTCTTTGCCAGCTGCAGGACTTGGTGGGTGTTTTTGTTGAACTTCATGAGGTTCCTGACAGCAAATTTTTCAGTTTTGGCTGTGTGATGTCCCTGTGTGTGTGTGTGGTGGTGTTTGCAGGGGTCTCAGGACAAGGGAAGAGATGAGAATCTGACTCCATGTTTCAGAAGGCTGATTTATTATTTTATGATATATATTATATTAAAAGTAAATGATATATTAAAACTATACTAAAAGAATAGAAGAAAGGATTTCATCAGAAGGCTTGAAAGGAATAGAAAGGAAATGATAATAAAATCTTGTGACTGACCAGAGAGTCTGAGACAGCTGGGCTGTGCTTGGCCATTAATTAAAAACAACCACATGAGACCAATCAAAGCTGCACCTGTTGCATTCCACAGCAGCAGATAACCATTGTTTTTCTTTTCCTCTGAGGCTTCTCAGGAGGAAAAAATCCTGTCAAAAGGGTTTTTCATAAAATATGTCTGGAACATGCATCCTCTGCTCCTCCCAGTCTGGGGTCAGCTGGAGGCTGAGATTCCTTTGGTGCCCCAAAAGGAACCAAAAGGGGGCACCAGGAGCTGTGAGGTTTGAACCTGCAAACCCCTCAAAGGCCAAGCCCATTTCCCATTCCTCCTTACAGTCCATCCATCCATCCATCCATCCATCCATCCATCCATCCATCCATCCATCCCCCATCCATCCATCCATCCATCCCTCCATCCATCCATCCCTCCATCATCCATCCATCATCCATCCATCCATCCATCCATCATCCATCCATCCCTCCATCCATCCATCATCCATCCATCCATCCATCCCTCCATCCATCCATCATCCATCCATCCATCCATCCATCCATCATCCATCCATCCATCCATCCATCCATCCATCCATCCATCCATCCATCATCCATCCATCCATCCATCCATCCATCATCCATCCATCCATCATCCATCCATCTATCCCCCATCCATCCATCCATCCATCCATCCATCCATCCATGCATCCATGCATCCATCATGCATCCATCATCCATCCATGCATCATCCATCCATCCATCCATCCATCCATCCATCCATCCATCCATCCATCCATCTCCATCCATCCATCCATCCATCCATCCATCCATCCATCCATCCATCCATCCATCCATCCAATTTGTCCTTTTTTGGCCAGCAAAACTGTGGGATAATGCTGAAAATCTTGCTAAAAACTGGATGTTCTGCCCTCACTCACAGATCCAGACATTTTGGGGTAAAAATCTGTCAGATTGGCCAGCTGTGGATAAATTTATTTCCTGGAGAGGTTGTGGGATCCCCATCCCTCGAGGTGCCCAAAGCCAGGCTGGATTTTTCTTGGAGCATCCTGGGACAGTGGTAGTGTCCCTGCCCATGGCAGAGGTGGAACTGGATGAGTTTAAGGTCCCATCCATCCCAGAATATTCCATTATTCTGCATTCTGCAGTTCTAAATCCAAGCTGGCTGTTCCTGACCATGTTCTTGTATTTCATCTTTCTGGAAAATAGATTTTTTGATAACATATTCGCCAGTTTTCCCAAGGAGTTAAGGAAAGCTAATCAGCCCCTTGTTCCCTAAATCCACCTTCTTATTTTCCTTAAAAGGACAATAAATCATTTCCCTGTTACAGCCATAGGGGAATTGTTTATGTAGTTTGGCTTTAAATGTTCGTTATTTTAATTTTCAGATTTCATAATTCCTTCCACTTGGAACATCCTTCGGTCTCTTGGTGCTAACTTGGCTGATTCTCAGGGTATAACTTGATTTTCTGAGTGAACAGTCCATCACTGGATGATTTCTTGGCAATCTTTTTCAGATTTGTGTCACATTTCTGGAAGGTTTATATTTTATTTCTAAAGCCTTCTCATGCAGAGAGTGGGTGCACAGCATCCCAGCCCAGGAATGGGTTTGGAATTTTCCTTTGTGAAATGTTATATTTATGAAATCCCTGCCCTCTCTAAATATTTTAATTTTATTATCTCCACGTGCACCTGAACTAGAATAGGAATAATTTGAAAAACTTTCAAGCCATTTGCAACAAAATATTTTAATATTGTCAAGAAAAAGAAACTAAAATATTTATATATTTTAATAGAAACATATTTTATATAAAATATTTTATTAATATGGTCAATAAAATATTTTAATCATTCAGTTGGCAAATATTTTAATATTGTCACTAAAAAGAAAATATTAATATATTCTAATATAAAATATTTTAATAATATAGTCAATAGCATATTTTAATAATTCAATTGGCAAATAGCTTAATATTGTCACTAAAAGTAAAATAAAATAATTATATATTTTAATAATATAGTCAAGAAAATATTTTAATCACTCAATTGGCAAATATCTTAATATTGTCAATAAAAATAAAATAAAAATTAATATATTTAATATAAAATATTTTAATAAAACAGTCAATAAAATATTTTAGTCATTCAATTGGCAAATATTTTAATATTGTTAATAAAAATAAAATATTGATATATTTTAATATATAAATATTTTAATAATATTGTCAATAGAATGCTTTAATCACTCTATTGGCAAATATTTTAATATTGTAAATAAAACTAGAATTAAATAGTGATATATTTTAATATAAAAATATTTAAATAATATAGTCAATAAAATATTTTAATCATTCAATTGACAAATATTTGTTTTGTGAGCAGCTCTGCACTGCCAGAGCCCACAGAGAACACACAATTCTCCAGGAATTTTGCTGTAGTTACTTCTGAGCCCTCCTTGTTTGCTTCTGCTATTTCCAAGTGGGTATTTTTTGATATTTTTCATCTCAGCCAAACATAAAAGGTGGCGGCTGCTTTTGAAGTGACTGAGTTTCCCAGCTCATTTCAGTGGGAATAAATTGAAACCCTTAATTACATTTTGTCATCTCCATCAATCTTTGTGGAAGAACTTCCAGCACAGTGGTATTTTCCTCATAGGCATATCCTTGTGGGATAATAATTGAAAATGTGAATTAACTGCATTAACTATCACATAATCAGGTTTTTTTTTTCCTAACACAGTCAAATTTCTGATCGATTTACACTGCTACAGCAGTGACTTGAATTAAACAGCTGCCATTTTGCCATTAAAGGCAGAGCAAGTGGATTACAAGGAGCTCTGAAACAAATAAATCCTTGCTCCACTCTGCTTTTTGTACAAACTGTTTTCTCCACTTTCTCTCTCAGCTTCATGACTACAGACATCTCCAGACTGTGCCCAAAGGCATCAGAGCTGTTTCAGGTGCTGAAATAAACTAAATATTCATTATTTACTCCCCCTCAAGTGGCTGATCTTTGCCTCACCTTCTTTTCACTCTGCCTCTTGCATCTGCAGCAAAATAAAAAGAAAAAAAAAAAGAAAATAAGAGAAAAAAAAAAACTTTTTTTTTTTCCCATTCAGTTTTTCAAGGCTGCTGAACAAAGCCTTTCATCCCCACTGTGCCTCTGAAAATGTGCCGTAGTTACCTTCCACACTGGGATGGATTTTCCACATCTCTCCTGAAGGTGTTCCTGCCTTTTCCACAAGAAATATTAATGACAAACCTCAGGCTTATAAAAGCATGTTAACAAATGGGTGAATTATCCTGTTTTGAGGAGCAGGCAAATTTTAATTTGCTCAGATTAGAAGGGAGTAATTTCCATTCTTCAGCACAAATCCTTACCTGTTCTGGGATGGTTGCTGTTTCCCCACTGGATAAATATTCTGTCTCCTCCTGGAATGATAAATTTTGTCCTCAAAATATGAGGACAAAATATTTTGTCCTGAAAATATGAGGCTGAGGGGCTAAGGGCTGAAAGCCCTTCAGAACCCAAACCACAGGCAGGCGGAAAATTCCATTTTCTAAACAGAAAAAAAAAGCAATTAACCCTAATTAACCTGTGCCCCTCCTACAGGCAAGGGGCCAAGATGAAAGAACAGAGTCCTTACTAAAAAATAAACACAAGGGGAGTTTATTTTAGGGAAGAAACCTGTGGCATCAGGACAGGGACCTGGAGGGTGACACTGTTTATCCTCCCTCAGATCCATCAAAGTCTGGGAGCGCTCAATGGACTCGCATCCTCTGCAAAATCAAACCACGGTTCTCTGCTAATTTCCAGCATTTTGAGCCCTTGAGTAGCATCTCAAAAAGGAGCTTTTCTCCTGCCTCTAGCAACTCCCACAGAAAGAGGAACATTTGGAGCTTAGCACGGCTCCAGGAGATGCAGCACACGGCATCTCCCAGCTCCACAGCCCTGACAGGGCCAGCAAAAGAAGATCTGATGGAGAGAGATGCAAGCAGAATTCCATGGCCAGCTTCTGTAAATATCCCCTGTTTGCACCCAAGAAAAATCTCATGTTTAGTACCCAGTTATCCACGTTTTTATCAGGTCACCGGATGAAATCCTTGAGCTGCAGCAGCTCAGATGCACATTCTGCTTGGCACAGTTCTCCCCTAATCTGAATAACCCAAATTAAAGCACTTTGTCCTTTTAGCTGTCACAAACCGAGGCTGTTCACCTTCCTGGTGGGATTCAGGGCTCCATCCCACTGCTCCTCATGGAGCAGCTCCTGCCTCTCCAAGCTGCTGCAGCATTACATAACCAGCCCTGAGCAAAAGCTGGAGCAAAACCCAGCTCAAGAGCCCAGCTCAGCCCAGGCACATCCAGGTGTCCCCTGGGAGAGAGGCACAAATTCGGGGCTGACAAATTCCCCCTGGAATTGCAGGGCTGGGATGGAGAGAGGAGGGAATGATGTGCAAAGAGCAGAGCCCAAGGGAATGCAGCACCTTTGTAATCCTGCTCATATTCCAGGGAAGGGTTTCAGGCTCTCCTTCGGGAGGGGTGTGAATTTCTCCCAAGGCGCCTGAACAGGGATGAATAGAAAGCATTAATTGTGTAGCAATATTTATTATTTATTAAAATCCCACTATTCAGCATGCACGTAAGGCCTTCAGTTCTGGGCATACAGAGCGTGGAACAAATACAGTGCAAAAACTTCATTTTTACCCAAATTTCAGTGTGGTGCTGTTGCCTGGAGAATTATTCCTACCAAGAGCCAGGATGGATTTTCCACATTCCTCCTGAAGGTGCTCCCTTTTCCTCAAGAAATATTAATGGCAAAGCTCAGGCTTATAAAAGTATGTTAACAAGTGAGTGAATTATCCTGTTTTGAGGAGTGGATAAATGTTAATTTGCTCAGATTAGAAGGGAGTAAATTCCATTCTTTAGCACAAACCCCCACCTGTTCTGGAATGCTTGTTTTTTCCCCACTGGATATATATTCTGTCTCCTAATGGAATCATAAATTTTGTCCTCAAAATATTCCAGAGACAGGAAAACACTCACAGTAACATTGCTGTGCAGCTTTCAGAGCCCAAGTTAGCAGTTCTCTACAAGAAAATGTCCCACCTTTAATTCACCCCAGGATTCAGTCTGCCTTAAAGCAGCAGAATTCATTTTGGAATTAATGTTCAGTAAGGCACTGCCTCAGCAGCTCACAAAGCCACAAAATACAAGTTACAGGATGAAATTTTGAATATAACATGTTGTGTTTAAGTTAAATTCAAGAGCATCACAATGTACATAACGAAGAGCATGGACATTTTAACACTCTGAAGATCAAGAAGTAGATCATGGAATGGTAGAATCACAGAATCCCAGAATGTTTGGGTTGAGAGGGACTTTAAAGCTCACCCAGTGCCACCCCTGCCATGGCAGGGACACCTCCCACTGTCCCAGTGTCCAACCTGGCCTTGGGCACTGCCAGGGATGCAGGGGTGGAATTCCATCCCAGCCCTGCCCACCCTGCCAGGGAACAATTCCTCATTGCCAAGATCTGATCTGAACCCACTCATTCGGTTTGAAGCCATTCCCTGTGTCCTGTCACCCCAGGCCATAATGAAAAGTAACTCTCCATCTTTCTCTCTCTCTATCCCTTCATCATCTTCAGATGATTGCAAAGCTTTTGCCACAGAACCAGTGGCAGCACAGAGGAAGAGGAGGGAGGAATTTGGGCATCTTCGAGATACTTTGATGTGGCACTCGTGGTGCCTTGGCACTGGTGGGGAATGTTGGGCTGGGTGACCTTGAGCATCTTTTCTAACCCAAATGGGTTTGAGTTTCCAGGTGTGGGCAAACACCAGGGACTTTGGGAAGGGCCTGGAATAAAAGCCATGCTCAGAATTATTAATGGAAGGGTTCTAAGTGGGATGAAGTCAATCCCTTGAATGTCGCAGACATCTTTTTATGAAAAATCCTTTCCTTAGGATTTTTCCTCCTGAGAAGCTGAGAGGCCTCAGGAACAAAATATAAACAATGATTATCTGCTGCTGTGGAATGCAACAGGTGCATCTGTGATTGGTCTCATGTGGTTGTTTGTAATTAATGGCCAATCACAGCACAGCTGGCTCAGACAGAGAGCTGAGACACAAACCTTTGTTTTTCATTCCTTTCTATTCTTAGCTTAGCCAGCCTTCTAATGAAACCTTTTCTTCTATTCTTTTAGTATAGTTTTAATGTAATATATATCATAAAATAATAAATCAGCCTTCTGAAACATGGAGTCAGATCCTCATCTCTTCCCTCAACCTGAGACCCCTGTGAACACCGTCACACATTGACCTAATCTGATTATTCCCAGAATTTCCAGAATGACAAGGTTGGAAGAGGCCTTCAAGGTCATGGAGTCCAACCCATCCCCAACACCTCAGTTTTATTCCCTTTTTTTCCTGTATTTTTGCATCAGCACAGCCACCAGCTAAGATGATCGGGATAAGGAGTTCCTGGTGCAATCCTGGCACAGAAATTTTGTCCTGTGCTTTTCCAGACGTGTTTTGCACAGGGAAGGATCTGACACAAGTGCCAGGTAGTGACAGGAGAGGAGAGGAGCAAGGTGATAACACACTGGGGGTTGAAAATAGATCAATGACCTAAAAGGATCAGAATTTCAAATCTCTTGTGAGCAATTGGAAGAACTCCACAGATTCCAGGAGCTGTCAGTTGTAGGGATTTGGGGAAATTTTGTGGGAAATCGCAGCAGCTGGGGAAAGATGTCCCCCCAGAGAACGGGTACACTCAGCGGAATCCATATCAAGTATTAAAAGATAAGAAATTAACTGAGATAAGTAAAGAATTTCACACTGACCTCACAGGAACAAAGCACACAGTGCCATAAGATTAAAGATAATTTCTGAAGGAAATAGGGGTTAACACTGGAAGCCAAGAAACAAAGAGAAGTTCAGCCTGGAAGAGGCAACAGCAATAGCAAGGAATTAATCTTGAGGAGATCAGTAGCAAGAGGAAGGGCTGGGAGACTTTTATTCCAATTCTCAACAGAAAGAAATTACATTTAGTAGGATAAAGAGTATTTTTTGGTGGATTTTTGCACTGGAAAGGGCTGTGGTGAGCAAGGAACTACTCAACCCAAGAGGGATGATCCTTCCCTATAACTGGATAGGACATAACATAAATCTTGATGTTCTTAAAGCAATTAAACCTGAAGAACGCACTAAAAAGCAGTTTGAGACAACATCAAGTCTATCTCAGAATTCATGGGGAATGAGGGAAATTCCAGCAGGCTGGAGAGAGCACATGTGGTGCCTGTCTTAAATGTGAAGGATGTTTGGCAGAAAAAGGAAAAGAAACTGGTGAATTATGGACCACTCACCTTAAATTAAGCTCTTTAGAAACGTAAAAACTGCTGTAAGCACCAGGAAATAAAAGCCAAAATAGCTTTATCAACAGCACATTGCATCAAAGCTGCCTCATTTCATTCCACAGTAGATCAACATAGGCTAAGAAAGAAGCTGAGGAGGGTCATATATTTTGATTTTATTAAGATGTTCCACCATCTGCCACAGTGTTCTAGTCAGGAAGCAGGGAAATCTGGTCCAGGAGAAATTACCTTCTCATGGCTATAAAATTAATTGTAAAACATGCCAAGGAGGAGTTACCAGGGGTGCAGTGACAGCGTGGAAGGATGTGGCCACTTGGGTTTGCAGAGTGCCCAATTTTGTCAGGTAAAAGAATGGTTTTTGTATTTTAGAGGGTAAGTTTAGCATCCAAAATGATCTCAAAAAAAATGAAGAAAAGTCTGAAAAACGAGGCTCAACTCTAATAGCCACACAGATTATTGCTCTAAAACAGGACTAATTGGCTGCAAACACAAATAACAAAGAAACCAAGAATAATTGGCTACAATAACAAAGGACTGGAAACAGGCAGAGAACAAAAATCCCAAGCACACTCTAGATCTCACATATTCCACCCTGGAATGTGTGAATCAGGCCCAGGAGAGGCAGAGCATCCCACTCCTGAGAACAGGGATCCAACACCTGCCTTTCTCCGTGCCTGATGACTCCTCACCACCACAGAGCCTCCTCTTTAAATTCTCCCAAAGTTGTTGGACGTTGCTCTGAGCCAAACCTCAAGGTGTTCAGCACTTCAGGAACACGGGGCAGATGTTTTATCAAGCTGCTTTTGGGCTCCAACAGCCTGGTTGCGTCTGCCAGGAGCAGATCCTGAGGGAGAAGGGAACAGGAGGAGGAGGAGGAGGAGGAGGAGGAGGAGGAGGAGAAGGAGAAGGAGAAGGAGAAGGAGAAGGAGAAGGAGAAGGAGAAGGAGAAGGAGAAGGAGAAGGAGAAGGAGAAGGAGAAGGAGAAGGAGAAGGAGAAGGAGAAGGAGAAGGAGAAGGAGAAGGAGAAGGAGAAGGAGAAGGAGAAGGAGAAGGAGAAGGAGAAGGAGAAGGAGAAGGAGAAGGAGAAGGAGAAGGAGAAGGAGAAGAGGCCTTTTCCAAGGAAAGGCCTTTCCCTGTCACTGAAGGGATATTGGGGACAGACAAAGGTGATACAGAGACTCCATCATGAGAAGGCATGAAAAGCACTTTATTATTAGAAATCCACAGTTCTTATGGAAACAATGGTGGAACTAAGATCTGATTGGCCTTTAGGAATCTTCTCTCACCTATTGGGCAAGAAAGGACAGCAGGCAGGAGCTTTACTGAGGTCACCAGAACCCCAAAACCCACTCTCATTCACAAGTTCTTTAATAATGGCTGATTTGGTCTATTGCAGAATGAATTGTTTATTTAATAGACAAAAAAAACTAACAGGCACAAGACTAAAATTAACTGAATACTACACTGGAATAAAGACAAAAAGAAAACTACTAGTAGATAGATACAGCATGAGGTTAAAGGTACCTACTAAAGAATTAGTAAAGTACCTATTAAAGCTAGTAAAGAAATAATATAACTTAGAGAAATCCATTACATTCCTGCCCTCACTAAGTATTTTAATTCTGTCCTTTCCATGCGCACCTGCACTGGAATAGGAGTAATTTGAGAAACTTTTAAGTCATTTGCAACAAAATAAAGCTTAGTAAAATATTTTAATCTTTCAACCTGCAAATGTATCTTACTGTCCAGTTGTTGGTGGGGCACACATTGAGATCCTTTCCCTCAATTCCTAAGACAGAAACCACAGAATCTGTGTCCAGGCTCTGGGGAGAAGTCTTGAACACTTTCATGGTGTGTGTGGAAGGCTTCTGCCTCATGTGGCTTTTATAGTTTGTAAAACAGTGTCTCTTAATCAAGAATATTTGTTTTTCTTTTATCTCTTCCCACATCTGCTCTCTCCAGACTAAGATGCTGATTATTAGCAGGGACCTGACCCCTTTTGGCACAGAGAGGACCCCTTTGGGCCTTCCAGCCCTGGGTTATCTCTCCATTTCTGCACCAACCATCTGAGCAAGGGAACAGCACTAACAGAGCTGAGGTACTCCAAAAAACCCCACACTCAGTGAATTTGTTGCATTAATTTCCACCATGTTAATGACAAATGCTAAAGTGGTTTTACCTACTTGTGTGTATGTTAAAAAATAGACTTACTGAGGAGCACATTGGTTGGCATATTTTGCCCACTTGTTTGTTGTTTTGTTTTGTGGGTTTTTTTCTGGCTTATAAATCAAGAAAATAGATAAAATCCCATTAAGTTCCTGTGCATCACTAAGATACTGAAATTGCAATGACAGAGCATTTTATTTGCAAAACATTCGAAGACAATATCACAAATGGGGCAAATAAACCAAGGCACAATGAGCTAGAGAGGGGAGGACAGCCCTGCCACAGGAGGAGCCTAAATCAGAACCCCAAAATTCCCTTTTCCTGAGGTGCCTGCTGCTGGTGGGCTGGGGGAAGCAGCAGAGCACAGAGCACAACCCTCCAAACCCTTGCAGGGCTTTCCAGCCAGCAGAATGCTCCTCTCTGCTTTTTGGGCAGCAATCACGAAAAGCAGATGTTACACTCTGCTCATTTTTGTCACTGGCACTCGTCCCCCTGGCAGGATTTGAGCAATGTTGGCATCCTTGAGCAGCTGGGCAGCAAAGCTGCTGCCTTCCCTCACACAATGCCAGCCTGAGCAACCCCTGAGCCTAAATCCTCGCTCCTTTGTGCTCTGGGTTTTTTGGCAGCCTTCTCCTCCACTCCCCCTGCTCAAACGTGGTATTCCCCACTCCTTACACAGCCTGGGATTTGTCCTTACTGCAGCAAAAATGCTGGTGAAAAACAGATGTAAAATCCGTGACACTCCTTTAGTTTTCACTGCAGAAGGACCTTCAGAGTTGTCTTTGTGTTTTTAACTTCTCAGGATGTTTTTGAATTCGAGCTTCATCAATAAAGCAGGAAAAAGACTTAAGTGTGATGCATTTTACCTAATACACAGCTTTACATAAAATGCTGAATAATTCTGACATTAGACATACAATTTGAAAGTGAAAATTGCAGTCAGTGGCAATAAATCATTTGAAGAATGAGAGCTATTAAATCCAGCATTGATGGGTGGAAGGAGAAAAACGATGCCTTATGTGTAACAGCTTCTTTTGCTGGAAGCTAAATGTGATGTCTTCTGTGGAAAAGAAAAATAAAATAAAACCTCCAAACAAACACAAGAATGATCTACTCATTGGTCAAGTGCACAATATTAGGAATGTCACTGATAGAATGTAAAATATAAAAATGATATATACCTGGTTAGGCACCAGATGTTACTTTTTCTGTGTTTTAGTTCATAGGAAGGAAGGGAGGAAGGGAGGAAGGAAGAAAGGAAGAAAGAAAGGAAGAAAGAAAGAAAGAAAGAAAGAAAGAAAGAAAGAAAGAAAGAAAGAAAGAAAGAAAGAAAGAAAGAAAGAAAGAAAGAAAGAAAGAAAGAAAGAAAGAAAGAAAGAAAGAAAGAAAGAAAGAAAGAAAGAAAGAAAAGAAAAGAAAAGAAAGAGATTAGTCCAAAACCAAAGTTTAATTGTGAGATCTCACAATTAAATACCAGATAATATAGAATGTAAATCGCCTGGGTGGCAGTTCCAGCAGTAAAATGGGAGATGCACTCAGCAACTGGAGAAGAGAGTCATGATGCAAAGGAAAAAGAGAAAAGCTGCATGGAACAGTGTTTCAATACACTGCAATGGTCCAAAATTGCCATAATTTCCAGATATCTTCATCAAAATCAGCCATGTAAGTCCTGCCAGCAGTCAAACACTGAGGCATGCAGGGTGGGTTGGGCTGGACTGCTCCCTGCCACTGAGGAGGAAATAAATATTTATTTCCTGCCTCAAATCCTATTTGCAATGAGATAAAATGATCTCAGGAATCATCTAAGGAAGAAAAAAAGTTGATGAAATTAATTCCACAATTGCCACCTAAGATTTCTTCAGCTTCCTGGGTGAATCTATTATCCATGGGAAATGTGGTTGCAGGGAAAATTCCACTGAAAGTTTATTTTGATTGAAATTAATCTTTATTTAATTAAAATCCCCTGAAAAGAAAAGGATGTGTTACTAAAGGGACAGGGCAAGTTCCTGGGGGAATTGAAGATTTTATGGCTTTTACCTTTGTTCCATGCTCTGGGTCTTGCCAGCAGAGAAAACTTTCAGGGCTTGGGAGGAGTAGGAATTTTAAAACTCCTTAAAAAGCAGTTTTGGGGGAATGCATTGGATGTAGCCTCATGAATCACGTGTGAAATGTCTGCTTGTGTTACTCCAAAGGTTTCCAGGCCGAATTTCTGGAATGAACTTGAAGCAAAATGGTCCTGATGTGGGGATGTGCTCAAAGTCTTTTCCATATTTCACTGGGCACGTGTAGGAGAGAGAATAACTGCTCCATACATAGATGTCAAAACTGAATATTCTCTTCATAAATGCAGAAAACCTACACTAAAAACTCCCCTAGAATTATCATATATCTGTTTATGCTGTTTATATCTCTTTGGGAATCATATACAGGACTCTGCACGAGATATTTTTAGATTACTGCATGATTTCACGTGACTTGCATCTAAATTTAATCCAAAATTAAAATGAGTAACTACATTTATTTCAAACCCCCAGAAGCTGGAGACTCTTCCAACAGATGATTCAACACCAAACCAAAAAATCAGAGAATTGTTTGGGTTGGAAGGGACCTTAAAGATCTTTTAGTTCCAACCCCTTTTTGTGGGCAGGGAACACTCCACTAGATGAGGTTCATGGAGCCTGAAACTTGAATTTCAATGAGTTTAAATGCAAAAATACATATTTACTTAACGAAATAGATGATTAATTAGCTGAAAAAACAGGAATTTGTCACACAGGGACACAGAAGGAAGGGCTCCATGATGAAGAGAGAGCTGGCATTGCATGAAGCACTCCACAGTCACACATTTTAGAGCATTCCCATTAAAAGCAGGTGATTCAAAGGAAATTTCAACAATATTTGAACTCCTTCTCCCTTCCATGCTGAGTGTGGATCTATAGAAAGATGTTTGGCTGCTGGCAGGGAGGACACACAAATTCCATGTTTCCCATGGATTTGTGCAGACAAAGCCCCTGCATCAGTGGCAGCCGCTGCTTTATTCTCTCTCTGTTCAGCCTTCAGCTAAATTCCACTTTTGAGGGGCAGAGCCTGAAAATCCAGGGAGGAACAAAACTCTCAGATAATTTTTCTGTTGTTTTCAACAGTAGGGGTCTGGTGATATCCTCTCACACCTGCAGACATCACCACATAACCCCAGGGGAGGAGCTGGTCTTTGGAAAAGAAGATTTTTCTGGATGATATCCCAGTCTTGTCATGAGAACCCCAGACATGGTGAATTCACCTCACACCTGCCTGCTGGACCCACAGGTTATGGTGTAAACAGCACTAAATATTTGTGCTGGTATTCATAGAATTAAAAAATCCCAGGATGGGTTGGGTTGGAAGGGAACTTGAAGATCACCCAGTGCCACCCCTGCCATGGCAGGGACACCTCCCACTGTCCCAGTGTCCAACCTGGCCTTGGGCACTGCCAGGGATGCAGGGGTGGAATTCCATCCCAGCCCTGCCCACCCTGCCAGGGAACAATTCCTCATTGCCAAAATCCCAGCCCTGCCCTCTGGCACTGGGAGGCATTCCCTGGGTCCTGGCACTCCAGGCTCTCATAAAGTCCCTCATTTTTTTTGTAAATTCCCCTCTGTGTCTCTCCTTGCACACACCTCTGTCCTCTGTATCAGCCCTACTGAAACTGAGATTAATCACAGAACTGAAATGAAATTCTCAAATAGTTCCATCTACACCAAGACTTTCCGGACACACGGGCCTAATCTTGGTCTAAACCAAAGGCTTAAAAGAAGATCCTGCTGTCACTTGTCCCAAACCATGTGACATATTCATCCATATCCAGGTGCCCTTCGTACCAAAGTTTCTTCCCCTCCCGCTGTGGTTTAACCCCAGCTGAAAAATAATATATTTTCTCACTCCCTCCCAGCCCACCAGTGAGCAGGAAGACAAGTAGACCTTGTAGGTTGAGATAAGGACAGTGTAATAACAAAAAAAAAACCAAACCAAAACATATATATATAATATATAATATATAATATATAATATATAATATATAATATATAATATATAATATATAATATATAATATATAATATATAATATATAATATATAATATATAATATAGAATATAGAATATAGAATATAGTATATAGATTATATTATATATTATATGTTTTATTGTATTTATTATATAGTATATATTATATATTTTATTGTATATATTATATAGTATGTAATATATTATATAATATACTATATTATATATATTATATAATATGTAATATGTAATATAATATATAATACATAATTCCATATATAGTAATTATATTATATTATATTATATTTAGTGTATATTACATTACCTATTACATCTGATAAATTATATATTATATATCACATATTATCTAATATATTATGTATTATATATAATACACTGGTACTACTGATAATAATAATAATCATACTAATGAAAAGAGGAGAGAGTGACAGAACCCAGGAGACACAAGTGATGCACGACACAATTTTCACCACCCACTGACTGTTCCCAGCCTGTTCCTGAGCAGCCACTCCCAGTCAGCTTTCCCAGTTTCACACTGGGAATGGTGTCCTCGGGTGGGGAACATCCCTTTGGCCAGGCCAGGTCAGTGTCCTGACCATGTTTCCTCCTCCATTTCTGTGCATCTCCTCATTTTTCAGAGCATGAGACACTGAAAAATCTTGGATTTAGGGAAAACTGCTCACAGCACTAAACTTCAGTATGGTTCTTCATACTAAACCCAAACCAGCTACTAGGAAAAAAATTCAAATTAAATTAAAAATTCAAATTAACCCTCCCCCAGCCACAACCAGAACACCCTCCAGAATTCCTCTCCAGCTGGATCACCTCCAGATTTTCTGCATCCAAACTTTTTCAAGCCGCAGCACATTCAGTTATTAATAAGTACAGAGAAATGCCAGCTCAAAACAAGCCCAGATGAAATATTTAAATATCCACCATTCTTGTCAGTTCTGAAAATGGTGACAGCTTCCCAGTTCCATGATATTTGCAGTTCCATACCTCTGCTTCAACACTGCAAATCTGCAAGCAGCTGCTATTACCTGTTTTTTCTCTATTAAAGGTTATGTAGTCAGAACTCTGTTGAGCACTTTGACTGCAAATATCAAATTTTCCTCCCCAGTTTTCACTGTGAATTCTCTTATGTTCTGCACTGGTTCTGTCAGCACAACATCACTTGCAAGCACATTGGGGTCCCCCACTTGAGTAAAAAAACAGAATGCATAAAAAAGGTACTTTGCTGTCTGGAGAGAAGGGGTTTGCTCCAATTCTTTCTCCATAATTCTCTTTTTTGTTCTCCTGGCATGAAGGAGTCAATAAGGAGGGAAGAAAGGAGTTAGTTAAAGTCACTGCTGAGGGATGGCAAGGAAAATAAATGTAGTAAAATTAAAATGCGAATTTTAATTTTAATTTTAATTTTTAATTTTAATGCAAAGGAGGTGCATTTGTGCTGTGAATGGATTTGCAGGGCAAGGAGTTGCTCAGGTTGTGAATCACCTGTGTGAAGAGCTGAAAGCACAGAACAGCACCAAGGAGTGCAAAGGTGCTCAAACAAGTGCTGGGCAGAGAATTTCAGCGGTTCCATACATCCTGGTCACTAAATTCTGATACAATTCCAACATACTGACACAATTCCAACATTCCAAAAAAGTTTAATCCATACCAGGAGTGAATCCATCACAGTGTGCACGGAAGGGACAAGGCACTCATGAGATACACTGAGGAAAAAACAGACGAAAAACTACCTTAATTAACCTTAATCTCCAATTAAAATGGATTTCTAGAGAGTTCTTAGAGTTTGATAGAAGGTTTATATAGTATGTATATATGTAAACTTTGAGATAAGAAATGTTGGCTTAGAAATATTATGGAATAGGATAGATATTGTTGAGAGAGAAATGGAGTTAGAAAAACATTTTAAAGGATGGTTTTATAAACAAGATTAAATATTTTGGAGAAATAGAATTGTGAAAGATGTATTGTAGTAGGTTTTATGAGGGTAGTTTAGATTGGTTTTAAGATATTTACAGTGTAGTGTGGTGAAAAGTTGATAGGTTAAGAAGTGCTTATAGTGTATTGCAATTAGGAAATAGTTGGTTTTTGATTGTGATGGTGCGAATTATAACATCTGTATTGTCTCACCCTTCACATGAGACTGAAAATGGAATAAAAGTTTTTAAAACCCCATCTGTGGGTCAGGAAAAGGGTTTTGTCCCACAGTTAATGACTCCAGGTCTGCCAGGATTCCTCCAGCACAGCCCCTGCAGCACTCCCAGCTCCACTGCCCTGACTGGTTCCTCACCCCTGGAGCAATTCCTGTAAATTTGAGAGGAAGGGACTGCTGCCACCCTGTTCTCCTAAACAGATCATCCTCCTACCCCCTCAAATAAAGAAAAACAATGCACCTCTGAGGGACAAATATTGCAAAATCTTTGAATTTTCCAAATTTAACCAAGTTAAAGCAAATCTAATAAGTCCAGTTGATGACTCAAGATTTTTTTTTTCTGCTTTTACAAAAAGTGTTTTGTTGTTGTAGTATGTTGGACCCTCATTGTTCACTGCTGCCATGGAAGGTGCATTCTCATGGAAATGCAGATGATGCCAGGCCCCAGCATGTGCTTCCAATTAAAATTCTGCTAAGATGTCAGAGTATGACCTGATTAGCTCTGCCAGTTATCAGAGCTCAGCTTCTGTGACCCCTTATCTTATTCAACAACCGCTGCCTGACTCTGTGTATTTGGACAGGAAAGCACCACATCCCTAAAAGGCCAGGGAAGTTTTATGGAGTCCATGAAACCTTCCACAGATCACTTATTGTGGGTCAGGGGTGGCACTTCCAGCTGTTTTCTGTCCCTGAATTTCCTTTGCCTGCCCACACATCTTAATAAGAAATAATTAGCACAGCTCAAACTGTGCAGGTTGATGTCTGGTTTTTTAAGTATAACAACTGTACATGGTGGAAATTACTGCAGCAGAATTACCTGTGAATTCTTGAGGCTTGAAACAGTAGCAAAGTTATCTCTCTTCATCCAGGATTCCTCAGTGGTGTTATCAGATAAGGAGCAGCATGAAAGCCCTTTCTAAGAAGCAGTGTCCTTAGTCAGCAGGAAAAGAGCAGTGTATTATTTATGGAGAGCAGGCAATATGCAATCACAGGGAAAGGCTGGTAGATAAAGTGACAGATCCACCCTGAGCTTTGAAAATGTATTTTATGTCACACATATATAAATATGTCAGTTAGGTCAATTATGAACAATTTTCAAAAGAGATTTTTCATGAAAATTTTACTTTAGATTCTAATTTCAAGCAGTGGCTATTAATTTTGAATTGTTCCCTGTGAGGGTGGGGAGGACCTGGCACAAAAAAGTTGTGGCTGCCACATGCCTGGAAGTGTCCAAGGCCAGGCTGGAGCAGGCCTTGGTATTCATAGGATCAAGCCTGGGATAGGAACAGAAGCAGCCTGGGACACTGGAACGTGTCCCTGCCCATGGCTGGGGTGGGAATGAGATGATCCTTAAAGGGATTCTCTGATTCTACATTCAGACAGCGTCACAAAAATTCCTTTTCAAGCACTTCAGCCTCAGCAGTCGCCTCTCCTCACCTTCCCCAAAGACACACAGACATTCTGCAGACGTTTTCAGCCTCTTGCTCTGCACCAGCAACAGGAAAGAATAGCTGGAGAGGTTGGGAAGACAGACAGGAGCAGGCTCTCCAGCTGGGAGAGGGAATGTTTTTAGCACAGAGCTGCACAGGCAAGGACTTCACCCGGAGGTGGGTGTTAACGTCACTTCTTTAAAAGTGACAGTAAAAATGCAGAGCCCATAAAAGCCAGGCCAGATGGATCCCTCCCTGCTTTCACGGGTTGTGCCTCAAATACCGCGGTGCAGATGGGTTTTGGGGGGTGAGCTGGTTTTCTGCTGGGTGAAAGGCAGTATTGATAACGCCAGGGAGAGCCTGGGAGCGTTCCAAGGGTGGGGATGGCGAGTTTACACTTTATTGCCAAAGGTGTCTGTTCTCTCCAGCTCTGTCCTCACGTTTCCCCCAGCAGCCCGGCCTGCTCTGCTGCTGTGGCAGAGAGAGCTGAGGAAGCTCCATGCTCTGAGCTCAGAGAATCCCAGAATCCCTGAGCTTGGAGAAGACCTCCAAGTTCACCAAGTCCAACCTGTGACCCATCCTCACCTTGTGCCCAGCCCAGAGCACTCAGTGCCACTTCCAGGGCACACCTGCAGGGGTGGGCACTGCAAAGCTCCCTGGGCAGCCCCTGCCAATGCCTGAGCTCCCTTTCCATGGGCAAATTGCTGCTGCTGTCCCAGCTGAGCCTGCCCTGGCCCAGCCTGAGGCCGCTCCCTCTGCTCCTGTCCCTGTTCCCTGGCAGGAGAGCTTCAGACTCTGACATTTCTGTGGACATCCACACCTCAGAAAAACCTTCCAGCCCCAGAAAGCCTCTGACTCATCCTAAAACTGAGGCACAGGGTGCCCAGAGCAGCTGTGGAGCCCCTGGATCCCTGGCAGTGCCCAAGGCCAGGTTGGACACTGGGGCTTGGAGCAGCCTGGGACAGGAAGGTGTCCCTGCCATGGCAGGGGATGATTTTAAGGTCCCATCCAACCCAAATAATTCTGGTGATGCCTTGTGCAGGAATTGTTTTGTCTCCCTGCTCTGTGCACAGATCTCACCATCCCATAATATGAAGCTCAGAAATACACACTAAATCTGAAAAATAGAAAAGCTCAAACCTGAGGCATCGTTTCTCCCTGAAGCATCAGAAGGCCCCCCCCTGAGCCTCCTTTGCTCCAGGCTCAGCCCCTTCCCAGCTCCCTCAGCCCCTTCCCATCTCTGTTCCCTGCCCTGGACACGCTCCAGCCCCTCCAGGGCTCTCTGGAAGTGAAGAAGCCAGAACTGGACAAATGGAGAATATTCACAACACCCAGTGTCAGTGAGGAGAACTTGTTTTCACCAAAAAGTTAGATTTCCAGGTTGGGCCCCTATCTGAGCACCTTTTCTAACCAATTAAAGGAGGCAGACACCCCCAGAGGATGAGTCCCTGTGCCATCTTTAGGAGGGAGCAAAACAGGTACTTTTCATCTCAATTTTCAGACAGGGTGAACCAGTAGAGGTTTAACTTAAGGGTGGCTGAAATCCAACAGGTGAGAAGAAAAAAAACCCATCAGCCCACATATTACAATGTCTTTTTGGAGATATATCTGAAATTATTTCAGTACAGTTTAGGGTACACTCACCTCTGCTTTTCCCAACCTTTTCCCCACAATAATCCTCACCCCTGGATTGACCTTTGCAAAGCTGTGTGGGATTGCAGGGCTGCAGATTGTGCTCTGCTAGAACTTCTAGCCTGAGCTGCACTCCAAACACCCACAGGCTTGCACTTGGAATTTTAGGCTCATAAGGCTCAAAGTTACTTCTCAAAATGGGATAACAGAACCAGATCACCCTCATGATTTCATGGATTAAGCTGCTTTTAGCTTAAGTCTGGATCCAGGTTCTCTCCCTTTTCAGTAAGGTTCTTGTAATTGGAAGCAGAAAAGCTGAAAAGCAAGTAATTAAAGTGCTCACTGTGGGAGGGAACAAACAAAAGGAAAACAAAAGGACCTGTGAATTTCTGTGAAACCATGAAAGGGAATAAAACCCCTCTTTTTTTACTGTACCTTAGGCTGGTTTTTCACTCCATGTTTCAATAACAGGAAAGGAAAAAAGAGCCAGGAATGAGCAAGGTTCTGCCTTCAGACTCCTGCTGAGCAATAATGGAAGTATAACTAATTAAGGGCCTGATCAAGGTCCTGTGGAAGCCAAGAGAAAGCTTCCCACTGGTTTCAGATGGCTTTGGATCAGCTCTGAGTGCGTGGAGTGTAAAGATGACTGCATTAAAACCATGGTCTGCTCTCAGTCAGAGGATGCTGCCACACCAGAGCTGGCCCAGAGCTGCTCTGGAGCAAAGTCAGAGGTTCTCACTACAAATTAAATAGATATATGAAAGCTGTTCTTGATCTGAGGAGGAAAAATGCATAAAATGGTAGAGACAGTGCTTGGGGAAAGCCGGGCTGAGCCATTCGTGTGCTGCTCCTGACACTGGTAGGAGAAGGAGAAGAAATGAGAATTTCCCTCTTTTCAGCACACCAGCCTCAGGGGTCTCTGTGGTCAGGGTGACTCCGAGATGTGTCAGAATCTCTTTTCCCAGCCTGGCAACCAAGGAAGGAGTCAGGATTCTTCTGTTGTGGTTCTCAAGGTTGTTTATTTGCTGTTATCTATCACATTCTTTCCCTGGCCTGCTGAGGTCAGTCTGGCAGGTCAGTCCATGGCACACTGCCCACCTTCAGGGTGGTGTTGTCTTTTTATACTAAAAACTACGGATACTTTATTTACAATTACAATAATTCTATTTACTACTTGTACTTTATTTACAATAATTTTCTAATACCTATCACCTATGTTAGACAGTCTGTCTCTACCTTAAACCAATCCAAAAGTGTCACCATCACCCAGAAGATGCAGGCTTAGAAGAAGGAGAAAGAAGAACAAGGCACAGCCTGATTCTTCTATTTTGGGACCCCAAGCCCCCATTCTAAAAACCCCAACATTCTATTTTTCACCCTGTGACAAATTCACTATCATTCTACTTAAACTTTCATGGCTTGTAAATCCTCATATAAGGTTGGTAATTTTTTCCATGGGTCAGAATCACAGGCTCAGGGGTCTTGGGCTCTGTGCCAGGGGCTGGAGCCCTCCAGGACAGACAGAGGGATGTCCTGGGTTCTGACACTCACCTGGAGCACAGCATCCAATTCTGGGCTCCTCAGTCCTAAAAATACATAAATACACTGGAAAGAGTCCAGGGAAGGGCTACAAAAGGAACTGGAACTTCTCTTCCCTGAGGAAAGGTTGGGAGAAGAGGGTTTATCAATGTCCATAAACAGAAGCTCAGGAAGGGTTTATCAATGTCCATAAACACCTGAAATGAGGGTGTAAAGGTGTTTTTCACAACCTGAAACACAGAAGGCTTTGTCTGGATAGCAGGACATGCTTTTTTCACTCTAAGGGAAACTGGAGACTGCAACAAGTTGCCCATGGAGGTTGGGGAAGTGAATTTGGCATTTATTTTGTAGCTTCTTTATCTCAGAATCCTGACTGGTTCAGTGATAAACTGTTTGCAGACAACAGAAAATCCCCAATTGCATTAAATATCAGTTCTTATGTTCCACAAGTGCTTTTTCTTTCAATTCTTCGGCCATTTATAGGACATTAGCTGAGTTCTGAGGGAATAAATATTCTCCTCAGCCTGTGAGTGCGGGCTGACCTCCACCACAGTCTGTGCCTGTTCCTGAGGTCACTCAGAGCCTGGGACAGAGCTGCCTGCAAAAGCTGGGACATTGAAATCACAGGTGAAAAACAAGCCTCGTTTGAAAGGTTATTCAAAATAGGAGCGTGAAGAATGAAACCTTTGATTTCCAGGGTTCTACTCCTGGTTTTTCACATTTTGTTTCAAAGTGTGAATTCAAACTGTCTGGGGCCTGTGCTGCTTTTGGAGCCAGCTCACCTTTCCTCTACCAAAAACAGAAATAAATCAAAGCCTACCCTCCAACATCTGTCTACTCCCTTGTATTCTGAGTCAGCAGATTAAAGAGGAAACGAGGTAATATGTTAACACACAGTTAAAAGAAAAAGAAAAACTCACTCATCCATAAGCAAAAAAATCCCAGAACACGATTTCATTCTGGTCTTAATTCTGCAAGCAGCAAGAAAACTGACACGTGAGAAACCACCCAGGCTGAAAAATGGATCTGCTTCCCCTTGCTGTAGAAAATCTAAGCTGCAAAATGCATGTTCTATTCCCACAAAAAGGGGATTAGTAGGCAGGAGACAAGGATTTGTCAGAATTATTTATCAAGTTATTGCACAAGTTAGTTTAAAGTCGTGGACTCTGCCAACTTTTAATACCCTCTTCAGCCTGACTAGAAGGAGGAAGTTAAATTAGGAGAGAGTGGTGCAATGGCAAATTATTTAAACCCCAGGAATGCTGGAGCTCCACATGCCAGGCAAGTCAGATGTAATCCTCCAGTTTTAATCAAAATAAAAGAATGCCCTCAGTTCCAGCCAGAAAACAACAACACAAAGACAGAAGCTGGGGGAAAATCAGTCCCAAGGAGCAGTAAAAGAAAAATCAGAACCTAGAGAGAATCTGCAAAATAAAAATAAAAATTAAAATTAATATTATAAAAATAAAATCAAAAATTAAAAAAATTAAAATAAAAATAAAAATTAAAATAAAAATAATCATAAGATAAAAATTAAATTAAAATTAAAAATAAAATAAAAGTTAAAATATTATTAATTATTATATTGTTGTTGTATTATATATTATAGTTATTATTCATGTTTAACATTATTTTTTTATTTTTTATTATTTTTATTTTATTCTTTAATCTACTCATTGGTCCATGAATGGTACATCTGAATCCCAAACCTTCCTTATAAACCAGCATTGTTGTGTAGAAGACTGAGCTGACCATGTCAGGAAAATAAATGAGACCAAAATTCGCTGATGTGTTCTGAGTAGAGGAAATCACTGATTTTAGATTATCATTGATTTTGTGGGTGTTTCCTCCTGCTTTAAATTCATTCAGATTCACTTCTTAGGTGTTATTTTAATGTCTTTTGTTTTCTGTCAATGATTTCTTGACAGGTGGTTCTGATAATTAATGTTTTTTTTCTTGAAAAAGAAACAAGCAAGCCAAAAATGCAAAACCTAGAAAAGTTAGAGTAAAAATCTTAATAAAGAGAAAATCAGCCAAAGTCTGTAGAACAAAAAGAAAGAGATTTTCCCCTTTGCAGACAAGAAGAATTTGTATTATGAGGGGATGCATCATAATTTGACCAAATAAAACATTGATCTCACTTTGCAAAGCAATTTACCCTCACAGCCTTAAAAAATCTGCACATAAAACTCTCCTAAACATGATGTCACCATCCATGTCTAACTCCTTCCTTCAAAGACAGAACTTTAAAAAATAATTCTAAAGCACCAAGAGTTCCTAAAGAAATTAAAAAATTATAGGTTTATATACAAAATCAATCTCCCCAAAGAAAAGACAGGAAAACTGCAAAAAGTTTCTCTTCAGACGCTTACAATTCTATTTTTTAAAAATAAAATTAATTAAACTTTACAAATGGCTTCCAGCACTGTGGTTCTCCCTGCATCCAAAAAGATAAAAGAATTAGGATTTTTCATAGCACTGTTTTCCCTTTTTCTGATTAGAAAATGAATAGAAGTTTTTTTGGGATAGAAGACAGGATTCAGTGCAATTGTCTTGGAACTAGAGGTCAAAAATACCCACCCTTCCCCCAAAATTTGGAGAAGTGTAGGTCCCTGTTTTATCCAAATGGAATGATTTGTCCATAATCCCAATCAGTTCATTTATTTTTAGGCACAAT
Organism: Zonotrichia albicollis; assembly: GCF_047830755.1. Classification (NCBI taxonomy): domain Eukaryota; kingdom Metazoa; phylum Chordata; class Aves; order Passeriformes; family Passerellidae; genus Zonotrichia; species Zonotrichia albicollis. The sequence goes on along the minus strand of NC_133820.1, from coordinate 14,242,381 downwards.
TGGAAAAGCTCTATGGATTGGTTTCTATTCCAGCCAGTTCAGATATTTGGCTGGCATCCTAAAGAGATGACTTTGGGGCAAAAATCAAATGGGGATTTCAAAGGCCCATTTTACTTCTGAAATCTTTGCTTAGTAGGAAGCATTGCTGGCATTTGCTACAATTAAAATTTTCATTTATCCAGCTTGGTTAAAAAAAAAATCAATGTTTTAACCTAATGGTTTTTTATTTTTTTTCCCAACAAGCAAGAAAAATGCAGGACACGGCATTGGGTAATTGATAAGGAATGTTGAGCACAGGAATTCATGAAGCAATTTTCCTAAACCACACTGAAGTGTGATAACAAAGAACATTTGTCAGGGCTGGATCATCGTTTTATTGGCTATTTTTGCACCTGTTAGGGATGTGACAATGTGTTGACAGATCTCTCCTAGCAGGGCACCCTGGGACAGACACATCCATTCCAATAAATTCCAGAAGATGACACCTCATTTCATTTGGGACACATGAAGTTGCCACAGAGGTGATGGCTTTTACTACAACTCCAGAAGTAATTTCCACTAAAAAGTGAAACATTATCAGCCAAGTACAGAGATCCTCAACTAAATACAGCCCTTGGAATAAAATATGTTACACAGGGAGTGCAACAAAAGTCTATAAACCTCTAAAAACATATTTCAAACTCATTTTTCAGCACTGCTAGGGCACACTTGGTGTTGCTCACAGCATAGATTAAAGGTCTTGCTTAGAAAAATCAGTATTTTAGTACTGACTGGAGTAGCAATACAACCTTTTCATGGTCCTTATATATTTTAATTTATAGAAATTTAATCTGATGTCTTTAGTGTTTAAAATAAAAGAGTGACACTTGTTTTCGTGCCAAAAGAAGTAGGTGTGTCCCACAAGGTGCTTTCAGAGCTGGCTGGACATTGACTCCCATTTTATTTCAATTTTAGTACTGAGAGGAGTAGCAATACAACCTTTTCATGGTCCTTATATATTTTAATTTATAGAAATTTTATCTGACGCCTTTAGTGTTTAAAACAAAAGAATGACAGCTGTTTTTTGAGGTGTTTGAGTGCCAAAAGAAGTAGGTGTGTCCCTCAAGGGGCTTTCAGAGCTGGCTGGACATCGACTCCCATTTTATTTCAATTTTAGTACTGAGAGGAGTAGCAATACAACCTTTTCATGGTTCTTATACATTGTCATTTATAGAAATTTAATCTGATGTCCTTAGTGTTTAAAATAAAAGAGTGACACTTGTTTTCGTGCCAAAATAAGTAGGTGTGTCCCACAAGGAGCTTTCAGAGCTGGCTGGACATCGACTCCCATTTTAATTCAGAGTGCCAGCACCTGCCTGGGTGAATTTTCCACCAGTTTCCATCTGTGCTGCAAGCAGATCAATGATTTTTATAATTTGCACTGTGCTCACCAGGCTGGCAGGGTGTGAAAGAACAGCCAAAAGAAACCATGAATAGAAGGTAAAAGAAGGTGCCTTTTCCAATCAAAGTTAAACCAAAGTAACATTCTTCTGAGCAGCCCTGAAGGAGTTAAATAATTCACAAGGATTGGGATGAATTAATTCCCTGCAGGAAGCTCAGCAATTCTCCCAAAAAGAGACTGGGGATCTTGGTGGGTTATTTAAAATAAGAAAAAAGTGGTAAAAGGTAATAGAGGCCACAAAACCTCCCCTGTCTCACCTCTCAATTTCCCCTCCTGATAGACTGTACACAAATTAACAGCTTTTTATGTCTTTCAAGGGTATTTATTTCTGGCAAGGACACAGACTTTTCTGTCAAGGTTTGCAGAACATTTTGTTCTGCACCACGTATGCACATGCTGCTGGATCCCGTTCCTATTATATATTCAAACAGCACACAGAAGATTGTCATCACACAATCTGTCTGGAGCTGTCCTGATGAGCAGAAAAAGTCCAAATTGATGGGGGAAAAATAAAATTCATCCTTTATAATTCTGATCCAGAATCAGCTGGACTGGTCTTTGTGGGATAAAACAGCAAGGTGTGTTCCCTGCCTCTCCGCATCCATTCCAAAATCCATCTGTGGTGCCTTGTGCAGGCTGACCCAGAGCAGAGCTGAACAGAGCTAAAGAACAAAGCAGGGATTTATGAAAAGGATTTCCTCCATGGATGCGCCTTGGGCAGCACCAGAGCCCAGCCAGGGCTGCACCCAAGATGAACCAAAATGGCCCCAAAATGCACGACCTGTGAGATTACTGATGGTTTTGAGAGGGAATTTTTCACTTTTCTGTCTCAACAGCAGGTCCTGAGTCTCTGAGGGATCAGGACAGGCTGGATCCATGGGCTGAGGCCAAATGGGTGAGGGTCAGTGAGGTCAAGTGTTGAGTGCTGCGCTTGGGTCACAACAACCCCAGGGAGCTCCAGGCTGGGCAGAGGGGCTGGAAAGGCCCTGGGGGTGCTGTGACAGGGCTGGACACGAGCCCAGGGGTGCCCAGGGGGGCAGGAGGCCCCTGGCAGCTGGGCTGGGTGGGGAATTGTGTGTGCAGCAGGAGCAGAGCAGGGATTGTCCTTCTGTGCTGGCTCTGAGAGGTCCCTCCAGGGCTGGGCCCAGTTCTGGTGATGCCTTGTGCAGGCTGACCCAAAGCAGAGGCTGGACAGAGCTAAAGAATAAAGCAGGGATTTATTCACAGCATCTCCTCCATGGATGCACCTTGGGCAGCACCAGAGCCCAGCCAAGGCTGCACCCAAGATGAACCAAAATGGCCCCAAAATGCACGGCCGGGCACGGGCTCTGTCCCTGGGATCAGTTCTGCTCCATTTGCACCTTGCAGTTCATTGTCCCATTCCAGCTTCAGCCCAGGCAGTCCCACCCTGCTTGTTTTTCTCTCTCCAGCCCACGGGGTTTGTGCTCCTGGGCTGAGATTTGGCTCATTTGTCCTTGGTACCCAGCTGGAGCAGGAATTGTTTTGTCTCCCTGCTCTGGGCACAGAGCTCACCATCCCATAATATGAAGCCCAGACCCACACAATAAAGCAGCACAGAACCTGAAAAACATAAAAGCTCAAACCTGAGGCATCATCTGCACTTGATTTTCATAATTTCATGGAGTCTTCTCATTTTAGGACCTTCCATCCATAATGGAAGTATTCCATCAGTACAAACCCTCATGATGCCACCTCAAAACAATTCCAGTGGCATTCAAGCAGCTGATGAAACAGGTGTGCAATTCCTGTCCTGACTGCACTATCACTGACTAAATCCATAAATTATTACTGCCCAAATCTATAATTAAGGCTGGCAAGCAGCTGAACAGGCTTTGTCAAGGATTTTAGACCACCCATAATTTGGTTTAGCCAAAAATGCTACAGTCATTGTACAGTCAGCACTAGGTCATCCCAGGAAGTACCAAAGGAACTCAAATAACGTACTTAAATAAGTACCAAAGGAACTGTTGCAGAAGAAGGGAGAAAATAACATTGAGTTCTCAAAGGGATTTATTAATTAATGCCTTTTTTACATCAAACTGGTCCTCTCATTCTGCTACTGAACAACTTTACATGGGGATGGATAAAATGAAAAATCAAACTAATTTTTCCATGGGTGAAGTAAATTTTGAGAGATATCTATTAAAACATTTAAAAAAACCAAAACAACGTAACCATTCTGATTAGGAGAGTTACACAGGGAGTTATTCCTGGCACATCTAGAGTAAGGAGGATGCAACTTTGTAGTAGCAAAACTAGAAATACAAAAAGCTGCACAGCCACAGGAAACTGTGCAAGGAAAACATTTCCATAAAAACTATTCTCTGATTTAAAAATTCAGCCCAGACCTCAAAATTTACAACTTAACCAAATAAACCAAAGACAAGACTTACTCTAGATCTGAAATTGGGCCCTGGGGTAAATTTATTGATTATCACAACTTACTGAGACCTTCAGGGAAGCCACTTAGAATTAACGAACCACAGAACTTTCACCATTTGAGCCCCTGAAGCTGAATATTCTCCACCATTTGTGGACAATTTTTTTGGAGCAGCAGAAGGTACAAATTCCTGTGGAATTTTCCCATGCAAATCCTCCACTGCTTAATAGCAATGGCTTCTTCTCAGCTGCCAATTTTCAATGAAATTCCAATAAATTAATGTGGTTGAAACCTTCAACCACACTGATTAATGGGGTTGAAACTGATCTCCAAATTGTAGAAATGCTGCTAGAAGGGGTAAAAAATTACACCAGTCACAACAGACTTGTTGCAGCAGAAAAACAGAATAAAAATAAATATTTAAAATAGATAAATAGGAATATATTTATAAGTAAACAAATTTATAAATCTATTGCATTTCAAAGTGTTTAAATTTATTAAAAGCCACAACAATACACAAGCTGGAAAACGAAATTATTACTATCAATATTTTCAAACATGAGAGATTAGACCTTTTTTTTTTCAGACACATCAAATACAAATCTTTGTTGTAATGACACCATTAAACTACAAAGAAGAAGTCACCAGTTTAAATTTTCCCTCAGCACTGCCAGGTAAGACCAATGATTCATCCATCTAAGTGTCAGTGTTTTGGCTGGGGAAAAAAAAGCCCTAAAAAAGAAAAAAAAAGGGTTCCTTGGATGCACAAGTCCACATAATCTACTTGAAACTGCACATTACCTCATTCTGGGGTGATTTCATTCATGTCTCCTCCCCATTAAGCTGTTTTCATACTCTTCCATCAAAGACGTGGAAGAATTTGGGAATTTCAAGGTCTAAAGTGAAACACCAAATGCTGATTTTTCCCCTTTCCCTCCCACATCATGCCTTGACCCATCCACAGGGTCCAGTCTGGGATGGGTCTGAGCAGGAGGGACCCATCACACCGAGCATCTCCCACAGATTCCTGGGCAGGTCCCAAACTCAGCACAGAGCCATGGCCGAGCCAGGGAACAGCAGAACAACCCAAAATCACCAAGGTGGGAAGAGCCCTCCAGGATCATCTAGTGCCACCCCAGCCCCACCAGCATCACCCCAATCCCTGTCCCCAAGGCCACATCCAGACTCCTCTGGGACAATTCAGTGACTCCAAACCTCCTTGGGCAGCTCAGCCCAAGGCCTGATGGTTGAGGAAGATGGAACAGGAAAGCCTTATAAATATGATTGTCTAGCAAAAGATTTTGAGAACATGAAAACTATAAGCAAGATTGAAATGAAAGCAAGCTTTGAGATCCCTTAGTTATTGAACAATGAGAAAACAACGGTGTGGCTGGCTGCAGGTAATCACCTTTTGATGGAACAACACCCTCTGCTTGCAGGCAGCTCCAAGGGTCAGAGCAGACCCTACAGCTTGGCAGAAGGGGCCCAAAGAGGAGGTTTCAAGGTTTAAAATGTAGCACAGTATGGTAATGTAGTGATTCTTATAGGCTGTATGGAAATGCTACAGGATTTGTATATTGTACTGGACTGGTTAGTGAGAATCAGAATATTCAACACAGAAGGTGATTTATTGTATTGTTATGAGAACTTTGCTCTCTTAGCTCTTGCCCCTCTTGCCTCCTAGCTCTTACCCAGTTTATTCTCTTACCCCCTTTTACTCTCTCACCCTCTCATCCTCTCTCCCCCTCTCTTCTCTCGGGCCTGCTCTGAGCTGTGGCTGCAGCTCCCAGCAGGGCCCTGCACCCAGGCCCTTTGCAATAAACCACAAGTTCCAGTCCTGGCTGCAGAGCTCTCTCATCTCCGTCCAGCCTGACCATGCCACCCCACAACACTCTGACACCTGATCACTCTGCCAGAAAATTTTCTTTCCCAATCTCCAACCTGAGCCTCCCCTGGTGCCATTTAATTACAGAATCCCAGAATGACCAGGTTGGAAGAGACTTTCAATATCATTGTGTCCAACCCAGCCCCAACAGCCCAACTGAACCCTGGTCCCCAGTGCCACATCCAGGCTTTGTTAAACACACCCAGGGATGGGGACTCCACCCCCTCCCCGGGCAGCCATTCCAGAACTTTCTCACCCTTGCTGGAAAAACCTTTTCCCTGCTCTCCAACCTGTATTTCCCTTGGTGCAGCTCGAGGCTGTGTGCTCTGGTTGTGTCAGTGCTGCTGCACACAGAGCCCAGCCCCAGGTGAGCACAGGCCCCTTTCAGGAGCTGTGCAGAGCGATGGGGGCAGCCCTGAGTCTCCTTTTCTCCAGGCCGAGCACCCCCAGCTCCCTCAGGGCTTCCTCACAGGGTTTGTGTTCCCTCTCCAGCCTCGTTGGCCCCTCTGGATGCGCTCAGTGTCCCAGGGTCCTTCCTAAATTTGAGGCCATTTCCTCTCCTCCTTTCCCTTGGGACAGCAGAGCCCAACCCCCCCTCAGTGCCCCTCCTGTCAGGGATTTGTCCAGAGCAATTCACAGAATCACAGAATTCCAGAATCACGGGGTTGGAAGAGACCTTCAAGACCATCGAGTCCAGCCCAGCCCCAACTGAACCCTGGCCCCCAGTGCCAGATCCAGGCTTTGTTAAACACACCCAGGGATGGGGACTCCACCACCTCCCCGGGCAGCCATTCCAGAACTTTCTCAGCCTTTCTGTGAAAAATTTTTCCTAATATCCAACCTATAATGAGATCAATGAAGTCCCCCCTGAGCCTCCTCCTCTCCAGGTTGAGCTGCTGGGTACAGAGAGCCAAATTCTGATCTTTCTCCCCATAATCAGCCCCACTCCTCCCTTGTGGCACAAAGTCCCTCTCAATGGGGCTCTGTCATGAGGAGTCCAAGATTTTGGCTCACTAAAATCAGCAGCAGCAGCAACAAGAGGGAGAAGTGAGGGGAAAAGCTGTAACTTTGAAATCCAACCTATCCTGTAGATCAGAGACCTTTGGATTCAGAGAACACCAAAGAAATCAGAATTAAATTGTGATAAAAATCCAAACACAGAGAAAGTTGTATTTGCCTTTGTATCTAGCAAAAAAGGGGGCAGAGGGGACACAGGGTGACATAAACCCCCAGGTGATGGTTTGTGGTTCTTCTGAATTTCTCTGATCTAGCTCAGATGGTTACCAGGACTTGCAAAATTGGAGATTTTATACCTTTAACACCTGCCATAAAGAATGTGCTGCATTGTGCCAGGCAGAATGAAAAAAGGACTTTAAATCAAAATAATAAAGGATGTGCTGAAGAATTCATTGATGGATCTTAAACCAAGACAGATTTTATTCACTGAAAATGTGCTGTGGGGTGTTTCTCTTTTCCATCAAGGAAAAGTTAATTACAAAGTTCTGGGGTTCAATATTCTCTATACATTTTTGGAGTATGAAGTGATAAATCCAAAAGTTGTTGACTACTGTTAATTATGTGTTTGAGCATGCCAAAGTAATTTTCTGGGCTAGTTTAGTAATATGTCAATAATTTCTGTCTCCTTGAATCTAAAATTCCCCTAAAATCACAAAAATTATTTTAGATATGGGGTGACCTTGTAGAAAAGGCAAAATAGAGACCAAAAAAACAAACTTCAAAAAACCAACCAAAGGAACCATTCCCAAGTAGAAAATTTAAAATTATCCAGAGGTGCTAGAGGTCTCATTCTTGTCTGATAATGAAAAATTTGTCTTTCAGAGACCTGAGCAGTGGGAAACAAAGGGAAATTACCCTGTGACAGCTTTCTTTGTAGACAAAGAATTGGTAGCTCCTAATGGGCAGGTGTCCCTATTAGAATAAAACATTAATTAATGCCCTGGCTGGCAGGCTCAGCTGGGGAAAACATGGCTAAATGAGCCTGGAAACTGGAGTGCCTTCTGGGCTGGTAATTGCATGTCCCCACATTTATTGTAATTTGGGATGTGATTTTCCAATTGGATCCAAATCACTGAAAGGCTCTGGTTGTGGGGACAGCACACAGGGATAATGATTCTATTAAAACATTCAGAGCTTGATTTCTAAAGAAATCAGCACTGCTGTTGGGAGCTGGGAACTTTTGGTAGCTTGGAAAATTTGGACTCACCATCATTTTAGTGTAAAAACTGCCAAGAAGGAATTGTGTAAAAGGCACAAAGTGATGGTGATGTGGGCACAAGAGCAGCACCAAATTTTAAATGAACAATTTTGATAAAAACTAGAATGCAGGCAAATGAAAGAGGGGGAAAGTTTTGTTTCCTTTCATGAAGAAAAAAAGAAAGAAATCAGCAATTAATTATTTTTCTGGGAGTTACATCAGCAACTTTGTTTAGAAGTAGAATGAAATGTACAACTTAAGAATTGAATTATAAGGTTTCTGGATAAGTTGAAGGTGAGTTGAATGTTTCAACAGGACAGATTGTCAGCAAGAATGGAAGGATATGGAAAGGGCAGGTGGGAGCAGAGCTGCTCCATCCCTCTGCTCTTCCTGCTGTTTCTCAACTTATTTTTTGTAATATTTTTTTCCCATAAAACCTTTTGCAGCCATGTTTCCCACCAGCATCAACTCTAATAATTACATAGCAAATAATTTAGCAAAGTGAAAATCATCCTGGTCTGAGGAATTGCAATGTCAGCCTTGATTTCAGAGGGTGGGCAGAAAAATAAAGATATCTTATTACTAATAAAGACAGAAAAGGAGATTTCTCTTCAGTACAATGTAGTCACTTTAATACTTTAATTTGAGGCTTTTTAACCACCACAAAAGAGCCAGGAAGGAATTTGGAGCTGTAAGCCCTGCACTGAGACATCTCTGTCTTGCTCTAGCACATCCAGCAGAGCTCCATGAAGATGGAGAACGGCTCTGTCTGCACATAATTTCACAGTCAGGATGTACCTGCCTGGCTTGGATCACATCCTGCAGGTTCTGCAGCTGAAATTGTGCTGGAAAGATCCCCTAAAAAAAAGGGAAAGAGGTGAAAAATTGTCCATAAAGCTGCACATCCAGGCTTTGCAAAGAAAAACTGTTCCATGGAATGGTTTGGGAAGCCTGGAACTGATCTCTTCTAGTACAAATGCCCAGGAGCAGAGCTTTGAATTTTTCAAAACAAACAAGAAGGAATTTTAATTAAAAGACATCGAGGAATGGCAAAATATCTTACCTAAATCTTGCTCCAGTATTCAGTGAGTAAAGATTAATTTACCCTTAAATCACACAGAGTTTTCTGAAGTGTTAAACATCTGAGAATTATGCAGCAGACATTAAAATCAAGTCAAGCTGCAAAACTCAGGAGATTTTTGTGCATCACATCCAGCCTGCAGAGTGGTAGAACACTCCTGTTAATAGGACAGCATGAGAATGGTTGGGTGCTCATCATTTTATTAACCAGGTTTGCACACAACTGAATGAATTCTGAGCATAACCTAGAATTTGGGGAGGAGAAAAGAGAGCAATACAATAGGAAATAAGAGGGATTTTTGAAAATGGAGAGACAAATTAAGCACTCCTTCTGATTGCATTTACTCTTGATTAAAATTTCACAAACCAGCTCTCAGGGAATGTAATTCTGACTAATATTGAGCTTCCTCATAATTTTAAAATGCAGGAGACAATGGAGCTTGTGCTGGATTTGGGTTTGCATGGCAAGGTTTTGGTGAACTGCAGGGGTGGATCCTCTGAGGAGCTGCCAGAAACCTCCCCCATCTCTGTTTGTTGTCTGCAATGGAATAAAATGCTTTATCTCCATTTGAGCACATAATTTCTCCCTTTACAAGATTACAGCTATGAATATTTTATCATTATTAACACTTAATAAGATTAAAAGCAGCAGCAGTGGCCAGCTCTGTGAGCTGACCTTTAATCAGTGGCATGATGCATTATTTTGGAGGTGTTTAAAACTCAGGAAGGACTCGAGCTAGCACAGTTTGAAACATCTCCATCACAGAGCACTGTGTCTGAAGCACACTCTGCACAGTGGAAGTGCCATCAGCTGCACTGCCTGAAGAACACACAGATTTGCTGTAAATCTTTAGTCTGACTCACCCAGAGCTTGTCTGGAAACTCCAGTTAAAATACATCCTTAAAATACATCCCAATCCCCCAGACACACACAGTACAAAACCTGCCGAGGTGAAGAGCTGCGGCAGGAACAGCACCAGGACAAGGCTCCTGCAGGATAATTGACTTGTTGACAGGGATTGTGGCTTTCTGAGGCTCCCTGGGGATCTCCAGGCAGCCTCTCACTGTGCTGAGCTGGCATTCCCTCACAGGGAGCAGCCCTTGGGGCTGGTCTGGACAGGAAATGTGGATTCTGTCTCTATCCTCAGCTGATGGCAAGCAGGAGCAGCTTGGTCTGAACACCAAGAGAGCCACAGGGCAATGAATTTTACCCTGTTCTGCTTTTTTTATTAGTGGACATCTCACATTTTTCTGTCATTTACAATACAATTCATCCATATCTATGGTACAATATATTATATTTACTGTATATCAGCTCTGGGGTGATTCCCCACCTGCAGCCCTGCCCCAGCCAGGGAGGAGCTGGAGCTGCTGCAGAGCCCAGAGGAGGCTCCAGGATGAGCAGAGGGATGGAGCAGCTCTGCTGGCAGGAAAGGCTGGCACAGCTGGCATTGCTCACCTGCACAGGAGAAGCTTTGGGCTGAGCTCAGGGCGGCCTTGCAGGGCCTGGAGGAGCCCCAGGAAAGCTGGAGAGAGACAATCGCCAGGGGATGCGGGGACAGCACACAGGGAATTGTTGAGTCTGTGAGGATCTCCAGGACGAGGGAAGAGATGAGAATTTGACTCCGTGTTCTCATAAGGCTGATTTAGTATTTTATGATATTACAATATATTAAAAGAATACTATACTAAAACTATATTAAAGAAAGAGAAAGGATACAGACAGAAGGCTTAACAAGAATGATAATGAAAACCTCGTGACTGACTCCTCACAGTTGGCTGTGATTGGTCATTAATTAAAAACAATTCACATGGAACCAATCAAATCCGTTGGTAAACATTCTCCAGCCACATTCCAAAGCAGCAAAACAGGGAGAAGCCAATGAGATAATATTGTTTTTTTCTCTGAGGCTTCTCATCTTCCTAGGAAAAGAAATCCTGGGCAAGGGGATTTTTCCATAAAATATGACAGTGACAGGGAATGGCTCCCAGTGCCAGTGGGCAGGGCTGGTGGGTGGGATCTTGGCAATGAGGAATTGTTCCCTCTCAGGGTGGGCAGGGCTGGGATGGAATTCCATCCCTGGATCCCTGGCAGTGCCCAAGGCCAGGTTGGAGCAGCCTGGGACAGTGGGAGGTGTCCCTGCCATGGCAGGGGTGAGATGAGATGATCTTTAGGGTCCCTCCAACCAAAACCTCTCAGTGATTCCATGATTCCATGAGTTATGCAGGTCCAAGCCTGGCTGATGTCATTGTTCAGCCCAAGGACCTGAACACTTCAAGTTATCGGGTGTCAAACTCTCCTCACCAAAATAATAATCCAGAATTTGGGGTGAGGGAGACTGAACAGGGGCCAAAAGCAGAGGGAAGTTGTGGATTCCACATCCCTGGAAGCATCCAAGGCCAGGTTGGACACTGGGGCTGGAGCAGCCTGGGACAGTGGGAGGTGTCCCTGCCATGGCAGGGGTGGGATGAGAGGAATTTTAGGGTCCCTTCCAACCCACCCCATTCTGGGATTCTGCAATAATTCCTTGCAGGCATTAATGACTAAAATATCTCCTCATCCTGAAGTGAGGAGGTGACAGAGCCCTGGGGTTCAGGCAGAGCAGCCCCTGCCCCGAGGCTGCTCAGGGAGGATAATCCCACGTGGGGGACTGGGGGCACAGAGGCAGGATGCTCCCTGTGACAGCTCCTTCCACACCTGCTCCTTTGGGAGCGTGGGAGTGTGAAGAGAGGCAGGGGAGAGGTGAGGGATAAAGTTAGATGGAGAGAAAAGGAAAAGAGAGACTGTTTTAGGAAAGGTGATGGGCTGGGTAAGACAAGAGAGAAGGAAATGAAGAGGCTGTTAGGAAAATGCATCCACAAACATCAGAGGTTTATGGCCAAAAAAGAGACAGAGGAGTCCTTGTTCTTTATTCCAATAAAGGGAGAGGCCATGGGACATTCCTCTGGGATCTCCCAGATTTTTAGAGGATGCAGCCTCCTTTTTATCCCAATTTCCCTGGCTGCTTTTCCCTTCTCTCTTTCCCCATTGGCTGAGGTGCTTGAGAGGTACAGACTGCCCAGAATACCTGATACCAAAGATTTCCCTCTAATGTATAACACTCCCTTTTCATTTTTAATTCTTAAGGAATTAAAAATTAAATTAAAAATGGGTTTTTCCCCATTGGCTGAGGTACTTGAGAGGTACAGACTCCCCAGTATGCCTGATGCTGAAGATTTCCCAAAGATTTCCCTCTAATGTATAACCCTCCCTTTTAATTTTTAATTCTTACGGAGTTTTTCTTCCTCATTGTTTCCTTCATCTTTCAATGTGTAATTTCATTTATCAGCAAAACTAAAGTTTATTTGTAAAAGCAAATATCTTTTTCCATTCATCAATCAGTGGAATCCTTCCCATTGTTTCTTTTATCTCCCAGTGCTGGTTTTATCTACCACAGACCCACAGCTTGTTTGTAAAGACAAATCTGCTATTCCTCTCAAGGCTGAAGGTGGGGGAGAGGAGGACAGGAGGGGAGAGGTGGGAGCAAACCCTTGGCACGGCACAAGGATCACAATAACTCTGGGATTTCAGAGTGAAGTGGCCTCACACCCCTGCCTTACCTATTTAACACATATTTAATCAGCTCAACTCCATCCTTAATGAGCTGAGCACTTCCCCCAGGGATTCCTGTGCTTATTCCTGGATAATTCCCCTGTGGACGTGCTGGTTTCCCTCTGTTGGGGCTACAGGGAACCCAAAAACCCCACTTAGAACCTGCACCCAAATTTTCACTGGACTGAACTTAGTGAAATGAACCCCAAGGCTGTGTCCAAATTTCCACCCTTGCACCATTTCTGCTGCAGTTCCTATTATTGCCTTCTTCGGCTCTGGAAAGTTAATGGTGAAGATAAACCAAAAGCTGCTTCAGCAGTGCCTCAGCATTTCTCTTTTTTATTACTTTTTTCAGTTTGGCCCAAAAAGATCTGTGCAAGCAACCAAAAATTTGATTTTCTCTCAGGGAGTAGTAAATGGGAAGTATTTTCAGGTATTTTTCAGTAGGACAGGGAGGTATATTATCATTATTAGCATTCTTGCATTCACCTGACACATTACTTGTTCTTTTCCAACATCTCATAGCTTTTGAAGATTTTCTTCTTTTTTTTTTTTTTTTTTTTTTGAGATAGATTTAACAACAAAAGACTGCTAAAATTGGAAACTGTGTGAGACACTTTGGTATTATTCAATCAGAGCCAAACCTGACACTGCAGACAGTTCTTGTTTAAGAATTTTCATTGAGGGAACATGATCACAGCACAAAACAAAGAAAAATGTCAGCTCCCCTTGTTCTGTGTTCATCATTTCAGTCTCACAAGGTACCCAAGGAAATAGGTTCAGGTTTGAGATGTTTGATCTGCTCTGTGTAGTTATGAGTTATTTTTATAATGCATCAAGGCAAGTAATAAACAGAACTTCTTTTATTAGATCATTATTCTCTTAAGTAGTTTAAATAATGGTTTCTAGATTAGTTCAGGTAATGCTTCTACCTATTTTTTTTTCATCAGAAATCCTCAGTGTGTAAATATTCTTAAAGTGATTCTTATTGAAATCTGGAATTTAATGCTACAAGAATACAAGCAACCAGTTGAGATTTTCCCTTTGGGGGGAACAGAAGCAATGAGCCCATAAAAAACCCTACATATGCATTATTAACAGCTGAAAAGATTGGATAAGCATTTTTAAGTCTCTTTTCTATAGAGAATCTCCTCTTTTGGGTTTCTACCAACTCTTTTTTAAAAACAGAGTAGCTGCTGTTATCTCAAGGTAACTTACATTTCTCCTATTACAATTCAGAATATATTCATGATTTATGGCCTAAAAAGAAAAACAGCAGTTTCCTAAGAGTTTGATCCAAAGGTCTGTACATTGGTAAGAACATTTCCCCTGAAAATAGAGCCTTTCAGCATGCATTAACTGCTCACAGCCACCCCACCTGCAGCCTGCAGATTTCCATGGCAGAGCACACACAAGATTATCCACTCTGCCTTGAAGACCTTTTGCTGAGATGTAATTTATGCTGGTTTGTCCAAGCCTAAGTAAAAAAGCTTTCAAACCTTCTCAGTGTAAGCATCCCTGCCTCACTTTGTTGCCAGGATATTCTCCTTGATTTCCAGGGAGAACTTACACTTGCTGAATTTCACAGTGCAGGCAGGAAACGCTGGCTGGAAGACTGAAATCCTCCACTGCAATTACCTGCATCCATAATTTGTCAGAACATCCAAGCTGAGCTTCTCAAAAGCAGGCAGAACACGCAGCTTGTTGGCTGGAAAACACAGGAGTGGAAGCTCTCATGGTGTTCAGTCATTGTCTTGGAATAGATGTATTTTTTACTGAGGGAATCAAATAAATCTTTTGACTCTCTGTGGGATTTTTGTAGTGGGAGAGGAAAATTCAGCCTCTAGAGCAAAGGAACTAAGAAAATATAACTGCCTTTAATCATGTAATCACACCACAACATTGTTTTGCTCCCATTTTGCTTCTGTAAGTACCCAAATTAATTTATTTTATTAACCTAAGCCAGAACTTAGGTTGCTAAAATAATCTTCATCTCCTGACTCTGTCACCCCTGTGAGTTAAGGATACTCAAATTCCTGCAGCTCTGAGGTTTCACTGCCAAAGGCAGGGTTTTTTAATAAGTTTTCAGTTTCATGTTCTCTGCAATAGAATTTTATAGCCTAAAATTGTGAAGTTCTTCAGGTTAAGTAAAACTGAAAACCTGAGACTTGCTACAGCTTAGATCTTACTTCAAATGTCAAAACCATAAAGTCTGTCTCTCTCTCTCACTTTTTTCCATAGATATGAATATTCTCTCTCCTGCAAATGCTCTTTTTCTTTTCTCCTTATCTTGTTCAAATTTTATTTTATTTATTTATGGTCTGGCAGATACAAGAGCATTAGTAACTGTTCCTGTTTACTGCACAGCAGATAGTAACATTAATCTGCTGATTCTGCTCCTAAAAGGACTTCCTGCTCTCAGAACCACCACACACCATCCCCACTGTTTAATATGTGAATATTTGTTCCTCTTACTTAGAGAATGACACTGCATTTGCAATGGCTTTAACCCACAATTCTGTGAGCTTTGTCCCTTGAGTCTGAGGGGACCTGACAAGCTCCTCTAGAACTGCTGCTTGATTTTCTGCTTGGAAAAAAACAGAGATTTTTCCATCCCTATTTCACAGACCAAGTGTGAATGATGAGTAAGTTCACCAAAAATTATGAGAAATGTAAAAAATCCTCTCAATTCTAGAACCCAGGGAAATAAATTCAGTTCCTCCTGCTGCTAATGCAAATTTCCTCCATGTAAGACATCTTAGAGCTCCTGAGAGTGTTTTATGAGGTCTGAACACATTAATGAGCCCAAGTCACCCCTGCTGCTCCATAACCCTGGTGAACCCAGCTCAGGCACTCCCTCTTTGAACTCTGCTCACTCCATCTATTCAAATATTGTATTTTAAGCTCATTCCAGCTGATGCAAATTGAAATCACCTCTTGTGACAAGCACAGGATATTCCTATAAAACACATTCTGAGCCATTCAAGTGCTGGGATCACTGCAAGGGAGTGCAGATTAGTGCTCAGCTTTGAGGCTGAGGATGAAGCCAATTTGCTGGAGATCACACAGTGCTGGGGCCTGCATGAAATTTTCTTTATAGGCCCTTCCCCAACACTCAATTTTGCAAAAAAAGAAAAACAAAAGCAGTTGGGACCAACCTCCTTTCTTGGGACAGGCAAGACAGAAAAGGAAAAATAAACAAGATGTAAATAATTTCTTATTTTGGGATAGGGAGGCAGAAAAAGCAACTCCCACAGGCTTAGGCAGGCCTTGCATGAAGCTTGAATTCTAGTAATAGTAAAATAATGCAATAACACAGAGTATCTCATTGTTCAGGGCCCTAAAGATGGGCTATTAAGCTATTTTTTCCCCTTTGTTGGATATGTTTGCAGATAGAAATGGAAGTTCCTACGGCATTTTTCCAAAGGAAGAGCTCCAGCTCCTTCCAACAATCCCTCTCCACCTAAAATAAGCCCTGCTTTTGAGAACTGAGTGTAGGCTATTGCTGGAATGAATAGCACATAATGAGAGCTGCATTTGCCTACACACCATCTCCCCAGAACCTGTGTCTAATTCATTACTGCAAAGCATTTGGAGATGTCACGAGGAAGAAAGACACTCCATAAAATTAAATTCTATTATTCTCACTTAATAATGTTTCCAACATGAAACCGTTTTCGTGTAGTTTGAAAAGTAATTGAAGATATCCCAAGATAGATGACTCCAAGCTAAAATTTCCTAAAAGGTTCTTCTTTGCTTCTTGCTCATTGAATTTGTACTTAGTGATTGGGGAGCTATTGCCTTCAAGAATGTGTCAATTGAATTATCTGGGATTTGCTACTTCAAAAGTAAGAAAGCTTCAGAAAATGATGTGTAATGGATATAATGGATGTGAGCTCTGATCCACAGCTGATGAAATACTGTCAGAAATCTGAGCCAAAGTTTTGGATTACCTCAGCATATTCTTGATGTGTTGGTGAATCTCTGCACTTCAGAAGTACAAGAGATGTTTCAGCCATGCAGGAAACAAAGAAAAACCTTCAGAGGGATGGTGACAGGCTGGAGAGATGGACAGAGAACTGTCTGAAACTCAACCAGGGCAAAATCAGGGTGCTGCACCTGGGAAAAAATAACTCCAGGCACCAGCACAGGCTGGGGGTGCCCTGCTGGAGTGGGATGGGAGTCCTGAGGGACACTGAGCTGTCCCTGGGCCAGCAGAGTGTCCTGGGGACATCAGGATGGGCACTGCCAGCAGGTCAGGGCTGACCCTGCCCCTGTGCCCAGCCCTGGGGGCACCTCTGGCTGCTGTGCCCAGCTCTGGCTCCTCAGCACAGCAGGGCCAGGAGCTCCTGGAGCTGAGCAAGAGCCTGGAGCAGCTCCGTGCCCAGGAAAGGCTGAGGGAGCTGGGGCTGCTCAGCCTGGAGAGGAGCCCAGGGAGAGAGAGGGGCCTCAGCCCTGCCTGGGCCTGCCTGGGCCTGTGTCTGTCCCTGTGTCTGTCCCTGGCTGTCCCTGTCTGTCCCTGTGTCTGTCCCTGCCTGTCCCTGTGGCTGTCCCTGGATGTCCCTGTGTCTGTCCCTGTGTCTGTGCCTGTGTCCGTCCCCGTGTCTGTCCCAGGAGCAGGGAGCTCATTCTGTCCCTGCACTGCTGAGGGCACACCTGAAGTGCTGTGCCCAGCTCTGGCCCCTCAGTTTGGGAAGGACCTTGGGACACTGAGCACATCCAGAGGGGCCAACGAGGCTGGAGAGGGGCTGGGAACACAAACCCTGTGAGGAAGCCCTGAGGGAGCTGGGGGTGCTCAGCCTGGAGAAAAGGAGACTCAGGGCTGCCCCCATCGCTCTGCACAGCTCCTGAAAGGTGCCTGTGCTCACCTGGGGCTGGGCTCTGTCTGCAGCAGCACTGACACACCCAGAGCACACAGCCTCGAGCTGCACCAAGGGAAATACAGGCTGGAGAGCAGGGAAAAGGTTCTTCCAGCAAGGGTGAGAAAGTTCTGGAATGGCTGCCCGGGGAGGTGGTGGAGTCCCCATCCCTGGGTGTGTTTAACAAAGCCTAGATGTGGCACTGCGTGCCAGGGTTCAGTTGAGCTGGGCTGGACTCGATGGTCCTGAAGGTCTCTTCCAACCCTGTGATTCTGGGAATTCTGTCTCTCCCTGTGTCTGTCCCTGGCTGTCCCTGTGTCTGTCCCTGGCTGTCCCTGTGTCTGTCCCTGTGTGCAGAGCTCAGAGCAGGCCCAGGCTCTGCTCCAGGCCCAGCAATGGCCCCAGAGCCACGGGCAGGGCCTGAGCCCAGCAATTCCCCTCACAGGGGGCACAACTTCTGCCCTGCGCAGTGCCCAGCCCTGAGCAGAGACCAGAGGGGCTCTGGGGGCTCCTCCTGGGGACATTCCAGAGCCACCTGGACCCAGCCCTGTGCCCTGTGCTCTGGGATGGCCCTGCTGGAGCAGGGAGGTGGCACCAGGGACCGACCCTCTGTGGTCCCTTCCAGCCTGACCCATCCTGTGACCCTGTGAAAATAAATAAAATGATCTCATTAATCAGTGCCAGCTGAAGCCAACAGCCACTGCAGAGGGAGTTTCAGAATGTGTCCTTGTCCTTCCATTAGAAAAATCACAAGGATTTCATCCACTGTCCTATCTGAGAATATTCCATTACGAGACAAGTGACCTGGCAACTCAATGTTTTGATTCCCATCTGGAATTTGATTCAATCTTCTCCTGCTTGACATTGAAAATGTTATTTTTGTGCTGCCTGGTTGGCACTTTTGACGTCTTCTTGTACCCTCTGACAGAAGCATGGCAGACTCTGCAGCACAGGCTGTCAGACAAGGAGAGTTTTATCCAAAAGTTCCTGATTTTCTTTGGCTGAGAAGGGAAAGAGTGACGTGAGGGCCTCACTTTCTGTGCTGTCCCTTTAAGCCCATAAATGTTGCAACAGCATGACAATAAGTTGAGATTAAATTCAGTGCAAGGCAGGACATCACAGCCTCAGATATTGCAGGACTGGGCAACCACTCTTTGGTCTGAAGGAAGTTGATAGAAAGGAAATAGCTTTAAAAAAAGAAAGAAAACATTAGAAAACAAGTTTGCATCTTCTTTCTTCCACCCTCAGTTCAATGAAAGACCGCACAAACAATGCAAAAAGTACAAAGCAGAATTTTAAATGACCCTTTTTGCAAGTTGAAGTTATGATGCTTCACTTAATTTAAATTTCACACATCCCTCCTTGCACCACAACATTGCCTATTGCTGGCACTTGGGAAAGTTCACATCATCTCAAGCATGAAAAGCAGAATTTGCTGCTTTTCAGGCCCCCAGAAGTCAGTAACCATGTGAGACATCCACACACAACAGGAGCAGGGTCTGGCTCTGCTGCTCCTCTGAGTTTGGGGAAGATTTGGGTTCTTCACCTCAGAGCAGGCACTGGCAGCAAGAGCACATGGATTCAAAATTCCCTGCAGAAATCACTCTGTGCTGACTACAGAGCTATGAAAAACCTGAAATAGGAGCATCACTGTGCTGGGAGAGATAAAAAATGAGTCCTCCTTTTCTTGATGTGTTTTCTGAGGTGGCAATTCTTGTTTACCCAGCAATCTCCAGAGGAAATACAACCACAGTCAGCCCTTAAAGGCAACTCCTGTCCTGAAATGAAACACGGTGTTGTTTGCTTTTTTTAAAATCTTGTTTCGTTTTGTTGTTTGCTTTTTTTGTTGTCTTGTTTTGTGGCTTGGATTTGGGGCTTTTTTTTTGAAGGCAGCAAATCTCACTCTGCTGTCAGCCCGTGTTCAAACTCACATCTGCTAAAATCAGGAACAAAAGTATGTTTTAATGTTTGATTCTCCCCCAAGTTAATCTGCTAGAACTCATTCTGTCAGAGAGGTTGGAATTCCTTCTTTATTTGCCATCAAAAAACAAATTTCTTAGAGGTGTTCTAGCTCCCTTAAAATATTCCATTTTGAAGAAACAGATGAGTGGAAAAATTTTCCTAATTTCCAGACCTTCATGGGTGTATGTGTGCACATCCTCATATCATTAGAGAAAGGAAAAAGGACAAAATTTTATAAAATAATTTCACAGAGTCTAAAATTCATTGATAACAGTACCAAAGGTTAATTTTTTTCAATAAAAGTATCTGCAAATTAGATTTAATTTTAAAACTTTCAGAATTCAGAAATTGGATGCGTACAAACATATTTTATCTACTAAAGAAGGAAGACCAAAACTTCAGTAGTCCTGGGCATTTCTTTGACTTTTAAGAAAAGTCAAATAAACTCAAAAACTTCTAAATTTGTCCTTTGATATTATATTTAATAATATGCTTTTATATTTAATAATATAATTTCACTTTAAAATGAAATGCCATTCAAGTCTCCTTTGTCATGAGACTTCATCATTAGTAAAATGTATTTAATAATAAGCAAGAGGAAAGTAATAATATTTAATATCAATTTGTTATTAGTGTAATAAATCCAGTCTTCCATCTCCAGGGCTCAAATTGATCTTTCCCAACTGCTCACTCCTGATAAAGTCTGAGCTCTGTAGCAAAAGGAGGTGTTTTAAGGTCACATTATAAATCACCACAGACACAAATTCCTGATGGTTTTCAGAGTGCTGTTCTTTCCTTTGATGATTAATGCCATGCAAAAAAAACTTTCATAGAGGACCTTTTTTTTTTGTAAAAAAAACACTACACTCTTGTGCTACTTCTTTCTTCCTTCCTTCCTTCTTTTTTTTTTTTTGCTTTCATAGCAAAGCATGAATCTGATGCTGGATTCTACATTATCAGCATGGCTTAGGGCATTGTCCTCACTCAGATCCAGGACATAACCTTAAACCTCTCTTTTCATATAAAATGCTCTCAGGGGTGCATGAATGCAGTTCTGAAGCATTATCTGCTTGTTTCATGAATGCCATTAGCTCCTATTACTGTGACATTTGAGCCTTTTTCTTTTTTTCAGTAGAAGTCCAACTTTGTGAAGTGCAAGTAGTGGATTGTTTGGTGTAGAAAAAATTTCTTGAGGTTTTTGTACCTTCAGATAAAAGCCAGGATTACGATAAGGGATTTAGGGAGAGGAGAGGCTGTGAGGGGAAGCTGAGGGAGATGGACAGGGGCTGGAGAATCCCTGAGGAGCTGGAAGGGGCTGGAGAATCCCTGAGGAGCTGGAAGGGGCTGCAGAATCCCTGAGGGGCTGGAAGGGGGTGCAGAATCCCTGAGGGAGCTGGAAGGGGCTGGGGCTGGAGCAAAGGAGGCTCAGGGGCCCTCGTGGCTCTGCACAAGGCCCTGCCAGGAGGGCACAGCCGGGGGGGTCGGGCTCTGCTGCCAGGGAACAGGGACAGGAGCAGAGGGAGCGGCCTCAGGCTGGGCCAGGGCAGGCTCAGCTGGGACAGCAGCAGCGATTTGCCCATGGAAAGGGAGCTCAGGCCTTGGCAGGGGCTGCCCAGGGAGCTTTGCAGTGCCCATCCCTGCAGGTGTCCCCTGGAGGTGGCACTGAGTGCTCTGGGCTGGGCACAAGGTGGGCATTGGGCTGATCTTGGCCTCAGTGACCTTGCAGAGCTTTTCCAACCTCAGGGATTCTGGAATTCTGAAGTAGAGGTGGACAGACCTCAGCTCTTCTGGGGTTAGGAAATGATCCTGCCCTTGAGCAGCCTGGCACCCCTGCAGCAGGGTCTGCTCGTGTCACACCCAAAGGGCCTTGGAAAACCACATTGTCCTACCAAATAGCACCTGGCAGGGACAATTTGTGGCAAATGGAACACAAACCCTGTGAGGAAGCCCTGAGGGAGCTGGGGCTGCTCAGCCTGGAGAAAAGGAGACTCAGGGCTGCCCCCATCACTCTGCACAGCTCCTGAAAGGGGCCTGTGCTCACCTGGGGCTGGGCTCTGTCTGCAGCAGCACTGACACACCCAGAGCACACAGCCTCGAGCTGCACCAAGGGAAATACAGGCTGGAGAGCAGGGAAAAGGTTTTTCCAGCAGGGGTGAGAAAGTTCTGGAATGGCTGCCCGGGGAGGTGGTGGAGTCCCCATCCCTGGGTGTGTTTAACAAAGCCTGGATGTGGCACTGGGTGCCAGGGTTTGGTTGGGGCTGGGCTGGACTTGATGGTCTTGGAGGTCTCTTCCAACCCAGGGATTCTGGGAATTCCATGAATTCTGTGAATTCTCAAGCCTGTGCCTTTCCCTGGTGCCGTTGTTAGCACAGACCCAGTCAAAGGGAGGTGTCACCACACTGACTCCTGTCCCCAGCCACTCCAGCATCTACTGAAGGTCACCAAAACCCTGCACCTTGTCCCAGAGCTGAGATAAGGAGCTTCTGTTTGGGGATACTGCCCAATAAAGTCATATTTTGCAAGTTGAATTTTTGCAAGTAAATTTTCTTCTTTACTGAGGTTTTTTGAGGAAAAAAGAGCTGAGATCTACTCACCCATGGCCCAGGAGAGCCACTGTCACAGCCTTGACACAAGTGGGAGGGTGGGGAGGTCAGGAGTCACAGAGGGGTCACAACAGCCCCACCACATCCTCCCAAAACCACTTCGTTGGAGTTTCAAGGGCTTTGCAGTTTTCATTCAGCCCAAACTTTGCCTCTGAAATCGGGAGATTGGGCCCAGCCTCCGCTGCTGTGGCTGAGCTGTGCTTTGAGACATTGGGTTTTCACCATACTCAAGGGCTCTTGAGTGACCAAGCCTCTGTCTTGGCTACAAATGTCTGAAATGAAAAAAACAAATTAAATTAAAAGAAAATAATGCAAGGAACAAGAGACAAAGACCAGCAGTTTTGCTTGGGAGTCCCTCAGTTCATCTCAGCATCAGCCCAGTGCCACACCACACACTCCAGCTCCCATATAAAATCGATTTATTTCCAAATAAGTGCTTTTTTCCTGCAGTGTAAGAGGTTTGTGGGTTGCTCTTTTGTCAGGAAGGCCTAACACACTGGAGTATGTTAGCAGAGAGTGAAAACCTGGGGAGGGTTTCCTCCTCTGTTATCACTTTGATTGAATAATTTTAATTTCTCCAGCTAGATACACACAGATAAATGAATACAAGCTTCATACTTCATAGTAGGAAAAATTGAGAGATTACAAGGAAAAAAAAACCCACAGAGGTTCAGGCTATTTAGGAGTGAAGTTAAATCCCTAAAATAAAATAGAAATATATAATGGATGAATGTCCTCCCCTCACATTGCCACTTGCACTCAGGTGTATTTCTATTTCTCTATTACATATATATATATATATATATATTTGTTTTTCATTTTGTCTGTTCCCCCAGGAGAAGCCCCAAAGAGAAACAGAGATGGCCAAATTGACAGAGTCGATGAGTGAGTACAAATAGGAAGTTCAACCACTTTATTTTTCCATCTGTCCCCCTCCCTCTCATAAAGCCACAAACCCAGAACGCAGTGCTTGAATCCAGGGATCTCATTCAGCCCTGCCTTCACTCCCAAATTCATCATAAATCATTCCACTCCTTAAAAAAAAAAAAAAGCAAAAGAAAATAGGAATCCCCAGAACAAGGGCTGCTATTTTCTTCATGCACTGCTTAAATCACATCTATTTGGGCTTAAATCCAGCAAAGAGCCTGCTCCATGTTTGACTTTGTAAGCCTGAGGGGCTTTTTTTAAATAGAATGTAACTAATTGTGGATTTAATAAGTGCTTAATTTACTTGATTCATGTGTTCCTTTACAAGCTTACAGAAGGTCACTCTAAATCCAGTGCAATTATTGAGGATTGTTGCCTGTGCCACATTCAGCCAGCAGGAATTATGGCCAGAGATGTTTCTGGAAAGCTTTCAGTTGGTTTCTCTGATTTGTGAGAGGTTTGTGTTGTCTTAAATGTGTGCCCAATAAGGAATACTTTGTATTTTTGCCATATTTTGGGATCTAGGTAATGGAGCAGTGGCTGTAAGCTTTTGTAGCTGAGAGATTCAGGCTGGATAATTCATTAGTGGACACAATCTGGAGACCATTTAGGGTGAAATCCTGGTAGATCGCTGCCTCTTACCCAAAGTTTATCAGCTCCAAAGCTCATGGAAGCTTAAATTAATTAAGTCAAAAGAGAGAAATATTTCACTGTGCTTAACCAGAGACTACAGAAAGACAGAAACACAGGTATGCACAACTTGTTTATATCAGAAATTTCTGTCCAGTTACTTTGTTCTGCTTCTGTACAGAACTTGCTCCTAGGGCAGCACTTCCCTGACTTTTTACTCTCCCAAACCCTTTATTACCTTTTGAAATCATCCCCTGTATCTCCTTACCCGTGTCATTGCAGGGCAGAGCCACCACTACAAACTATGAAAAATTATTTCAATATCAGAAACAGCCAATCCCACAAAAAGGTGCAGCAGGCCTGGGAGATCTCAAAGATCTTCTTGTTCCAACCCTTCTCCCAAGGGTGGTGGGCAGGGCTGGGATGGAATTCCCAGAGCAGCTGTGGCTGCCCCTGGATCCCTGGCAGTGCCCAAGGCCAGGTTGGACACTGGGGCTGGAGCAGCCTGGGACAGGGGAAGTGTCCATGGTGGCACTGGATGAGTTTTAAGGTCACTTCCATCCCAAACTATTCTGGAATGCTCTGATTTTATATTTCTGCAGTATATATAAAGCATAAATACATATATATAAATAAATATAAGTATTTCTCCATGGTGCAGCCAAGCTGGGGTGGTAACAGAGGAAATCACAAAATTACAGCTTAGCAAGGCCCAGAAAAGGACACAGTGCCACTGTGGCCACAGCTCTCTTCACAGAGAGCAGCAGACACAACTCTCTCCCAGGATTTTTCCTGGGAAAGGCAGTGAGAAGCTCAGAGAAGAAGAGAAAACAATTCTCAACTCTACTCACTGCTCCTGTTGTTTTTGCACGTGTGGAATGTGTTATGGGGATTGTTTACCCAAAGTGATTTCTTAATTTTACAATGGTGAAGGTTGTTTGAATTTCTTGGCCTGTTGGGTCAAAGCTGTGTCCTGGCTGTCTCAGACAGTCACAGATTTTTCTTTAGTATTCTTTAGTATAATATTCTTTTGTGTAGTATCTCTTTAGTATGTAATTTACTATTAGTGTAATATAATTTAATATTTAATCCCTTTAATCCCTGTGGATGTTCAGTGTCACCCCTAGAAGCATCCCAGGCCCCCATCAGGTGCTGCTGGATATTGGATTGATGTGTAATTATGTCCAAAGGAGGAACCTCTTATCAAAGGTGGAAGCAGATAAATAATATCTCCCAGTTCAATAGGGAGTTGCTGGACTTTGCACAACCCTTCTGAAACAAGGTGAAGGAATATTGCCAAAAAGGTTTAGGGGAAAGCAATCAGACCCTCTGAGTGCTCTGAAGAATCAGAGGAGAGGCCCAGAACACTTGGTAACTGATTGGGAACAAACCCCAGAAATTCCCTATGCAGTTCCTTCAGTGTGTTTGTCCTGCCAATTATTTAATCTGACTTAGCTTTGAGACAGAATGATGCTTAAAAGGTTTACTGCTGCCTTGTGTGAGGATTTTTTCATACTTCATGCAAGGCTTTTATGAAATTTTCAGATCATTTCATGGCATTTTAAAATATTTTTAATAAATCCTAGACAGTGTTACAAGGTGTAAATAAAATTCTTATTTTAAAGCTGGTGCAGAGTAAAATGAGATAAATGAAGTAGATAAATGGAGTGGATAAATGGACCTCTGGCTTGGACTGCAGGACCTTTTTCTTGGAACTGAGAAAATAAAGAAGGGCATTCAAGGCCTGAGAGGGTTTCAGAGACCTGGAGAAATGGCTTGGTCATGGTACCAATATAACAGAATTATTACTTACCTTCCTCTTTCACCCAAGAGCTGCTCTCCTCTCTTCCCTCTGTTCTTTGCACAGCCCCAGGAAAAATCAATCCCCTTCCCTGCACTGCTGTGTATTTTCTCTCTCTCAGAACACCCTGCTGAACTTGCCAAGCACTGCTCACTGCCCCTTCTCCTCCAGAAAGATTTTCTGGATGTTTCTGCACTACTCAAAGCCCCTGGACCTGAGATTCACATCACACCACTCACCAACAGGGAGACTGAGGGAACTCTGATGCAGAGGTTGTTCCAAGGCTGTTATATATATATTTTTTTTTTCTTCTTTTTTTGCCAGCAGGAATAAGTCTGTATTTTTGTCACATTTTGCATTTCCATCCTCAGAGGCTCTGTCATGTTGAAGGGAACATTGGTAAGGAAAAAATTGCATTGTTGTTATTTTCTGTCCTCTTTCCACAGAACTTTTATGGAGATGGAAAGAGATGAGATATCATGACAGAGCCCTGTACTTGAGCTCTGTTTTCCTTGAAAGTTAAAAAAAAAAAAAAAAAAAAAAAAAAAGTGAGGGGGAAAATAATTTTAATACAACAGTTAAAGTACAAACTAGCAAGAAATGTTCTGCTAAATTTTTCAGGATAGTCCCTAAGAGCTGATACAGAAGCAGAAATGAATACCAAATAACACCACTCTTTGCCTCAAGTTATTATTTTACAACTCTTGCACAGAATTAATAGAAAGCCACCACAGTTACACTGAGCCCCAGGGAGCTGTCCAAGAATTCCTTTATAATGCCTTAAAATCCATGTGCATTTTAAAATTTCTTTATAGCTTGAATTAGTCAATTTTCCTCATATAACCTCAGAATACTTAAAAGCTGAGCACATCCAGGAAGCCAAGAATGAAATTATTTTCCTTGCAACTTTTGTTTTCTTCTTTCCCTGTTGTTCTCGAGCTCCCCATGCCCCATTGATCATTTTTAACCCAAATGCCATCACCAGGCCTACAAATGGCTAAAGCCCAGCAGGGAAGGTAGGAGAGCAAATATTTAACAGCAGAGGAAGGAATCAAATAAAAAAAAAATTAAATTAAAAATGTATTTAGAGAAACATCCTCTACAGAACTCTCCAGTCCTCAGGAATGATCCTCACTGAGAATGCTTTGTGGAATGAGCACTACAAGGTGTTTAGTGAGTAGCCAAATATGTTGGTGCATTTAAGAAAAGTCATTTTGAGGCGGTCAGAGTTCTCAGCTTTGCAGAAAGGTGGATGTGGTGTGCCATGAGCAGAGGGAAGCTGCTCCAGGCTGGGAAGGGATGGGAGAGGGGCAGGGTGGGTGTCTGACCCTGCCATCCAGCTCGGATCTGCTCCGGCAGCAGGGACTGAGCAGGGACAGCCAGAGGCACCAGAGCTGCTGTAAAATAAGGTTCTTCCTTCATTTGTTACAAAAGTGTGAGCTCCAAATGTCCGTGGATGTATTTCCAAGTGATGAATACTGAGAACTCAGATGACTCCAGATAAAACCTTCTGAATTATGGATACCATGAATTTTACTCATGGAAGGTAGAAAGAATATAAACCAACCTGAAGGAATTTCAGGAGCAGACAAACCCCAGGAGAGAGTTGGTTTATCATGAAGTGCTTTTCCCTAAAGGTTTCTTTTTCTTGTCTTTGGTGCCTGAGCTGAAGTGTCCCTATTGCTCTCTCAGAATTTATAAAGAGAAAAATGTTTCTGCTTTGAGTTACTTGAAAGTCCCAGCATTTCAAGATTTACACGTGCCAGGGATTATATATTATATATAATAATATAATATAATAATTATAATAATATAATATAATATAATATAATATAATATAATATAATATAATATAATATAATATAATATAATATAATATAATATATTTATATATAATATAGATAAATATATAATAATATAATAAAGTAATTATATTCTATAATAAAATAATGTAACATAATGTTATTATATTATATTATATTATATTATATTATATTATATTATATTATATTATATTATTACATTACATTACATTACATTACATTACATTACAATATGCTATACTAAAACTATATTAAAGAAAGAGAAAGGATACATCAGAAGGCTTAACAAGAATGAATAATAAAAACTCATGACTGACTCCTCAGAGTCCAACACAGCTGAAGGTGATTGGTCATTAAGTAAAAATAATTCCCCAAAAACCAACCAAACCTGTTGGTAAACAATCTCCAGCCACATTCCAAAGCAGCAAAACAGGGAGAAGCAAATGAGATAAAATTGTTTTTTCTCTGAGCTGGTCCTAAAGCCTGGCTTTCATCCCCTCACTCCAGAGCCCTGAATATTCACTCTCAGAAAGCATTTCTTAGGACAAACTTCCAGTTCAAGATTTTGCACTGGTATCAAGTGCCACCCATTTGTTACAAAGTGCAAAATTCAGCAGCAAAAACTCCAAAACACTTGGAAAACTTATTCAAGAAAGACATTTACTTGCACAGTAATTTATTTTGAAAATATCCAGATATCCTCTAGTTATCCTTTTTTTTTAATTGTGCCAAGAGCAGAATAGGAAGGCTGGTTTTCCCACAATGTGCATTTTCATTATCTCATGTTCTGTTGTTACAGTTATTATGGGAGAAGTTTTGTACCAAATATTAAGCTACAGATGGAAGTGATACATCTAATTATTGTTGATTCAATACTGTTTAAGTAGGTTGAAACATTTATTCCCAACTTAACTCCCTAAATCTTTGGTCAAATTTGAATTATGAGTAACCAGAGTATGTATGATTTTATTATTGTTGTGGTTTTGCTTGTTTCAGCAGAAATCAGCTGATGCATACAGTCAAAAGTACAGAAAGAACACTGCTGTTATTAAATGAAAAAATGGTTTATTCTTTGAGGCAAAGGTCAGGTTTGAGGAAAGAATGAAATTTTAAAGCAGGAATTCATTATGCAGGACAGCAAGAATTTGATTGTCTCAGTGTTGCACTGACAGGGGCCTAGAAGAGCTGTGAACTTATTTATGCAATAATTAACAAAGGAAACTTGTCTTAGGCAGGAAGATGATTGACAGATTTTCCAGTCCTGGGTATATAACATTGTGAAGAGCATTTTCTTGGCATTCTCTGAGCTTTTAAGGGTCTTATCTTTACCTTTTCTCTGCAAGTGTGAAGGACAAAAAATTGGTTGCTTTTTTTCCCCAAATGAAAACCAAGACTCTCACAAAAATCATTTGATTCTAGAAGCTTGGATTTTTCAAAAACATATTAAATTTTGATAGCACTGCTAATATTCCTTGCCTAAGCTAAAAATCTTTGTGAAAATTAAATTCCAAATCTCAGGGATGAGATAACCAAGAGCTGAATTATGAATGAAGTAAAAATTTCTGGTTTTCTAGTTAGGAACAGTGATTGCATAAAAGCTACACTGGACTTCTCCTTGAAATAAAGTATTTCGTGTTCCTTCCGCTTTTATATATATTTTCCTTTCTTTTTATTAGCTCCAAGTCACCCATTGCTAAATCACGCACTTCTAAAATAGAGGCTGCAGTCAAGCTGCCACTATTTCAAAATTATCAGTGTTCTTTGCACTCCTGTGGCCCACAGCAGAGTCAAGCTGGGTTTTCCAGTCCCAACCTTCCCAGGACAAGGTGGGATTGCATTCCCTGCTGCATCAAAGTTGTTTAGATACAAAGATAAAGCACTTTTAGATAAAACACTTTCCCAGCTTCCCAGGGCACTGCTCTCTACAGATTCCAATCCATGGTCCTGTTGCACCAACACCTTCTGAAGGGAAAAGTTGTGACTGTGGATGAGTTGTGGTATGAGATGCACTTTGGAATGAAATTTTCTTCAGAGGGCAAATATATGCCTGGGAGGTTGGAATTATAATAATATAAGCATATGTAGAAATTGAATAATGAAAGCTGAGGCCACTTCAGATTTTAAGAACCAGATTTTGATAACCTTGGTCAAAAATGTCAATTAAGTGGTTTAAACCTCTACAGAGACATCAATTTCTCATCATACCCAAATAATAAGTGTGTGTTCAACTGTCATCATACCCAAATAATAAGTGTGTGTTCAATTGTGGGCCAGGGAGAATTGCCCCTTAACTATCCCTGGAAGTGTTCAAATCCAGCTTGGAGCAGCCTGGCACAGTGGAAGGTGTCCCTGCCCATGGCAGGAGGTTTGAGGTCTTTCCCAGCCCAAACCATTCCATTATTCTATTTGGGGTTTGGTTTCATAATTTTAATGCTCTTCTAATGCAGAACTTTTTCTACATTTTATTTAACATCCACTTAAATCTTCCAGAGGTCCCAGCCAACTGCTTCAGCTGGAGAGGTGAACATTGGGCAGTGCTGGAAGTGCAGCTTCCACCTGTAAAGAGCAGAGGTTTCACATTCACTCAGGATTAAAAAAGTCATTAAAAATGTCTAATCAATTGTCTCCACGGAGAGCAGATGAGTCAAATTCAAGGGTGAAAAAAAGGATCAATGTTTCTGAAAGCTGTAGAAACCTTTCTGTCCTGGATCAGCCTTATCAAGCAGAGAAAAGACGGTAATGGATTTTAGTTCTAGGAAATAGAATGTGAGGGACAGCAGAGAATGCTGGTCAACAGCTAAGGAAAAAACAAACCAGGGAAAAAACCAAAACATTTGAGATGTACAAGTACAGCTGTTAAACAAGTAGTACCATGAAGTATTGGATTTTTAAAACCTTGGACTTTGAAAATTGTTTGCAAAGGTGTCCAGAATTGATGACTGGAAAATATCATAGAGCATGGCAACATAAACTATGATGTGAAAGAAATGGCCAACTTCATTGGGAAAAGGGCCCAGTTGCACTTTCCAATACAAACAATGAGAGAAAGGTTTTTTCGGGGTGTTTTGGACAGATGTCTTTTAATTGCCTTTTAATCAGGTATTAAATTAATCCCTGAAGCTGGACTATGTTCTCCCTGTATTTTTCACCTGCTTTTATTGCTCTCCAAACATTTGACAGGGGATAACAGGGACAATATTACCCACATTAAAGGCAAATAATGCCTGGAAGTGTGTGCACAGAACACATTAATTCAAAGTGTTATTGCTGAGTGACTGCCCATACTCACAGCTCAGCCTCTTCTAACTTTATTTACCACTATTCCTTTCACCATAAAATATCTTGAACTACATGGAGGAGAAAAGCAGAAAGACTCCAGTGAGAGTCATTCCCCACAGTGAGAGAGCTGTTAAAATATAAACCAACAAGAAGGCAGAGACCTGCAAGATCTGTCCCCTTCTGAGGGAGCCCAGCACTGTTTTCAGAGCCAGGGATGGCAGGGGTTGGGCAATGGGGCTGTTCTGCTCCTCCAAATCAGTCAATCCCTGATTTCAGCATTGCTCCCTTTGCTGTTCCTGCCCAGGAGTGTCTCACAGGCTTCTCTCTCTGCAGGAAAAGGAGGACACAGCTGTGCTCACCTGCTGATCCTCACTGTTGGCACTGCACTGAAATTCTGCCGTGCAATGAGAGATTGCTCTTTCTTCCTAAATAATTCCCCTATCTCCCTTCTTCAAACATTTGCCAGCTTGCAGAACCTCTCTCTAATCAGCCTGTTAGATTTTATAATCCAAATCAGCACCCAGAGCCTGCAGTCCTGGCTGTTCTTAGCTGAACTCCCCCCACTTTATCATCCTCACCCTCCACAAGTACATTTATTAATGCACATACCTGTAAGAAAAATAGTGCAAAAGAGAAAAGTTCATCCAAAATAAAACCCTGTGTTCTTTCAGGGGAGACACAGGTGGTGGTAAAGTTCCTCAGATAGGTGAAATTCTCCTGGCCCCACTGAGGTGCTGAGGCACCTCAAATCCTCAGTGCAGGGGAGGATTGTGCAGAAATTTAATATTGAAAGCTGAAGTCACTTCAGATTTTAAGGATCTGGAGCGTGTCCAGGGCAGGGAATGGAGCTGGGATGGGGCTAGAGCCCCAGGAGGGGCTGAGTGAGCTGGGGAGGGTCTCTAGTTGGTCACAGTGACCCCGAGGTACATTAGAAAGTCTCTTTTGAAGTCTCTTTTCCCAGCCTGGCAGCCAAAGAAGGAGCCAGGGCTCTTCATTTCTCTGTCTCAAGGTTGTTTATTGTTCCTTATATATCAAATTTTTTCTCCTGTCCAGCCAAGGTCCACTCAGCAAGACAGTCCAAGGCACTCTGCCTGCCCCCAGGGCAGTGTTATTTTTTTATACTAAAAGCTACATGTACAATATTTACAATTACTTCCCAATACCTATCACCTATGTTAGACAGTGAGCTTCTACTCTAAACCAATCTGTGAGTGCCAACATCACAGCAGAAGATGGAAGCCAAGAAGAAGAGGGAGAAAGGCAGGACACACCCAGATCCCTCCATCTTACCTCCTGAACCCTCATTCTAAAAACACCAAAATCTATTTTTTCACCCCATGATAAATTCCCTATTATTCTACTTGAAGTTTTGTGGCTTATAATTCTTCATATAAGGTTGGTAATTTGCTCCACGGGTCATAATCAAAACTACAGGGGCACCCTGGGCTCTGTGCCAGGTGTGACTGTGTTCACAATGGTCTTAGGATGAGGGAAGAGATAAGGATCTGACTTCATATTTCAGAAGGCTGATTTATTATTTTATGATATATATTACATTAAAATTATACTAAAAGAATAGAAGAAAGGATTTCATGAGAGGGCTAGCTAAGAATAGAATAAGAAAGAATGATAACAAAGGCTTGTGGCTCAGACTCTCTGTCTGAGCCAGCTCACTTTGATTGGCCATTAATTAGAAATTAACCAACATGGGCAAATCAAAGATCCACCTGTTGCATTCCACAGCAGCAGATAATCAAAGTTTACATTTTGTTCCTGAGGCCTCTCAGCTTTTCAGGAGGAAAAAACCTAAGGAAAGGATTTTTCATAAAAGATGTCTGTGACACCCAGGGTCTCTGAACCCCTGGCAGGGGTCTTGGCTGCTCAGGGCAGCCAGAGGGATGTCCTGAATTCTGACAAGGGAGCTGGGCAGGGGCTGGAGCCCCAGGAGGGGCTGAGGGAGCTGGAAGGGGCTGAGGCTGGAGCAAAGGAGGCTCAGAGGCCCTCGTGGCTCTGCACAAGGCCCTGCCAGGAGGGCACAGCCGGGGGGGTCGGGCTCTGCTCCCAGGGAACAGGGACAGGAGCAGAGGGAGCGGCCTCAGGCTGGGCCAGGGCAGGCTCAGCTGGGACAGCAGCAGCAATTTGCCCATGGAAAGGGAGCTCAGGCCTTGGCAGGGGCTGCCCAGGGAGCTTTGCAGTGCCCATCCCTGCAGGTGTCCCCTAGAGGTGGCACTGAGTGCTCTGGGCTGGGGACAAGGTGACAGCACAGCTGGGACTCTGTGACATTGGAAGATTTTTCCAGCTTTAAGGACTCTGAGATTCCAGGATCTGGGAGGTCACATCTGACCCTCCTGCCTGACTCCAGGTGTCCCTCCATGGCTCCAGGCAGCTCCCACTTCACCCATGGAACAAAGGGAAGCTGTGCTCTCCTCCCACTGCCTGAGGATGAGTGATGGGGAGACGATTGTGCTTCCAAATCATGACACTTTCAATTACCATTTTCCTTCATTCACAGGAGCTAAATCACACAATGATTGTCACTGTCTGACATATTTATCATTGTCAGGCTGAGCCTGCTCTCTCTACATCACAGGATTCCTCTGTTTCTCCTGGGATCCTACACAATGAAGTCATGTCATGTGTCATGCAACATTTTCTCACCTACCTGCAAACCAAAGGACAACAAACAACATCACTCCCTGTCCTTAGAAATGGCACATTTTTGTTGAGGTTTAAAACCTATACTTTCACTTGACAGTTTGGGTGGCAGTTTAAATTTCTTCTTGTGCTCTGTGTTTTAGTATTGTTTGAGTAGTTCTTTTAATGACAGGTAAAGAATAATTTCCTCTGAGATCTCCTGGATGGTGTACTGGCAAATTTTCTTCTTTTTTTTTTTTTTTTTTTAAATAAAGCAGAACAGAACTATCTCCAGACCTCCTGCTAAGTTAGCTTGCTATGGCATATTGCTCTTGCATGCAGTTGAGTGTCTTTTTGGTGATAACATTATTATTTAGGGGAGTATTACTATTTAAGGCACAAGTAACTCATGCTGGTGCACTAATTTGTGGGTGAAGGCTGTGTATTTTTAGAATCCATTCAATCATGTGTGCTGGGCTGTAATGTTTCAAAGTGAAATCTTGAAAAGCACCATACAAACCCCCATGAAAGTGAACAGAAGAACTCCTACTGTTTCTCTGCCTCCTAATTTGATCAGGTGCCCATGATGGTAACATGAAAAGGAAAGGGAGAGATTCATGAACACTGCTAAAGTATTTCTTTATCCCAATAAATTTGAGTGGGTAAATCCCAGTGAGGTGTGACCTATCTGATTGCTAGTCAGGTATATCAGGGAACACGAGTTATTTAATGTATTTAAATTATTCTTTATCCAAATTATTTCTTTATCCCAATAAATCTGAGTGGGTAAATCCCAGTGAGGTGTGACTTCACTGACTGCTAGTCAGGTATATCAGGAACAAGAGTTATTTCATTTATTCAAATTCTTTTTAATCTAAATTATTTCTTTATCCCAATAAATTTGAGTGGGTAAATACCAGTGAGGTGTGACCTCAATGATTGCTTGTCATGTGTATCAGGGAACAAGAGTTATGTAATTTATTTAACTTTTTCTTCATATAAAGTATTTCTTTATCCCAATAAATCTGAGTGGGTAGATCCCAGTGAGGTGTGGCCTATCTGATTGCTAATCAGGGATATCAGGGATCAAGAGTTTATCCAGAGAAGTTATGGATTTCCTGGAAAACTTTAGGGCCAGGTTGGCTCTCCATGAAACATTTCACTCCTGCAAGCTCCTATTTTATACACCCCAACTCCAATCAAACCCTTTGCTTCTCATTCCCTCCCAATTCCACTTCTAAAGCCTTGACAAAAGGTTTTATGGATCTGCATCTTCACACTCAGCAGCAGAATGCCTGGAAATGCTTCTTAAATGTTATTGAAACTGGTCAGGGATTAATTTCTTTTTAAAATTTTTTAATTGAATGAGTAATAAACAGATCCCATAACAGAATTTGTCTAGAAAAAAAAAGATTAAAAATCCAAGACTTATCACTAAACTTGATAAGGCTTTTCTAACAATCCTTGCAGCGCACTTCTCTTTTTCCCATGGGATAAAACAGTCACAGCAAACAAATTTAATAATTGAAGAATGAGTTTAAAAAGTTACCAACTTATATAAAATGTATAAATAAATGTACAAATGAAAATGAGGGGTGGGAATGTGTAATTTTAAGTTCAGCAGTGCTTTTTCATTTTAAGAAACTCTTTCCAAACTTCCATAGGAACAGAGAAGAGGTAAAGCAGAGTGGCAAAACCAAATTTTTAAGAAAAAGGAAATATATAGAGAAGGGGGCTGGGGGAAACTCATTTTTATCAAAAGATTATAATTTCAAATTGAGCCTGCATTGTGTGTTACTATAGAAACTCCCATTTTGTGGCATGTTTGTGGGGAAAAAGTCAAAAGTTGCATTTTAATGAAGGCAGATCACACATTGGCTTTCCTTGGGAAAGCCAAGTAAAAGAGAAGTTTCTCTCCAAAACTGGATAATTACCCCAAATAAGGTGAGCTAATTAAGGTCACAGGGAAGGGATATTAAATCCTGAAGTGCCAATATGTTATGTTCATTTTTCCACGCCAGTCCCTGCCTTCCAGATTATATATTAGATACTGCAGGAGCCTGATGGATTGAGAGGCTCGTTGCCATGGCAATATTTGCTGCTTTGCTGGTATTCCCTACAGAAAGTAAAGGATTTTTTTTCCCCTACTCAGTTAGACAAATTGGCTAAATATAGCCAGGGATGTTGGGGAACTGAAACAGCAGAATGTGCTGGGGGGAGGATCTGGGGAAGGACTGGGATTTGTGAGTGGTGAGGAATCACAATGGGATGTGGAACAGTGAGGAGTGAGGGGAATGGGGAAACTGGGAAAGGGAAGGAAGGGAAAAAGAAGGGGAAAGGAAAGGGAAAGGAAGGAGAAGGGGAAGGAAGGAAGGAAGGAAGGAAGGAAGGAAGGAAGGAAGGAAGGAAGGAAGGAAGGAAGGAAGGAAGGAAGGAAGGAAGGAAGGAAGGAAGGAAGGAAGGAAGGAAGGAAGGAAGGAAGGAAGGAAGGAAGGAAGGAAGGAAGGAAGGAAGGAAGGAAGGAAGGAAGGAAGGAAGGAAGGAAGGAAGGAAGGAAGGAAGGAAGGAAGGAAGGAAGGAAGGAAGGAAGGAAGGAAGGAAGGGATTTATATGGATTTTATCTCCTACTTTCAGAGCATATCTTGCTTTTAGAGATGGGAAAGGGAGAATGGGCAGTGCTGCCAGAGCTGCTGGTGCTTTGCTGTGCTCCAGGTAATTAACAGCCTCAGGGACAGCTAAGAGGTAAAAACCTCGAAAATTAATTTAAAAATTTAAAAAGTAAAGCAATGAAATTGCCTACCACTGAAATTGTCAGTGTAAATCACAATTTGAGCTCCAAATATAAGCCGCCTTCTTCTGTTCTGGTTTTTTTTGGGGAGTTTTTTTTTTTGTTAATCTTTGCTCACAGCGTTTTTAAAGCAAGGTGTTGATACCATTTCCATCCTCCTCTTGGCACAGGGAGAGCCAATGTGCTCCAGTCAGATGTTAGGGAGTGCTGTCTCTTCTGGAGGGTTCAGTCTGTAGCTCCGAGGTGTGGGAAGAGTGCGACAATGCGCTTTCTTTTTAATATTAGCCCATCTCAGCCAAGCATCTATGGATTGCTGCAGAGTTTAAAAAAGTAAAAGGCTGCTTTGTTTCTTCCTCTTCTGCACTCCTCTTATGCACAGAAATGCACTGATAAACCCATAGTGTTTGTCTTGAGGCTTAGAAAGAATCTGTTCAATAAGAGTGACCAGGCAGCTGTGACTGTCCTTGGGGACACTTCACTTCCCAGCCACCCTGTCCTCCTCCTTTCCATGCCACTCATCCATCAGAGTTTTATATTTTTTAGGATATCAGACAATCACAGCATACTGTTGTTACAGACATCTTTTATGAAAAATCCTTTCCTTAAGATTTTTCCTCCTGAGAAGCTGAGAGGCCTCAGGAACAAAATGTAAGCAATTATTATCTGCTGCTGTGGAATGCAACAGGTGCATCTGTGATTGGTCAATATGGCTGTTTGTAATTAATGGCCAATCACACTGAGCTGGCTCAGACAGAGAGCCGAGCCACAAACCTTTGTTATCATTCTTTCTTTTTCTATTCTTAGCCAGCCTTCTGATGAAATCCTTTCTTCTGTTCTTTTACTATAGCTTTAATATAATATATATCATAAAATAATAAATCAAGCCTTCTGAAACATGGAGTCAAATCCTCATCTCTTCCCTCATCCCAAGACCCCGGTGAACGTTGTCACAATACTGTGGCAAGCCATGAACGCAGCTCTTGCAGCAGAGGGTTCACTCTCACAAGGAAAAGCACAAAATGTCTAATTCAGGGACCTGGAGATTCCCTAGGATGGGACTTTTCCTGAGGGAAAACACTTGTAAAAGGTGCAGGGGAAGAGGCAGAGGAGAAAAGAGCAGCTCTGAAACCAGGATTTGATTCCTCATGCTTTCTGAAAGGCAGAAGAAACTTCAGAGATAAAAAAAATACAGGTAGAGGGCAGAAAAAAGTGGGAACACCATTGGGGCAGGGAAGAATGGAGAGGGATGAGGGAGGCAGGAAAGGAATATCTTGGCAGCAGCTTTGCAGACTGTGCTTCACTCTCTGTGTGTCACACAGAGTTTGCATTACAGCAGTCCCAGGGATGTGATCAGATAGAGAAGAAACACAAGAACACCCAAGCAAGCAGTGAAAGAGTGAGGGAAAGCAGAGGAATTAAATATGATGCTGAAATGGTAGAGTGCTGTTGAGACAGAAATAACAGAGCCCTCTGTTCACACCAACAGCCAGAGCTGGGAATGAAGACAAGAGAGAGGTTTGGAAGAGAGGAGGAGAATAAAAAAATCCTTTATCAGGCATATTAATATTCAGCTGTCAGACAGACCTGAAAGAAATTAAACTAAAATTCAAAGAATTAATTACAGTCCAACAGAAACAGAGAAAAGTTGCAAGGAGGGAAGAGAAAGGTGAGAATCTTAATACCCTATTTCCACATGGATAACCTCCTCAAATCCACATTTGTTTGAAAGTACAGGTAATAGAAGGATGCCCTTGAACCACTCACTGTTCAAAACCCTCAGGCTTTGGGGTGAGGGATAATGAATAGGGACAAAAGTAGAGGCAAGTTGTGGATTCCACATCCCTGGCAGTGCCCAAGGCCAGGTTGGACATTGAGCTTGGAGCAGCCTGGGACAGTGGGAGGTGTCCCTGCCATGGGCTGGAACTGAATTATCTCTAAGGTCCCTTAAACCCAAACCATCCTGGGATTCCATGATTATTGCAACAGAGGGATCAGGCTGATGGGAGTGGAGCTATTGGGTTTTTTAATTGGTTTTGTGCTGTTTTGGTTTGAGTTGGGTTTTTTGAGAGGAAAACAGTTTTTTGTAATAAAATCTCACACAAAATAAATGACAAAAAGATTCATCCTATCACAGAAGAAGGCTGTAGGATCATTGGGAGTGAACATGAGTTTGTAAAGCAAACAAAAATAAAAGATGAGAACAAACAAATTAAAGATACCATTACCAAACTGAGCAGGAGCACTTTCAGAGGAGAAGCTCCAATAAATGCTTTGTAGGTGGGACACAGGAAAACAGAGAGTTGGTGTCCCTTGGGAAACCCTCACCCACAGTGTGTCTCTCCATGATCACCACTGATCATGGCTCTGAGGCCACTGCGCTCAAATAAATGCAAGCTGCACACCTGTAAATAAAAAATTTTATTTTCTTAGGCAGAGACAGGGAGGAGCTGAATTTTCCACATAGGAATGTACATTTCTGTGCCAGGTTTTTCAACAAAAAATGTCAAAGAATTGACGAGAACAAAGATGTGGGAGGGATGTGTCTTATCAGACATTCCCAAGGTGACAACAGCACGACAGATGTGGTGTTTGAGCTTTTGTGAGCCCCCAGCAGAGGGGAAGCTGCTAGAGAACTGTCTGTTATTGATTCACACTGCTCAGAATCCATTTGTACTGGCTGGTTTGGGAGCCATTCTAATTTACAGTCTGTCATGCAAATTGCTCTTGGCCTGTGAAATATTAATCTATTAGATAGACACCCCATGCCTGCACACTGAACACATGGACTCCAGATCCTTGGGGATTTTGCTTTTTAAACAACAGATTATTGCCCACATTCACTAACTACTTCTACAAACAGCTCAGTAATTTCAAGCTTTAATAATCTCCTCAATTCTCTTCCCGCATAACTAGAGGTAATATTTAATGTACTAGGAATTGAAGACCTGGTTCTATGTTTTTTTCATTTAAAAGGAAGCAATTTCCATGGCCACAAAGTTTTTCTTCAGTGTCTGAAATGGATCTGTACAAATACAAATATATATAAGCATATATTTGGGGGTGTATGAATATTTGTGGATCTTTATTAGATTGGAGGAGTGATTGGTGATGGGCTGAATTCAGGGTGAAGATTTGTTGGGGTCTATACCAGTGACATAAAAATGCTTCCCTGGGAGGGTGAGGAGACCCTGGCACAGGGTGCCCAGAGAAGCTCTGCGTGTCTGGGTTTGAACAGACAGGTGTCTGCTGAGGAAGGCAGGAGCCTCCTCTGAAATGGAAAATGTAAACCCCCTCCCTCTGAATTATTATAATTTTGAAATTAAGGGGCTCTCAGGCAAAGATATGGGAATAGGAATAACAATTCTTTATTAGGGAAATAAATAAAAATAAAATAAAATAAAATAAGAATGCAGTAATACAAATAAACCACTGCCAGAGTGAGAGCAGTCCCTGCCCCCTGTGTGTCAGGGGGTGTCCCAGCCCCATCCCAGGGGGGTTCAGCCCTCCTGCAGTGCCAGCTGTGGCTCTGCTGCAGCAGGGATCCTGCACAAGGGGGGAGTTTTCCTCTGCAGCTCCAGGGCTGCTGCAGATGGGCCTGGGCTCCCTCTGGCCATGCAGGGCAGCAGAAAGCTGCTCCTCTGGCAATGCAGGGGGCAAAGGCTGCTGTGCTGTGCCAGGCTCAGATTGGATCCAGGTAGGAATGCTTGGCTCCTCCCCTGGGCGGAGCATCTCCCCATGGGATGCTGGGATTGGATCAGCCCTGCAGGGACATGCAGTGGCCATGGACAGCAGAGATCTCCTGGAGGGAGGGTTGGCTGTGGGAGAGAGAAAGGAAAAACTGCCCCAGGAACAGCAGAGAACTGACCCAGCTCTGACAGATGGACATAGAGCACACACCCCAAACCACATCTTACAGCCCAGGACACTGTGGCTGTCCCTGGATCCCTGGCAGTGCCCAAGGCCAGGTTGGACACTGGGGCTTGGAGCAGCCTGGGACAGTGGGAGGTGTCCCTGCTATGGCAGAGGTGGCACTGGATGAGCTTTAAGTCCTTTCCAACCCAGAGATGCTGAACCCTGATGTGATTCTGCTGCCAGCTCTGGCCCAGCCCATGAAAGGCAAGGCCTGGCTCCCATTAATGGAGAGCCTTTGCTGAGGAACATCTTATAATTCCACAGCTCTGAGGAATTCACTCCCTTCTTGGCTTGGTTTCTGGCAGAAGAAAGCACATGGCACTCATGACCACCATGACCTTATCTATTCCTTATCAGACTCCTCATCCTCCCTAGTGAGGTGCT
Source organism: Zonotrichia albicollis (assembly GCF_047830755.1). NCBI lineage: Eukaryota > Metazoa > Chordata > Aves > Passeriformes > Passerellidae > Zonotrichia > Zonotrichia albicollis. The sequence continues at coordinate 14,202,165 of NC_133820.1, read as the reverse complement.
GGAACAAGGCACCCAGTGCTGATGATTTATTTGGGAGAACTCTGCCTCTTTGGGGGATTATAAAATAGGGGCAGAAAGTGAAAACATGGGCAGAAAGTGACAACCAGGGAGGAAGGAAGCAGCAGAGATCATTGGTCTCCCTCAGGCAGACACCTGCTGTAGGGATGGAGAGGAGCCCTCAGCACCTTCTGTGTTCCCCACACAGAGAAAATCAGCTTCCCCTCTTTCATTTTGGGCAGAATTGCTGGGCTGCTTCTGCCCACCAGTCCTGTAAGAATAAAGAAAACAGTCTTCATAAGCTCAAATAAATCAAGAGGCTGTTGTTAAATTGCCTGTTGGAGGTGGAAGATCAGAGGCAGAGGAGTTGGAGACGTGTTTGTCTTTGAAAAGCCATCCAGGAGAATCCCCAAGAATGTGTTCTCACAGGTAGAGCAGGGAAACACTTGATTTTTTCACATTTTTCATCTCTCCCTGCCTCCAAGGCAGGAAATTCATCCCCCTCTCCTCACAGTGAGGTGAGGGCCATCACCCACAGCCCTGGGTGACAGCAGGCCCAGCACTGGAGATGGGATGGGATTTATCCCCCATTCCAGAGCCACTCCCATAAAACCCCAACAGCAACAGGCCAGCTGGTTATTTTACAGAGAGAAACAGCCATAAATGTCCTCAAATCCAAGCTAAAGCAGCTGCCAGAGGCTCTGCCCTCTCCATGGGCTCTCCCAAGGGTGCTGCACCAGAACCTTTGGAGCCGCAAAGTCTGAGTGCTGCTCATTAGCACGGCCTTCATGGCAAAACCCAACAATTATTCAACTATTACAACCTGTGCTGCATTTTCACCTCAAAATCCAGGCTGTTCATGTGCTTTTAGCTCATGTTTCAATTAGTGGAGAAGAATTTTTTATATATTAAGAGTTTCATCTTAAATTGGTCATGAAATTTGGTCACTTGATGGACTCAGCTGTATCTGAGTGTGAGGAAAAGTCTGTTTAACAAAGCCAATTGGTGTCACTCCAAGCACACACACACGTTTTAAAACAAAAATTAATCAATTTTTTTTCTATTACATCAATTCATACGAAGCAAAATATGCAATTTTTTGGCAGTTCAGCCCCCAGATTTAAATGGCTCACAGTCCTTTAGCACCATCTTGAGAATAAAGTGACAAAGTTGTCACAGTATTATTTTACTGCAGCAGTCATTTCATCTTTAGTGGTGTAGAAGACTGATGGGGTAACTCCTTGTTTTTCTCTCCTGTAATCATTACTTCACATTACTTTATATTCACCTCAATAAATCCATCCCAAGAGCAGAGTGTGACATGAAGATTATTATTTGCTGGTAGCTTTATTATATAAGCAGTAACAGTTCAGAAAATGATAGAAAGCTTTGCAGCTACGTTGGCAACACCCTAATGAACTGTCATTTTAATATATGTTCTAACTACTATTGATGGAAGGCACCACAGGAAAGTTATCACTCCAATTTTTTAAAGATATGAATATTATGAAGACTGTAAAAGCATGACAGAAAGGAATTGTTGCTCTGTACAGCGTGCAATTATTTATTCCAATTTTATATCATAAATAAAATCTTCCATGAAAAAAATCCCCCTTAAGTATTATTTTAAAGGTTTTTCCTATAAATAGCTCATGAAATCATTCGTTTCCATTCCATAAATGCATTAGGAACAGAGAGTCACTAAACAGGAACTGAAGGGATAGAAGGAAAAATTGATACAAATATTTTTATCTCCAATGTGCATCGAGACAGAATCCACTGTGATTATAAAATCAAACCCTGGAGTGATTGCAAAAATAATAGAATCTCATTTGTGTGACACACAGGTGTGTGCACAGCCAGGTTCAGACAGACACACACAACAAATTTTCACAGAATCCCAGAATCCCTGAGGCTGGCACAGCCCTGCCAGCCCATGGAGTGCCAGCTGTGCCCCATGGGCACCTTGTGCCCAGTCCAGAGCACTCAGTGCCACCTCCAGGGGACACCTGCAGGGATGGGCACTGCAAAGCTCCCTGGGCAGCCCCTGCCAAGGCCTGAGCTCCCTTTCCATGGGCAAATTGCTGCTGCTGTCCCAGCTGAGCCTGCCCTGGCCCAGCCTGAGGCCGCTCCCTCTGCTCCTGTCCCTGTTCCCTGCGAGCAGAGCCCAAGCCCTCCCTATGTGAATATTTTCTAAATATTCATGTTCATGATCTGTATCTGAGGTTGCCAGAGAAGTGGCATTACCAAAATTCATAATGTATTAGCTGAAATTCCTTCCATGCATATTTCAGCAAAGTTGTACAGGCAGCATTTCAAATCGCTGCTGTCTGGGAGATTTTCAACTTCTGTTCTGACTTGGTGCTTATGCAAATGCAAATGCAGGAGATAAAGAAAGGCAGGAGCAGCAGAGAAGGGGAGAACATGCCTTGCAATCTTCCCCTGACAAGTTTTCCAGCACATCCCATCCTATCCCTCTCATGCAGAGGAGGAGAAGGACTCAGGGGTGCTGGTGGTGAGAGCTGGACCTGCCCCACAACTCCCCATGGGCTGAGCTCCGATGTGGGCAGCAGGAAGGGGATTGGGATTGTGTCCCTGTGTCCCCTCAGGTGATTCCCCAGCTTCAGAGCTGCCCCAGCCCTGTCCCAGCGCAGGGAGGAGCTGGAGCTGCTGCAGAGCCCAGAGGAGGCTCCAGGATGGGCAGAGGGATGGAGCAGCTCTGCTGGCAGGAAAGGCTGGCACAGCTGGCATTGCTCACCTGCACAGGAGAAGCTTTGGGCTGAGCTCAGGGCGGCCTTGCAGGGCCTGGAGGAGCCCCAGGAAAGCTGGAGAGAGACAATTGCCAGGGGATGCAGGGACAGCACCCAGGGAATGGCTCCCAGTGCCAGAGGGCAGGGCTGGATAGGATTTGGCAATGAGGAATTGTTCCCTGGCAGGGTGGGCAGGGCTGGGATGGAATTCCACTCCTGGATCCCTGGCAGTGCCCAAGGCCAGGTTGGACACTGGGGCTGGAGCAGCCTGGGACAGTGGGAGGTGTCCCTGCCATGGATGAGCTTTAAGGTCCCTCCCAACCCAAACCACCATGCTATGATTCCATGATATCCCTCCTGGTCCTGCAGGTCCTGCTTCTCCCAAACAGGTTTAGGAACAGTTGATTCTTCCAGCTCCAAGTCTGTGCAGCTTCACTCCCAAAGTGCCCTGGAAGATCCCTGTCAGCATTTAGGGCTGTCAGTGTCCCCCAGCAGTGCAAACAAGCCCCACACAAGCAGCATGGCAGAGGCAGAGTCTGTGATTCTGGGAGCTGATGGCTGTCAGTGTGGCGTCTCCCAAGGAGCAACATCTCTTCCTGGAGAATTCCTAAGAATTTCAATGCACACCACTTTGCTCAGCCTGAAATGCCCCCATGCTCCTTCACAGAGCCAAACAAGGTGCACAAGTCTTTTCCTTTTCCTTTTCCTTTTCTTTCCCTTGAAATTTCCTTTCGTTTCCTTTTTCCTTCCCTTCCCTTCCCTTCCCTTCCCTTCCCTTCCCTTCCCTTCCCTTCCCTTCCCTTCCCTTCCCTTCCCTTCCCTTCCCTTCCCTTCCCTTCCCTTCCCTCCCATTCCCATTCCCATTCCCATTCCCATTCCCTTGAAATTTCCTTTCCTTGAAATTTCTTTCCCTTTTCCTTTCCTTTGTTTGAAATTTCCTTGAAATTTCCTTTCCCTCCCACCACCTCGTTGTCCTCCCAGGGTGCCATTACTCATTTCCCAGGGTGTCTGGCCAGGATGGCCCCAGTGCTCCCCCAGCTGAGCTTCCTGAGGGAAATCCACCCTCTCCCGTGGTTTTCCATCTGTGTGTTCCCTCCTGCACCCACGGAGCTCCACGAGGCGCCCACACTCCTTCCTAAGCACAAGTGCAGGAATTCCAGTTGGTTCAGGGTGGATTTTGCCCTCAGCTGGAACACACAAAGTGAATCATCACCTCTTTCCTCTCCCAGTGATTTTTGCACAGGAGGGAGCCACATCTCCCACCACCACTCAGAATTTAATGTCTCAAACCTCTCAATTTAATGTCAGAATTTGATGTCTCAAACTTCTCAATTTAATGTCAGAATTTAATCTCTGAAACCTCTCAATTTAATGTCTCAAACCTCTGCTCTCTGTGTCTTCTCCTTGCTCCTCTTGCTGAGAGCTCCTGGTCACACCACAGACAAGACTGGAGGTGAAAAGACCAAGAGAGTTCTCTGTTCTCCCACCACAAGAATTCCAAGTTTTCCAAAGAAATCAGAATTATATATCCTGTTGACGTCAGTAGCAAGCAAAAACCCAAAGTTCTTTCAAAATAAAACTGCCTGAAAATAAACCCCGGGGAAAAAAACTGAAAAATAAACAAAAATAAACATTCTCTTCAGCAGAAGTAGCACAGCAGATAAAAGGTGCTGCTCAAATCAAAGGTTCTTCAGGAGCTGTTGCAAGGCCTATAAAAAAAGAACTACAGGTCCATCAAAAGCCCATTTTCCCACAGGGAATTTGGTTTTGGAGCTCAGGAGCAGATTTCTGGTCACTGATGTTGAAACCAATGCAACAATAAGTTAAAATCCATTATATTACAAATAAATTTATTATTTAGTAAAGAATAAACAAAATATTTATTATTTATTATTAAATAAATTTATTACATATTTAGAAATTTATGTTAAATAAATAAATTAATAAATCCATTTATATTACCATAAAAAGCTATAATCTAGGAATGAATTAACAGATAGAAAATAAACTTATGTATCAATAAATTTATAAAATATCAGAGCACATTCTCATTTGAGTGGTTGCCAGGGGTGTTTCCTGATGGACATGGACACCGTTACCTGTAGATCCTCTTCAGGGACCATTTCAATCCTGCCTACAAACCAGGCAAGTTCAAAAAATCCCTCCAGCAATATTGCACAAAATGCACACAGGGAGTAGAAACCACCAAGAAAAAAAATAAAAGGGAATTCTTGTTAATAATCCATTAAATTTTATAAAATAAAGCAAATTGAAGGACATCAAACAACAGCATTCATGAACTGAAACCCACAACATTTCACAAAACAACTGGAACGGCTCTGGGCACCTGGTGTTTCTCTTTGAAAATACATTTGTGTTTTTCTCTAGGCTAAAATAGCCAAGTGCAGGCTGGAATTTGGTATCCCAGCTTTCATGTGAAACCTTAACACTCCCTCAGGAAGAGATCACAGCATAAATCCACCTGCTTGTGAATTGCCTAGTGATATTTCCACCACCACAATTTTGTTGTTACCTGACTTAATGCCTACGCTCCTAATAAAATAGTCTAAAACAGAGGTTTAGAACTAATAATCTTTCAAAGATTTTCAACAAACAAATATCCATGTTCCTGCTGCAACAGACTTTGAGCCCCTCGTTGCATTGGTTGTTGAAAACAGGAGCAGAATTGAAAAATCTCAATGTCATTTTGGCCTAAAAATAATTTTTTTTTACAGTTAGAATAACCAGTCACTGGAAAAACGTCCTCAGAGGCATCTCCTGGAGTGATTTTCCAGAAGTGATTGGACAGGGTGGGAAATAATCTTCCCCCTCACAAAATGGGGAAGACCAGATGGTTCTTTAAGGTCCATTCAAGCCAGGGCTATTTTGCTGTTCTCTGAATGATATTTGAAAATTGACTCTGCCCCCAGGGAAAAAACAAAAAAAAAAAAAAAAAAGAAATAATAATTCTCGGTTGTAGAAGTGGATGAAAGGATGAGAGGCAGAACAGGTTGGATGAGACTTGGAGCAATCTGGTCCAATGGAAGATGTCCCTGGGGTGAAACTGGGTGAATTTTTGGGTCCTTTCCAACCCAAACCACTCCACCATTCCATTCTTTATGTGTAGGAACACACCAACTTATGAAGGCTATTTAGTAAATAAATAGCCTTTCTCCATATGCAATTGTTAATTTAATTCCATAACTTCCATCTGAAATCAATCCTTCTGGGCAGGAGAACTTTCTTTCTGGAGAAATGAAGGGAAATGAAGGTCATGTAAGATCAGAGCTCTGGTTATCAGGAATTAGCCAGGAAAATAAATATATTTGTTATCTAATTAGCCATTACAGATTTTTGTCTTTTGAGGGTTTTTTGGTTTTGGTTTTGGTTTGGTTTTTTTGGTTGGTTGGTCGTTTTTGTTGTTTTGGTTTGGTTTGGGGTTTTTTTTTTTTTGGTTTTAGTTTTTGTTTGTTTGGGGTTTTTTGGTTTTTTTGGTTTTTTTTTTTTTTTTTTGCCTCCAGTACTCCAGGACAAACTTTCAAGTCCTCATCATGCACCAGGCTCAGCTGGTGTGGGTAGATCATTGCACTGAAGCCCCAGGTGAACCTGACGCCCCACTGAACCTGGTCAGGTGCTGGGTCTGGCAGAGAGTGGGAAAGGCTTGTCCTGGGCAAACAGGATTCTCCAGGATGCTCTGACCATCCCCAGGGGCCTTCCAAGCACTGCAGTGCACAGCAGGGGTTTTAAGGGAATAATCAGCACTCTCCAGGACATTTCAGGCTCAGTCTGCCCCACCAGCAATTAAGAAGCTGACAATGACAGAGCCAGCCTTTCCCTTTCAGGGGCAGCTCAGCCTGCAGGGTTTGGTGGATCCTCCTGGAAAAATTCATCCTTCCCTTCACCCCATCCATTTCCAGGTCCTTCAGGTCCCTCCAGGGATCATCTGCAGGGTTTTGTGGATTCTTCTGGAAAAGCTCATCCCTCCCTTCACCCATCCAGCTCCTTCAGATGATCCTGGGATCATCTGCGGGGTTTTGTGGATTCTTCTGGGAAGGTTCATCCTTCCTTTCACCCCATCTACTTCCAGGTCCTTCAGGTCCCTCCTGGATCATCCACAGGGTTTTTTGGATCCTCCTGTGAAGGTTCACTCCCTTCACCTATCCACTTCCAGGTCCTTCAAGTCCCTCCTGCGAAGGTTCATCCTTCCCTTCACCCCATCCACTTGCAGGTCCTTCACGTCCTGCTGGGACCATCAGGGTTTTGTGGATCCTCCTGGGAGGTTTCATCCCTCCTTTCACCCCATCCACTTCCAGGTCCTTCAGGTCCTCCTGGGACCATCTGCAGGGTTTTGTGGATCCTCCTGGGAGGTTTCATCCCTCCTTTCACCCCATCCACTTCCAGGTCCTTCAGGTCCCTCCTGGAAAAATTCATCCTTCCCATCACCCATCCACTTCCAGGTCCTCCTGGGATCATCTGCCTGGCTTAACTCTGTACCAGACCAGGATCAGCAACTCCCACACAGCTGGACCAGAATCTTGGGAAGGACATCCCTGAGGAGCACACACCTATTTTTAAGTGCAGTGTCTGAAGTGAGCTCCCCATCCTGAGCCATTCATGCTCTCCCAGTCTGACAGAATCCCAAGCATCCACACCACTTGTTTGTAAAGCTGTCTGATAAGAACTGTGATGCTCCTTGCTCTCTACAGAAATTGAAAACGCAGTCCTTGCCCCAGGGCACAGGATCAGAGAAGCTAAAACCACTTATGCAACTCAGAGCAGGAGATAATTTAGCAGAAGAGTATTGGAATTTTATTTCTCATGCTCTTTATTGGTTATTAACTCACTTTGGTACCTGAAGGGAACAAACAAGAAAGATGGAGACAGATTATTTCCAAAGGATGGAGTGACAGGACAAGGGGGAATGGATCCACACTGAAAGGGAGTAAAGTTAGATGGGATATTGGGAAGAAATTCTTCACTGTGAGGTAGAGAGGCACTGGAACAGCTTTCCCAGAGAAGCTTTGGACTCCTCATCCCTGGAATTGTCCAAGGCCAGGCTGGACAGGGCTTGGAGCAGCCTGGGACAGTGGAAGGTGTCCCTGCCATGGCAGGATCATCTTTAAGGTCCCTTCCAACCCATTCTGTGATTCCTGCAGACATCCCAGACTTTCTGCCTGTTTCACCCTGCAGTTACAGACCCAGGGAAATCATTTCCTTCCTCTCAACTGCCAGCCATAAGCAGGAGTGCAGGGAGCAGCCAGCAAACCTGGGAGAAATTCCTCTCTGCTTCAAGAATTAATCCAAGGTATCTGACCCACTTCCTCCATTGGCTGGTTCTCCAGCTGGTCCCGAGCCAGTTTCACCAATTAGCACAAAAAGAAAGCCTGGGCAGGGTGACCAGGGCCAGCAGGGACTGTCTAAAGCGCTCCCAGCTATTGACAGCAACAGCAACATTTGCTGGAGCAGCTGCCACCCAGCTCTGGAGAGGTCAATCAATTAATCACTGCAGCAGTCCCAGGCTAAACCTTTTATTTTCAGCTGGAAAAAAAAAAAATAAATATCAGATCTCACAGGGAATCTGAACTTTGCATCAGTAATTTCATTCCCAGCACCTCCCAATCTCTCCCAGTTAATCCACTCCCATACCAGTAGGTATAAGAAGGGGTAAACAAACCCACTAATTTGTCTTTAAAGAGCGTTGCTACAGAGATGATATGTTATATACACATTTCCAAGGTTGTTTAAAAATATTTCAAGAGGATTTCAGTACCCAAATGCCTTCCACACATCTCTATATCAATATATTGCGTGCACAGTTTGAAGGTGTTGCTATGTGTGAAAGTTTTCCAAGCCAAGAAATTCACTGATTAAAGCCAAAAAAATGAGACATGAATAGAAACAAAAGACTAAAGAGCCTGCAGTTTGAAGCTTTTGATAACACCTTAAGCATTACTTAAATGTGCAAGAGAAAAATAAATTTTTTAAGTCAATAAAACATTATGTATTCCATAAGCAACTCGAACTTCCATTTCAGGTTTATACAGAGAGAAAACTTCTTTTCAGGTGATAATGATGGGAACATTTGAAAAGCTCCTCTAAAAGCCAACTAGGAGTGCAATTAGAAGCCCAAATGCAGTGAAAATGTGCCCTGGCCAATTTGTCCTGCTGTCCAAGGAGGATGAAAGCAGACTATTAGATTTTGGCATGACAATCAAATCTTACCACAGGGCACCACAGAGAGGATTAGGGACAGAATTATTTCCAGCTTTAACTCTGGGTCTGATTCAAGCTCTTCATATTACTTAGCACTTGTATTCCTTAGATTTAATAATCCTTTTTAGCTGTTTGTGTGGGCAAAATGAAAATGGCCAATTTACCAAGCATGTTTGGCAATAAGAATTCAATTTATTTAATTTTGTTGCTGTTTAAAGGCACTGCCATGTTTTCAGCTCCTCAGAAACATTCATTTTACCTTTCCAAAGGACTTCAGGGTGAGACTGAGGTGCAAACATGGGTTTGTATTTCCAAAAGAGCTGTGGGGCACTGCAGCAACCTGTGTGTTTGAAGGGCAGCAAACACCCCTGGTTTCAATGGTCATGTGCCAGAGTCAAATAAATCTGCTAATTAGACTTGCTGGAGAAGCCAAAATATATTTAGGGAAAAGCTGGGAGCAGATTTCTGTGCCTGGGGCAGAAGTGGAGTTGTCCTCTGAGACACATCACTGCAGAAATGTAACTGAGGCTGTTAACAGAAACACCTCAGGCCACCTTGAGTGCTCCCTGCCAGCTCCCCAAAATGTGTAAATATCCCAATTATGCTGAGAGGAATCCCTGCCTGCACACCCAGGCCAGGAAGCCAGGGCAGTGTTGATCATTTCAGCCTAATCCTGTTATTCCTTTCACACCTGAGGAATGCACTGTCCTGCTTTACCCTCAGCAGCAGCCTCACATCATCTCACCTGGAAACACAGGGAACTGGTAAAATTGAATTATTCCTGTGGAAATGGTAGCTTCTCCACATGTGTTTCCCCCTAGAAAGTGGGTTTTTTAAGGCTGACAAGAAAAACTGCTGTTCTCATACAAAATCTGGTTCTACAGTTCACGTGCTGTTTGGATTTTGGGGCTCTCCACCCCTCCACTGGATTGAAAGCAGCCTGGTGTCCATCTGGTCTTTAAAATAGGGCTGGAAAACACCAATAAACACTCAATTCAGAAGCCTAATTTTGCTTTTCATCATTAGGGCATGAACAACAATTCTCTTGGCTGTGTGTGCATGGCGAGTTCAAACACCCAGAGAAGCTGTGGCTGCTCCACCCCTGGAACTGTCCAAGGCCAGCTTGGAGCATCCTGAATTAGTGGAAAGCATCCCTCCCAACCCAAAGCCATCCCGATTTAGTGGAAAGCATCCCTTCCAACCCAAAGCCATCCTGATTTAGTGGAAAGCATCCCTCCCAACCCAAAGCCATCCCGATTTAGTGGAAAGCATCCCTTCCGACCCAAAGCCATCCCGATTTAGTGGAAAATATCCCTTCCGACCCAAAGCCATCCTGATTTAGTCCAACCCAAAGCCATCCCGATTTAGTGGAAAGCATCCCTTCCAACCCAAAGCCATCCTGATTTAGTGGAAAGCATCCCTTCCAACCCAAACCAGCCTGTGATTCCATGAAATTTTCCAGCCAGGAAGGATTCTCTGCTCATTTGCAGTGGAGGCAGCTCTGAGCAGCAGGGTAAAGGGAAGGGGAATCTCAGCTCCCCAGCACAACCCCAGGAACCATCTCCTGGCAGATCCCTGGGGCCAGAGGTGCAGAGCTCTGTGTTTGTGCCAGAAAAGGCCCTCGGGGATGTGCCAAAGTGCCATTAAACACTCAGCGAGCAGCACATCCACAGGGGCTGCTCTGCTGCCTTCAGTCAGAAATGCCCTGGGGTGATCCTTTCATTGAATTCCCAGAGAATGCTCAAGCACAGGGAGAGGTTTTAATGTTCCTTTGCAGGCAGTGAGGGTTTTGAAGGCAACCCAGAAATAGCACTGAGTCTCAGGGTGCATGCAGAGCCTGCAGACAACACAGCCCCATGGCAGCTGGCAGTGACTGCCAAGAGGATGCTGTGGCAGGAAAATCCAGAATTTCTCCTTCCCTCTGTTAGGAAAATTAACCCACAAACACCACAGGTTTATGTCCAAAAAAGAGACAGAGGAGTCCTTTTACTTTATTGGAATAAAGGGAGAGGCCATGGGGCATTCCCCTGGGATCTCTCCAATTTTTGGAGGATGCAGCCTCCTTTTTATCCCAATTTCCCTTCTCTCTTTCCCCATTGGCTGAGGTACTTGAGAGGTACAGACTTCCCAAAACACCTGATACCAAAGATTTCTCTCTAATGTATAACCCTCCCTTTTAATTTTCAATTCTTAATAGGATTTAGGAGTTTTTCCCCATTGGCTGAGGTACTTGAGAGGCACAGACTGCCCAGAATACCTGATACCAGAGATTCCCCTCCAATGTACAACACTCCCTTTTAATTTTTAATTCTTAAGGAATTTAGGTATTTTCCCTGTTGGCTGAGGTACTTGAGAGGTACAGACTCCCTGAAACGCCTGATACTGAAGATTTCGCGCTAATGTATAACCCTCCCTTTTCATTTTCAATTCTTATGGAATTTAGGAGTTTTTCCCCTAAATTTTTGGCTGAGGTACTTGAGAGGAACAGACTCTTCAATATGCCTGATACCAAAGATTTCCCTTTAATGTATAACCCTCCCTTTTAATTTTTAATTCTTATGGAATTTGGGGGTTTTTCTTCCCCGTTGTTTCTTTCATCTCTCAACGTCTAATTTAGTTTCTCAGCAAACCTAAAGTTTATTTGTAAAAGCAAATATCTTTTTCCATTCATCAATCAGTGGAATCCTTCCCATTGTGTCTTTTATCTCCCAGTGCTGGTTTTATCTACCACCAGACCCACAGCTTGTTTGTAAAGACAAATCCACGATTCCTGTCACTTCTCAAGCTTGAAACAGCCTGACCTCCCTTCCTCCATGGTGCTGCAACAGCTCAGTGCTTGAAGAGCCCAGGGTTCCTCAGTGCCAGCTCATAGCAAGAAGCATTTCTGAAGAAAAGCAGAGGTTTTATCTCTCCTGGCCGGGACTGAGTGAAATCTGTGGCTCACACAAGGAGACACAAGCAGAGACCCAAATCAAACCTTGCCCCCAAGCTCCTCATGATGCCTGGCACAGCAGCTCCTGCAATTGAATTGGTGCCCACGAAAATGCAAATAAAACTGATCTGTTAAGCTGCAGCTCCAAATGTATCAAGGAGCCTACTGATCCTAATAAAATGGGTATAAAATTTAGCATATGCTCTTGCTTGCAATGAGCAGTAATATTAATACATCCATTTGATTCGATTGCAGTGCTCCAAATTGTTGAATTCACAGCATCTTGTTTTTATTAGGAAAAGAGTGATACACATATGGGCATGAACATGTGGATACAAGGATAGATTTACATGGACAGACAGACACAGAGTTTTCCCAGCAATAGAAACAAAAGCCAAATAAATGCCTGACACTCTCTCCCTGTAAAGAAATAGACATAAAGATCCTGGCAAATTTCCCCAAATTTCCCTGACCAGAGATATCAAGAGGACCTCAGATTCTCTGGGAGCCTTTATCTGATGGTTATTACTGAAACACTGATTCAGCCATGAGAAAAAAGTCCTTAGATCCAAAATGCAACCACCCATTTTGTGAGGGGGGTTTGGGTGTGTCATTTTGGTGACACTTTCCTGCTGGTTAAAAAAAAAAAAAGAGAGAAAAACAAGAAGACCCTCAAACTGCGTCGTAGAACCATTAGTTATTTCTTCCTTTGTTCACCTTCCAAAATACAATTAGTCCTTTATTCCTAATACCTTCATCTATTTTAGTGATGTATGATCCTCATATGCAGGGCAGTTTGGTGTCTTGTTTTCATTGCTATCACTGAGATATTTTCCAATCCTTCCACTTCAAAATATCCCATTTTTCATTAAATGTCACTTGGATTGTGTCATCAAGAAAGTACTTTTAATAATCTGCATTTGAGAGCTAAATCAAGCTCGTGCATATATTCCATTTTCCTTCCATTCAGAGCTGTTATGGCTTTCCAGGCTGTAGTTTGGTCACAAATATTCTCATGATCTTTGAAATGGGAACACAGGAGCTCAGGCTGGAGATCAATCCTCAGCAATTGTTCCATGAAAGGAGCAAACTCTTTCCCAGCTCCATACAAGAGCCAGCAAATGAGAATTGAATCTGTATTCTCCTAAATTCCTTTACAAGAATCAATTCTCCCCATTTTCCTGCCTCCATGAAATATGGACAAATAGAAAACTTTCCTGTAGCACCATCAAACACTGCCTGCTTGGAAAATCCACCCGTGTTCCTCACTAAGGAATTTAATTTTAGCTTTTCCTTGATGTTTGCCAGCTGTTTCCCTTTGCCTAACTTCGTCCAGGGGGCATTTAATGAAATATCAAAGCAAGCACTGACACCACCTAACTCCCAGTGCTGTGTCAGAAAGCTCTTCCAAGGCTTCTGCATAAAGTGTCCATTTTGGGAATCTGGATTAGGGGACTCTGGAGAAAACCTTTTCCCTCCATTTCTGTTTCCACAACAGAAAAAAATTGGAGAGATTGGCATCCAAGCTGGTAAAGCCAAGGTTTGCTTTTATCTCTGTCACCCTTAGAGGTAAAAAAAAATTAAAATTTATCTTATCCTTCCTAATCAAATCCAGAAAATTTGGAAAACTGTGGTCAAACACACAAAGAGCCCTATAGCTTACAGCTTTCTAGGCAGAGTATTCAGAGATGCCCAGCCATTCATTTATTGTGACAGAAAAAGAAGCTCCATGTGGGAAGATAATAAAAGAAAGAAATTGAGCAGTTACATCTAATGTATTGTCGAGTGAAAATAATTTCCTTCACTAAATTAACTCCAAACCCTTTAAATATGAAGTTTGTTCCTAAGGGCCTTGGTAAGAACAAAATACAATGCAAGCACTGGTCAGGAACAGCTGAAATGCCCCTGGGTTATTAATCACAAATCCCAAACACAGCTGCTGAGAAGAAAATTAATTCTATCCCAGTCAAAACCAGTCCACAGAGCCACCAAGGCAGTTTGGTGTGGAGCAGCCAGAGGGGGGGAATGTGTGAAAACCACCAATTACTTGTTCTTAAAATTTTAAAAGTTTAATAGTAATAAAATTGTTATGAAAATAGTAATATAATTAGAGTAATAGAAATTTGAACAATTGGGGTTAGGACAAAATGAGACAATAAGAACAAAGAGTTATGGACGGCCTGGCTACCTTTTTTGGGCAAAATAAACCCAAGAAAGGACCCAGGTTAACAGAGGATTAACCCTTAAAAGCAATAACCTGTTGCATATTCATACATGTCTTGGTTGGAAAGCCAGGAGTCTGCTAAGGAAGGCAGGAGCCTCCCCTAAAATGGAGAATGTAAACCCCCTCCCTCTGCATTGTTATAAATTTTAAGTTAAGGGGCTCTCAGGCAAAAAAATAATGGGAGCAGGAATAACAGTTCTTTAATAGGGAAGAAAATAAAAGGATAAAATAAACAATGCAGTAAACCAAAACAACACTGCCAGAGTCAGAACCCAGCCTGACACCCTGTGGGTCAGGGTGTTGGCAGCAGCCCCATTGGAATTGTGGCTCAGCCCTCCTGCAGTGTCAGGGGTGGTTCTGCTGGAGCAGGGATCCTGTAGAAAGGTGCATCTTCCTCTGAAGATCCAGTGGGAGAAGAGGCAGCTGCTGATCCTCTGGGAATCCAGTGGAGAAGCCGTGCTGGTGTTCCAGAATCTCAGGATTATATCCAGGCAGGAATGCTTGGCTCCTCCCTCTGGGCTCACATCTCCCAATGGGATGCTGTAGTTCTTATCAGCCATGCAGGGACATTCAATAGCTGTTATCAGCAGATGTTTCCCCAGAGGGAGGAGTGATTGTGGAAAAGATAAGGCAAACTGCCCACTTGACAAATGACAACTGCCATCCAGATGGTGATAGAATACATCCTGCCTTGCAGTCTGGAACAATACACCTCACACATGATGCATAAATTCCATTCAAACACAGGATTCTGTCTGGGCAGTGTCAGCGTCTTCCTCTTAATCCTGACAGTGTCTTCAGAGCTGAGCGAGGCAGGAAGAAGTTAATTTCTTCTGACAATGGAGCAATAAATTCTTTTCCTCTGAAAGATTTAGGTGTCCTGTGGCTGCTGTCTGCAGCAAGTACCTCATTCCTTTCTTTAAAAAAATATCCCACATACATAGTTTCTATTTTAACTACAAAAGTTACATTTGAACTACAAAACTACATTTACCATACTATTAAAATGTTAATACAGCACAACTTAAGAAAATTAATACAGCATAACTTTCTGACATAACATATATTATATTTATTTTAATACTTGCAAAAAGCCAATCATAAAATAGGCATTTTTCACAAAGGGAAGGCTGTGAGGGAAATCCCAATCCCTGCAGGAAACAGGAATGCAGTATGGAACAAAGAGAGCCTGGGAGTGTAGTGCACTCAGCCCACGGGATCTCCACTATGTGTCATCTTCTAGTGGTGCTGAGAGTGGAATGCAATGCAGGAACAGTTTTTAAAAACTGAAAAAATACTTCTGTGAAAAGCCTTTTGGTACTTAGCATGTTTCGCAAAGGCAGTGCAGCACACTCTGTGTGCTGGGATTTGCATCACAGAGAATTAAGGTTTCTGTTCCAATTAACATCCAACTTCCCCCTCCACGGAGAGGAAAAATTTGTGCTGAGAGCTCACCTAAAAAATGCAGAAGGAAACACAGCAGCTGCTGAGACTCCACACCACGAGCCAAGGAAGACCCATGTGTGTCATTTTCCCAGGAGTCTTTTCCTGAAGAGCCCTTTAAAAATAAAAATCTTTTAAGAGTTTTGCAGCCTGCTGGCTGAATCCTTCAGCAGTCATTAGGGTTGGATTATTTCATGTGAAAACACATCAGGACTTCTTTGTAAGTCTAAGTGTTTCAGGGAGGAGGATGCAGAGTGACATCCTTTGGGTGACACACATGGGATCAGGACGTGGCTGTCTCCATTCCCAGCCAGGAATTCCATTTTAATAGCACAGGTCGCATCACAGCCTGGTACAGAGTTCTCAGGGTGAGAGGAGGAGGCACAGGCCTGAGGGACAACAAATTCCCTAAATTATCCTGCTCTTCTGACACAGAGCAAAAGTGTGTTTTGCAGTTTTCACCCCACCTCTTGTTACACTCATTTCAGAGCAGAGCCCCCTTCTTGGAGGTGTCACCCAGGCACTTTCTGGTTTCCTGCCAAAGCCACACTTACTGACTGGGAGGTGAAATTTCTGATTTCTGTGCACAGGAGCTGAGGTCCTGTGAGAGCTGGGAAGGGGCACAACCTTAGCGACAGCAAAATATTTCCTTTAGTGACCAAGATTTGTTCAATGAGGTAAAACCAAGGGCAGGGCAGAAGGAAAATGGGCTGATTTCTTGTCAGCTCTTTGGGAACAGATATTCCTGCTGGTGGAGCTCAGGCTCTCCACTAGGAATGCTGTACCATCAGCCCTGCCCTCAGACTGGAACAATCTGGAGTCTAAAGGATCTCCTCCTCCTTTTATTGATCACCAATAAAAGATGTAAAACCAGCCTCCATGTCCTCACAAAATTTATAATTAGAAGGGTGGATGCCTCAGGTTTGAGCTTTTCTATTTTTCAGGTTCTGTGCTGCTTTAGTGTGTGGGTCTGGGTTCACATTCAGGGATGGTGAGCTCTGTGCACAGAGCAGAGAGACAAAACAATTCCTGCTCCAGCTGGGCACCAAGGACAAATGACCCAAATCTCAGCCCAGGAGCACAAACCCCGTGGGCTGGAGAGAGAAAAACAAGCAGCCTGGGCTGAAGCTGGAATGGGACAATGAACTGCAAGGTGCAAATGGAGCAGAACTGATCCCAGGGACAGAGCCCGTGCCCAGCCGTGCATTTTGGGGCCATTTTGGTTCATCTTGGGTGCAGCCCTGGCTGGACTCTGGTGCTGCCCAAGGTGCATCCATGGAGGAGATGCTGGGAATAAATCCCTGCTTTATTCTTTAGCTCTGTCCAGCCTCTGCTCTGGGGCAGCCTGCACAAGGCATCAGGGAAGCACCATTTTCTGGATTTTCCAAGTTTAGGAGGTTTAAACTTGGAAAATCACAATTTTCCAAGTTTAAGAATCATCAAGAAGATGAT
This sequence comes from Zonotrichia albicollis, assembly GCF_047830755.1. NCBI lineage: Eukaryota > Metazoa > Chordata > Aves > Passeriformes > Passerellidae > Zonotrichia > Zonotrichia albicollis. The sequence goes on along the minus strand of NC_133820.1, from coordinate 14,185,154 downwards.
TCTTAAACTTGGAAATGATGGCTGGTTCCATCCATTCATTAGTCAGGTCAGTGCCAGATCATGCAGCTCCCTCAGAGCCTCACAAGACTTTCAGGGAGAGGGAAAAATCCCAAGAGCTAAAACCAGGAGAATGGAATCAATTCTTCAAGCTGACTGACAAGGCCAACAGGATTGTCCACTGAGTGACACCAGACAAATCTGTGTGGCTTTCCAGCACAGGGAAATAATCTCCTGGCCATGCAAATCATTGCTCTGCTGACCAAGGGGACACAGCTGGAACGGGGATGTCTGCAGAACCAACCAGTGCTGGATGACCTCAAAGCTGTGCTTTGGTACAGATCCCTCCTCATTTTAAATGAGGCAAGTTACAGCTTGGGAGAGATGCAGAGGAAAGAATCATGGAATGGTTTGGGTTGGAAGGGACCTAAAGCCCACCCAGTGCCACCCCTGCCATGGCAGGGACACCTCCCACTGTCCCAGGCTGCTCCAAGCCCAGTGTCCAACCTGGCCTTGGGCACTGCCAGGGATGCAGGGATGGAATTCCATCCCAGCCCTGCCCACCCTGTCAGGGAACAATTCCTCATTGCCAAGATCCCACCCAGCCCTGCCCTCTGGCACTGGGAGCCATTCCCTGTGTGCTGTCCCTGCATCCCCTGGCAATTGTCTCTCTCCAGCTTTCCTGGGGCTCCTCCAGGCCCTGCAAGGCCGCCCTGAGCTCAGCCCAAAGCTTCTCCTGTGCAGGTGAGCAATGCCAGCTGTGCCAGCCTTTCCTGCCAGCAGAGCTGCTCCAGCCCTCTGCCCATCCTGGAGCCTCCTCTGGGCTCTCTCCCTGTCCTGAAGAACTGACATCTTCTCCCAGGGATTCTTTTCCTTTCACCTTCACTCAGCTGTGTCCATTCACATCCTTCATATAATTTCTACATTCCAAGTCATCGGCAGCAGAAAGGAGTAGGACTGTGGTGGTGTTCATGGGGGTCCCAGGACGAGGGAAGAGATGAGAATCTTAACTCCATGTTTCAGAAGGCTGATTTATTATTTTGTGATATATATTATGTTAAACTATACTAAAATAATAGAAGAAAGGATTTAATCAGAAGGCTTGAAAGGAATAGAAAGGAAATTATAATAAAATCTTGTGACTGACCAGAGTCCGAGCCAGCTGACTGTGATTGGCCATTAATTAGAAACAACCACATGAGACCAATCCCAGATGCACCTGTTGCATTCCACAGCAGCAGATAATCATTGTTTACATTTCATTTTTGAGGCCTCCCAGCTTCTCAGGAGAAAAGATCCTAACAAAAAGATTTTTCATAAAATGTGTCTGTGACATAGAACAGACCAGGAGTTAAACCCCAGCATCTGAACTCCAGCTCAAAACCAGATCTCTTGAAAATCATTCCCTCCTTTGCCACCCTTGTCCCATTCCTGGAGAGAAGCAAATCCTGACCAAAGATTGGGAGTGAAGCTGCAAAATGAGTCTGAAGTGGGATGTGCTCTGTCCCCACCAAGGCACAGCTCTCTTGTGCAGATTTTGGCTTCCTGCAGAAAGAAACTCTTCCTTTTCCCCTGTGGCTCCTAAGTCTAAAATATTCCCTGCAAAGAAAGGGTTTCCATTGCTCCTGTTTCAGGATTAGCAGTGAACTCGGGCTCTAAGTGATTTATAAACATAATCTCCAGCAAATGTTTAACTCTGAGAGTGCTAAGTGCTGACCTGGGAGAAAATCACTCATTTTGATGTTGCTGTTGTCTTGTTGGTTCCAAGTTCTGCTCTACAAACAGAGGAAACTTAATTCAGTTGCCTTTGAAATTAAACAGCTATATCAGACTTAGCACTTTGAAACTACAGGAAGGCATTAGTCAATGGGTTTAATTATTCACATTCTCTCCTTGCTCCCTCCTCGTTTTCCTGCAAGTGATCAAAAGCCAAGATGTTCTCTGTGTCATGGAAAATCAAGTGAATTTTCTCATTTTCTGCAGGTATCACTCATGAGCTCACCCATCTGAGCAGATGAAAACTGCTGCTGCAGTGAGATGTGAGGGGCCCCAGAGACCTGGCTGAGGGAGAAATAACCCACACGGGCATTTTTGGGGCTGCAGTGCGCATTTCTACATCTCTGAGTGTGCCCTGCAGCATTTTGCAAAGTCTTTGCAAAGGCAAAATGAGTTTTCTTCCCAATGTAGACGCAGAGTCCCCTAAACCTCACTGATTAAATCCCATAAATCCATCTCAAGCAGGCCAAGATACCTGCACATCACATCTCCAGCTCTTTTCACTTGACAGTCAAAAGAAGTATTTAAAATATTCAAATTTCACATCCTATTTAAAGGTTGGGCTTGATGATCCTGGAGATCTCCAACCTTAATGATTCCATGTGAAAATTAAACAACTTCCCAGCAAGCCATGGTAAAACAAACATTATTCTGACACTAGGAGAGGTTTTCACTGCATGTCAAAGCTTTGTTCTCATTATTCATAACAAAAGTGCTTTTTGTGGCTAACTAAGAATACATTTCAACAGTTGTCACTGCAGAGAAAGCGCTGGTAAGACACACTGACAGAAAAACTCCTCAAGACAACCTGAGAACAAAACTCCTGCAATTAAATGTCTGCCTCCAGAAACAAGCAGAGCATATCCAAATTCCTTTATAATTGATGAAGAGGATGATGAACTGTCAAAATAACACAAAACCTAATTAAAGACATAGTAACTTAGTGTTGATGTGATGGGAGCACAGAGGGAAGTTAGAACCTTGCCTTTAAGTGTTAAGGATTTTTTTTTTCCCCTTTCTGACTTGATATTTGGAAGCCTCAGTACAAAATTCAGACTTTTCTGGGTTGCTGTCTCTTGGCTGTGGCTCCTCTCTGCAGCAGAAAGGCAGAGCAGGGTGACAAGGAGAAATAAGGGGAATTTTGAGAATTTAGAACTCTTTTGAGTACCTAAAGGAACTCCAGAGAGCTGGAGAGGGACTTTTCACAAGGGCATGGAGTGCCAGGACACAGGGAATGGTTTCAAGATGAAGGAGGGAAGGGCTGGATGGGACCTTGGGAATGAGGAATTGTTCCCTGGGAGAGTGGGCAGGGCTGGGATGGAATTCTACCCCTGGATCCCTGACAGTGCCCAAGGAAAGGACCTCTGATGGGGGAAAGACACCAGCCAAGCTTTACTGATGTCCACAAAGTGGCCAGAATCCAATGCACAGAGAGCTTTAAATAATCAGAGCAGTTTCTGCCCAGCACCTTCCCCCCAAGGGCTGCACCACAGCCAGGGCACGAGGGGCTGGGGCTGTTGAAGCCTCGCTCTTCAGCCAGATCTGATTTCCAGATTTACCCACTGGGACATGGACACAGCCTGAGGGCAGCACAAAATGAGCCTGAGCATCTTTAGGGGCTGAAACAAATCCCCAGGGATGCAACAGCAGCCAAGACAGAGGTGAAAATTCTTGAATTTTTGGCTGATTTGCACCGAGAGTAAAAGGGAGCTGTGGGACTGAGGAAAAATGGGAAAGGATTAAAAAAAAAATGGAGAGGAACAGGGTTAGATGGGATCTTGGCAATGAGGAATTGTTCCCTGGCAGGGTGGGCAGGGCTGGGATGGAATTCCACCCCTGCATCCCTGGCAGTGCCCAAGGCCAGGTTGGACACTGGGGCTGGAGCAGCCTGGGACAGTGGGAGGTGTCCCTGCCATGGCAGGGGTGGCACTGGATGATCCTTAACCCAAACCATTCCATGATTCTGGGAAATAGGAGCCATTCATGACAGCTGCTCACTGGATCAAGGAAGCAGAGAAAATTTTCCTGACCAGGCACATTCACACATTTCTAAAACTTCCACATAACCATTTTATCAGAAAAAGAGTGCATCAAAATACTCCCTCAACAGCAAGGAATTCTTCAGTCTGAACCTGCCCACAACCTCCTTCCCAAGGTTTCTTCATTTCTCTTCCTTCACCCTTCCCAATTGTTTGGACAGGCAACAGAAGGAGAAGGAGATTGATATTCAGCTCTGCTTCATTTCCTTTGGCACTGCACAGATTTCCTGGATTTGGCAGCTAAACAGAGGGGAAAAGTATCACTTTGCCCATTCAGCTCGAGGAGGAACAGGCACCTGAAGGATCCTGTGACCCTGCTGGCTTGGTGACACTGCTGGCTGATATCTGTGCCCCATTCCACTGGAACACAAATACCCTGACCTTAAAGCAGAGAGCAGGAGCTGCACACCCCTCAAATTGAGGAATAACCCACCTAAACCAACCTGTTGGCAAAAAGCCACATCATGCTCTGAGCTGCAGCTCCCTTGAAGAGCTGCATCCATCCATCCATCCATCCATCCATCCATCCATCCATCCATCCATCCATCCTCTTTCCTCCCCTTTTTCTTCATTAAATAGGGAACACTCCCTTTTTTTCTCTCTCTCTACCTCCTCCCAGTTCAGATCAGCACACTTCCATTTTCATTTTCTGCCACCTGTGAGCCTTGTGGCCTGTGGGTAACCCCAAAAGTGAAGGGGGGACAGTGCAAATATCTCAGCAGCCTCAATCCCAGCCACCTTTTAGAAAGGTGAGATAATTGGAGCTGCTTCATTATAGAAAGGCCCCACCTCTGGGAGAGCCAAGCAACACTAATGAACACTTGGGCTATCCTGGATTGATTAAACACTGCTTAAAGTCTCCAAATTATAGAGAAAGAAAGAGCTCAGGGGAGCTCAAAGGAGCAAAGGAAGTCAGCAAGGCAAATAATTTTGCAGGGATTTGATGACACTAAACAGAGCTGTTTTGATAGGGGAGCTGCAAGGAGAAATATGGAGCAGCATTAGGAAATTTCCAGCATCTGACAATTCACCCTAATTAGAAAAATTAAATTAATTCAGCACATACAACAATACCTTTATTATCTTCATCTCCCAATCCTGCAGGAGAAAAGAAAGCTCACATCTCATGATTGTTTTCTAATTCAATCTCCCATCACCCAAAGTTCTTCACTTCATCCTTCCTCCTGCATTTCCTGAATTTCAGCCATATTTCCATATCAATCACACCTTGCACATCAAAAAATCATCTTCTTACTTGAAAATAATTCGTATCAGACAAAAGCTATTAATATACAATTAAATAGAATGAAAATGCAAAGCTAAAGGCAAATTTACCTGTTAATCTGCTGGCTTTGTTTTCAGGAGGCACAGCAAGAATAAATGAGGTGGCTCCTCATTCAAGCACCTTTGTGGGTTCTCTTTGAAGATTTGATTTCTGCCTTTTGCACATTGTCGAGGTTGAGCTCATTATTTAGAACAACATTTTTTAGGATGTTTATCATGCTCTGAATAAAGTGAATAACAAAGCACTCCCACAAGTGCTGTTAAGAGAGTCAGCTGCACTGGCAGGGTCCTTCACCTCTGAAGGAGAGATTGTCACGTTTCCAGAAGGGCTGGGTAGAACAATCCACACTCAGCTCCTCCCTGCCAAAGGCAGCTCCATGGATTATGAGGAAAAATTTTGGATCAGTTCACTTCAGAGCACAGTACAGACCTGGCACTTGGATTTTTAATCTATCATGGAAGCCCAGAATGGCTTGGGTTGGAAGAGACCTTGAATATCACCCAGTGCCACCCCTGCCATGGCAGGGACACCTCCCACTGTCCCAGGCTGCTCCAACCCCAGTGTCCAACCTGGCCTTGGGCACTGCCAGGGATCCAGGGATGGAATTCCATCCCAGCCCTGCCCACCCTGCCAGGGAACAATTCCTCACTGCCAAGATCCCATCTAACCCCACTATCTGTCAGTTTGGAACCATTCCCTGTGTGCTGTCCCTGCATCCCCTGGCAATTGTCTCTCTCCAGCTTTCCTGGGGCTCCTCCAGGCCCTGCAAGGCCGCCCTGAGCTCAGCCCAAAGCTTCTCCTGTGCAGGTGAGCAATGCCAGCTGTGCCAGCCTTTCCTGCCAGCAGAGCTGCTCCATCCCTCTGCTCATCCTGGAGCCTCCTCTGGGCTCTGCAGCAGCTCCAGCTCCTCCCTGCGCTGGAGGAAGCACTAACCTGGTGATGAGTTGAGATTTCAGAATTATTGAGTTTTAAGGTCTATGGAGACACCAGAATAATGCAAATCATTGGCATTTATTTATGCTGGAGTGTCAGTGAGGTGACATCCCTGACTGGGCCCAAGGTGCATCACCCTCTGAGATCCTCCAGCATGGCCCCTGTCACTCACCAGGAGCTCTGCTCCCCTCTCATTTGCAGGCTCTCTCAGCTCAGAGGCTGCTCCAGGCCAGCAGGCTGACAGGCAGCTCTGACACCTGAAATCTCCATTTGCCATCTCCTCACCTGTGGCTCCCAGCCCAGAACATTCTGCAGTTCTGGTTGCAGCCTGATATTTTACTCTCTGCTAACACAAATTTCTTCAGGCTAAAAGAGGGACTAAATGTGCCGTTGTTGCTTGTCTTGGGGCAAGCAAATATTTGGGCTTCCTGCCCTAATCCCTAATCAAGCTTTGGGCAAACACAAGGAGTTGGGACACCTCCTCCTGCTCACAGTGGATTTAAATGTGGCCAAATTAACCTAATTGGAGCTCCCAGCTGTATCACCTATTGTTAAAGCTGCCTTGTAATTTTCATTACAGCAACGTTTTCAGCTTGTTTTAACTCCCCTCAGAGTCACTGCTTGGGCTGAAATCTTCCTTGCTGAGGGTCAGCTTCAGGCAAAATATTTTACTGAATTAGTAGAGAAAAAAAGAAGAGAAATCAGGAAATGTGCTTATTCAGAAGGTACAGGAGAACTCTGCCTCCCCACCTGCTTGAGCACATTTATTATGCAGGATCAATTAATGAAACACTGACACCATCTCTTGTTCCCATGGGCCCTGTCTCATTCACTGCACAAATATGAACAGTGCTCAGCTGACCAGGATTTTGTTTTATTCTCATTATTCAGTGTGGTTTTTCACTCTTTTTCTTGAGGACCATTTCCCCACAGCTCAGCAGACAGAATTACTGACTCCCTCATGGGCTCTGCCACACAGCCACAGCCAGACAAAGGCAAACTGACAGAAATTTGCTCTGTGTTGCAGAGCCTGACCTTAGTAATAAACTCACTGGAACAATAGATAATTGAGCCAGGCTTGAATGCATGACAGCCAAAAGAGAAATGGCAGTAGATAATTATATTACCAAAGAATATCCCTCTCTCAATTAACACCCAGGTCCACTTAATGGTTCAATTATACTCTAAATAGTTGGTTACATTAACTAAAATCATGTGGGTTTTGCATCCTCTGGCCTCCTCCTTCTGAATATCTTTTTCCTCCCTATAATAAGAATAATTTGAGTGGTGACTCTGCAGCTTGTTCTGTTCATGGTGGCCCCTGCAGCAGCCTCTGCTGAATTCAGCAAGGCAAGATAGAGCTGAGGGAGGGGAAATCACTCTGCCTATGCAGTGTAGATTTAAAACCAGGTCTGGTTTCAGCTCCTGGGGCTCCAGCCCCTGCCCAGCTCCGTTCCCTGCCCTGGACACGCTCCAGCCCCTCCAGGGCTCTCCTGCAGGAGCAGAACTGGGCCCGGCCCTGGAGGGGCCTCTCAGAGCCAGCACAGAGGGACAATCCCTGCCCTGCTCCTGCTGCACACACAATTCCCCATCCAGCCCAGCTGCCAGGGGCCTCTTGCCCCCCTGGGCACCCCTGGGCTCGTGTCCAGCCCCTGTCACAGCACCCCCAGGGCCTTTCCCAGCCCCTCTGCCCAGCCTGGAGCTCCCTGGGGTTGTTGTAATCCAAGTGCAGAAGTTTTCTTTCTTATGCTTTGCATGTCCTGATCTTTCATTCTCTTCCTATCAAAGATGTCCCAGTAGAATTCTGTGTGCCATCAGATGTGATAATTCACTTGTGGGGAATTTTGGAAGGAATTTGAGATGGGACCTCTGAATTGTTTTTGATGATGTGGTTTGTTTTATCTTCTGCATAGGCAGGAAGGGTGAGTTCAGCTCACATCTTCACAACATGGTTCATAAAGTCCCAAGACCCTCAGTTACAAAACCTTTTAAGGATTTATTGACCACTGCCAACAAGAATATTTATGCTTTGACCCAGTCCTTAAATATTTCACCTCATGGACCCATGTACAGTGTGAGCTTTCTTAGTCAATCATGTTCTGACACACAAACCTACAGTGCTGCATTCTGAACTCCTTGTGTACCTCTGGAACTGCTTTTATTTTTATTTCTTAAACTCTAAAACTCTAAACTTTACTTAGCATGTCTCTGCTTTAAACCACAAATCCACATTCTCCCTTCCAGCACCTCAGTTTGGGAGCCTTTCCCAAGGTCTCAGATCAAATCCTGGGTTTAGTTCTAAGCTCTGGCTGCCAGGCCCAAAGTTCTGAGAGCTCCTTGCATTTTGGATTTCAGTAATCAGACATCCAGCAATTCATCCAAGAAAAATCACAAAGCCAAAGCCCCATCCCTCTCCTTTTCTTCCATAAAACCATCTTCATGTGTTTCTGTATTTTACAGGCCCTTGCAGGGCCTTCCTTGCACTGTTGCCCTTCAAGGAGACAACTGAGGCCTGGTAAAAAGGACAGCAAAGAGAAGAACAGAGTTAGAAGGTTTTTGTAGAGACACCGACCTGCTTTCATTAAAGAAACCTCCCCAAAAATCCTGCAAAAAAGCAAAACAAACCAAATCTGGCTGTGGAAAAGGAAATTGTGTAATTTGAAAAGATCTGCATCATTCAGGATCTGGTGGGGGGTGAGGCAACCCCAGTGAGGTCAGGGGGAAAGAATAAGGGATTTTCTTCTGCAGTTGAAAGCACAAGTGCTGTGCAGGTCACCCTTCTCAATAAACCGACAGCTTCACATCAGCAAGAAATACAGATTATTCTGTGCTGGAAGGAGGATTTTTTTTTCCCTCCTTTCTCTCCTGCTTTTAAGGCCAGAAGAGACCAAAGGTTCTGTGTAACACTCGCAAGAATATTTCATCCAGTTACCCCTGTAGGGAGGTTATTACTTTGCTAATATATTCCTCCTACACTCCATTTCCAAACTAAAAGAGAGTGTTTCTGCCTATAAGCATGTTTGTTTGGTTGTGTTTGACCCCAATTATGTGAGCTGATCTATTAGAAGATATAATTACCTTCCACAGGCGGTGTGGAGTCACCTTACCTCCCATGTGAGTGCAACTCCAGGAGCAGTTTCCTACCCTGTTTAAAATAAGCCACTCCTTTCTTGTTTAGGTTTCTTTCAGGACTCCAGTCATTGGCAGCCCCATAATTTCTTCCTGCTTCTCATTCTGATTCCCATGCAAGTCCAAAAGAAAGTTGCCAGTATTATGAGCAAAGGAGAAATACATCTGAGCACCATCTCAGAGCGAAGGAGACACAAAAAAGCAACAAACCCTCAGAATAGAAATGCAGCTTTTTTTGCTGAAGTGTTCCTTCCGTGCCCACATGTACCCACAGCTCCTCATTTTCCCGTGCATCTCATCCTTCCTTGCACCTGTCTCAGCTTTCAAGCCCAGCTCTTGAGGAGGGAGATGTGCCTGACAGCACATTTGTACATTTGTAAGGGCTGGGGGATGAAGGGGAAGCTTCCTCAGGGTGTCTGCAGGCTGTGCTTTTCCCTCCAGGAACCATTCCCTGCTTGTCTTTGTCATCCCAGCACACTTCCCTCCTTCTGGCTGAGGGCACTGAGCCATTCCCAGAGGGCAGGGAAGGGGCTCATGCCCAGCCTCTGTCTCAGGAAACAAATGAGCAGGATGTGGAATGGATCCCAGGAGAGCCCTAATCAGACAAACCCTCCATATGCTGGAGGAACATAACACTCAACTCGTGTTGAAGGAGCAGCACAGCCCTTCCCTATTAATCCACAATAATAACCCACATCCCAGTGTGGGTTCTGCAGGGTTTTTGTTTTCTCCCCCCCAGCACTGCAATGTCTGAAGCACTTTTTAAAAATAACAAAAGTGGGGAAATTACATTCATGGGTTTCTGCTTCAAATATTTATATGTTTTTACAAAAGTTGGGGAGGGGGGGAGTCCTGGGGTGTGGATATATATATATGCAAATAAACATCTGGGAACTGATGGAGCAACTGAATGCAGGAAAGTTTGGGCAATCAAAGAGGATGCACAAAGATGTGGACACAAAAGGAGAGAATATCTCTTTCCCAGGAAAGATGGGAGAAAGGAGAGCAGGCAAAGGAGGGAGCTGTGTTATTCAGCAAGCAAAGGGAAGTCTTGTCAGGTCAGACAGTTGGCACAAGGAGAAAAGCAAAATAAAACAGGAAAGTACCAAGGCACTGCACTCTGGAGGGAAATTTCCCAGGACACTGTGCAGTGCAGAGTGCCAGCCCTGGGCAGAGAAACCTTCCCTCCCTCATTCCTTCCCTATCTTCTTTCCCTTTTCCCTCTTCCTTCCTTCCTCTCTCACCCACCAAGGGCTGCCCTGGCCCTGCAGGCCACAGAAACCAGGAAAACCCAGAGAGAGAAACCCACAGAAACCAGGAAAACCCAGAGAGAGAAACCCACAGAAACCAGGAGCTCACAGCTCTCCCTCCACTTGGGTAAAGCACCCAAAAAGCAGCAACTGGTGAAAGTGATATCCTGGGTTTTGGCTTCTGTGTTTTCAGATTTTGTGCTGCTTTGGTGTGTGGATCTGAGCTTCATCTTGGAGGATGGTGAGCTCTCTGCACAGAGTGGGTGGACAGGGCAGTTCCTTCTCTAGCTGGGGACCAAGGACAAATGCTCCAAATCTCAGGCCCAGGAGTCTGGATGGTAAGAGAGTGGGGAGAGAGAGACAGGAAGGATGGGACTGCATGGCCTGGAGCTGTATTTGGACAAATGACTCCAATGTGCAAGTGGAGCAGAACTTATGGGGGTGATGATGACCAGTCATCTATTTTGGGGCCATTTTGGTTCATCTTGGGTGCAGCCCTGGTTGGGCTCTCATGCTGCCCAAGGTGCATCCATGGAGGCCTTTTAAAAATCCCTACTTTATTATTTAATTCTGTCCAGCCTCTGTTCTAGGGCAGCCTTCACAAGGCATCAAAAGAAAATCACTTCTTAACAAAATTCAGAACTGCCCTGATAGCAGAGTGAGCAACCCTCAGACTTGACCCTAAAAGACATTGAGCATTGGTTGGCCTTCACCTCTGGACACAGACAGGGAAGCCTAAGTTTGGCTATAAGAAAAATTTCTTCATGAAATAGGTGGTCAAGCACTGGGACTGGTGGTCCAGGGCAGTGGCTGAGTCACCCCAGAATCATAGAAGGGTTTTATGTTGTTGATAGGTGAGGATTTATAAAGGGAAGGCCTTGTTTTAAGGCCTTGTTGTACTTACATGGCTTTAGCCTGTTCCTTAGGCTTTCCCTTCATAAAGCCTCACCTACTGGTGACAGTTTGGGTTGGAAGGGGCCTTATGGATCATCTAAACTGAATTGTTTTGTTCAGCCTGCAGAAGGCTTCAGGGTGACCTCATTGTGGCCTTCCAGGACCCGAAGGGGCTCCACAAGAAAGTGGAAAGGGATGATTTGCAAGGGATGGAGGGTCAGGATGAGGGGGAATGGCTTCAAACTGGCAGAGAGTGGGAATAGATGGGATATTGGCAATGAGGATTTGTTCCCTGGCAGGGTGGGCAGGGGCTGGGATGGAATTCCCAGAGCTGGGGCTGCCCCTGGATCCCTGGCAGTGTCTGGGGCTTGCAGCAGCCTGGGACAGTGGAAGGTGTGGACAGCCTGGGACACTGGAAGATCTTAAAAGTGCCTTCCAATCCAACCCAAACTATTCCATGATTCTGTGGTTTCTCTCCCAGCAGTTTTCCTCACTCCCAGCTGTCTCTCCATGGCTCCCTGTCCTGCTGCAGGAGGAGATGGGCAGAGCTGCTTTGGTTCAGGGGTTGCAGAGCTGTGAGAAAGGCACAGAGGAATCATTGCAACCCTTTCCTTTGCCCCAGACTGCCCAGCTGTGCTGGAACACAACTGTGCACACCAGAGATTTCCCCTAAATAAAGTCCTCAGTGGCTGGGAGACCTAAAACTTTAAAATTTGTCTTGCACTGTAAGGGACTGAAGTTCATTTGTGTTTTTGGAACTGAGGAGTCTGTAGGAAAGCACAGTGGATTAGGGCAGGCTGGTTTTGCTACATAGGAAGGAAATGCTTCCTTTTATTTGTGTTTCCTTCAGGAAACCCTAAGACTGGACTTTCAGGAAGAAAGAAAGCATCTCATTAACTGCTTTACTCTCCAACTCTCAGAATAGTTTACTTTTACTGTCTCACTTTCTCTGGTTTTGTTTTTTTTTCTTTTGTGTGTTTCTGTGAGCCTTTAATAAGAACCTGAATGACTTTTAGATATGATTAGAGAGATTATAGGGATTTGATCAGATCCTGAGTCCACCAGAAACTGGAAATTCTACATTAATAATGTTAAACACGGGAGGTTTCTGAGGCTTGGGTGAATGTACCTGGAATTCACTGGGAGTTTATCCAGATGTCAGGAAACACCAGTGCTCAAAATGTACCTGCTTCTCACTGGAGAGGCAAAAATTGAAAATCACTTACCAGGTGAATCATTGCCATGATCAGAAGAGGAATCTCATTTAAGAGTCTTTTTTGGAGGTTTTTTTTGCCACCCAGAGGATTCTGGATAAGCTCAGGAGTGAGGCCATGCAAACCTCATGAGGTTTGAGCTCAACAAGGCCAAGTGCTGTTGCAGTAGGACAAGGAATAATGGGTTAAAACTAAAATAAACTCAATTTAGATCAGATACAAGGCAGATTTTTTTTTTTTTTTACAATGAGGATGGTGGGGCCCTGGCACAGTTTTCCCAGAGAAGCTGTGGCTGCCCCATCCCTGGAAGTGTTCAAGTCCAGGCTGGATGTGGTTCTGAGCAACCTGGTTGAGTGGGAGTTGAAATTTAAGGTCCCTTCCAACCCAATCTGTTCTGATTTTATGATTTATACCTGGAGTATGAAACTGGAAGTCAAAAGTCAAGGCTTGTTCTATGGTTGCTGCTCTCCTGGTTAACATGATACCTTTTTAATTCCTTCCATGAATTGCAGATGGTGGTCTTGCTTGCCTTGGATTTCTGCAGCACTGAATTCTATGTACAAATGGGGCAGAGAACTGAAATTTAATCTTGCATGTGGACCTGTGGAGGATTTTTATTTTGCTTTGCAAAAACAGCGTGGCTGATGAGGTTTATTTAAGTAATATGTTGTCAAAAAAGGAAAATAAATCAGAAGAGTTTGGGTTGGAAGGGACCTTCAAAGGCCACATGGTCCAAGCGCAGTGCCATGGACAGGACATCTCTCTCTAGACCAGGTTGCTCAGAGCCACCCTGACCCTGAACACCTCCAATGATGGAAGTGTTCTCCTCTGGACCACCTCTTCCTTGGAGTCTAAATGGGAAAGATGGATCCAGTTTTGGCCTTGGGCAACTGGAGGCAGAATCCAAACTGGAGTCCAGCACAGAAGTTTGGAACGGGAGCTGTGGCCTCTTTTCACTGCTCTTCTCCAAGTGGGAAAGGTCTGGATAAGGAGCTGGGTGAGGGGAGAGCTTCTCACGTTCTCCATGAGCCTGTGGAGTGCACACAGAGCCACAGCCACAGCCACAGCCACACCACCATATGTTAATGAATTTACTGAGAGCTGCTTTTTAATAATTTCCCATTGCAGCAAGCGAAGATCTCGTTTGGCTGTGATCTGCATTGTGCCAGCACGGGATATTAGTCTGTGTTAGATCAAAATCAATGCTGTCACTGAAGTATCCATCCCTTCCATTGCTCTAAATAGCACTTTGTCCTAATACATTGACTCACTGCAGCACCAGCAATAAAAATCAGTAAATATTCTGGCTCATCTCAGGGTGTAAACAACCTGTAATCCATCCCCCCCTCCACAGAAGGGTAGGACCGAACAGAACAAATTTGGATAGGCTTTATTTAGCACAAATTCTATATTTTTCCCTTCAAAGCAAACAAAAGGGGCTATTTTGGGGAGGAAGAACTGAGTAGGACTGGGAGAGTTGGAGGAGGGAGCACAGCACAGTGGGATGGTGCCAAGAGAGAACAAGCCAACCTGCCTGGATATTGTCACCAAGGAGGTGACAGGTTCCTGCAGTGAATGGATTGAAAGAGTGGATGTGACAGAGGGGGAGCAGCAGTGGCCCAGCTGGAGCAGAGAAGAGACTAATTTGTACTTCTGGTGTCACCCAACAGCATAAATTTTCTGCTTTAGATCATGTCTAATGTGCTGCACACGCTGCACTTGTCTGAGCGGCCTCCGAAGGCAAATTGAATTGACAAGAGCATCTGTTGCCAAAAAACTTCTGGGATTCTGTGCAGCTCCCAGTCCTTGCCAAGGCAACTTCCCTGTGTCCACTTAACAGATTGCAGCCAGCCCCAGAGCCCTGGGGACAGCAGATCATGAGAGCAGAGGGTGCCCGTGGATCAAAGCGAGCAGATGCTCCCTGCTCGGGCCCAGAACGGAATGACTCACAGATCAAAGGCTGCTCAGTGCTCCACAGCCACATTAGTGCCTTCTTAAATCAGAGGTAACCCAGAAAAACCCCAGCTCCCTCACTGATTACTTTGCTCGTCCCAGAAAAGCTCTTCCTCCAGTTCCTTGTTCCTGGTTGTTGAGTTTTTCGTGGGCCTTGGGTCTTCAAAAGACAAGAGCAGCTGTTGGTTGCTGTAAAGTTGATTATTGCATGGATACATCAGACTTGAAGGTGAAATATCAGAGTGTTAAAGTCCATGCTAAAAGATTTCTGTCATTAAGTCCCAATGTTCCAAAGAGCAGCAGCAGCAGCAGCAGCAGCAGCAGCAGCTCCCACACCTTTTTTTCTTCTTCCTTTTTTCTTTTTGCACCCCAATATTCACAAATGTATGAATATTGGGGTGCACATTCCAAATTGATGAATATTGGGGTGCATGTATTGGGGATTTTTATTCATAAATCATCCAATCAGCTAAAAACACGAATCTAAAACATTCTTCCTGAACCTATCCTGGCTTGATTCTAATGTGTGAAAGTAGTGTCAGTTCTTACACAAAATCTACACATTTAGTTTTATCTATTCACACAAATGGTTCTGTCTGCTCTATCCAGAAATGTAAGCAATGTTCTGCTATGTTTTTATTGTGTCTGGAGCTAAGTTAATCTTGTGAAAAGTATCACTACTGACCTTTAAACTGGGCTTTAGGGCCTTTGACTACTTAAAAAATATTTCTACTAACTTAAAACTAAAACTTACACCCCTACTTCATGACTGGGTGGCTAAATAGATTTTAGCTTCCCCCAAGGCTCTAATTCAATCCCTGAATTCCTTTCTCTCTCTGAGGGACTCAGAGAAGCTGCTATTCCATGCATTGCAGCAGCCAGTGGTTCATTTATGATGTAGGACACAAGAGCTGGCAGTTCCTGGGTGGGAGACGATGTTCCAAGCACGGCTGTGCCTCGTGCAGACCTTGGCTATTCCTCAAAATCCTGGTACAACGTGGTGCCTCTCACGTGAGAAGCCCCAAGAGCTCAGAGGGAGTAAGAGCTTGAGTTTGGCACTGAGTGCTCTGGGCTGGGGACAAGGTGCCCGTGGGGCACAGCTGGCACTCCATGGGCTGGGAGGGCTTTTCCACCCTCAGGGATCCTGGGATTTGATTTTAGATCTGTATTGATTGAGGTACCTCTGGTGTACATGGAATGTGTGGTTCCCAGCTTTGTTAGTTTATGGCTTTAAACCAATCAGT
This sequence comes from Zonotrichia albicollis, assembly GCF_047830755.1. Lineage (NCBI taxonomy): Eukaryota > Metazoa > Chordata > Aves > Passeriformes > Passerellidae > Zonotrichia > Zonotrichia albicollis. The sequence goes on along the minus strand of NC_133820.1, from coordinate 14,169,440 downwards.
TTAATTTAAAAGTGTATCTTGATCTCAGCACTGACTGCCAAGCTCCAGTGCAGGATAAAACACACCATTAAGAAGTTTTCTTGGTTTTTTTAGACAACTGGGGGAGAAAAAAAACAAAAAACGTGTAATTCAAAGCACTTTATAGATGAGCAATTTCCAAGCGCTGTGTTTTTATAATGAGCCCACACTGAAATTTCAGGACACATTTTGGTGGTGCTGGGTGCCCATTAAACACCTCCTGTTTCAGCTGCAAGCCAGCCAGGCTTAGAGACAAAACCTTACAAAGCTGCTTTTTGCTCATTTTGTAATCACCCACCTAAGGCAGGTTACAGAACAAATGAAAATTAAGGTCTAGAGGGGACAGCAGGCAGGAATATATTCAGACTTTCTATGACTCAGCTCAGACTGGGAGCCTAAGCAGGAAGGGAAAGAAAGGAAATGATTCCTGAAAAGGAATTTTCACTGTCCTGCCCACAGGTCTTTGAACACTATTGGGGTTTTTCACTTTCTAGAATCACCCATTATGTGAAAATCTCAAAACAAAAGAGGAATTTCTTCTCTGTCATGAATGTAGAGTCAACATAAAGGTACAAAAACCTACAGGGAATGTTTTTTTTTTTCTTTTAAACTTTACCAAAGTGAAAAATTGCATTGGTATTTGTCCAGTATTTACAACAGACTCAACAAAACAATTAACAGAAATAAAATATTTTTAGAAATCACTATTAACAGAGCAAATAAACTTCATTTATTTAATTTTCTAGTTTCTGTCCCTGTAAGTTTTCAAGTTTTTATGTGCTAGGAAAACAAAAGTAAAGATGCTTTGATAAAGTTCTCCAGCCTAAAGGTAATATTTGAATTAAGCTTAAATCTTTTATATCTACCCAATTTAGGAAGCACAAAGGATGACTGAGCACTGAATAATCCACCCAACACTGAGTTGTGCAAGATTTTCTTAATCTCTGGTTACCACCAGTTAATGGTTGGTTTGTTGTGTCTTTTAATAGCCTGGGAGCAGCAGCTTATGGTAATGTTTTAGTAGGATTGGGGTTTTTCCTGAACACCATCCTGAGGCTGAAGATTGTTAAAAGCAAATGAAATAATTCTTTAAATAAAATTACTCAGCAGACATTTGTTAGGACAGGCTTTGCTAAGAGGCAATTTGAACATCCCTGTCAGGAAAGCTGGGCTGGATGTGGGAGAGTATTTCCAAAATATTCCCAAAACATTCCCATTATTTTGAGTTTTACAACCTTGTCCTGCAGGTTTTCATGATGCCACATGAGGTGTATTTATATAAAAATTAATTGTTTATTGTGACAAATGATTAGACAAATGGAACTCAATCAGAATAATTTACTACACACCATAAAAGCTGAATCTACTCTAGCAAGACAGGACAGTGCAATTAAAACAATTTTTTAAAAATGAGATTTAGGTAGCAAAAAGAAACAGTGATTAAGTAGATGGCTTTGGAAGAACTTTAACTCTTTGCGGAACAAAAATCAACTCACATGACAGAGCATCTCCTGCTCAGCTGCATCTTCATTTTTCACTTACAGCTCCACAAATGGGGAAGGAGCCCAAGAGATCTGGCACAAAAGAGAGCTCTTGGAAGGGCAGGGGAAAGCACAGAGATGGAATAGGAATGGTTTTTCTGAAAAATTCCTGCAGAAAACCTTCAGATTGCCCTTGTTGGTGCTGAAGTTTTAACTATTGAATGTGAAGGGAAGGGAGAAAAAAAAAAAAGAGAGAGAGAGAGAGAGGGAGAGAAAGAGAAAGAGAAAGAGAAAGAGAAAGAGAAAGAGAAAGAGAAAGAGAAAGAGAAAGAGAAAGAGAAAGAGAAAGAGAAAGAGAGGAAGAGGAATGAAGGGAAACGAAAAGGAATTAAAGGAAAAGGAAGAAAAGAAAAAGAAAAAGGAAGGCAAAGGGAAGGAGAAGGAGAAGGAGAAGGAGAAGGAGAAGGAGAAGGAGAAGGAGAAGGAGAAGGAGAAGGAGAAGGAGAAGGAATGGGAATGCTGCAAGATGTTTTTTACACGGAGTTTGGTCAGTAAGCTCTGTTTAAAAAGGCAGAGCAATGTCTCTGCTATGGCTTCTGATTTCTCCTTCGCTGTTACTAATTTTCCCTCCATAATTAATACTGTTAAGACTCTTTCAAAATTCTACTTTTCTACCCACATGTGTTAAGCTCAAGAGCTGCTGGGTTATTATTTTGGTCAGGAGAATTTGACACCTGATAACTTGAAGCGTTCAGGTTCTTGGGCTGATAACTGACATCAGCCAGGCTTGGACCTGCATAACTCATGGAATCATGGAATCACTGAGAGGTTTGGGTTGGAAGGACCCTCAAAGATCATCTCATCTCACCCCTGCCATGGCAGGGACACCTCCCACTGTCCCAGGCTGCTCCAGCCTGGCCTTGGGCACTGCCAGGGATCCAGGGGCAGCCACAGCTGCTCTGGGAATTCCATCCCATCCAAACCTGTAATTTTTCAGTGTGCAGCCATTCCCTGTGTGCTGTCCCTGCATCCCCTGGCAATTGTCTCTCTCCAGCTTTCCTGGGGCTCCTCCAGGCCCTGCAAGGCCGCCCTGAGCTCAGCCCAAAGCTTCTCCTGTGCAGGTGAGCAATGCCAGCTGTGCCAGCCTTTCCTGCCAGCAGAGCTGCTCCATCCCTCTGCCCATCCTTGTGGCCTTTTCTGCTCCCTTGAAAACATGGAAGAATAGTCCTCAATCCTAAAAAAGGACCTGAGAAAACAAAGTATTACAGTGGTATTGATTTCCTCCACTTTTGTAACAAACCCTGTGCTAGAAAGCCCTAAAATTTAGAGGGAGCTCTAAAAAAATGCAAAGAAAAATGATAGAACATCAAAATTGGATTTTACTTTCAGAGACATCCCAGAGCAACTGGGAAATCAACTGTATTCCTCTTTTATTTTGGGAAATCAACTGTACTTGTCTTTTATTTTAGACAGAAAAGTTATTAAGGATGAAAAGCCTATAGGAAAAAAACACAACTGGAATTGTTATTATTTCCCACATCTATTAAACTCTACTTATGGTTTTGGCCTCTTTAAATTCCCTCATTTATAACAACAGATTCTCTCCCTTTCCAGAGCCTCTCTTTTCCATTCCATAGAATTATCATCCATCCACCACTTCACCCAGAGCAGGAACTATGAAGTGTAAGCAAATGCTAATTATACCCCTTGTCAACAGTGTGATCATCACCCTCCTTTCATACTCATGTTTGCAAAGGGTCAGGAGAAAAATTAAATGCTTGCAATCCTCCTAATGTCCTTTTCCATAAGAGAGTTTCTTTGGAATTTGCAGCTAGCAGGAAGTGGATTTATTAAAGCTAAATATCAGCACATCCATAAAAAAAAATATGAGTGAATAGATTACATTTATGCAATTTTTAAAAATTGGTCGGGATGTTACAGACTCCAGTCTGGAAGATGCACCCCAAGAGTTCCATTCTGAAACTTTTAAACTGGGGCAAAGATAACTGAAATAGTTCCTGAGGAACACAACTGCAACAGGAAAAACTTTGGCGATTCAGGGCACTGTGATGGACTTAAAAGAGCCAGAAATGGGATCTTTTGACCTGTCTCTATAGTAGAAATAGGATTTTTCATTTCTAAATGTTGTAAATGCATAATCTCTTTGGAATATCAGAATATTCGCACCAAAAGAAGCCTGTCCTTCCTAAGTTGGATTTCCCTTTGGTTTTCCACCATGGAACTAATTGGATGTTTCTTTTCAGTATTTGAAGTGAGACAAAATTATCAAAAACCAGTCCTACCTTCACCCCAGCCCCACCAGCATCACCCCAATCCCTGTCCCCAAGGCCACATCCAGACTGCTCTGGGACAATTCCAGGGGCTCCAAACCTCCCTGGGCAGCTCAGCCCAAGGCCTGAACACTCTGCCAGGGAAATTTTCTGTCCCAGTCTCCAACCTGAGCCTGCCCTGGTGCCATCTGAGGCCATTTCCTCTCCTCCTTTCCCTGCCCCTCCTGGCAGGAGCTGTGCAGAGCAATGAGCTCCCCCCTGAGCCTCCTTTGCTCCAGGCTCAGCCCCCTCAGCTCCCTCAGTGGAAAATTGTCTCCCCCTGAGTCCCTCCATCATGGAACCCCCCTGTTCAAGCACCTGGTGGAACAACTTCCCACTCCTCCTTCTTGGCAACCCTCTCTGCCCTGGCAGCCACTGCTTGGCATCAGCAGGAGCAGAGACCCCAGGAGCTGCCCCAGCACCCCAATACCAACCCAGCAGGAAGAGCCTGAGCTGTAGGAAATTGGAAAGAGCTGCACAGGGAGCTTTGCAGTGCCCATACCTGCAGATGTCCCCTGGAGGTGACACTGACCACTCTGGGCTGGGGACAAGGTGCCCATGGGGCACAGCTGGCACAGCTGGCTGGGAGGGCTTTTCCAATCTTCATGATTCTATGATTCTATTAAATAGAATCTAATATCCATTGTTAGATACTTATCTGTTATTAAATACCTATTATTAGTAAATATTTAGAATAGAGACTTAACAAGGTAAAGGCTTTGTCGAGCCTCTAAAGGGGGGAATTAATGCCTCATGTTTGAGCTTTTCTATTTTTCCCATTCTGTGCTGCTTCAGTGTGTGGCTCTGGGTTCACATTCAGGGATGGTGAGCTCTGTGCACAGAGCAGGGAGACAAAACAATTCCTGCTCCAGCTGGGCACCAAGGACAAATGAGCCAAATCTCAGCCCAGGAGCACAAACCCCGTGGGCTGGAGAGAGAAAAACAAGCAGGGTGGGACTGCCTGGGCTGAAGCTGGAATGGGACAATGAACTGCAAGGTGCAAATGGAGCAGAACTGATCCCAGGGACAGAGCCCGTGCCCGGCCGTGCATTTTGGGGCCATTTTGGTTCATCTTGGGTGCAGCCCTGGCTGGGCTCTGGTGCTGCCCAAGGTGCAGCCTTGGAGGAGATGCTGGGAATAAATCCCTGCTTTGTTCTTTAGCTCTGTCCAGCCTCTGCTCTAGGGCAGCCAGCACAAGGCATCAATCTGGCCTGGAGTTCAGTGAATTAGAGAGACAGCTTTTACTTTTCCTTTTCTCTGATCCTCTCTGAGCTCTCTGTGAAAACACCTGGGCATTTCAGCAGTGGCCATTTGGACAAAAGCCTCACCTCCAGTGACCAGGGACAGCACCCAGGGAGCAGCTGGAGCTGGGCCTGGAGGGATTTAGGTTGGATTTTAGAGAAAGGTTCTTCCCCAGAGGGAATGGGCATGGCCCCGAGGCTGCCAGAGCTCCAGAAGCCTTTGGACAGGGATGCCAGGGATGCCCAGGGTGGAATTGTTGGGGGTCTGGGCAGGGCCAGGAGTTGAACTCGAGGATCCTGTGGGTCCCTCACAGTTCAGGACATTCTATGATTCTACAGAAGTTGCCAAGAGCCCAAAGAGTCCACAGCCAGCTCATCCTGTGCTTTTGGATGTGACAAGTTGAGCACTTGACCAAGTAAAACTGGATATGAAAGCAATACTGGACCAGCATTAGGCACCCTGCTAGGCCAGAGAAGCCATGGACAGAATTCCAGCCCCTCTTTGTCCCCTGGTTCTGCTGTCCATGGGAGAACAGAGTGTGGGTGTGCACTCCTGTGGATCCAGGCTGGTTCTCCAGCTCCAAGTCACTTGCCCAGAGGGCAACAGTTTCATTTTATTTTAGGCAGGGAGAGAACACAACAGAAGGACTGAAAACAGTGACAGCTTTATGAGGAGGTGGAGAAGAACAAATGCTGAGAGTCTTTTTAATCAAAAGGTCAAAAAGGTCCTTTAAAATTGCTGGATCTGATGCACAGCATAGTGTGGCCCTGAAATGTCACTCTGCCACTCCTGACTGAGCCATTACTTCCCTTAGACTAAATTCCAGGCCAACTTTATTTGCATTAATGTTCCTGGGATAACACCACAGCAGATTAAATGTGTTCAGCCTGCCAAAGAGAGGGAAAAATCTGTGAACGACATTAAGCACTGTTTTTCCCCTACCAATGTGGAGATCATATATTATATTTCTGCTTCCCACAAACACACCAGTGCACCAGCTGCAGTTTTTAGCTCCAATTATTAATTTTGTCTGGACCAAATAACACCAGCACACTCGAACTGGACTGAGAGGATGAGCAGGGTGAGTGAGAAATTGATTGATTCATTCATTGATTCCACAGGGAGGCTTTACCAGACACAATTTGTACAAATACTAAATGTAAAAGCAAATAATCAAGGTAATTGCAGAAGAAAGAAGGTGAAGGCCAGCAAGTCACGCAATTTGTTAAAACTGATCACAGAAGGAAAACAAGATGTTTCCTATTTAGCCACAGCATCCCTGAAATAGGAGCTTGTACTTAATTTCCATGTGAATGGCACTGAGGTCAGATTGCCAGCTCGGGTCAGCCTGAAATCAGCTGTAACTGATGGGCATTTACCACATCAGCTTTATTCGTGCTTGCAGATGTTGCTCTGTGTGAGAAGACAGAGATAACAAACACGGACCCAGGGGGAAGCTGAGGTGCCCTGGGGGCACCTGTGTGGCAGGTCAGGCCATCAGCTCCTTAAATCAACCAGATTTAAGATTAACTTAGAAACGGGGTTGCAGCTTCTTTGGTACCCACACAAATAATTCCCACTGTGGATGGTTACACGCTTCCTTTCCCTTTCACTATCTCTGGTGTCCTGGGATGCATTGGGATGGGCACTGCCAGCGGGTCAGGGCTGACCCTGCCCCTGTGCCCAGCCCTGGGGGCACCTCTGGCTGCTGTGCCCAGCTCTGGCTCCTCAGCACAGCAGGGCCAGGAGCTCCTGGAGCTGAGTAAGGGCCTGGAGCAGCTCCGTGCCCAGGAAAGGCTGAGGGAGCTGGGGCTGCTCAGCCTGGAGAGGAGCCCAGGGAGAGAGAGGGGCTGAGCCCTGCCTGGGCCTGCCTGGGCCTGTGGCTGTCCCTGTGTCTGTCCCTGGCTGTCCCTGTCTGTCCTGTGTCTGTCCCTGCCTGTCCCTGTGTCTGTCCCTGTGTCTGTCCCTGTGTCTGTCCATGGCTGTCCCTGTGTCTGTCCCTGTGTGCAGAGCTCAGAGCAGGCCCAGGCTCTGCTCCAGGCCCAGCAATGGCCCCAGAACCACGGGCAGGGCCTGAGCCCAGCAATTCCCCTCACAGGAGGCACAACTTCTGCCCTGGGCAGTGCCCAGCCCTGAGCAGAGACCAGAGGGGCTCTGGGGGCTCCTCCTGGGGACATTCCAGAGCCACCCGGACCCATCCCTGTGCCCTGTGCTCTGGGATGGCCCTGCTGGAGCAGGGAGGTGGCACCAGGGACCCGCTGTGGTCCCTTCCAGCCTGACCCATCCTGTGGCTCTGAAGGTCCATAAATGACTCTCTCTTTTAGAGGTGATCTCTGAGGCCCTGGAAGGCCTAGGTTTGTTCCCAATCCCAAATTTATCAAACTTCAAGGAGTCATGTTGAGGACCGTCTGCTGTAGCTCTCTTTAGAGTCCTTCTAGATAAACAAGAATAAGAAATATGAGAAGCCCAATATCTCATTACATAACAATCCACAGAAAGTTCTTAGCCCGTTGTCTTTTTTATCCCAACATTTGCAGAGGTGCAAATAAAGTGAAAAAAAACCTCTCAATCCAGACCACCTTCCCTTGCTGTGAATGTGAGCAGGTAAATCCTCCAACTCCCTCCACTGCCAGAGGCTGGGATTATATAAACCAGTTCTTTTCACTTCACCCTGATCATTTCAGCTTCCACCACAAATCCTGAGTTCCAAACTCCCTGCCCTCTTGGGCTCCGGGGCCGTGTCCAGCAGCCAGAGGGAAATGTTTGTACTGCTGCTGCTCCCTGTTGCCGGCTCGAGGAAGCATCAGATAAAAATGTCTGTGATGCAGCTTCATGTACAGTACAAAATACCACTCTCACAAGCTGGAGGAGGAGTAACAGCTCCAAAATAAAGGGTTTAGTCACCATTTCAGAGCTCAGTATCCAGTGGGAAAAAAATTGTGTTTATATACAAAAAAAAAAAAAGAATAGAAAAAAAAAGAGAGGTTTCTGTGCATCTCCCCCACTCCTCCTGAATGCACATTCCTTGTTTTGTGTTCCACATACCTCAGGTCCTCACTATTCATTTCACACATGATTCCCACACATTCTGTGTAGATGGAAATAAATATCCATTTGTTAACACAAAGGAGATCCATCTTGGGATACATGGAGGTGTGAAAGTCAGAAACAAGGTCCAAAACTTCATCCAGGCCTTTTGAAAATCATAATAATCATCACAGAATCACAGAATCACCAAGAGACCTTCAGTGCCACCCCAGCCCCACCAACATCACCCCAATCCCTGTCCCCAAGGCCACATCCAGACTGCTCTGGGACAATTCCAGGGACTCCAAACCTCCCTGGGCAGCTCAGCCCAAGGCCTGACCACTCTGCCAGGGAAATTTTCTGTCCCAATCTCCAACCTGAGCCTCCCCTGGTGCCATTTGAAGCCATTTCTTCCCCTCCTTTCCCCTTGGGACACAGCAGAAAAGACCAACCCTCAGCTCACCCCAACATCTCAAAGTGACAATCCAGATATAAACTGGAGGATTTCCCCCTTTTTTCCACACAGGCTGTCTCCAGGTAACTCTCAGAATTTAATTCTCATCCACACTGACCCTTCCACTATTGATATTTCAAAGCACTTCTCTTCTAAGGCTTCTCCTTTAGTGTGATTCCAGATGTGCCTGAAAGTTATACAGACTAGGAGGAAATTTAATAGAAAAGGGCCTTTTTACTGAATATAATATTCTAGCTTAAAATCTATATATTTTCATCAAACCAGGAAATACTTTTCAACTAAACAGCGGCTTTTCTAAGGAGGAAAATATAGATATTGAAAAAGATATGGATATACTGAAATAATGTTATATTGGTGGGTTAAATTAACAAAGAAATTCAGGTGATATTCCCAATAGTCAGTGAGAGTAAGAACACTTCCAATCTCTTCGTCACCCTTGCTCACTCCCATCAATTATAAAGTACAGCCCAAGTTCAAATCCTGTCTTTGCTTTACTCCAAAGGTAAATCCAAGATTTCTCACTCCTAGTCTGTGTTGCATAAAAAGGAGAACATGTTTTATACCCAGCCTTTGCTCCTCCCTGTGTCATTTTTTCTGAACACTGGGTTATAAACCCAAACTGTTATTTATAGTCAGTAGAATTTGTTGGACCTTATTTTTAATTGCTAGATATTCTGAAAAAAAATCCCATCTGCATCAATCTGAGGACATTTTCCATTTTTTTTCTGCTCAAGCAGTGATCTGAAAGCCAGTTGTTTACAAAACCATGGTGTGAGGCAAATTGGGATGTCTGAAAAGGAATGCTCTGACAGAACTGCTCGGAAATTTTGATTTTTGCCAGTAAGTTCTTTGTGTCCATCTTGTTCATTGCTGGCTAATTACCACCTTTGCAGACAATCTACATGGTTAGATCTCCTTGGAAACTAGCAAGGCTAGGAAAAAAATAAATGTAAGACTCTATATTTGAACTCAGAAATTATTTTTTTAGCACTGAATTAGGGCCAAATCATTCCTGATGTCAACTAATCACAGTATTTACATTAACAACATTCTCTCAGAGGAGAGGCAAAATATCTTGCTTAGCATCTGTCCACTTCTAATGAACTCCCTGTGAGCATTGGAGAGCGTGTCCATGGATTCAGAAAGAGAAATGTGTGTATTGGACAGATGGGAAAATATTAAAAAAAAGTAAAAATGCCATGACACAGGGAGCACACGAGCCTGGGGATCCATTTCGCACTTATTCCTGTGTAAGCTGGCATTAGAGCCCTTGGAGGGTCTAACCCTGTCTATTCTAAGACCTGTTCTATGCTTTAAGCTGAATGAGGGAAGGGTTAAATGAGATATTGGGAATGAGGAATTGTTTCCTAGGAGACTGGGGAGGAGCTGGGATGGAATTCCCAGAGCAGCTGTGGCTGCCCCTGGATCCCTGGCAGTGCCCAAGGCCAGGTTGGGCACTGGGGCTGGGAGCAGCTGGGATAGTGGGAGGTGTCCCTGCCAAGGCAGGGGTGGGATGAGATGATTTTTAGGGTCCTTCCAACCCAAACCTCTCAGTGATTCCATGATTCCATGAGTTATCCAGATCCAAGCCTGGCTGATGTCATTCATCAGCCCAAAAACCTGAACGCTTCAAGTTATTGGGTGTCAAACTCTCCTCACCAAAATAATAATCCAGCAACTCTTGGGCTTCACAGCTGTGGGTAGAAAAGCAGAATTTTGAAAGAGTCTTAACAGTGTTAATTATGGATGGCACTGGATGATCTCTTTCAGCCCAGGCCATTCTAAGATTCAATGGATTTTCCAAACTTCCAGATTTCCTGATTTTATCCAAATCCACAGCCTCCCAGAGGAAGCAAGCTACAGAAGCCACTACCTGCTATTAAAGGAAAACTTACTTGTTTTAAAACCAAAAAACTTCGGCTGTTTTGAAACCAAACTCATGGTGTGACATCCATGGGATTTTTCCATTTTCCACCTCCTTGTCAACCCTTTCAGCCTTCACCATCTTCAGGTTGAACATTCCAGGCTTTCCTTAACATTTGTTTGATGGCCTGTTCCACTGTCCCAGGTTGCTCCAAGCTCCATCCAGCCTGGCCTGGAAAACTTCATCCTGGGCAAAGAGAAGGAAGTTACAGCACAAAGATATGAGGCTGTTTTTCCACCAGATATAAAATGAATTAAAGAGAAATATTCTCCATAACACACAAACTATCTCGCCCTGTGAACAAACTCAGACAAGGCTGGATCCTGCAAATTCTTTTCTGTTACCTCTCAAATACAAACACAGTCCCTTCTCTCTGTAGCTGTAGTGCCTCCTTCCTTCCTTCCTTCCTTCCTTCCTTCCTTCCTTCCTTCCGCTCCTTCCGCTCCTTCCTTCCTTCCGCCACTTCCTTCCTTCCGCCACTTCCTTCCTTCCTTCCTTCCTTCCTTCCTTCCTTCCTTCCTTCCTTCCTTCCTTCCGCTCCTTCCTTCCTTCCGCCACTTCCCTCCTTCCTTCCTTCCTTCCTTCCTTCCTTCCTTCCTTCCTTCCTTCCTTCCTTCCTTCCTTCCTTCCTTCCTTCCTTCCTTCCTTCCTTCCTTCCTTCCTTCCTCCCTCCCTCCCTCCCTCCCTCCCTCCTTCCCTTCCCTTCCCTTCCCTTCCCTTCCCTTCCCTTCCCTTCCCTTCCCTTCCCTTCCCTTCCCTTCCCTTCCCTTCCCTTCCTTCCGCCACTTCCTTCCTTCCGCCACTTCCTTCCGCCACTTCCTTCCTTCTTCTTCCCCTTCCTCACCAGCTGCCTCTCTTTCTCCTTCTCTCTGTTAAAACACACACATTACAGCCCCAAATATTTCACTCTGCCCTCCATCCCTCCAAATCTTGGGCATTCCAGCATCCTTATTTCTTTTCCTCACATCCATGTCCTCTGATGCTTCAATGCAAACCAGAGCACAACCAGACCTCCAGGGAAGGCTCTTTGAAGCTTTTGCCACATCGCTAAGAATGAATCCAGGTGCGTTTCTGCCATGGCCTTGAGAGGCTGCCTGGAACAGAGGCCAGGCAGAGGTAAAGGAATAAAGCAGGGATTTATTAAAGAGTTCTTTAAAGGACACACCTTGGGCAGCAGAAGAGCCCAGCTGAGGCCACAACCAACAGGGACCCTGGGTCATGAGTTTTCACACTTTTATAGGTTTTGGTTCATTTCTATATTGGGGTTAATTGTCCAATTACAGCTTCAGGTTATGAAGTCCCATCCTCCTAGTCTGCTCTCCTCAATTTGCCCTTGTTTATACTTTTTGAGGCTCAAGTTGCAACAAGTGTCCTTAGTTCTCAGGCTGGAAAAGGATTGTTTTGTCTGACTAAACTGTGAGGAGAACTTGCTGACACTTCATATGATGTTCAGAGTCACACATCAATGCAGTACAGAATCTGGGAAATATGAAAGCTAAAACTTAAGGCATCAGAACGTGCTCTGATCTGGAAGACCTCACTTGCGACTTTTCCATATTGAGGAAGTCTGGCCATCTACAAATCTACCAGTGTCCCTTTTAGACCATCCAGGGTGGCTTTCATGGTGCTTGGTCACCAGGGAAGGCAGAAAAAACCCCATCAGTCCCCTCAGGTTGGACAGCAGGAGGAATTTCCCCATGGAAAGGGTGTTTTGGCCTTGGAAAGAGCTGCCCAGGGAGGTTTGGAATCCCCATCCCTCGAGGTGCCCAAGGAAGGCCTGGAGGTGGCACTCAGAGCTCTGGGCTGGGGACAAGGTGGGCATTGGGCACAGGTTGGACTCAATGATCTTGGAGGGCTTTTCCAACTCAAATGATTCTGAGATTCCATCTGAGATTCCTAGAGAAGCATTTCCATTCTGCCACTGGCCTCCACCTCACGGATGGGTCTTTGAGTTATCTTAAATGTTCTATTGAGTTATCCTAACACAGGAGAAAACCAGAAACCTTCCCAACACACTGCCTCATATGTTTGAAAATGTTCAAGCCTTATTTCATGCACAGAAAACTGCTCTAAACCAGCCAAAGTCTATTTTTACCACCTCAGTTCTCCATTTAATTTTGGGTTTGGATGCACAAGAAACACGTTCTCGTTACCAGTCTATTCATTCATCAAAAGCTCCCCTCCGTGGGCTCAATATTTTTGTTTACTGTTTTCTCTTGAAAAGGTCAGCTCCTTTATCAGCTATTTCTTTAAGTGAGTCTGTACCTGTCTAAAAAAGACATGAAATTCACATTTTAGTGCAGCACATTCCTTGTCTCACGTAGCGGCTCTAACAAGAGCAATCTGTATTTCTGCTGTCCACGGCCACATCCCTGAAAGGCAGCTGGCTCATTTCACTTTCCCTGCACAACTCAGGAGAGATGGAAAAAGCAGAAGCTCCCCTTTTTCACTCAAGACATCTGAGGGCTATGAAAGCTTTGAATTATTTGTGCTTCTCTGAGTTTTGCCTGCTCCAGAAGGGATAGATGGGCTTTGCAAGCTGAATGTACCATCAAAAATCTCAATTATTTAAAAATCATAACACCAGTGCAGCCTGTTCTGGTGAGACCTATCCACAGCATAGAAATAAAACATAATTCAACAATAACATTTTATCTTTGTGTTAAACTCCCCATTCAGCCACCCAGACTCCCTCAGATATTTGCAAGAAATTGGATGTTGCAATCTGGGGTAACGGGAAAATCCAGGACTGCCAAATCTTTCTCCTTTTTCCAAAAGGTTCCAGTTAGCCCTCAAAGGACCTTTATTTTTAGAGAGGAAACTGGTGACTCGTGCATGGAAAAATCCTGGGGAATGATGGATTATTTTTAGCCAGATTAGCAAAACCTACAGGAAAAATCAAGGGCAAAAAAAAAGTCTTTTATACTTTTTAGCAAAGTAAGAAAAACAAGCAGAAAACCCCTACTTCACTCAAAATAGAGATTACAGAATTTTTCATATAATCTCTCCATTTTGAGTTTATTTCATTCTTCTGAACAACTTTGTTTCCTAAAGTTGGGTAAAATATTACTGTGAAAAAGAAGTGCAAATCTGAATTAAAAAACTATTGTTAAAAGTACCAGAATTTCAGCATTTTGCAGCCAAAATAAAACTTTTTTGAAAGTTTGAAATTAAATTTAATTTTCTTTATAAGGTATTTTGGAAAATGCTGTTGATCAAATCAAATCCAATTTACAAAAAATATTTTCCTGCCTCTAAATAGTTGGGTTTTTTTCCCCACTACTTATATCCCTATAGAAAAGGATAATGGCAATTAGAGCAATTATAGCAATTTCACAGCAACTCCTCTGAGATTTTTTTCAAGCAAATTTATAGACCTATTTACTTTATTATGTATCTTAAGTGAAATAGCACAGTAAATGGTAATTTAGACACCACTGAATTGCTCATTTCAAGACAAAATGTTGTTATTTGTTAACACGGAAAGATTTTTTTTGTGGTTTTAACTTATATTTCTACTCTTGTTGGGTCTGATATGACCCAACAAGATGTGTGAATACATCTTTGAACAACTTCTTAGATGGGTATAAAATGAGTATAGAATCCTGTGGGGCAGATGCTCATTGCAGAAAAAATATGAAGTTTTTCATTCAGATTAAAAAAAAAGGTAAGAAAATATCTGGATTAAAACCAAACATATGTTTACTCAAATTTTTGCTTAAAAATAAAAAGCATGAATTGAGTCAGTTTTATCTCCTTGCACTCCAGTTGTTTTGTGGACAAACCCACAAAGTCTGACCTAAGCTAAGCTGAGGTTGAAGGTGGAGAATGAGAATCAGGCAGAAGCAGCCTGGAAAATCCAAGCACACAAAACAGGAGCAGGGGTTTTTCCTCTTGAAAATTCTTCACAGGGACATGGAGGAGAATTGTGGTTTGAAAAAATGTTTGACTGGAATATTAGACTGAAAAATATTTCACTGGAGCTTTGGGAGCAGCAGCACACATGAAAAAAAAAGAAATATTTCTTGCAGCTCCCTCTTATAGAGATGGATTTCTTGGTGTCCAATAGTGTGGTTAGCTCAGCTTGTTTTCATGACATTGGTAGGAATTTAGTATTTCTGAGGGCTCCAAAATCTCACTGAAGTTCTGAAAGGGATCCAAAAGCCTAAATACCAACCACAGTTTCAGAAATGATTCAGAGGAGGCCAGACAGGGTGATGGATAAGGCTCATTTCCTTAGGAAACATTGCTGAAGTGCCATTCTGAACTCACCATTTCCAGGTTATCAAAACACCACAGCCTGAAACCAAACATTGACCCAGCTGAAATTATGCAGGGTTTTTTAAAAATGTCTTTTTTATGGATGTCACTTCCAGCCTGATTTCTCAGTTATTTTCTCCTCTGCAGTCTATAAACTGCACGAAAGAGGAAATCATCAGCAAGAAACCAGGTCTCTGTATTTCACCGTGACTTCTTTTGGCAGGGAAAGGGGATGAAGGCAGTGATGGCCTCATTATTTAGCTTAAAAATACATCCAAAATCCCATTATCACCTGAAAAAATGGAGAAGGAGCAGCATGGAAAGAACACAAGAGCTGTTGAGATAAACTAATTGTAAGGGGGGAAATTGCCTGGCCCCTGAGATATTATTTGAGGCAACATTTGGATGCCAGAGTTGGGATTTGCATCTTAGGCCACCTCAACCAACAGAAAACTGTGAACATCCTGCAAGTCACCACCACGAGGGAAAGCAGAAGGCGCAGGAATGTTGTTTCCCCAGTGAAATATTACAGTAATTTTTCTTCTCAAGTGTGTAAAAATTAAAGTCTTGCCAGAGTTTTGTATATAAGGAACATCCTCCTCTCCTGAAATAGAAGCAAAAGCCATCAAAATTCTCCTTTGGCTTCAGGGAAGTTGTCAAGAAAGAAATCTCCATTACCAGATTTTAAAAGTAATTATTATCCTTCTCTGTTTCAATTCTTCCAGTCTTTTCAACCCCTTCTTTAACTTTGTGCAGCAGTAACAGCAGCAAGCAAACCAATATTCTTGGGCAATGTCTGTGTCCTGGGGGCAGCCAGATTGGCTGGAAACTGACTGAGGAAAAGAATACAATTTCAGGAGGGAAGTTTCTGACATGTTTTCATTCTTCTGTCAAAAATTGGAGGGCAGGAGGAATCACATATCTGCACTCCAAAGTCGTGCTGTTCCCTGTAGTCTGTATTTTTTTGAGGCAAAAAAAAAAAATAGGAATTGACAGTTCTTCTTAGCTCAAATACTTCATCTTACCAGTGGGATTTGAGCTGTTCTTCCAAAATTTTGCTGCCCAAGGAAGCTGCAAAATTGGTATCAAAGGGCAGTCAGGAGTGTGGAAATATTTGCTTTGCATTGGTGCAAGTGGACTTTCCCCAGCCAGTGCCCATCCTGACCCAGGGAAAGGTTCTTCAGTGCAAACAATGTTTTGCAGAGCAAAAGTGAACTCTCTCAAAGTCATCTGATATCCTCTAACCTGAAACTGATCAGATCCAAGGTCTTTATCAACATCTAAACTCTTCTGCCCCTTTTGGTAGGAAAGTGCTAGAAGCTCTTGGCTTTGCTCCTCAGCC
Source organism: Zonotrichia albicollis (assembly GCF_047830755.1). Taxonomy (NCBI): domain Eukaryota; kingdom Metazoa; phylum Chordata; class Aves; order Passeriformes; family Passerellidae; genus Zonotrichia; species Zonotrichia albicollis. The sequence goes on along the minus strand of NC_133820.1, from coordinate 14,153,341 downwards.
TTAGACCATTGCATAAGTTATTGGTTTCACTCCACTGCTTCAGCATCTTGATTGAATCAAGCCCTTCCTTTCTGACGAAAAATATTCCTCTCCATCATTCCTCTGCCTTTTGTTTGGGAGAGTTCATTGATCAAAGCAAAGGAGCTGTCAGAGTGTGCTGGCGTAGTCAAGGTGGTTCCAGCAACTGCCCAAGGAGCTCTGTGAATATTCAGGCACAAGGTTGCCTCAAGGTTGTTCAGCAATGCAGGAAAATATTGGATTTGGCTGTGCCAAGGACAAAGATTGAAGTGAAAACACCCTGACTTCAGGGGGAAAAGGGGGGAAAGGACAGGAACAGAGTTGGGATAGAAAACAGCAAGGACAGAGGGGCTGGCTTCTCCTGCCAGCACGAAAATTGGTGACAACAGCTCCTTCTGAGAGGGTGCATTTCTCTCCTCTCTGGTGACCTAACTGGACACACAGACTTTGACAAGCTGCCTGCCTTGACTTCTAAACTTTTCCCATGCTGGAACATGCATCAGCTTCACCACCAAGCTGAGTCCACCTACAATGTTAAATAAAACCAGGAATGTCTCTGCAGCCATGAGACCAAGCAGTACAAGATGTCCAAGTCACACTGCAGAGCACCTGGCCCTGAGTCTTGTGGAGAAGTGTTGTGGGGACTTTCTCTTGGTTTTAAGACATAATTAGTTTATTAACAGGGTTCTTTGCCATTTCAGATCATCTGGAACAAGGGGAGGTCTGTGTTGCAGGCCAGGGGTTTATGTTGCTTTAAGCAGGGGTGGGATGAGAGCCTGTGGAGGTGTCTGAGGGAGCAAAAGTAGAACTGTGTTGGTAGATAAGAGTGAAAAAAGCCAAATCTGATTCAATCTCATCCATCTTGCTGAATGGAAGCACATCCTGTCTCCGTAGCCATTCCCAGGTATTTTCTTGGAGTACTAATTGGGCCAAAGCCAAAACAACCAATTTGCTAAATTAGCAGTGCAGTCACCACTGGACGGGGCAGCCAAACTTCTATTTACACTTCCAGAAAGAACTAGGAGAAATCCCCAGATATCAGAGATATTACATGGTGAAGAATTAAATGAGTCAGAATTATCGGTGTGAAATGTTTGGGCCAGAATTATCTACACAAAATAGCTCAGCTGATCAGCTCATTTTTGTTCCCAGAGTTTTCAGTCAGGAAAATCGTGATGGGAAAAAAAATCTTGAGAATCTCTTCCCAGAGAAGTTTGGAATTCTCTTTTTCCATGTAATCAGTAAAGAGAACACAGGGAGAAATCAGGATTTAACCAGCCCTCATGTAAGTTGTCTGGAAGGCTGAGCTCAGGTGCAAAAATGAAGCTGCAAAGAAGATAAAGACCTACTCTTCTCAGAGGTGCCCTCTGTAGAAGTTGGTTCTGTGTTGAGCAGCACATTGAAACCTTTAAAGGTTCCTTACAACCCAGAATATTCACTGATTTAAGCAGATTTTGAATGAATTTATTTATTATTTCTAGCAGTTAAAACATATAAACACAGTTTAAAATTGATAACAATAAGGTCAATACAAGTCTTTCATGCTTTCTCCTTTTCCTGGTAGACCCCATGGAGAAGAAAAGCTGAGTTCTCAGGAGATTTTAGAAGAAATTTTGTAGCTGACAAAAATTCTGGCATTCAGACACACCTGATAGCAACTGGCAGAAATAATTGGGGTTGAGTGACTGGACAAAGAAGCCTCAGAGATCATGTTGGACAAGGACACCTTGGCAGCAAGTCAGGGGACACATCAAACCCAAAAGCAACAAATGGCAAAAGTGTGGCCAGGATTTGCAGCTTGTCTTGGTTGAAAAGACAAGGGAATGCAGGGCAGCAGAAAGCTGCTCCTCTGGCAATGCAGGGGGCAAAGGCTGCTGTGCTGTGCCAGGCTCAGATTGGATCCAGGTAGGAATGCTTGGCTCCTCCCCTGGGTGGAGCATCTCCCCATGGGATGCTGGGATTGGATCAGCCCTGCAGGGACACTCAGTGGCCATGGACAGCAGAGATCTCCTGGAGGGAGGGTTGGCTGTGGGAGAGAGAAAGGAAGAACTGCCCCAGGAACAGCAGAGAACTGCCCCAGCTCTGACAGATGGGAACAGAACACACAGCCCCATTTCCAACCTCAGGCACAGCTGCTGGCAGCTTGTGCCACTGCTGGCAGCAGCGCTGACAATAGTAAGCATTTTCTGACTGCAAAAATTGCTTTACCTCAGCTTTGTCACCTTCTCAGAGGAAACAGGAGGATGCTGATTGCTGCAGTAGTTGTGGATAGGACAAGGGTGTGATGGAATCATGGAATCACAGAATGGTTTGGGTTGGAGGGTCCATAAAGATCATCCAGCTCCAAGGGCAGGGAACCTTCCACTAGACCAGGTTGCTCCAAGCCCTGTCCAGCCCAGCCTTGGACACAGAAATACCTGCTCTGAAGCTCGAGATCAAGCTTTTCTGGGAGGTAAAACCTGGTAAAAGACTAATCTGACAGGAAACCTCTCCTTACTCCAGAAATCTTTGTTCAATGCCAGGCATTTGCCCTAGAGAGGGCTCTGAATAAACACTGACTCCAACAGCTCAGGCTTCAGGGAGCAAGCAATTTCCATAATCTAATTTGGGACCCTCAGCCTTGTGAAAGGCTGAAGATGTTGATAATCAACTGTCTCTGCACATCTTTGCAGGCTCACAACCTCCCTACAGCCAGGTGCAGACTTCTTACATTGCCCCACAAATGTTACCCAGCCAAGGCTCTTTGGCTTCCCTGTGATTCACATGAAGATAAATTTAGCAAAGCAGATGTAAAAACAGCATTCTGGAGCCTTCATTGGTAAATTCTGCAATGAAGTTGGTTAGAATCCAAGAGAAAAACTACAAGGTCAAATGACTACCAAAAATGGAGTCATGTGTTTTTAAATTTCAGTTATCAGATTCATTTTTCCACCCTCCATAATGAAAGGGCCAAGAATCAGGAATTAATGGAAATGTTTGTACTGCAGAGACACAAAGTGTTACTCAGACTGATTTCTTGCAGCTGTACAGGCTTAAAAGAAATGAAAATAGTAGAACATTATTTTTATCAAGTTGGATTAGAAGGGAGTGACGAAGCAGGTAATGTGAAAAAAACAAAGTGTCATCCTTTCAGACTCTTTTCTAATCAAAAATATATCTCATTTCATGTCTTTTTTAGTGAAAGCTGCTGCTGAAATAAATCTCAGTCACACGCATGCTCCCTCTGGAACTAGGTTTATGATTCCATGGGTGCAAAGAAGTAATTTGGGTCTACTTGAAGAGATTTGCCAAGTCAGTGTTTATTGAGCACTCCAACATTTCAAAGTGAGGCCTAGCAGTGCTTCCAGCTGAGTGAATAGTCAATCCTGCATTGATTTCAACAGTGCAGGACCAGATCCTAATTCCTTTCTTTTTCAGGGAAAAGGATCTGTGCCCTGTGAAAATGACTGCTTACAGTTGTTAGCTGATCATAAAAGACTCCACTTTTTTCTCTAAACAAGGGTCTTTCTCCTCATATCTTGTGGTGCCTTGCAGTGTGGATTATGTGGCTGGGTTCATCCCACAGACAAATCCCCCTCTATTCCCAGAATTCCTGTGCCCTCTGTGCTCATCACAAATGAGATTTGCAGAGCTCTGAAACAAAAGCCATCCAGAGATGAGGAAAAACATTCCAAAATCTCCCCTTCCCTTCCCTGACTTCTTCCACTGCAATCAAGAGGAGAAATGGAACAATGCAGATTTGGGGTGTTGAAGGCTACAAGAAATTCCTTGTGCTGTGCAAAGCCCAACAACCCCACAGGGGAGCCCAAACAGTCACCAGGTCCTGCCAAAAATTCCACAGATGGATGCAGTGCCAGGGAGGTGGGGGACCTCAGCAAATGAGAGGTAAAATTCTCAAGACTTCCCAAAAACCAAACTTGGACCTTCACTTAAAAGCAGCCCTCATCCCACCAGGAAAGGGGGAATGCAGACAGGAATCACAGTCTCTGCTCTACACATTTCTCTGCATGCAGTAAAGCTCATGAGAGCAATTTTTAGATTGTAAATTATTTTGGAAATTAGGACATTTTCAATGAATTTGCACACCAAATGTTCAGAACTGTGTTACCAGAGTTGAAATCACTAAATTGCAGTGAAACGTCCACGGAACTTTCTAGGTCAGCTTCTGTTACAGAAAGGTCAGTCATGATTTGCAATATTTTCTTTTGAAACTCCTCATTATTTTGCAAATCATTCACAACCAAAATAGGCTTACAGTACTTAAATTGGATGAGCAGGCCCTTCATGTTCCTCCTTTTGCTTTCTGTTTGCACAGCACCACAACAAATTCTCTGCAGCACTACCAAACTACACCAAAAATCACATTGTTGATGATAAAATGATCGCTGAAGGGTTATATTGATGTGTTACATTCACAGCATCAAAGGGAGAGAGCGTGTCCTGTCCTGTTTTGTTGTTGACACTGGTTTCATGTTGTTCTACAGGCTATAAATAAAAGAATGTGCTTGGAAAATCAGGACTGTGCCTTTCCAGTGCTGCTTTGGAGTAGACAAGAACATGACAACAACATTTGCTGCAATTTTAGTAGAAAATTAAAATGTTCTGAGCACTGGCACAGTTCAAAAGCCCCTGGCATGGTTTGGACCAGTGCAGAACTGAGCACACACAACTCCTGGCTCCATTTCAGGACAGAGATTATTCCTGTTTGGCAGAGTGTATGACACTAACCTGCCTGGAAAACAATTGGAGTTCAATAATCCAAGTGTGGGCTGCTCCACTCTTTACCCTCCACACTAAATAATAGGTCTGGGCACACTTAATTAGCTAATTTGGCCACAGCCAGGACACAAGCGAACTGTTGAGGGATTTGTTTAGGAGAGCTCCTTGTCATTTGCTGGGAAATTAAACAAATCACTGAAATCTCATATGTCTTGTAGGTTTTACCTCAGAGAATAACCAAAGCAGATCATTAGAATAGAATCCTCTAAATTGGCCAGGATTGGCTCATTACCTGGCTGTTGTGTTCAAACAAACATGATGTTTACTGGGAGAGAAGGAAGAGTTCAGAAATACTTTTTTTTCTTTTTTTTTTTCTTTTCTTTTTTTTTTTTTTTTTTTTTTTTTGCAGTGCAGATTAATAATATGTATATATTTTTGTCAGGAAGAAAAGCAGAGAGAGCAAAAAATAGCTCTCAAGTGAGGCTGCTGCTACTCACTCCCCTGTTCCTGGATCCATGACAGCCATTATGTAACCAAAAGGAAAATTAGATGAAATAAACAGCAGAAGTTAATTGGGTCGATATCAAGTAAAAATATAATTAGTCAAAGTATTTTGTGGCAAAGGCACTGACAGTGTGTGGCTGTTCCTCAGCCTCAGTGGTGAGCAGGGATCCTGCCATGTGTTTAAAACTTATTCATCAAGCATTTCCATGGAAACACACAGATGCATAACCCTTGGATCACTTATTTTGGGAATTGCTGCTCCCAAGGTTCTCTCTGGAGTGAAAACTCAGTCCAGGAGAGGGTAACAAACTGTGGTTCTGATCCAGAAACTCTCCACAAAGGAATTAATTCATAGCAGGATGGGGTGAGAGAAAGAAGGAAAAGGCATCTTGCAAAAAAGAAAAAAAAGACAAAAACTTGACCTTAATTTTTTCCTCTCAGAGACTGAGAATTGAGAAATGACAGCACTGGGAAGAGCCTGGAGAGGTTAGAAATGGCCAGATGCCCTCAGGAAGATTGAAATGTCTGCAAGAATGTCAAAAAAATGCTGTAATGAGAGAGACCTTGGTTAAACACTGGGTTTGTTGTCCAGAGCTGCCCCCTTACAAAGCCAGATGAGAACCACGACAGCTTCTCCAGGTGAAGAAAAACCCTCCCACATTGGAATTGTCACAAGTTGATCCCACTTACTGTGACAGCAGCTCCCTGCTCCTACAAAATTTGTGGACACTTGACAAAATGTGGCCCTTCCCTCATGCTGTGAAAGCCAGGTCAGGCTGGCTGTGATGCACAAATCCACACAGAGCATTTGGAAAGCATCAGTAAAAAATTTGCTGTCTGAAGAAAAGGTGTTTCACTGCTCAAAATTCGCTGTCTGAAGAAAAGGGGCTTCACTGCTCAAAATAGTTCCACAGGAAATAAACATTGTATGGAAAGCAGGAGGGGTGTGGTGGGAGGGCAGCCCTGGATGTCTTTTCACATTCTTCCTGCTGCCAGGAATAAAATCAGCACCTGGGTCCCCTCCCAGGATAATTTCTGGTAAGAGATGCTCAGACAGGAAGGTCTGGGACATGATTCCCTTTCACAGCAGGGCCAGGAGTAAGGAATGTGCTCCAAACCAACAGAATTATCACACTCTTGGTCTCTGTGTCCATGCCAGGCTCTGACTGGGAAGGAAAAGCAAATTATTCATAATGCCTGAAAGATAATGAACCCCATTATATCAGCATTAGTAGTTTAACATAAAGCCTCAAAAGCCAGAGCCTTCAGAGGTTGTTCATAATTATTTGAGGATTCTGTTGCTGCAGTGATGTGATAACTCCTGTGGACTGGAATTTCCTTAGGCACAACGGAGAGCTGAGCATAAAATGTGAAGCCTTAACTTCAAATTTTCTGGCTTTGGCTTAAGTCTGCCTCACAAAGACCCTGCAATGCCTTTTGATTGTGTTTTGTCATGCATTGCCCAGCATCAGGGCTAATGCAAGCAGGCACACTGTCACTGGCTGAGGGAGTTCCTTCAGAACTGAGGGCCCTGGGACACAGCTCCCAGTGCTGCCGCTGCCTTCAGCCCTGATAAGGCTCTCCTGAGACACACAGCAAGCTGAAAAGGTGACAGGATGGGGGGCACGGCCTCAAAACATGGAATTGCTCTCAGATTCTGTGCTACTGGAGGGCTCTGAGACTTTCTTTGAAAGAGGAACAGGTCAGAAGGAAAGACAACCAGGCTACAACCCCTTTTTCCCCTGGATATTTCAGTAAAACTCTGCAAGGCTCTGTGATCTTTCTCTACAGGTGCTGTGAGACTCCACACAGGATCTGCTGCACAGCACATGGTTCTAGGAGTGGAAAAGGCTTTTAGAGCCACACTGACCCAAGTGAGAGCAACACTCCATAAAGAATGGCACAAAATCACAGCAGTGCTGCTTTTTAGATGGGATATTGGGAAGAAATCCTTCCCTGTGAGAGCAATGAGGCCCTGGCACAGAGTGCCCAGAGAAGCTGTGGTTGCTCCATCCCTGGAAGTGTCCAAGGCCAGGTTGGACAGGTTTTGGAGCAACCTGGGGTAATGGAAGGTGTCCCTGACCATGGCATGAGGTGGGGACTGGGTGATTTTAAGATCCCTTTCCACCCAAACCATTCTGAAATTCTCTATTCAAAGTCAAGCACCTGGGCAGACCCACCAGAAGACTTTTCTCTTCACAGTCTGGCAGAAGAATGACAGCAGCTAGCCAGAAGAGAAAGAATTAGGAATTCAAGAGCTGAAATTCCTGCAGGAAGAAGCCCCAGAAAACAGAAGGATTTGAAAATCAGTTGAAAACAACAATTACCCCAGACCTCAGCATGTGCACCATGCAAAACACATTCATTGAAGGCACTCTCCTCCTCAGTGCACACTTTTTTTCCCTGGCACACAACCATAACAAAGCTATTTATCTCTAAAGGCTGGGAAACTAAAAAAAAGGCCCAGATCATTAGAGGACAAGGTACACTTGAATTAAAGGCCAGAGGCACAGTGAATTCAAATGAAATCTGAAGCACCGTTGGTTTTAGGTTGCTGGGAGAAGGACACACAATTCCTTGTCTCATTATCAGCAAGACATTGATTTTCTGTGGAAGTGTGCTTGAATTGCTCTTGATAGATATTACAACTTTCCTTCAACAAGAGGGGGATTGGTTCTTTCTAAAAACTGTTGGCTTTAAAAAAAAAACCAAAAAAACTCCTTGTACTTATTTAATACTTTCCCCACAGCAATGCAATTGATGGGAAAAAATAGCTCAGCAATAGCTCATTTTCTCTGCTCAACCCCAAGTGAATCCATTGCCTCATTTATATCTTTTATCTCTCTAAGATCGTTTTTGGTGCATAAAAAATTTCATTCATTAAACTGCAAAGGGGCGAGGGGGGGAGGAATATCTGCTTAAACCCATCTTGTGAAATTTAAATATGGGTGTGGGTAGGATGACCTGATAAGAAACGAGAGTTTGCTTTAATTTTATTTCTGTGTAGCAATAAAATGCGGAGGGTGCTTGGCGTCCAATTTTTGTGTTAGCAAAACACAATGGATTTAGCAAAGAACAAGGATGATCATTTTATTGATTAACACAGGAAAAGATTGTGTGTTGACTTAGAGCAATAACAAGAGGAATAATGACTTTTCCATGTGTTTTTTGTTTTCCATGGCAGCCAACGTCCTGGAAGAAGACTCAATGGAGCAGGACATCGAGAGCCCTGTCACAATCCATCAACCAAAGTTGCCCAAACAAGCGCGAGAGGATCTGCCAAAAAACATCAGCAAGGAATGTGCCAAGAGGAAAATCCAGAGGTACGTTCGGAAAGATGGGAAATGCAACGTCCACCACGGGAATGTCAGAGAGACTTACCGGTACTTGACTGACATCTTCACCACCCTGGTGGATCTCAAGTGGAGGTTCAACCTGCTGATCTTTGTCATGGTTTACACGGTGACCTGGCTCTTCTTCGGCATGATCTGGTGGCTCATTGCCTACATGCGAGGGGACATGGATCACATAGGGGACAGCACGTGGACCCCCTGCGTCAGCAACCTCAATGGGTTTGTCTCAGCCTTTTTATTCTCAATAGAGACCGAAACCACCATTGGGTACGGTTACCGGGTCATCACGGACAAGTGTCCCGAGGGAATTATCCTGCTTTTAGTGCAGTCTGTCCTAGGTTCTATCGTCAACGCCTTCATGGTTGGCTGCATGTTTGTGAAAATATCCCAACCCAAGAAGAGGGCAGAAACCTTGGTTTTTTCTACAAACGCAGTCATTTCCATGCGGGATGGAAAGCTGTGTCTGATGTTCCGAGTAGGAGACCTTAGGAATTCACACATTGTAGAGGCATCAATACGAGCCAAGTTGATCAAATCCAAACAGACAAAGGAGGGGGAATTTATACCACTCAACCAGACAGATATCAACGTAGGTTATTACACAGGGGATGATCGTCTCTTTTTGGTTTCACCACTGATCATCAGCCATGAGATTAACCAGCAGAGTCCTTTCTGGGAGATTTCCAAAGCCCAGTTGCCCAAAGAGGAGCTAGAAATTGTTGTAATCCTAGAAGGAATGGTGGAGGCAACAGGTAACATTTCTTATACTTTGTATGAGGTAAATGCTTTAATTTTAGCAAGGAAAATCAGTGGTTTTGCTTCATTTTAAAGGAATCACTTCCACAGTCGTTGCGTTTGAAAAAGGAGTTCGTTCTCTGGTGAGCTTCAAAATTAAAAGCATGCCCGGTTTAATTGTCTGTTCCATCTTGCCTAACGGAATTAGTGTTGTTTCTGCTCTGCTTGGAAAATGGGATAGCATCTCTCATTTTCTGAATTTTTCACAGCATGTCACCCAGTTATTTGTCATTCTATTGCAGGAGCAGCTCAACCACAGGGACCTTGTGGGATAAAATTGCTTAGGGAAAAGCAACCAAAAAAAAAAAATTCAATGCAAAAACTCTGTTTGTGATTAACGTGGAAGCACCGTGGTCCTGCTGCTTCCAATCACTCCTGGGTATCTGCAGAATAACTGCCAGCCCTGTGGCATTCCAAGGCTGGATCCAGTAGGAAGTGATGATGTGTTCAGTTCTCTCTTTTTAGGTTTTTTTTTTTGCCTGCTCGTTTTCTTTGTTTTTTGTTTTAACTTGTAACGTGGGGCTTGTTCCACTCTAGCTCACAAAAGGTCTCATCTGAGTTGGTGTTTCACGGGGGCCCCACAGGAGTGCACAGAACACTGGAAGCTGGGATGTACAAACAGTGTTGGAATGTTGTGTCACCGGAGTCTCGTGGAGATGCTGGGTGGTTGTTACCTGCAATTATGCAGCAGAACAGCAGAAATCACTTGGTGCAGGGGAAAAAAAAGTGCTTGAAATCCACAGCAAATGCGCCGCTAAAATAATGTTTCTTTTTTGTATTAAAGCCAGGAGGGTACTTTTATCTGTGTTTTAGAAGCTGGAGGTGTTTTTTTCCTGTTAATAACAGCATCAATGCCTGAAATGAGTAAATATAATCAACACATAGAAATGGCTATTATAAAATGAAGATTTGATGTGCTTGGGGGATGAGAAAACACTGATTATAGAAATATAACAATGAGATTTGCCATTTTTCCCCAGGACTGCAGCAAAACCCAGGAAAGTTTGAGCACGTGGATTCCACAGCTCTGACAGAGGCACAACCTTTCCAACCCTGACTCATGTTTTGCAACTGGAGCCAGGAAATAAAGAGCAGTCTCTTACTAGAACATGTGTGTGTGTGTGTGTTTCACACATCTATTATGTGGTGTCAGAAGAAAACTGCATTTGTCACCATATAATAAACGTGTGAGACAAAAATGGAGCAGAGGGAAAAAAAAAAAAAAACACAACACAAAAACTGAAGGGAACTTGGCAGGGAATTTGAAGTGGTAAATGCAAGGCTTTCCAGGAAGTAGGTGGTACTGAAGAGAAATCAAGATGAAATGTTTAGAGCTCCTGATCTGTGCAATAGGCACCGAGATTTCAAACATCTGCACCACCTTGGGGTGAGACAATGAGGGAATTGCTGTTTGTTCCCTGAAACCATCCTGAGATCTCAGAACTGCAGCTGAAGGAACTTGACATCCCAAGGGGGTGGGGGATATTTTCAGGTTTGCTGAGCACTGTGTTTTCCAGCAAAGTGATTGGCAAGTAGTGGCAGAATAAAAAATGTCTCACCAAAACCACCTACAGGATCAAAAGGCAGAATATTCCTGCAGTGCAGCAAATGTGGAATTGTTGGTTGAGAGTCTCATCTTTCTCTATTTGTGATTCCCCCTTCTCTCACCTCGTTTTCACCCCTGCACATCCCAGGGCTCTCTCCCAGGGGTTTTATTTGCTGCTCTGGCCTGGCTACCTCTCCCATTCACCCATCACCAGCCACCACTGCAGCACAAAACCCCTCAGACTGCTTGGGCTGGCAGGGCTTGAGATAAAATCACATTTCTCGTTATCTCAAACCTCTCCAGTCCTTATCAAGAGAGAAACTGAATGCTGTGGTTTGGAAAGTCACGGAAGATATCCAGGATTAAAGAGTTTCCCCTGCACTGGATGGCTCCATTTCACATTTTAGGCTGTTCTGTTTGGGTAGAGTCTCCTGCTGAGTGAGATATGAGCAGAGGGCATCACATAATGTCAGAATTACCAGCACAAAATCTAAAACATATTTGTGCAGAAGTAGCTTCTTGTGCTGGGCTTTGACCCCTTGCACTGAGTGGTTTTTGTTGAAGGTACAATCAGTCCAACCTTCTACCAGCACTTGGAATTTCCACTCTTTTAATTTACAAATATTCACACAAATTTACACAAATATTACAAATGTTTATATTTATTTGCATCCTGGCAAACACTGAAAGCCAATTTAGGCAGTCAAATATTCACCTTTCCTTCTCCCACCCGCTGCAGAGAGTGAGAGCAGGGAAAGAAGCTGCTCCCAGCAGCAAAGCCCAGCCCTGCACTCCTGCCAGCAGAGTTGTTATGGAATCCAAAATTATAAATTTATAAAAGCTGAAGCCAGGAGAATGTGATGTCACCTACAGCAGTGTCCTCATTTGGTGTCACTGCTGAGGGATCCAGACCAGACTGAGGTCATTAGGTTGTGTCACCCATCAGCAAAGCCACTCCCAAATTTGAGCAGGAAAAACAATCCTTTATCTGTTTTCAGAGCTTCCCCACTCAGAGACAGCTTCAATGAGAAAAAAAAATGGGAAATGATAAGGGTAAACCTTTGCTAATGTTGTTATTAATTATTGATTCTGCTTAAATTTGACTCAACAGGTAAATACATTTATAATGCTTTCCACCCTAAGTGCTCCAAAATCACATTTATCTGTTGTATGAAACGCAATTTTTATGGATTGTCATGGGAATTCTGCATTGTGTGTTAGGACAGGAAATGAAGAATAATGCATTTTCTTAAATGGCATTAAAATAATGAACCAAATTAAAATTCAGCAGAAAGTTCAACTCAAGGACCCCTTTAATTCCCCATGGAAGCTTTGCCACAACTTCCTGAGATGCAAAAAGAAGTGGATGTGTTTTTTCCAAGGCACATAACAAAGTATTATCCCAGGGATAATCCCTACACCTTGGTTATTCCCATTCTCTCTACCATGAAAATGAATTTGAGGGCAGAATCCTCAGCAAAGCATATTCCAAAAACATGAAGTCAACCTGACTCCTTCATCCAGCACCATCCAACACTCAAAATAAGGTTGGTTTTTAAAAATATTTGTTATGGATCCTTTCAATATGCATTTTTAAATGTATTTATTTACCACAACATTCAAAAATATCTCTTTGGAATCAAAGGATAAAACTTTTGCAAAGATTTATTTCTGTGCTTTTCCTGGTGGTGGTGCACATCTCTCCAGTGTCCAAAAACATTGATTTTGGGACAACAAAAGCACATTAGGCTGCTGCGGAGCCACTGAGGAGCCTTGAAAATGGGGAAAAAAATCCAACCAAACTTCACTGCAGCTGGAGGACACATCTGGTATTTCCACATTTTGCAGCCTCCATTTCCCAGAGTTTTAAATGTAAAATAATCTACAGTTAGGAATATTTTATGATAATTGAATCCTAGCCATAGGCTTAAATTTTTTAAGCCTTTTTCACCTGGTGAAATCTGTTTCTAAGGGAAGTCTTATCATCACAAGCAAAGTAGGTATTTTAAAAAAATTAAGCAAATGTATAATTCTGATAGGGAAATAGACCCATAAGGAGGAAAGGAAAGCCTTTTAAATTTGGAAGATGCAGTGAGAAGGTCAGGTAGTGTACAATAGCAAGAGAAACTGAGAAATAAACTCAAAGAGAGAGATGAAAAAAAAAAAGGGGAGAAAAGGGTGAGAAAGAGGAAAATTCTGACCAAGACTTGTGAAGTTGTATCTGGCCACTGGGATGCACTTGGTGACACTCTGGCAATTCCCTCTGCCTAAAAATAAACATTTGAGCATTGAACAGTTCCAAGGAAAGAAAATGATCTGCACGTTTGTAGCTGTCAAAAGAAAAAGCAAAAAACCAAGCAACAAAGCCAGCCAGAGAACTTCAGGTTCAGAGGGATAATTTTACAAATAAACTCAGAATACGGTTTATTTACAATTCTGGCACTGGGGCAGCTTTGAGAGCAGCATCTGCAGGAGGTTTTACAGCCACAGAAACAACCACACTTGCCAGCTGTGGAAAACATGTGTGCAAAGCAATAAAATGTTCACTTGGATGGTTATTTATACAGTAAACGGTGCTATCAACCAGACAAATATTGTATAAAGCTGTTGCCCTCTTTACTGCAGCCCTTTTCACTGACTGGTTTATTGAAGGTTTGATTTCTCTGGGATGAAATGCTGCATTTACCCCTTGGCCTTGCCCAATCCTAGCAAATATCTCCCTCTGATATGGATTTAAGCAGTTCCAACCCTTCAAAACCTCTCAGCTGACTCTGCTCTCTCTCCAAATAAAAATCACTGGGGTTGGAGTTTCTCACTTGAATTTTCTACTGCTCTTCGAGGAAGAAATATTTATCCTCTCCAAGTGCTTCTTGAGGGCACGGGGGTGACAGGAAGAAAAACACCAGGATTTCTCCCACCTGAGTGTTCCTGCAAGACAAAGGACATGAGTGGGTTTCATTGTGCTGCAGGATGTGACTGAAGTGCAGTTTGAGCAGGGTCAGGAACAAGTGGCTTCTGCTCCAAACTGGATCATCTTCATTCCAGAAATGATCAGACCACAAGGGCTCTCCAGGCTGCAGCTTTCCTTGCTATTTTTAGGAATTTTAACATCTCCTGCTGCTGGGTGCCAGACTTGGACAAGGTTTAACTTCTCACACGTCCCCACTTCCCTGGAGCTGCCAGCAATTCCTTTCACTTCCATCCCATTTTAATTTTACTGAGTCTAACAAAGAAGCATTCCACTGTTATTTATTCTCACACAGAAAATTACAGGCATTAGCAGGAGGGGGGTGCTAAATGCCAGCAGGGAAAGGAATTCCCATCTCATTTCATGTTTCCTTCAGGAAGATTTCTCTACAGGTGGAAAAAGATGAGTTCCATTGCTGAAGAGGATTGTGAGACTTAGAGGAGGCAATTACAATTTCACCATAGTCAAAGCTACGAGGAATAGCAAGAAATCAGCCAGCAGTGTTTGTGGGAAATAAAAAGGAGGTGCTGATTAGGAATATTTCAGCTAAAGTGTTGCTGTTTTTCACTTTCAGGGAAAAGGGATTACACATTTGTTTAACAGCTTTATTCTCTGGGTAGTGCTGTACTTTGCAAACCTGTTATGAATGTTTGAGAATGGCTTTTTGTCCATCTCTCACACCTTCCTCACCAATTAATTCCTCAGCTCTTCACAACTCCAGCTGCTCCCTCAGCCCTAAGTGTTCAAATATAATATTCAGATTCAAGCAGTAACTCATACTAAAAGGTAAGATCTCTAAAAGACAGGTATTTAGGGATTACCCAACAGATCAGATATTATGAAATAATTCTGTGCTGACCACGTATCAGACTTGCTCAAGAAGAGCTTCATTTTGCACCTTTTGTGTTTGCAATCCCTCCAGGATCTCTCTGGGCACGGAGAAAGGGCAGTTCCAGTTCTTTCCACACTCCCACAACGTTGTTCCTTCCTAAACCAGGGCCAAGCACTGAGAGGTGCCCCAAAATCCTGTCTTTGCTCATCACTGCTGAGCCTACACAGACTATTCCATGGCCAGAGCAGTGACAGCATCCCAAAATTTGCTTTACTCTGGCCCTGCTCCTGTTTTCCAAACAGGAAGGCACAGTCAGAAGCTGGGCTGGCACCTTCTTCATTGACCATTAAATCCTGTGATTCCAGACACTAAAACTCTTCCTAAAATCCCCCGATTCCAGTCACATAAATTCTTCTGAAAATGCCATGATTTCAGACACTCAAACTCTTCTTTCTAAAATCCTATGATCCAAAACACTTAAACTCTTCCTAAAATCCTCTGCTTCCAGACACTTAAACACTTCCTAGAATCTCATGATTCCAGACACATAAACTCTTCCTAGAATCCTGTGATTCCAGACACTTAAACTCTTCTTAAAATGCTGTGATTCCAGACACATAAACTCTTCCTAGAATCCAGAGATCCCAGACACCTTAACTCTTCCTAAAATCCTGTGATTCCAGATGCTTAAAATCTTCCTAAAGTCCTCTGATTCCAGTCACATAAATTCTTCTTTAAACCCCGTGATTCCAGACACTTGAACTCCTCCTAGAATCTCATGATTCCAGACACATAAACTCTTCCTAGAATCCTGTCATTCCAAACACCTAAACTCTTCTTCCTAAAATCCTGTCATCCCAAAGACTTAAATTCTTCCTAAAATCTGGTGATTCCAAATACTTTAACTCCTCCTAGAATCCTCTGATTCCAGTCACATAAATTCATCTTAAAACCCTGTGATTCCAGACACCTGAACTCTTCCTAGAATCTCATTATTCCAGACTATTAAAGTCTTCCTAACAGCCTCTGATTCCAGACACTTAAACTCTTCCTAGAATCCTGTTATTTCAGACACCTAAACTCTTCTTCCTAAAATCCTGTGATCCCAAACACTTAAATTCTTCCTAGAACCCTGTGATTCCAGACACATAAACTCTTCTTCCTAAAATCCTGTGATTTCAAATATTAAACTCTTCCTAAAATCCTGTGATTCCAGATGCTTAAACTCTTCCTAAAATCCTCTGTTTCCAGACACTTAAACTCTTCCTAAAATCCTCTGATTCCAGTCACAGAAATTCTTCTTAAAACTTCATTATTTCAGATACTTAAACTCTTCCTAGAATCTCATGATGCCAGACACTTAAAATCCTCTTAAAATATGGTGACTCCAGACACCTAAATTCTTCCTAAAACCCTGTGATTCCAGACACTTAAATTCTTCCTAAAACCCTGTGATTCCAGACACTTCCACACGCCCTAAAATCCTGTGATTCCAGATACTCAAACTCTTCCTGAAATCCTGTGATCCTAGACACTTAAACTGTTCCTAGAATCCTGTTATTCCAGACACCTAAACTCTTCTTCCTAAAATCCTGTGATCCAAAACACTTAAACTCTTATTAAAATCCTCTGATGCAAAATACTTAAACTTCCTAAAATCCTGTGATTCCAGACACCTAAATCTTCCTAAAATCCCATGATTCCAGACACTTGAACTCTTCTTAAAATCCCATTATTCCAGACACTTGAACTCTTATTAAAATCTGTGATTCCAGATACTTAAACTCTTCTTAAAATACTGTGATTGCAGACACCTAAACTCCTTAGGCGTCTCCTTAAAATCCTGTGATTCCAGACACCTAAACTCTTCTTAAAATCCTATGATTACAGACACTTGAACTCTACTTAAAATCCTGTGATTCCAGGCACATAAACTTTTCCTGAAATCCTGTCATTCCAGACACATAAACTCTTCTCCCTAAAATCCTGTCATCCCAAACACTTAAATTTTTCCGAAAATCTGTGATTCCAAATGCTTTTTAAGTGTCTTGAATCACAGGATTTTAAGAAGATTTTAAGTGTCTGGAGTCATGGGATTTTAAGATTTTAAGTGTCTGGAATCACAGGATTTTAAGATTTTTAGTGTCTGGAATCACAGGATTTTAAGATTTTAAGAGTCTGAAATCACAGGATTTTAAGAAGATTTTAAGAGTCTGGAATCACTTTGCATTACACACCCTGATAACCAGAAGGCCCCTCTAAAATTACAAATATTTTCATCTGTTTCTAAAGAATGTGAGCAGAAGGATAACTCACCTTCAGCAGAAAGTTGTCACAAAATTGAATAGAGCAGCAGTTGTAAAGCCAAAAGTGACCTAAAAGTTTAAAGAATGAGCAAAGTTGTGAATTAAAGCAGAAATTCAAACTCAGCAGTTGATAGATTAAAAAGAACAAGGCTGTGGACTGCAGAAACACCACTGGCTACAAAAGGGACATGAAAAAAATACAGAAAATTCATGAGTTTAAATTTTTTATCCTAGAATTAAATTTTTTATCCTAGAAAGCAGCTGCCAGCACTAAAAACTCCCATCATGGCACAGTTCCTGGGACTCCCAAGGCCTCTGAAAAAAGTCCTCAGAGGATTTAAGGAAAAACAAATCACAAAGAGTAGCAGTGATTTCAGTGGTCTCATTCACAGCATTCCAAGGAAAATCAAAGTTTGGACTCCCTGCCCTTGCTCGCTCACTCCCTCTCCTTCATTCCCAATATTCCCAAGAATGATTTAAAGAAAGTCACAATTCTCTCCAAGATTTCTTTTCTTCCTGATTTTGACACTTTTTCCTTAGTTTGGATTTCTGTAGAATGGCATAAACCTTTATCTTTAAAAAATAGGATTTTAATAAATACAGGATTGTTAAATATGAGATATCCCAGAATGAAACCTGATTTAAAGAAACATCCAAAACAAAGCAGAAAGGAAGGAGATCTCCAAAATCAAATTTCCAATGTTTATGAGGAACATGTTTGAGATACCTGAGGAATGCTAAAATTTGATTTAGATAAATGAATTCAGAGGGAATATTTGGCTGAATTCCATGAACCTGCCAGAAATGAGTAGTGGGGAGGGCACCTCACACTCTGGGGTGTTTTGTAAGCTCCTCCCAGCAGTTTGAATTTACAAAGTGATGAACTGGAAAAATAATTTCCACTGGCAGGTCTGATCAGGATTTATCTCCCACCAGGAGCAAAGTGAGGTCAGAGCTCCCAAATTTCTTGTGGAGGACCTTCCATGGCAGGGGCCAAGGCTAAAAGGGGAGCCAAAGTTCCAGGGATTTGTCAGGAACAGAGTTGCAAGAGGGTGAGGATACCCAAGAGGATATCAGGATGTGCCTGATATCACATAAGCGGATAGAAATCCCCTCCAGCCTAAATTTGCCTGTGATGATAAAACCCCAAGCTGGCTCCTCCTTGTTTTTAATAACTGCGAAGAACTGAACGGCTTTGAAAAATTCACAGCCCAGCTCAGAGCTCTCATTGTTCTCCTCTGTCACCATTGAAAAAATTGTGGATTATGTGTCTTTAACATCTTTTTGCCCCTCTGGAGGTTGAGATGAGTGTCCAGCGTGGATTGGCCATGGATTGGCTGCTCCTCTCTCCTTGGGAGAGGCTCCCTGAGATTCCAGCTGCCAGCAAAATAACCCAGCTACAAACAATTGCTGAATTGTCATTATTATCATTATTATCACCATCACAACTGTGTCTAGCAGGACTTCCAGCCTTAAACAACACCAAGGCTGACAACTTTGATTCCCCATTTCTGACTGCTGCAGACCAGTGTGAACTGGAGGGAGGAGAGAGAGAGAGAGAGAGAGAGGGGGACTTCCCTAAAGAAAAATAAATCCATCTGACTGTGGCAGAGCTGCCAGGCACCACCAGAACAAAAAAAAGATTCAAAGATTTATGAGTCAGCCACTCCAATTAAATTGTGCTGGCACTTTTTTTAACCAGCCATTAGCTGCTTTTTTTTTCTTTTTTTTTTTTTTTTTTTTTTTTTTTTTTGCAACCTTGCATAGTATTAATTTATTACACTTCGATTCTCCAGAGTGGGAAAAACCCCCATCCATTTTCATCGTTTTCCAATTCTGTTTCCATTAATCCCCTTTTCCAGTGGGAAGACAACAAATTAGCCACTTTTTCAGGTATTAAGTGCAGCAATGAGTCTCCAGCTGCCAATAGGGCTGTGACAGATGCCATGAAAAAGTGCAGAAGAGTCCAAAGCCAAAGGTTTTGAGGCAGTCAAAGGTTCCTGTCTGGCCAAAAATCTGCCTCAAAGACAGCAGCCCCAGCTCCACAGCTGTGAAGGGGAGGAGGATTTGCTTTGCATTTTAAGGAAAATGCTCTTTTCCAACCATGAGTCAAGGGCTGAATCTCCTCCTTAAGGCACTCCCATCAGGGCTTGGTCACAACTAAACCAGGACTTTAAACCCCTCATAATTAGTCAAGATCCAAGGTTTGAGGCATAAAACATGAATTTTAACCTTGCTACCTCTTCCTTTACCCTCCAAAGGGATATAAAATACCCATCAAGCATTCAAAAGCCACTAGAGATAGAAATTCAGTCCAAAACCATCCAAGGTTTAATGCACAGTTTTGATCCAAAGCTGTGGAGCAGGACTCAGTCTCTGGTGGCCTCTGAATTGGGACCCCAAAGGGCTGAACTGAGCAGTGCTGTGCCTGTCAGCTCCTCAATGGCCTCAGAGAAAAAGCAATTAAGGCTCTAATTAAGAGGCAAATGGGAGGTTAGAAGCAGATGAATGTTTATAATCTGGATAAAGTGCCCACACTGGAAGTTTTGGCTTTGCAAAACCATGAGGTGACTTCACAGCCATGGGAGGAGGAAGGGTGGATCCAGGCAGGGTGTCCTTCCCTCAGGAAATCTGTCCTGCAGATGGATGGAAAGAGCCATTCCACAGGGACAGACCCAACAAACCTGGAATATTTCATTGTACAAACTGGAATGGACAAAAATCTCAGTCCATGGAAATTCTCCTTCCTCTTTTGCCCTTCCTTGGGTTCTGAGTTCATCCGTCTCACCATGCTTTCCATCTATCATCTGTGGTTTGATGCTTAATCTGCCATCAAGGAAGGAACCAAAAGCCAAAATTCCAGCAGGTGTGGCAGATTACAAATTACAAATATGGGCTAAGAATTCCATTGGAAAGATAACAGAATAAATAACCCCATAAATATGGGCTAAGAATTCCATTGGAAAGAGAACTGGAGCAGAGATTCCTGAAAACACAGATCTCAGGGCTGATTCTCTTTATGGCAGCCAAGACAGAGATCACATCTCTCCCAAAACTCTTTTCATTATATTCTATAAATATCACACACAGCAGAACAGAGTAACATGGAGAAAAAAAAAATTACAACATTTCCAAGGGTTCCCCTGGAATTTTTTGTGCAGATTAAACTCTTTCACTTCTTGCTATCAGGATCCAGGACACAGAGAATCTTAAAATTTCAAAGTAGTCTTCTGAAGAGCCTCTAATGGGGGAAAGACACCAGCCAAGCTTTACTGATGTCCACAAAGTGGCCAGAATCCAATGCACAGAGAGCTTTAAATAATCAGAGCAGTTTCTGCCCAGCACCTTCCCCCCAAGGGCTGCACCACAGCCAGGGCACGAGGGGCTGGGGCTGTTGAAGCCTCGCTCTTCAGCCAGATCTGATTTCCAGATTTACCCACTGGGACATGGACACAGCCTGAGGGCAGCACAAAATGAGCCTGAGCATCTTTAGGGGCTGAAATAAATCCCCAGGGATGCAACAGCAGCCAAGACAGAGGTGAAAATTCTTGAATTTTTTGGCTGATTTGCACCGAGAGTAAAAGGGAGCTGTGGGACTGAGGAAAAATGGGAAAGGATCAAAAATAAAAACAAAAAAGGGGGAGAGTAGGGTTAGATGGGATGTTGGCAATGAGGAATTGTTCCCTGGCAGGGTGGGCAAGGCTGGGCTGGAATTCCATCCCTGGATCCCTGGCAGTGCCCAAGGCCAGGTTGGACACTGGGACAGTGGGAGGGGTCGCTGCCATGGCAGGGGTGGCACTGGGTGACCTTCAGGGCCTCTTCCAACCCAAACCATTCCATGATTGCACAATATTTTATCAATATCATCCATATCAGGTTACCAGACCCCTCTCTCCTCCCTCAGCATCCCACAGGCACCTGGGAGAGGTGAGGACACCAAAATGTGAGCACTGTCCTTCAGGGATGCAGGAGGGACCCCATGGAACCCCCAGAACTCCGGGCAGCGCTTAGAGAGCTGGAGTAGCATCCTTCAGTGTCAATTCCCCAAAATTGCGGGGGGATATCAGCATCCCCAGGCTGATGTCAGGATCCCCAGCCCAGGGATGTCACAGGGAGAGCAGTTCCCTTCATCCAGACACCTTCCAGGTGAACACAGCACCACAAATCTTATCTGCACCATTCTACTTACTGCAGGACTGGAGGAGATAGGGAAAAATCCATTTTAAAGCAATTTAATGGGGGATGGCCAGAACTTACTCAAATGGACAAAACTCACAACTTACCTGTAGGTTGTTTGGACAAAAGGAGCAGGAGGAGCAGATGTGGTGGCACAAAAATGACACTTGGTGTGCAGCGGGGGCCGTGAAAGCCCAGAAAATGCAGGTTGTGCTATTAATCCATGCTGGTGTTTTATAATATGTGTTATAAAGTGTTTATCATGAGAGCCCGTGGCATCACACTGGAAGGAAATGATGAAACCATGCTGATATAAAGAGGATATTCCAAGCAGGTGGTGGCATTAGGCAGCAACTGTGTTTTCCATAGATGTCGTGTAATTACAGTCAGCTCAGGCTGGGAAATCTTGTAAAAAAGTATTATTTGTGCTGGGGTAGTTCCCTTCTGTTCTCCAGGCTGTAAAATCTTGCTTTTTTTTTTCATTATTGTGAGCCCAAAGGCTTGGTGTTAAAGAGACCCTGAGAACAGTTGGAGTCTGTCAAGGAAGAAATGTGATTTTCTCAGTGAGTTTTGAGCCACAGATTGCTGGAAAAGCTCTGAGTTCGTAAGATTGCAACAAACACCAGGAAACGGCCACTCAAATGCAAATGGTCACTCAAATCCCTGGCAAAATGAGTAACAAGGTCCTCTAATTCTTTTTGTGGATGTGTGGGATGAAAGGTTGGAGGAAAACAGAGGGATTGATATAAATCAGAACTCGTTTCTAACACAGAGCACCTCGTGGTTTTCATTTGGGTTAAGGTTGAATATCAACCAATTTCTCCACTGTAGACTCAGAGACCAATAATTGTGCTGAGAAAGAAAGTATCTGCTCAATATAAAGCATTTTCAGCACAGATTATTGTTTATCTTCTTTTCCTACCAGTTTACAAATTGTACAAATCCGTCAAGGAGGGGAAAAGGAAATTTGCTGGTGCAGAAGGGTTTGTTTGTGGCACAAAAGCATTTTGAGGGTAAAACAGAGCCTTTTGGAAGGCAGAGGACACTTTTTTTGCCTCAAAATGCCAAGATCCTGAGCTGGAGCAGTTTTCAGGGCATGTGAGAGCATTTGTGTTCACTAAGTCAGCAGAAAGATTTGTTGCTTTGAGTCAGGTCTAACCACATCATCACCAGGGATTTTGCATAATCACTGCACTGAGATTTCACATCCAGACCAAAAGTTATCCCACTAAATCTACCTCAGATATTCTATTTATTCGAGGTTGGTGCAGGTTTTCTACCTCCTTCCTTCTGTCTCATGTCAGAACAATGGAATGAAAGATCACCTGATTATGAAAAAAATGTGAGCAGTAATTCAAGTTCTGAATTTGGACGCCCAAATTTCACATTACGCAATTTTCTCCCACATTGGAATCAGATTCTGAGGAGGGCAAATGCTCAGATCTGAGTCTTTTGGCCTCGTTTGGCTTTGGCTTGATCCCACAGAGAGAAAGCAGTGACAAGCCCGGCCCAGGTGCCGTGCTCCAAAAAGCAGGATGGGAAGGAAAGAGGGGAGATGCTCCAAAAAGCAGGATGGGCAGCAAAGAGAGGAGCAGAGGGGCTGCAGGTTCAGAGGTGGAACCTGCTTCAAACAAGAACAGAACCTTTCAGCATCAACCCCACATTGCTGCCTCTGCCCTCCAGCTGCTCCTGCTGCTGTGGGCATGTGCTGAATTATTCTTTGTCTTGGTTTGAAAAGCCAGGTGTCTGCTAAGGAAGGCAGGACCCTCCCTTGAAATGGAAAATGTACAAAACTCCCTCCCTCTGAATTATTAAAATTTTGAAATTAAGGGGCTCTCAGGCAAAAATATGGGAATGGGAATAGCAGTTCTTTATCGGGAAGAAAATAAAAATAAAATTTAAATGCAGTGATACAAACCAACCCTGCCAGAGTCAGAGCAGACCCTGTCCCCTGTGTGTCAGGGCGGTGTCCCAGCCCCATCCCACGGGGGCTCAGCCCTCCTGCAGTGCCAGCTGTGGCTCTGCTGCAGCAGGGATCCTGCACAAGGGGGGAGTTTTCCTCTGCAGCTCCAGGGCTGCTGCAGATGGGCCTGGGCTCCCTCTGGCCATGCAGGGCAGCAGAAAGCTGCTCCTCTGGCAATGCAGGGGGCAAAGGCTGCTGTGCTGTCCCAGCACCTCAGATTGGATCCAGGTAGGAATGCTTGGCTCCTCCCCTGGGCAGAGCATCTCCCCATGGGATGCTGGGATTGGCTCAGCCCTGCAGGGACACTCAGTGGCCATGGACAGCAGAGATCTCCTGGAGGGAGGGTTGGCTGTGGGAGAGAGAAAGGAAAAACTGCCCCAGGAACAGCAGAGAACTGCCCCAGCTCTGACAGTTGGGAATAGAACACACAGCCCCTGTTACATCTTGTAACCTGAGACATCCTTGCTGGAGCAGCAATTTCTGCCCAAAGAATAAAGGAACAGCATCACACAGCCTTGAGATAAAACTCACATTGGGCCACAGGAATGGAGCACTTTCTGGCAGGCTCAGAAATGGATCCCTGGTGTGACACAGACACTGGCGTGGCCCAGGGGGACAGAGCAGGTCCCTCCCTCCCATCTCACCCTGTCCCTCGTTGTTCCCACACCTGAAAAAGTGAGCACACAGCTCCCCCAGACTTCAGCTGCACAGCTCAGTGATAACTGAGACTCATTTTTAGGCAATTTGCATGGATGGGAGCAATTACAGCCAAGGCACATCAACAGAGAATCAAGCCCTGCATCTAATGTTGGTGATGCTCTTAATAATAACAACCCCCCTTTCCTGGAAGAGAACATTAAACCTGTTCAAAATACAGTATTTTTTTCCAAATGATAGTATTTCTCCCCTCCTACACCACATCTACCTTAATCATCTGACTCCCACGTAGCTGGCTCGACTTCAATGACAGTCTCCTCTACTTGTTTAAAAGTCATGTTATTTCCACTGCCATCAAAAAGGCAGGATTTTCAAGTGAAGTTATTAAAGTTTCCAACACAAGGAACAGCGCGTGGGTGCTGCTGAAGTCAACTCTCAGGAATGAAAAAAGAGATTCCTTCACTTCTACCAGAGGATTGAGCCTCCCTTCTCTCTGGGGCCAGACTACACCTGTATTTATGATGATGTTTTTTGTGTCTGCAAAGCATTTCAGAAATGTTGTCTGTTCCACAGTGAGCCCAGTGATCCAAACTTGAATTTACATCAGGAAAAAAAAATAAAACAAAAAAACAAAACTAGGGACCAGTCCTTCCTGGTGCTGGATGAATGGAAAAATACTTGGGTATTAATGTATTAATGTTCAGAGCCAAAATGTGTTAAATAATGTGTTCTTCTAGCCAAAATACAAAATACTATTAAAAAAAGGCAATGGATGAACCAAACTTCCCCCTGGAGGCTGCACAAGGCCATCCCATCTCCTTATCTGCCACCCAGAGCCCTGATTTGTCACAGCCAAGAGTAATTAGGCCTAATCCACTGCCTGATTCCCACCCAGCTGCTAAGCCCCTCATATTGGACACAGAAAAAGGAAATTTTAATACTTTAATTGGAAAAAATCCCTTCAGTGCTGACCTGCAGCTGTTCACCTCCAGCTCTGTGTCTGTGCTGACACACTGTGGGCTTTAATCAACTTCACTGAGTTTCAACAAGTTTCTGCAGCAGCCCCCTGTGCAAGCAGAGGCTTTGTCAAGGGACAGTGGTTTATTCAGGTTTATTCACTTTGTGCCACTGAGCTGAGAGATGGGGAATTAATCTCAAAGCAATTCAGTGTTTTGGGAGTGTTTCAGCTCCTTTTCCACGGAGCTTCCCCAGCAGCTGTCAGATCACTGCAGGGCTTCATTTGCTGAATCCACCTCCCTGCATTTTCACCTCATTAGCTGCCCCTTCACAAGTCCTGCTCAGTCCCCCTGAATTCAGTGGGAACAGAAAGTGGAGGGATGCTCCACTGAATTCAGCAGGATCAGAAAATGAGGGATGCTCCACTGAATTCAGCAGGAACAGAAAGTGGAGGGATGTTCCCCTGAATTCAGCAGGATCAGAAAGTGAGGGATGTTCCACTGAATTCAGCAGGATCAGAAAGTGGAGGGATGCTCCACTGAATTCAGGAGGATCAGAAAGTGGAGGGATACTCCCCTGAATTCAGGAGGATCAGAAAGTGAGGGATGTTCCACTGAATTCAGCAGGAACAGAAAGTGGAGGGATGTTTCACTGAATTCAGGAGGAATAGAAAGTGGAGGGATGTTTCACTGAATTCAGGAGGAATAGAAAGTGGAGGGATGTTCCCCTGAATTCAGCAGGATCAGAAAGTGAGGGATGTTCCAGCTGCTGCAGCAGGGAAGGTTCATGCAAACTGCGTTATGCAGCACCTACACTTGTAATGAATTAAATCTTCCAGGTTCATTCATTCCTTGTTTCAAAACCTGTCAAACCCCTTAATCAAATAACAGCCTTCACTCAGCTCAGGATTACACCTGATGCTGTGTCAGTCTGACATTCTGCCATCCTTTGAAGAGGAAAGAGAAAAATAACAGACAAAAAGGAAAAGGATATAAAGTTGGGTTTTTTTATATCAGAAGTCATCCATCCCTTCCCTTCATCAGCAGAATTGTATACTAGCTGTGGTGGCTGTTGTTTTTTTAACTTTGATCTATTCTATTTTGTGTTTGTTTCAAAAAGATAAAGTTAAAAATACCTGGCACTTCTGATGGCAGCTATTGAGTTTCAGTTGTCACAGGAGTTTATTCCTCAGTCTTGCCTCTGTACAAACAGAAAAGTTCCATTTTTGACCACTTTCCCCAGGATGGGAGCAATCCATGGTTATTTGGGTCCCACAGAATGATCACCCTGAACACAAGCACAGGTTTAGATTCTCTCTAGGGATGGAATGGCAGGTGAGGTGTTTGGCATCCTGCATGGATTGGACCCCTGGATTTATGGCCTGTGTTGCTGTGGGTAGGAGATGAAGAAGGGCCCAAAGTCATTTAATTCACCTGAAATACAGGGGAACCACCAGCTGCTCTTGAGACCTGCCCAAAATCCTTAATTCTGGACTAATTCCAATGAAAATCTTCCTTCAGGAGAAAAACACCACCAGCAGCCTTAAGCTCTTGGTGTGGAAAGCATCTCTGGAGAGCAGATGGCCTGTCTGGAGCCTGAGTGGGGGCAGAATTCAGCTGCAGCAGTGAGGTCTGACCCTTTGCTCTGTGTGGCAGTGCCCGGCCTGATTGCCCATTCACTGCTGCTCCTGAATGAGCTGCTGTGGTCAGCTTGGTTTGCGTCCTCATGGCAAGGGAAAGCCAAAGGGAGAGCAGCACAATCCCTCCTCCAGTGTCTCTCCCTGGCTTGGAGACTGATTTAGAGCAGCAGGCTAAAATTAAAATTAAAATTGAAATTAGAATTGCCCAGTTGAAGTTGTCGCAGCTGATGTGGCAGGGCCCTGCTGGGTCATCCTCCTCCCCCTCACAGCCCAGAGCAGCTGCTGCCCTCTCAGCCCCGACCACAGCCACGTGCTGGCACCAAAAGAGGAGAGGGAATTGTCTGTTTAGTCAGCACAGCTGAGGGAAACAGCAAAAAGCAATTTATCCCTCTCTGCTTTTCACGCCTCCCTCTGAGCGTGCAGTCCAAAGCACAGGGACCTGCTCTGGGTGGAGGAGTGGTGGTGATGCCAAACTTGGACTCCTTCAACGCTCTTCCACTCCTGGGGAATATTTGTTCCATCAGTAGCATCATTTTTGTAAAGTAAAATCATTTTTACCCCTCAGAACCAGAGGGGGTGGTGGCACCTCTTGCCCCACTCCTTCCCCAGAAGGATTTGCTCAGATTCTGGGTTTTTGGATGGTCCCTGCTGGCTGCTCCCTGTTTCCTGGGGCAGGGCAGGGCTCCAGGAGCAGATTGCTTTGGTGCTGTTCTGCCCCTCTGAAGCAGCACAATGCAGCATTAGCACAGGGAAGGAAGGATCTGCTCCATTAACTTCTGAAATGAGCTTATCAAGGGAGATGGCAGCACTGGTGGGAAAACAAGACATTCAGAGCTCCTTGCAAATCCAAACTCTTCTCCTCTCAAGCATCACACCTCATCAGCTGTGCTTGGAGCTCTCTCTCCTACAGATGACAGGGTAAAAAAAGGCTGCAAAGTGGATTTTCTCCCGCGGTTGTCATCTTAATCTCCATCTCTCTCCTGTTAGCAACAAGCTCCAGCATTATCCCGGAGTTTTGAAGTGTCAGGGCTCTGACTGTGCTCTCCCTCTTTGGAGAGAATTGTTCACAGCAATTGAGCTCAAGGTGCCACAGGTCAGGCTGGTTTGGCTTGAGCATGGCA
The DNA here is from genome assembly GCF_047830755.1 of Zonotrichia albicollis. NCBI lineage: Eukaryota > Metazoa > Chordata > Aves > Passeriformes > Passerellidae > Zonotrichia > Zonotrichia albicollis. The sequence goes on along the minus strand of NC_133820.1, from coordinate 14,125,787 downwards.
AGGTATATACTGGAAACGTGGGATTATTGCCACATTATTCATGAGGTGAATTAAACCTTTTAGAGGAGAATAACACCATTAATGGCATCCTCATCTTGGGGTTGTTTGCTTTGCAAGGTTCTTTCTGTTGTCACTCTGACACATTTGCATTCAGAAAACATCCATGTGATTAAGCAGCCACACCAAAAAAGTGGAGAATTTCCCCAAAGATCCCAAATGGGATCCTGAGGAGTGATTCCATCCCCTCAGAGAGCTTTGCTACCTGCTCCCATCCAGACTTCATCCTGAAAGCCAAGTGATGCAGCCAGAGGATGATTTGGGTTTTTGTGAAGCTTTGTTTGGGTCTTTGCCTTGTTGGTGACTTTGGTCCCTTTGGCTGCATGGAAACCTGGACAGTGGAATCACTGCTGGGCCCAAAAACACAAACAAGGAGCCTGTTCCCAAGGGAATCCCAGCCCAGAGTGAGGGGGAGCAGAGCTCACAGAGCCACAGGATGGAATGGGCTGGAAGGGACCTTAAACATCACCCAGTGCCACCCCTGCCATGGCAGGGACACCTCCCACTGTCCCAGTGTCCAACCTGGCCTTGGGCACTGCCAGGGATGCAGGGATGGAATTCCATCCCAGCCCCTGCCCACCCTGCCAGGGAACAATTCCTCATTCCCAAAATCCCATCTGACCCTGCCCACTGGCACTGGGAGCCATTCCCTGTCACTGTCATATTTTCTGGAAAAATCCCCTTGCCCAGGATTTCTTCTCCTGGGAAGATGAGAAGCCTCAGAGAAAAAAAAAACCCAATATTATCTCATTTGCTTCTCCTTGTTTTGCTGCTTTGGAATGTGGCTGGAGATTGTTTACCAACAGCTTTGATTGGTTCCGTGTGAATTGTTTTTACTTAATGACCAATCACAGTCAGCTGTGTCAGACTCTGAGGAGTCAGTCACTGTTTTTTATTATCCATTCTTGTTAAGCCTTCTGATGTATCCTTCCTCTTTCTTCAGTATAGTTTTAGTGTGGCATAATATAATATAATATAATATAATATAATATAATATAATATAATATAATATAATATAATATAATATAATATAATCTATATAAATCAGCCTTCTGAGAACATGGGGTCAGATTCTCATCTCTTCCCTCATCCTGGAGACCCTCACAAATTCACCAATTCCCTGTGTGCTGTCCCTGCATCCCCTGGCAATTGTCTCTCTCCAGCTTTCCTGGGGCTCCTCCAGGCCCTGCAAGGCCGCCCTGAGCTCAGCCCAAAGCTTCTCCTGTGCAGGTGAGCAATGCCAGCTGTGCCAGCCTTTCCTGCCAGCAGAGCTGCTCCATCCCTCTGCCCATCCTGGAGCCTCCTCTGGGCTGGCTCAGTTTCTCATTCTCACTCAGGACAGTGAAGGATTCATTAATCATTAATCACCTCCTTTTTCAGTGATAAACACCCCCATGGACACACAAACAACCTGTCTGCATTTCCAAGGGGATTTATTAAGTGAAAGCCTTCATACCTGACTGAATTTTGAGGAATGCTGGCCTTGAATTCTGTGTCCACTCATTAGCACAGGGCTTTTATCCCTGAGCTGCCACCTGAGAGAATCACAGGAGGTTACATCCATATTCCTGCTGAGACCACAGCAAACCCTTTGCTCTGTGATTAATAATGTGTTAAGCCACAGTTCCAAATTATTTCAACTTTTCAATGGTTATGGGAATGTTTACAAGACTGATGGCTGGGCCTCACACTGCCAGGAGGCTGAAAGAGCTGTCATTTATTACAGGGATTTCTTGTAGCCAAATTGTGTAACACTACCCTGCTAAACTGCAGCAAAAGAGTTATGAGCTTTGCCACAGCATCTTCCCAAATTAGAAATGGAGTGAAGCTTTCAGCGCTACAAATGTTTTTGTGAGTGGGGAGAGGGAGGAAGTGAGGAAATGCCATTAGACTTCAGCAAAAATACAAAACCCCAAACATTTCTGGGCTGTGGTGGTGCAGCAGAGATTCACTCCTTGCCTTGGCTGATTTAATCCTGTCACACCACGATATTTTGTGGTGATTTTTTGCTCAGTTTCACCATGTGTTTGCAATCATGGAATCCCAGAATGGTTTGGCTTGGAAGGGGCCTTAAAAATTGTTTTGTTCCAGCCTCTTCTATGGGCAGGAACACCTTCCACTGTCCCAGGTTCTTCAGAGCTCCATCCAACCTGGCCTTGGGATGGGGCATCCACATAACCCAACCAATTAATTGGAAATTAATTTATTATTTCCCAATTATTTTCTTGCAACAACTTCTTAACCCTCCCAGGGCTGCTCTGAGGTCTGTTAATTGTCTTCTCCCTGCTGCCAGATAAATTCTCTTCTCCTCCCTTCTTATGACTCAAGGAATTTTCTCCTTTGATGATAATCAACAGATCACATTAAGCATTTGAAGGGACTGAGGATTCCCAAGGCTCCCACACGAAGGATTTGCTAATTTTGGGCACAGGGGAAGGTGGAGTCGCTGCCCTGGTGTCCCTGTACATGCCACAGCCCCCCATGTCACCCCAGGAAAAGGCTCCATTATTCTGGGGGCAGGGAATTTTCAATCTTGATTAGAAGAAGGAGAGAGCTGCACTGCACAGAGAACAGGTAAAGGCTGAGGAAGCACAAATTCTGCTCCAGGGAAACACTTTGGTGTTCTGTGAGTGTTTCATCTGATTCTCCTCCTGCTCCCCAAACAACCCATCCGCTTTTGCCACCCATACTCTCCCATAAAGCAGAGGAGAATGAAATCCAAATCAGTGCTCCAGGGCAAAAAATCCTCCTGGTTCCACCAAAGACCAACAAAACTCCAGCTGGCCAAAATTCCACCTGCCCATCAGGATGTTCAAATCCTCACCACAGCCTTTCCTTGCTGCCCACCTTCCATGAGGCCTCGGGGCAAGTTCACTGTTCCCTTCCTCAACCTCCCCACTGGAAAAGAAAAATAACAACAAATCCCCACCTCAGAGAGCTCCAGATGAAAGATCATGAAATAGGAAATAAGAGGTCATGAAATAAGAGCCAAATATTGCTGGTCCTGTTCTTCCTGAGCCTCAATAATTCATTCCCTGCAGGGCTGCTGGATCCTCATGCAAACTTGCGGGCAAAATAATTTCTGTGCCTGTATTGTTGTGTTTCCATTGACCTGCACTTCCAGCAGATTTGGAATAAAAATGTAATTGGAAAATTGATAGGAAACACAAGAACAAAATGATCTGGGTTGCACTGAGTGAGTTCCAGTTAATGCTCTGTGGAAGCAGGGCCCAGCATGTGCCATGTGGAATGTCAGGATTTAGGTTGGGATGAGGTTGTTATATTTCCAAATAATTTCCAGTACTCACATTCCTACTGGGAATAAGCAATTGCTGGTTTGTCTCCCTTTTCCCTTTAGAAATGTGACATTAAGGTGAATAAAGAGTTTTCATTCTTTGAGACAGCTGTGAGGAGCTGAGCTCAGCTCGGCCAGGCAGGAGCTCAGCCTTGGTGGTGATTGAGCATTTCCTCACCTCGGGGCCCAGATGTTCAGCTGGGCTTTGGGGAGAAGCCAAGGTGGCCCTATTGATCTGTCCTGTCCCAGAGCACCTCCCAGATTTAGGTAAAGGGCTTTGTGCACAGTATTTGCTCCTTTTGTCTCTCCGGATAAAATAAACTCCTCTTCTTGGAGCACACAGTGAGGGCAGTGCTCACTTTGGTGCTTGATTTGGCAGTCAGGGAAACAATTTATTGTGGTGGGAGGAGAGAAGGGCTCAGAGCTGGTTGGATTCAGCATGATCCCAATGTCTTCTTGAACATCTCCCAGACTCACATCCCTTTTATCGCCTGGATGTCACTATAGGACATGAAAGAACACAAGCACACACCGCTGTTCTCAAAGTGAAGAAAAAGGGAAGTTTATTTTCTGACTCTAACATTTATAGTTTTCTAAGAGTGCAAGTGGATTGGAGGGTGACAGGGCCACCTCTCCAATGACACTGGATAGACTAACAGTCTATCAACTTTCTCTTTGTCTATAAAGGAATGCAAAACAATGAGTTATTTACAGAAAGTGTGTGAGAAAGTTCGCCACAAGAATGTCAGCGTCAGAAGGCTTAGAAAATCTTCAAAAATCAGAGCGACACCTGCCTTGTGTCCAGCCTGTCCCATGAGTCCTCCCAGATGTTGTGATTGACTCTTCAGGAAGTACCGGAGGGAATAAACCCATCCCTGAGCTCCCCCAGTACCCAAACCTCATCCACTGCAAACATGGAGATAATCACAGAATCCCAAATTGGTTTGGGTTGGAGGAACCTTAAAACTCATCCAGTGCCACCCCTGCCATAGCAGGGACACCTTCCACTGTCCCAGGCTGCTCCAACCTGGCCTTGGGCACTGCCAGGGATCCAGGGGCAGCCACAGCTGCTCTGGGAATTCCATCCCAGGGAAGGATTTCTCCCTGATATCCCATCTAACCTTACTTTCTGTCAGTTTAAAGTCATTCCCCTTGTCCTGTCTAAGGACTTGGGAAGATTTCAAAGAATCCAGGCCAAATTTTATTTCTCTTTTCCACCCTGGAGGTTTAACAGATCTCAGGAACCCAGCAGGAGCCAGGGGATGCTGCCCCGTGAGCAGACATCTGTTAGAGTGCTTGGGACTTAACAAGGATCCCATGGAGATGTAAAACTGTGGAGATCTGAGTCAGGTCTGCAGTGTGGAACAGCAAAATCCCCATTCACAGAATTCACAGAATTCCCAGAATCCCTGGGTTGGAAGAGACCTTCAAGACCATCGAGTCCAGCCCAGCCCCAACAGCTCAACTGAACCCTGGCCCCCAGTGCCACATCCAGGCTCTGTTAAACACACCCAGGGATGGGGACTCCACCACCTCCCCGGGCAGCCATTCCAGAACTTTCTCACCCCTGCTGGAAAAACCTTTTCCCTGCTATCCAACCTGTATTTCCCTTGGTGCAGCTCGAGGCTGTGTGCTCTGGGTGTGTCAGTGCTGCTGCAGACAGAGCCCAGCCCCAGGTGAGCACAGGCCCCTTTCAGGAGCTGTGCAGAGCGATGGGGGCAGCCCTGAGTCTCCTTTTCTCCAGGCCGAGCCCCCCCAGCTCCCTCAGGGCTTCCTCACAGGGTTTGTGTTCCCAGCCCCTCTCCACTCTCGTTGGCCCCTCTGGATGTGCTCAGTGTCCCAAGGTCCTTCCTTGGAAGGTGCTGCTGGTTTGAGCTGCTGCTCACTGGGGCTAGAATCAGGAAAATTTAAAATTTCTCATTAAACACTCACGTGAACATTAAAGACAGATGGTTTTAGCCAGAAATTCCTGGGTTTAGTTCTTTCCCTGTTCACCTCTGAGCCTGGGAGCCCTGATTTGGGTGAGGCCTGGGAGTGAGGGGTGTCCAGTTTACGCTCCAGTCCAATGTCTGGATCAGGGCAGGGTTCCAAAGCAGCAATGTTCTGGCAGTGAAAGCTGCAGGAGGGACCCTGTGGCACTGTGCTTGTCCTGTCCTGCAGGAGGATTTGGGCTGCAGCTGCTGCCGTGAGTGCCCCAAACCCACCTGGGAATCATCAGGAAATGAGGGAAAGCCCCATCCCGAGCTCAGAGAGAGTTCAGCAAGGTGCATCCCCAAATAACCCATCCCTGCCACACCACACGAAATCCTCCCTGCCCAGACATTCCCAAAGCAACTTCTGCAATAATCCCTCGACAACGTTTTCCAGGCATTGCTGCTTTTTTTTTTTTCCTTTTTTTTTTTTTCCTTAGACACAGTCTCACTTCCAAGGCATCTCTGCTGGGAGAAGAGTGCCACCTCATGACTGCTGCTGAGGATGGAAGGAGCCCCAGCAGGAAGCTGGGATTGAGCAGCACAGGGACAGCTCCTGCCCGGGGCAGCTTTTCATCCATCACCACTGCACCCTAAGACCGTCATCCCCTCCAAAACTCCGGTTGATGTGCTTTGCTGTCACAGACATCTTTTATGGAATTTTTTTTCTTTAAGATTTTTTCTTCCTGAGATGCTGAGAAGCCTCAAGAACAAAATATAAACATTGATTATCTGCTGCTGTGGAATGCAACAAGTAGATCTTTGATTAGTCCATGTTAGATGTTTATAATTAATGGCCAATCACAACTCAGCTGGCTCAGACAGAGAGCCAAGCCACAAACCTTCGTTGTCATCCTTTGCTATTCTATTCTTAGCCAGCCTTCTGATGAAATCCTTTCTTCTATTCTTTTAGTATAGTTTTAATACAATATATCTCATAAAATAATAAATCAGCCTTCTGAAACATGGAGTCAAATCCAAGTCTCTTCCCTCATCCTAAGACCCCTGTGAACACGGTCACACTTTGCTGGACACAAAACCCAGGGCTGAACAGGAATTCATTCATTACTCAGCAGAGCTGACATTATGGAGGCTTTTATACAAAGTTTTTCCTGCTTTGAAGGTCACATTGTTTAATTCCAGACTCTTTTCCATCATCTTAAGCACCTCTGCTCTGGAAATTCTGCAGTTTGGATGTGAGCACCTTCGCCTTGCTTTCCCTTCCACACACACTCAAGTTCTTTATTTTCCACTCGTCTCAAGTTCTTTATTTTTTCCTTACTAAAACTGACCATTTTTTCCTCAAACTTTTCATCTGAGATAATTATTGCTAAACTAAGGAAAATTAAAAAGTCCTAATGACTCTTTGTTGCTTCCACAAGTGAGGTGCAGGTATCAAAGAAACAGAATTTCTCTGCTCCATCACCAATTTGGACTGTTTGAGGAAAATTTGACACATTTTGCCTTAGATTGATTTGTCTGCACTACAACAGAAACAATTAGTTAAAATATTATCAGTTTAAATATGAAGAAATATTTTGTTTGCTGGCTTTTTGCTGCTTTTTGCCAATGTTTGCTGGCTTTTTGCTGCTTTTTGCCAATGTTTGCTGGCTTTTTGCTGTTTTTTGGTCCCCTCTTTCCCTACTTTCAATGAATTCAGGCATTGAGGAAAGTGCCAGACTGAAAAGCCCAGAGCTTGAAGATTTTGTTCCTATTTGTTTCCATAATAAAAATTAATAGAAACATCAGGAGAGTAGAACTGAAGCTTTCCTAAAATCCCAGCCCTATTCCTGCTCTTCTCCTTTATTGGACCCATTGCTAAATGTGGGCAGTAATTAAAGATTAATCAGCTTCTTCCACACCACTTCCAATAAAACCACAGTCAATGAAAACCAAGTGAATATTTATTTTTCCAAAATGGTCATTGATCTACCAGCAGGTGTATTAATAGCCTCTACTATTAGACAGGATGCCAAGCAGATAAATATGGATACAAAATCTGACATATTAAATATTAAACAGCATTTCAGAAGTGAAAGATTTTGCATCTCATTCCCCCAGGCAGCCACTCTCTGCATCTCAAAAATATGCTGCTCGCATTGTCAGATAGCCAAATATTATTAACCTGAAAGCATCAACTTAATAAGTCTCATCCCATGAACAGAAAAAAAAAAAAACAAACTCAGAATAAAATTCCAAACCCACTTGCTACTCAGTGGGAGGATTTGCAGCACAGATGATTTTCAGTGCAGAGCTGCAAGAAGGCCTGCAAAAAGTTCATCAAAAATCAGAGCTGCGGGGAGCCTGGCATTGGCTGAGCCTTTTGTTGTGATCAAGGTATCAATAAACCCTCATTTCAATTTTAATTAAAGAGCGTTGTTGTGTCAGATGAACTTGGAGCTTAACGTGCTCAATGGTTCCTCTTAAAGAGATTTTTATAAAGGCCTCGATCAATCACATTAAATAATGACATCAACAAATGTTAGGTTGCTTAAATTCTCTCCCACTAAGAAAATTAAAGGGGATAAGATCTACAGCCCAAGCCCATCACTTAAAATAGGAACAAAACCAGCCCAGAACTTCCTCCTCCTCCTCCTCCTCCTCCTCCTCCTCCCAGAGCCTGGGATTCAGAGCTCCCTTCTGCAAACCATGGAGCTCCTCTCTCCCAGCCGTCTTGCCACTCCTTCAGGTGAAGCACAAGACAGAAATATCATCTCTGAACACAGGGTATCTTTAGAAAAGCTGATTTCTTCAAGTTTTCTCTTCTAAAATCAAGTTCCACCCACCCGAGTGTGGCTCGTCCCAGCCCACCTAAAAGGAGGCAGAGTTACAAAACCGCCCTGGGGACTCCACTGAGCCGGGCTGTGCCTTCCCAAAAATTCCAGGGATTTGGGAACTGGAACTGGGCTGTGCCTTCCCAAAAATTCCAGGGATTTTGGGACTAGAATTGGGCTGTGCCTTCCTGAAAAATTCCAGTGATTTGGGAACTGGAACTGGGCTGTGCCTTCCCAAAAATTCCAGGGATTTGGGTACTGGAATTGGGCTGTGCCTTCCCAAAATTCCAGTGATTTGGGAACTGGAATTGGGCTGTTGTTTCCCAAAAACTCCAGTGATTTTTGAATTGGGCTTCTACTTCCCAAAAATTCCAGGGATTTTGGAACTGGAATTGGGCTGTGCCTTCCCAAAAGTTCCACTGATTTTGGAACTGGAACTGGGCTGTGGTTTCCCAAAAATTCCAGGGATTTGGGAACTGGAACTGGGCTGTGCCTTCCCAAAAATTCCAGGGATTTTGGAACTGGAATTGGGCTGTTTCTTCTCAGAAATACCAGTGATTTTGGAACTGAAATTGGGCTGCTGCTTCCCAAAAATTCTATTGATTTTTGAATTGAGCTGCTGCTTTACCCAAGAATTCCAGGGATGTTGGAACTGGAATTGGGCTGTGCCTTCCCAAAAATTCCAGTGATTTTGGAACTGGAATTGGGCTGCTGCTTCCCAAAATCTCCAGTGATTTTGGAACCTTTGCTTGTGCTGCATTTCCAAGCATCCCTTCTCGCAGGATCTGCCTGGCAGGCCCAAGTGCTTTACCCTGGGCTCTCTTTCATCTCCCCCTCTGCTCCCTTCAGCCACAAACCTCAGAACAACCCCCAGAATATTTGGTGGGTGATTCACAGATTTTGCTGTCAGAAAGCTCCCAATCCTGCCTTATTTCCTGGATTTTACAGCATGCCAAGCTGCGTGTTCACACTGTTTTGTCTTTAATCCTGGCATTGCAAACAGGAAAATGTGACATTTTTATAAAAAGCTCCAAGTCGGGGAAGTTCAGCACGGAGCAAACCTTGGATGTTCAGCGTTTTAAGGAGAGGAACAAAAGCCACCCAAACATGCAGGCTGGAATTAGGTGCGGAAGAGGTGGTGGAATGGATCACACTTCTATTTTAATGAAATGTTTATCCCCCAGCAGTGACAGCACAGGAGTGCATCAGGTACAAAGTGTCACAGAAAATGTTTCTTTTGCAGAAAACGCCATTCCAGGGAAAGGGTTTTTTTTTCTCCCAGCCATCCTTTGGCATTAATTCCCATGAGTAGGGATTGAGCAGTGCCTTGTGTTGGCGTCAGTCCCATTGCACTGGGATTTGAGTTCCTGTTCCCCAGGAGAGGTGCAGATGTTGAGGGTTGTGGGGTTTTTTCCACTAAAGATTGACTTTCCATGCACATTCATTGAAGGATGCCATCTTGGAAGAGCTCCTCACAAAAAATGTTCAGTCCTTTCCCAAAGCCAAATGCATTTCACAGAATCTCAGAATCCCAGGATGGTTTGGGTGGGATGGGACTTCAAAGCTCACCCAGTGCCACCCCTGCCATGGCAGGGACACCTCCCACTGTCCCAGGCTGCTCCAAGCCCAGTGTCCAACCTGGCCTTGGGCACTGCCAGGGATCCAGGGGTGGAATTCCATCCCAGCCCCTGCCCACCCTGCCAGGGAACAATTCCTCATTGCCAAGATCCCACCCAGCCCTGCCCTCAGGCACTGGGAGCCATTCCCTGTGTGCTGTCCCTGCATCCCCTGGCAATTGTCTCTCTCCAGCTTTCCTGGGGCTCCTCCAGGCCCTGCAAGGCCGCCCTGAGCTCAGCCCAAAGCTTCTCCTGTGCAGGTGAGCAATGCCAGCTGTGCCAGCCTTTCCTGCCAGCAGAGCTGCTCCATCCTCTGCCCATCCTGGAGCCTCCTCTGGGCTCTGCAGCAGCTCCAGCTCCTCCCTGGCTGGGGCAGCTCTGCAGGTGGGGAATCACCTGAGGGAACACAGGGACACAATCCCAGTCCCTTTCCCTGCTGCCCACTTGCTTTGGATGCAGCCCAGGTCACATTTGCCTTTCTGGGATGCAAATGCACATTTCTGGGTTGGGCATTTTCTATTCTTCACTTCCTGCTTTTATTTTATTTTATATGTGCCCAGTTCCCATCTTCTGCCTCCCCCGTGAGGATTGGAGAGAGAGGAACCGGCTTCTGATCCATCCAGGATCCTCTCGGCTCCATCCAGATCTACCCAGGATCTTTGCAGCTGCATCCACATCCATCCAGGATCCTCTCAGATCCATTCAGGTCCACCCAGGATCCTCTCAGCTCCGTCCAGATCCATCCAGGGTCCTCTTAGCTCCATCCACATCCAGCCAGCATCTTCTCAGCTCTATCCAGATCCATCCAGGATCTTCTCAGCTCCATCCACATCCATCCATGATCATCTTATCTCCACCCAGATCCACTCAGGATCCTCTCAGCTCTATCCAGATCCATTCAGGATCCTCTCAGCTCTATTCAGATCTCTCCAGGGTCCCTTCAGCCCCTCACTGCAGCTTCTTTTAACCAAAATTCCCACAAATCCCCCCGTGCTGGACGCCCAGAAGGAAAAACAAAGCTCTGATCTGAAATCTGGGGAAGCTCCGGATCCATAAATGCATCCCAAGAGGCAAACACAGAGCAGGGCACAGAATCCTGGCATTCCATGTTCCAGCTCCTCTGAAATGAGCTCCCAGCTCTGACGGGCCAGTTCTGGAACCAGCTCCTCTCTCTCTGGTCAGGCATTATTGGATTTAATCAATTTCCCAGATTTAGGTGACAAAAAAATGTAATTGTCACCCATTGGGAAAGGATCAGCTGAAAAACAACATCAAAATTCAGACACATCAGGATTTGCTGGGCACAGCCTGAGTTTGAGGCTAAATTGAGGTTAAATATTGGCTGAATTGTAAATTTTTGGTAAAATTGCAATTTTTGGGTAAAATTACCATCTCTTTACAAGCAGTTCATTGAGAATATGTTGGTACATTTTGCTAAAAGTGGCAGCACATTTGAGGCTGGAGCAGACAAAGTCTCCTGCCTCAGCAGGTACCACTTGTCAGAAAGCAAAAAATTAGACACAAATTACCCAGTATTTAATTCCTGATAGGAGAAACAGTACCCAAGTAAATCGAGCATTTCCAATTCAGCATTTTTCCACTGGAAAATATAATTTCACTGGCATTGAGATCTCCTGCTGGGGCAAAAAATGCATTTTAACAGTTTGTAAAGGACTAAAGCATGCCCATTTTTTTCTTATTTAGGTGTTGCATTACACAATATATCACATTTGAAGAAGTCAGAATGAAGCCAGAATGCTTTGACCAATTCAATTTAGATTTTGTTTAGAATTTAACTTAATATAAACTTCATTTTTCTTAATGCCTGTTATTTGTTTTAGCAAGAAATAGAATTCAGAGCATCAGAAAGTTCAACTGACTGGAAATTATGGCTTCAATTTCCTTTGCATGTTCATCTCTGTGCAAATGGGAGCTGATAATCTGCGCGTTCTCCTGCAGAGCTGTGATTTTCCGTGATTTGGGGTGGGGTGGTCAGAGCAGCTGCTCCAGCCCACTCACTCCATGGAAATTTGGATTTTTTGGATGGAGCTGGTCCCTGCTCCCTCCCTAGCGACCACAGAGACCCCTGAGCAGCAAATAAAACCTCAAATACGGTGATCTCCTCCCGAGTAAGAAAGGTCCATGTAGAAATATCAAATTACACGAATCGTTGGCAGGAAAAAAAAACCCACACCAGTTTAAAGGTTATACAAGGAAAAAGAAAACAAACAAAACCCAGCAAAAGTTACCTCCTTGTACTATAATAATGATAAAAAATATCTGTCCTCACTCCTTTCCTCCACTCAACTCACAAGCCCAAAACACAAGGGTTCCACACCAGGCATGCTGAAGCAAAAATATTTAAAATATTTAAAAGGCTCCCAGGCACCTGTGGAGGTCTGACTTCTTTCAGGACGTTTTGACATTTCTCAGGGTGAGATAAAAAACCAATCCCCAGGTGTGCTCTGAAACAAATGATCAGAACCTCTGGGAATTCCCCTTTGCTACCTCTGAATGAGAGATTTTATCATTTTATATTTTATATTTATATTTAGATTTATATTTATATTTATATTTTCATATGTATTTTATATATTAAATATATTTTATATGTAATATATAAATATATTTATGTATATTTAAATATCTATATAATGTAAATATATAGCCATATAAATATAAATACAACTATAAATATAAATATAAATATAAATATAAATATAAATATACGTGTAAATACAAATATATGTTATTTATAGATAATATAATGTATATTATAATAAACAGTACATTATAAATTTTTTTAATTTTTTTAATATATATATTTGTGGGCTGTTTGCTCAAATAAACCGAACTACCATAGCCTTATTGTCAACTATACCTAAATTCTATGATTTTATGCTTCCAGCTTTAAAATACTGCAGGGAATTCAGGGTCCAACACAACATTTTGCTTCCTTCTTTTTATCTTGATTAAAGAGGACCAATTAACTCCCATGGAATGTTTCTGACACCGACTTGGTGGCACTCTGGAAATTTTAGTCCAAATTTCTGTCTTTTTTTTTATTTCTTTTCCTTGAGGCCATCATTTCACACCAGGGAGAGCTGTTTAGTACAAATTTGACAGCAAAAAAAAAAAAAAAAAAGAAAAATTGTAGAGGAGGAAGGAGAAAGAGAATCCAGTGCCAGCACTTCTCCTGCTTTTCCATCTCGGCGTGTTCCTGGTGGCACAGCAGAGAAACGGAGCCAGCAAAGCAAAGCTGGGGAATTTGCCAGAGCCCACACAGGGTCTGCAGGAGAAGAGGGGGATCAAGCAGGGGGTCCTGACTCCGAGCCTTTGGCTTGTTTGTAATAGCCCACGCTGCTTTCTTCTTCTCCTGAGCAGCCAAAAATAGCCCAAAAATGTGACAAATCCTTCAGCAAACGGATTGGAGAGCAAAGGGTCAGCAGGGCACGGAGAGAGGCTGGGGTGGGATCCTGGAAATCCACCTGGGATTCCTGGAGCTACAGGAAGGGTGAAGGTTCATCCCATTCCCTCAATATTGGGGTCGTTGGAGAGAGATTGCTCAGCAGAGGGACGGGACACAGGGAATGGCTCCCACTGCCAGAGGGATGGATGAATGATGGATGGATGGATGGATGATGGATGGATGGATGGATGGATGGATGGATGGATGGATGGATGATGGATGATGGATGGATGGATGGATGGATGGATGGATGGATGGATGGATGGATGAATGGATGATGGATGGATATGGATGGATGGATGGATGGATGGATGGATGGATGGATGGATGGATGGATGGATGGATGGATGATGGATGGATGGGGGATGGATGGATGGATGGATGGATGGATGGGGGATGGATGATGGATGGATGGATGGATGGATGGATGGATGGATGGATGGATGGATGGATGATGGATGGATGGGGGATGGATGGATGATGGATGGGGGATGGATGGGGGATGGATAGATGGATGGATGGATGGATGGATGGATGGATGGATGGATGGATGGATGGATGGATGATGGATGGATGGGGGATGGATGGATGATGGATGGACGGATGGATGGATGGATGGATGGATGGATGGATGGATGGATGGATGGATGATGGATGGGGGATGGATGGGGGATGGATGGATGGATGGATGGATGGATGGATGGATGGATGGATGGATGGATGGATGGGTGGGTGGGTGTCAGAACCCAGGACATCCCTCTGGCTGCCCTGGAGGACTCCAGACCCTTGCAAGGGGCTCAGAGACCTTGGCATGGAGTCAGAAACACCTGTGCCTTTGATTTTAGCCCTTGAAAAAAATTCCCAACTTTGTGTGAGTATTTACAAGCCCCAAGAGTTTGAGTAGAATGACAGTGAATTTACCACAAAGTAGAAAAGTAAAATTTTGGGGTTTTTAGAATGGGGGTTCAAGAGGCAAGATGGAGGAATCTGGGCGTGTCCAATCTTTCTCCTTCTACTTCTTGTCCTCCATCTTCTGCTGTGATGGTGACACTTTAAAATTAGTTTAGAGTAGAGACAGACTGTCTAACAGAGGTGATAAGTATTGAAAAATTATTTTAAATAAAGTACACATAGTTTTTTGTATAAAAAATAACACCACCCTGAGGGTGGTCAGAGTCCCTCGACCCAACCTACTAAACAGACCTCAGTGAGTCAAAAAGACAATGAATTAAATAATTGCAAATAAACACCCTTGGGAATGAGAGCCAAAAAATCCCATCTCCTTCTTTGGTCTCAAAGCTGAGAAAAAGAAACTTTCCGACACCTCAGAGTCATCTTCACACCAAAGACCTCGTCAGATGGGATGTTGGGAATTAGGAATTGTTCCCTGGGAGGATGGGGAGGACCTGGAATAGATTTCCAGAGAATCTGTGGCTGCCCCTGGATCCCTGGAGTGTCCAAGGCCAGGTTGGATGGGATTTGGAGCAGCCTGATCTAGGAGAAGACCCCCACCCATGGCAGGGGTTGGAGCTGGAATGTCTTTGATGTCCCTTCCAACCCAAACCAGTCTGGGATTCTTCGGTCACTGTGATGAAGCAGAATTCTCCCATCTTCTCCCCCTTGCCCCGGAAAAGGTGCAAAACTCAGCTCTGAGGCCACAGGTCAGGGATTCTGCTGCTTCCTGAGTGCCACAGCTCCGTCAGGAATCCGCTGCAGGAATTTACCTCAAGGGGTTGAGAGCTTCCTCCATGTTTAGTTTTGGTTTTAAAAGGTTCTGTCTTGGTTTGTAAAGCCAGGTGTCTGCTAAGGAAGGCAGGACCCTCCCTTGAAATGGAAAATGTAAACCCCCCTCCCTACCTCTGAATTATTATAATTTTGAAATTAAGGGACTCTCAGGCAAAAATATGGGAGTAGGAATAACAGTTCTTTATTAGGAAAAATAAAAATCAGAATGCAGTAATACAAAGCAGCACTACCAGAGTCAGAACATGCCCTGACACACTGTGGGTCAGGGTGGTGGCACAGTCCCATTAAATTATTATAATTTTGAAATTAAGGGGTTCTCAAGCAAAAATATGGGAATGGGAATAACAGTTCTTTACTAGGAATAAAAAAAATAAATAAAGATAAAAATAAGAATGCAGCAATACACAATAAACCACTGCCAGAGCCAGACCCTGCCCTGTCCCCTGTGTGTCAGGGGGTGTCCCAGCCCCATCCCAGGGGGGTTCAGCCCTCCTGCAGTGCCAGCTGTGGATCTGCTGCAGCAGGGATCCTGCACAAGGGGGGAGTTTTCCTCTGCAGCTCCAGTGCTGCTGCAGATGGGCCTGGGCTCCCTCTGGCCATGCAGGGCAGCAGAAAGCTGCTCCTCTGGCAATGCAGGGGGCAAAGGCTGCTGTGCTGTGCCAGGCTCAGATTTGATCCAGGTAGGAATGCTTGGCTCCTCCCCTGGGCGGAGCCTGGGCTGAGCCTTTATTCAGCCATGCACAGGAGGAAAGGGCGTCAATTTACGCTCCCTAAGCCTGCTGTGTGAGCTCCACCTCGTGTGATGTCAAACCTGATCCTGCCCTTCTTACAGACAGAAAAATAAATAAATTAAAGTCTTGGGGAAGCCGCGGGTCCTGCTTACAGCCCTTGTTCCTTCTCTGTTGCTGCAGGGATGACGTGCCAGGCCCGCAGCTCCTACATCACCAGTGAGATCCTCTGGGGCTATCGCTTCACGCCCGTGCTCACACTGGAGGACGGGTTTTACGAGGTTGACTACAACAGTTTTCACGAAACCTATGAGACCAACACCCCCGTTTACAGTGCCAAAGAGCTGGCGGAGATGGCCAGCCGAGCAGAACTGCCCCTGACCTGGTCTGTTTCCAGCAAGCTGGACCAACACGCCGAGCTGGAAACAGAGGAGGAGGAGAAGAACCAAGAAGACCAAAACGAAAGAAATGGAGACGTGGCCAACTTGGAGAATGAGTCCAAAGTGTAGGACCAGGGAGAAATAAAGGCCACCTCCTTTATCTCCTGCCTCTCTGCTCCCTGTTTCTTTCTGCGACACGCCTTTAATTTTTTTTTTCTCTTCCTGTTATTGGTAACTCACAGAAAATAAACGTTTTAGATGAAAAATCCCAACTTCAACCCCAGACTAAGCCAAGGCGTGGGTAAAAGCTGCAGCACCCACCAGGGATGGTGGAATCTCCCCCTGGCAGTGACTGGTGGCCCCTCTCCAGTGCAGACCTCCAGGTTTTTCCACATCAACCACACAAAAACCAATCTCTGAAATGGATGCAAGAGATTTTAAAGGAAAGACTAATTCATGCCCATCAAAGAAATGGGTCTTGACTGAGTTTTTATGTATTTCAGGACACTTTCACAGACTGGGTGACAGTGGAATGGGCCTTGCAGCTTTAAGAGGAAGGTGAGCAGAGGGACCTGCAATCCCCCACGACCCTGTACATATGCCTTATGTAACTATTTCTCTCTACATTTAGTAATAAACGCCGCATGTACAAAAGTACTGTAGTAAAGAACTTCTAAATAATGTACACAGCTGTGTAATTAATGTAGGTTTAGAAACAGAGCTCTAGAAATATTGGGATGCAAAAACCAACTACCCGTCGAGTAGGCATTTCTCTTCAAATATTTGCAGTGTAAAATTGATTTTAATTTATTTTTCTTTCCCCTCCCCTCTATGACTCTTCGAGTGGGTAACATTTTCTTCAGTGTACCAGACTGGCAGCTATTTAGAGTACCTCACTGTTGGCCAAACAGATTGTTTCACTCACTCTAAAAAGCCATAAGTCTGGGAAAGGGCAGGGTAGAGAATTGTCCTCCTGACATACTGTGAAAATGTTTACAAATAAGGCAAAACCCTTCCTGGTTCCTGTTTTCTGGGGGCAGTTCAACTGAAAAATTGAGGCTGTGGCAAACTCATGGCTAACCAGAATTTCCTGTGTACTCTCCATAGAGCAAGCATGTGTCATGTGGAGGTGTTATCCTTAACGTGCAATATCCAGGGAATCTGCTCCCGTGGGATCTCAGTGGAGCAGTCTACTACACACAAAAAATACCCACACACACACAAGCCATTGAAAAATGAATGTTGCACCTCAGCCAGTAGATTTTAGCTACTTCAGCTGGGAAAGAAGCAGCTGGATTTCGTGTGGAGCTGGAATCCGTGACGTTTGCAATGTGCTGGTGCTGAGGGCGCGGGGGGCACGACGTCCCTGGGGGTGTCCTTCCACCAGGATTCCCAGGAGAACACACAGGAGGGTCCTGCCTGGCTCAGGGGAGCCCTTCCTCAGTGAGTTCCTCCACCTTGGGTGGCTCCTGGCTGTTGGAAATCCCTGGGAATTCCATCCCTGGGGCAGAGGGAACTCCCATCACTTCCACGGCAGTGGGAGAGCTCCACCAAGAACAGCATTTCTGCCAGCAAAGGAGGAGAAGCTGCAGCCTTAATTCCTTAATTTTGGGGGGGGTTGTTTCATGCCTGCCTATTCCATGAAGAAAGAAAACACTGAAGAGAATCTGAAGCTTTTTTCTTCTTTTTTTTTGTACAGAAAACTTTACGTTTAAATAAAAGAGAAAAAAAAAATAAACCTCAGGAGAAACTTGGTGGGCAGGTGGAAAATTTGCACTGTGATATAGCTTTGGCATTAAATTCACACCTCTTTTCTTTCTTTTTTTTTAATTATTTTTTTTTGCTGGTACAACTGCCCCTTGCTAATTTTCAGAGAGGGTGGCTGAGGGGAGGGACCTCCAGGTGAGGAGGGCACACAGGGCCTGGGGAAGGGATGGGAAGGGTTGCACACCCGGGCAGATCAGGCTGGATGGGAAGAGGTTTTTATGGTTTCAGCACTGACCATTTTCCCCTAAAAGGCTTTCCCAGGATGCCAGGAATGGTGCAGGATGAAGATTTTTGGGCGGATGATTCTGGTGAAGGTTGGAACATTTCTGAGACAGATCTAGGCCTCAAGCTCATCCTGCTGCCCCAGCACCAGCCCCGTGCTCCAGCCCATCCATCCCCACCCCCGTGGCTCCCCAGCAGGGCTGCTGAGCGTTTTTAGGGTTTTTTTAGGGTTTTTTTAGGGGTTTTTGGGGGTTTTTGGGGCTCCAGAGCCCCTCTGGAAGCGTTGGGGCCACTCGCGTGCGTCCGTCCCGCCAAAGGTGCATGAGCTGAAAGCAAAGCTTTCCCTCCGAGGACAAACCTGCTTTTTGCTCTCACAATTCACTGGGCCACTCTAGAAGTCGTTGCTGCAGGTTGAGAACATTTGTGGTGCAGCTCAGGGCCCTGATGAAACCTTTTTTTTTGGTGTCCTTCAGCACGGAAAAAGAGAATTTCCGCCACTGGGGCATGCGCATGTGTAAGCTTTATTTCTGTGAATAGGGCACTTACAGCTTAAGGTGTGTGTGTTCTGTCTTTCTCTCCCCCCCTGTATTTTCTTGTCTTTGGTATCCATGTAGTATGGACTGTAAAGTTTATGAGATCTCATTTTTGTAACATAAGCTTTAAAAAAAAAAAATATTATAGAAGCCTCCAAAGCTTTCAAACGGGGAAGCTTCACGTAAACTTTGTACTAGAATGTCCCTATCAAACACCTCTATTTTTCTACAATGATTGATTAAGCAGTTTAACAATGTATTTTGTGTCAATGATTTCAACTGAATTGGTACGAAGACAATTAAGAATTGAATGCTGTTAATTAACAATGGATTTTCAAGCCGTATATCCTGAGTGGTGTTTTCATTGACAGTCAATCATTTCACCCAGGAATCTCAGCTCTTAGTCGTGAACAATATTCAAGGAGAGCTCAATTCCCTGTGGGAATATTCGTGGTAAATGACATTTAAGGGATGTGAATAACATAACATCTTAATGGAATTGGCTACAGAATTAATCCAGACCCATTACACTTCTATTATATATTAGTGAAGTTTCATTCACCAATATATTTTGATGTTTTTTTCTTGGATTATCTTATGATTTTTAGGAGAGAAAGGATTTCCAGAGGTAAATGTGAGCTCTCTGTTACCTCCTGGAGCTCTCAATTCCTTCTTCACTAACTTGCTGACTGAGAATGTGACCTTCAGCAAATACCCCAAGCTCAGCTTTATCATTTCCCAACAAATACCATTTTATCAGAATTAAAATAAATCACCAGAATGAATTTGAAGCATCACCCAAGAATGCAGATGTCCTGCTGGGTGTCTGTAGCTGTTCTGATCTGCATCTTTGCCCTACAGCACCAAAGCCATGGGAGCCACCCCAACAAATTCAGCAGCTGCCAAACCCAGGAGGGACAAAAAACATTCTTGAAGTTCAGTTCAAGGTTTTGGTTTCCAGTCTGGGTTGCTCATGTTCCTTTGTTGGAGTTAAAGAGGTCATTCAGGCCTTCCAAAACCAGGGAAGGATGAAATTCCTGAAATCCGTGTTCTCTTCCCAGCCACAGGGCAAGGGGAAGGTCTGGAACCAGAGCTCCCTTCAGCCCAGGCATGTCCAAAACCACGTCCCACTTCTCCCAAAAATCAAACCCAAGAGCCACAAGAGCACCAACAGCTCCAGCCCCTCTGCCCAGGGCTGCCTTGCTCTGGAATTCTCCCAGCAGCCCAATTTTCCTCACCTTTGGGTGTGGAAGGATCCCTGCTCCTGCCAGAGGGGTGGAACTTGATGGCCTTTAAGGAGCCTTCAAGGCTGAACCGTTCTAGGATGCTGCGATTCTGTAATTCCAGGGTTCTGTGAAATTTTGGGGTTTTTTTAATGGAAGAATGGAAAATCCCCCATTCCCTGGGCCCAGTCCACCCATCCCGGCATTTCCAGGGAAAAGGCAGCCCTCAGGATAATGCCCAGGTTTGTCACCTCCTCGCTGTCCAGCAGAGCACAGCCCTGGGGGGATGCACTCTGTCATCCCCAGAAAACCTGGGATCTCTGGCCCTCCTGCTTTTGGGAGATTTGAAGTGGTGAATTTATATTATTTCCTCCCGTTCTTTGATGTGGGTGTGGATGAGAGGCTCAACATAATTTGTCTCCTGTGCTTTGGGCACCTGGACATTCCTTCAGCAGCCAACACCACAGCTCCTGGCTGTCAAACATTAAATTTTTCCTGCTGAGGCACTCTCTGCCCATCAAAATCTTTATTTTCATAATAACACCAGGTTACCCCACTCAGGCACTTTTTAGGCCATAAATCAAAACTAAAACAGGAGGAGTTGGCTTCTCTTCCCCTCTTGTTCCCTCAGCTCCCAAACCCCTCTTTGAAATGAAGCACATGGAGGGCAGGCATAAATCTGGGTTTGAGCTGTAAATAATTCTTAAAGACAAGACCTGAGAGCTGTTGTTATTTGTTAATCATTTCCTGAGTGGATTTTAAACTTCCAGGCTTTGTTATTTTGGAGGGGAGAGGTGGAGCCAGACGTTCACGAAGTCATTTTGTGGGTTCAGCTTTTCTTTCTCCTGATTTATTCTCACAGTTTTACCAGATCCTCTGGATTTCCAGAAATTATAATCCAGTGGCAATTCCAGTGCAAAAATGCAATTATTTTATCAATTCCAGTGCCCTGTTTGTTGCCTGTTGATGCTCCAAGAGTTTCCCATGGAGAGCCCAGAGACATCACATCCAAAAATAGAGTTCCAGAGGGACTGGGATCTTCCTGCTTCACCACAAGTGTGAAATCTGCTTTCTATTCCAGGCGAATTCACAGCTCCAAACCACAGCTCATCCCTCCTTTCCCGCAGCTCACGTGCCATCCACACAGAGTAAAAACTTCAGAGTTTCTGGTAACATCAGCTGCTTTTAGGGAATTTTTGTTCACAGGGCAGGGATGGGGAGAGCTCTCCCTACTGTTTTTCCTTTTTTCTTTTTTTTTTTTTAATCAAAAGCAGCAGCTCCAAGCTCACAGCTGAAGCTGTTTTCCCTCAGATCATTACAGGCAATCATTTGCACTGAATTTCCTGGAGAATTTAAGCTGTGAGAGCTGCTGGAGAAGTGTTATCCCACCAAGTTTTCCTTCGTGTGTTGGATTGGAGTCCTCTGGACTCCTCCCAGCTCAGGGAAGGAGCGTTCCTGGCTCACCAGGATGGATCCTCACACTCACCTTCCCTGGCCACATCCCCATCATCACGTCCCAAATCCCTCCCTGGAGCATCACATCCCTACCACAGCTCTTCAGTCTCCCCAAATCTTCCCAAAATGTACCTCTGATCAAATTAAAAATAGCTTTTTTTAAAAAAAGAAAAAGAAGATTATGATGTCACAATGAGAAGTCTCTAATGTGAGAAGATCAGTGAGATTCGGGCTGGGGAGCCCAGACTGTCACAGTTTGGAGTCACTCCAAGGAATCTTGCTGGGATGGTGGTGGAAGCCGTTTCCTTTTCTCAGCAGCATTCCTGGTTCAGCTGGACGGGATCCTGGAGCTGAACATGGACCAGCTCTTCCCAAAATCCCTTGGAATTGCTTGGGAGGAACCTCAAAGCCCACCCAGTGCCACCCCTGCCATGGCAGGGACACCTCCCACTGTCCCAATGTCCAGCCTGGCCTTGGGCACTGCCAGGGATGGAAACCCAAAATATTCCTGGAAAGGAGGAATAAAAACGAGTGCAAAGCCCACAGATGGAGCCAAGAAAATTCCTGGGCACAGGGCAGGAATCAGGAATTCAGAGCTCAGCCACGCTCAGCCATTTTTCACAGCTCAACGTGTCATTTCTCTGATACGCACAACATTCCTATTAATAAATACGCTAAATAAAGCATGACCAAAATTGTTGCTTAAAAATGTTGGCCAGACAAATCATCACCACAGAATTCCTATTAATAAATGCATTAAATAAAGCACGACCAAATTTATTGCTTAAAATTCTTGTCTGGACAAGTCACCACCACGAAGTCTCCATTATGAGGACAGACAAGGGAGAAAATTCACAATTTCAACCTCACACAGAATTTTTTACTCTTGTGAAAGGCAGGAAAGTAACTCCAAGAGAGATGCCATTGTTTCCAAACTCCCTGGATTCAAAAGAAAGAGAGATCTGTTCAATGCACGAAAATCATTTGGCCTCTCCAAGACTCCATTTTTGTCACCAAAAATGACTCTGAAATTCCCCAGGAAACTGGAGGAGAAAAGGGTGGGTGTGGCTTTATTTCATCAAATTTAAATAATAAATTCCATTTTCTCTTTCAGGCAGTGTTTGTTCTCTCTTCGTGTCAGTTCTGACTGATTTGCCATAAAAACGTGACCTTCCAAGAGTATTTCTAGTTTTGTAACAAAGTCATTTGTTTTAGGTCTTTAATCATTAATTACTGAGGAATCTGTGGATTAGGGCTGATAATTAAAACAAGATCAATCCAGTGAACTGTTTCAGAGAAAAAAAATCCCAAAAATTAAATCCCAGCACTTCACAGATCAGAACAGAATCTTCCATTCACAGTTGTTTTTTTTTTTTCCCTTCACATTTCCAAAATAAATTAATGAAGCATTTTGCTATGAGAACAAATGTTTTGTTCATCTGGAGACTTGCTTGAAATAAGCTGAAAAAAACCCATTTTTGCTCAACTTTGCAGATAATGAACAAATTCAGGCATCAAATTAAATCAGATCTCCTACTGTAAAATGGAAGAGGCATTAATTTTTGTTATTTTAATAAAAAACACTGCTGGAGATATCTGGAAATGAAGAAATCTACCCTTAAAATGAGTCAGTCACTGCCAGACTTTGATCACAGATAAAATTAAATTTGACAATTTATTCCATTCTATTCCCAATCTGACATCTGTACATTTTCCTCCAAAAAATGGATTTTGGGAAGGGTTTGCACCAAAATGTCAAGGACCCACTTGGGATTTAGGAAGTGGGGGCTCAAATTCCTGATGGATCTGACTCAGAGAGAGTTTTTACATCTTGGAATATTTTAAATATGGAATTGCAGATGCTCAAACCACGTCTCCTTCCTCACCTGGATGGTTCCACCACTTATCAAAGTGGAGGAGGAAAAAGGAGAAAAGAGGGAAAAATGGGGTAAGGAGAAAGGGGGAAAAGAAAGAGAAAAGGAAAAGGGGGGGGGGGGAAGAGGAAAATTTAAAATGGGAGAAAATTAAAAAGGGGGAAAAGGGGGAGGGTGGGAAAGGAGGGAAAGGGAGAAAATAAAAACAAAAGAAAAATGGAAAAAAAGGAAAAAATTGCAAAAAAAGAAAGAGAAAAAGGGGAAAAGAGGAAAAGTGGAAAGGGGAGGGGAGGAAAATGGAAAGATTGGGAGAAGGGGAAAAGTGGGAAAAAAGGGAAAAAAGAAAAGGGAATAAAAGGTAAAAGGGAGAAAGGGGGAGAGAGAAAATGGAAAATCTGCAAAAAATGAGAAGGGAAGGAGAGGAAGACAACAGAAAGGAAAAACTCATTCCCAGAAGGGTAAGAAATAATAATGTATAACCAAATATCAAACTCATTTTTTCTGCATTTCTGCCTGAGTCTCAGAAGTTAATATTGAATATTAGCTGTGAATATTAGCACAACTAGGTTAGAAACTTAGGAAATTGTATCTGCCTTAAAATACTCACAGAGAAACGTAGGAATAAAGGAATAAAGGAATAAAAAGAATACTCAAATCATCTCAGTAAATAAACAGGAACCATCAAAATTCCTGATTTTCCAGAGAAGGTTGGGTCCCCTCCTGGCTGTCCCTGGCCCTGTCCTGCCAGGTAAGAGCAGATCTGAGGCAGAAATAATTCCAAACATCTGGAAGTGGGTAAAGATCAGAGTATTCCATTTTAAAAGCACATAAAATAATGTATTTTGAGAGCCAATCAAAGAAAAAAATATGTGAAAATGGGTTCTAGGAAAATAATTTAAAATGAGGTGATCTCAGTCTCTGGGACAGTCTGAAAGCTGCTTTTGCACCGTTTCAGGGAGTTTTTCTCATATTAAATCAATGTTTATTTCTCTTTATGCCTCCTCTAAATGTTGCACCAGCAGATTATCATGTGACACTACAATCAGCTTTCAAATGACAAAATAATTCTTTAAATGTGCTGTATAATTGGGGAAAATTTAATTTTAATTTTCCAGAACTCATTTTCTCAATGAGAACTCAGCTTTTTATTCCACCCCTTGTCCTTGGTCCATGTCCTGCACTAAACCCTGCCCATCCTTGGGGCCACATCCCTGCTCCTCACTGCTCAAATTCCTTAGAATTTACCTCTGGAAACCCCATGAGAATGAACTCTAAACCTCATTTGATCATTATTTGGAGTGGAATAAACTGAATTTAAGCCGTTGAAATTTGGAGTGAAGTGCCACAAACTGATTCTGTGCAATCGAACAAATCCACTTCACGTTATTCCAGCAGCTAATTTGGATAAATTCCCCTAAGCTGACAAATCTCAGTTACCAAAGAGAGAGACAGAGATAACAGAGCAATATGAAGAGAAAAGGCTGCAATGCAGAATTTTTGTTAAATTAGATAAGGCTTCAATATCAGTAAATACCATTATTATGGTTTTTGTAATAGTCACCAAAAAAAATCAAAAGTTTCAAGGAGGAAAATTAGATCTATACATAAAACTATAATGTTTATTATTTATGGAGAGTTACTCTCCAATGCAGAAGAGAAACAGGAGGAAGAAAAGAACACTTAAGATAATTTACACTTAAGATAATTTACACTTTTAATTTATAATGTAGAAATTTGCATTTAAATATAAATTCCATTTGAATTTCTGGGCCCTGAGTGTGAGTGGAGCCGTAGGAACAGACAAGGGAGGAAGTGGGAGAAGGGTTTGAGTTTTCCCCACATCAGAGGATGGAGTGGGACAGAAATGGGGACGGGTGGGGAGGAGAGAAGGGATCCAGAAGAACACAGGAGCTCCCCCAGCACTCTCTGGAGAGAAATCCTCTGAGGAAAAGCTCCAGGAGCAGCTCCAGAGGGAAAATCTCCAGGAGGTGCCCCTGCAGAAACCTAAAGGGAGGGAGAACCAAGGGCGTTTGGAGTTTCAAAAGCTCCAGGGGTTTGGGGTGTTCCAAAAGCTCCAGGAGGTTTGGGTTTTCCAAAGTCTGCAGGGGGTTTGGGTGTTCCACAGGGTCCAGAACGTTTGGAGTTCCAAAGGCTCCAAGGAGTTTGGGTGATCCCAAGGCTCCACGATTTTGGGTGTTCCAAAGGCTCCAGGAGGTTTGGTGTTCCAACAGCCCCACGATTTTGGGTGTTCCTAAGGCTCCAGGAGGTTTGGTGTTCCAAAAGCTCCACAATTTTGGGTGTTCCAAAAACTCCATGAGTTTTGGGTGTTCCAAAGGCTCCAGGAGGTTTGGTCTTTCCAAGGCTCCAGGAGGTTTGGTGTTCCAGGAGGTTTGGTGTTCCAAAAGCTCCAGGAGGTTTGGGTGTTCCAAAGACTCCAGAAGGTTTGGTTTTTTCCAAGGCTCCAGGAGGTTTGGTGTTCCAAAAGCTCCAGGAGGTTTGGGTGTTCCACAGGTTCCAGGAGGTTTGGTGTTCCAGAAGGTTCAGTGTTCCAGGAGGTTCGGTGTTCCTAAGGCTCCAAGAGTTTTGGGTATTCCAAAGGCTCCAGGAGTTTGGTGTTACACGGGGTTTAGGGTTCCAAAGGCTCCAGAGGTTTGGGTGTTCCAAAGGCTCCAACACCAAGCTGGGGCACACAGGGGAATTGTATTTTTGGAGTGCTCTGTGGCAGGAAGGAATGATGGATCTGACTCGGTGTTCTCAGAAGACTAATTTATTATTAAATTGTATTATATTATATTATATTATATTATATTATATTATATTATATTATATTATATTATATTATATTATATTATAGAATGCTATACTAAACTAAACTAAAGAATACAGAAAGGATACAGACAGAATGCTAAAAAGATAATAATGAAAACTCGTGACTCTCTGCAGAGTCCTGACACAGCTTGGCCCTGATTGGCCAAAGAGTGAAAACAACTCACATGGAACCAATGGAACAATCACCTGTAGGTAAACAATCTCCCAACACATTCCACATGAGCACAACACAGGAGAAGCAAATGAGATCAGAATTGTTTTCCTTTTCTCTGAGGCCTCGCAGCTTCCCAGGAGAAAAACCCTGGGCGAAGGGATTTTTCAGAGGATGTGAATGCCGCACGGGGGAGCATCCCAGGATTTTCCTGCAGGGAAATCTCTCCCATCCCTTCTGCTCCAGGGACAGCAGGGGACAAGGGACAGCCCGGGGAGGGAGGAGCAGGAGGGAGATGTGGAGAGAGCTCGTGCTGTAGAAAATGTCACCAAACCCACACAGCCAGGTGCTCCTTTTCCACTCGTTTTTGTCCTCCATATCCTCATCCTGTCTCAAAGACTGGAAAAACCCCCTGTCCTTGCCTATTAAAAATCAGAATTGCATCAGAAGGGTGGATGGATGCACCACAAGGGTTTTATTCCTTTCTTTTTTGTGGCTCCCTTTAAATTCTTCACTTTCTTTGAGCTTTATCTCCCTCGGGAGAAAAGGAGGAGAGAGAACCAAAACTCCCTGAGGGATCAGCCAGGAGCCCTTCCAGGGGCAGGGATGGGAGGGAATTAAAGGGGAAAAAAAAAACAAAGGTAAAATTCCTTTTCCTTGAGGTTTTTTTTTTGGTTTTTTTTTTTTTTTTGTCTCCAAAATTCTGGCTGTTTTCCAGCTTTTTCCAAACGTGTGGATTATTTGGAAGTTTGCTTGAATTGCCAGGCCAGAGGTTGAACTTTATCTGAACTACAGGGGAGATTTGGGCAAGGCAGAGATGGATTGGAGAGAAACCTGCAGCTGGCAGCCTGATCATCAGAAACTCAGACAGAGCTGGGGGTTTAAATAATATTTAAAAATTAATAACTGGAGGGAGCTGGAACTGGGTGAGTTTTAAGATATTTTCCAACCCAAACCATTCTGTGATTCCAAAAGAGTGGAGGTCAAACACTGCACCACATCCCCTCTGCACTGAATATTCAGATTGAATAACTGGATTCAAACTGTTTTTGCTAAAAATCATGAAAAATGGGTAAGAATTTGAGCAAATTCTGTGTGCCAATAAAATCCCTCAATCCTGGGACTATGAATCATTAAAACACAAACCAAGACCTACATCTGAGGGTTTTATATTAATGGTATGATATATAATATATTACATTACATTACATTACATTACATTACATTACATTACATTATATTATATTATATTATATTATATTATATTATATTATATTATATTATATTATATTATATTATAGTATAGTATATTACAGTATATTATAGTATATTATAGTATATTCTGTATTTATATGCATTTTATATGTACTATATACATTATATTATGTATATTATACATATGAAATATAAAAAACTGAAAATCAGACTCAGGTTTTTTTTTTTTCTGGAAAAAAAAAACAGGAGAAAGAGAATTTTCTGTTATTTAGTCCCCTGCTGGTATTAAAGAGCTGAGTGCACTCAGATATAGTTTTATATTATGTCAACAAATTATTAATCTGTTATTCTTATAAATATTAGTATTAATAAAAATTTAAATTATAACAAAAAGCTAAATTATAATATAAATAATATTATAATTTAAATTTATATTATATTTGAAAATAAAATAAAAATATTTTAAAATTTTAAAATTAAATAAAAAATTAAATTTAAATTATAATAATGATAAAAATTAAATTATAATAAAATAATTTTTAATAAATATGTTATTTAATTAATAGTAAAATTAATTAAATAATTAATTTTGCATCACATAACTCCTGGAAAAGGGACGGAGATGGCAAAAATAATCACTGACTTTTCAGGGAAAATTATCACCTTGCACAGAACTCAGGCAAAATTTGCCTTTATACAAATAAATCATGAACCCACACCCTGCAAAACCAGGAACACATTATCTGCATTAACACGGTGATGTTGCTGATAAATGTTTTGCTAAAATGTGATGGAAGAAGAACAAGAAAACAACGTTTTAATCAGTGTTTGAGTTCTGTTTGGGGTTTTTTGGGGGGTTTTTTTGTTGGTTGGTTTTGTTTGTTTGTTTGGGGGTTTTTGTTTTGTTTTTTCGTTTTTGGGTTCTTTTTTCAGGGGTTTTTTTTGCTTGTTTGGGGGGGTTTTTTTGCTGTTTTTTTGGGGGTTGAATTTTTTGGGGTTTTTTGGGGTTTTTTTGTTTGGTTTTTTTGTTTGAGGGTTTTTGTTTTGTTTTTTTTTCGTTTTTGGGTGCTTTTTTCAGTTTTGTTTGTTTGTTTGGGGGTGGTTTTTTTGCTGTTTTTTTGGGGGGATGGGTTTTTCGGGGTTTTTTTGTTTGGTTTTTGTTTGTCTGTTTGGTGGTTTTTGTTTTGTTTTTTTCGTTTTTGGGTGCTTTTTTCAGTTTTGTTTGTTTGGGGGGTTTTTTGGTTTTTTTTGGGGTTTGGTTTTTTGGGGGTTTTGGTGTTTTTTTGTTTGGGTTTTTTTTTGTTTGTTTGAGGGTTTTTGTTTTGGTTTTGGTTTTTGGGTGCTTTTTTCAGTTTTGTTTGTTTGGGGATTTTTTGTTGGTTTTTTTGGGTGTTTTTTTTTGGGAGGGGGTGTTGTTGCTTATTTTGTTTGTTTGTTTGTTTTTTGTTCGTTTTTCGTTTTGGGGTTTTTTGGTTTTTTTTTTCTCAAGGGAGCTGAAGTTGTTGTGACACCAAATCAGGAAATTTTGTGTTGGGGCCCAGGTGCGTTGAGCTCGGGGCTGAGCAGGGATTCCTTTCCCAGATCGGAGCTGCAGAGCTGCTCACGCCGCTGCTTCGGAGGAGCCCTGGTGGCTCTGGGTGAGCAGCAGGAAACATGTCCGGTTTTCGGCTGTTTGGGTGGCCTGGAAAGGCCCGGGGTGGCCTTGGGGCAGCCCGCGTTTCAAAGGAACAGAAGAGGCTTCAGTTCTTTTCTCGGTCTCGGTGTTTATTAATTGTTTATCTAAAAGATTTTCTCTCGGCCCGACAGAGCTCTGCTCAGCAGCCAGCCATGAGCACACTCCCTGCCCTCTGGGCGGTCACCTATCTTTATACCCAAAGTTACGTGTGCAATATTTATCATTTTTCCCCAATACCTTTCACCCTTATTGCCCAGTGCACTTTTAGTAATGACCAATCCCAAAGTGCCACCATCACCACAGAAGATGGAGGAGAAGAAGAAGAAGAAGAAGGACAGGACACGCCCCAATTCCTCCATCTTACTTCTCTAAACCCCCCTGTACAGAAATCCTAAACCCTGTGTTTCACTCTCTAATTAACTCATCCCTTCACCATTCACCCCGGTGAAACCCTCCTGTCCTCATACAGGTGTCGTCTCCTGTGTGGGATCAAAGTCCAGACACTTCTGGAACATTCCAGGACTCCCGAGCCCCCCAAGGGTGCTCTCGGTGACTCGGCACCTCAGTCCTGAGCTGCTGAGATCCCACAGAAACACAAGGAAATTTTACATGCAACAATTCATTCCTCGGTGGAATGAATTTTTATGTTTGGTTTTGTTCTGGTCCATGAAAATTGATGTTTTCCTCTAAATGTCTGTTGTGGTGTGTTTTTAAGTTTGCTCCCCCATTTTATGTATTGTATCCCCCAGTTCTTGTAAATGGTTCCTCCCTCCCCAGTTTTCCCGCCACTGCTCCTCTGGCAGTTGGTTTCCTTAGCAACCCCTGCTTTCAATCAGTTGTGTTATATAATTCCTCCTCCCCTATTCTCCCTTATAAGTAAATGTTTTCTCCTCCCTGGGCTAAGTCAATCACCCCCCTCTCCTCCCAACATTCGAGAACCTTCTTCTCTCTGGGGATGGTGATTGGCTGTGGTCCCGGGGCCCCTCCCTCACTTTGTATTTATTGGTTACCAAGGTATGTCTGTTATGTTCAGTACCTCCCTTTGAGTTTCCCTATTGGTTAGCTGGGCTCCCCTCCCTTCTCCTCCCCTTCCCTTTATAACCCGGTTTCTGCTCCTATTTGGGGCCATTTGGCTGTGGGTGATTCCAACATCTGTTGGTCACTTTCATCAATAAACCGACGTTTCCACCCCCAGCAAGTGGTCGCCTCCTGTCTCGTCCACAGCGTGCAATTCCGAGCTGGCATCCAGCCCAGCCTGAGGCCAAGATGCCGAGGGGGGCTGGCTCTCCTATGCGTAGGGGCGTTGGCCTTCTCACCCCTGCTGCTAGCCGGACCTAGGGCCGCGTACGCCCTCGCGCAAATGTCTTCAGATTTGGAGCAGTTGGAAGTGTCCATGCTACCACTGGTTCACAATTTACCATTTTCACGTGGAATCGGTGTCGTGGTTTGAGAGGAAGCGAGGTTTTTTGGGATGCTGTGGTCAAACCAATCGTGCTTAGATTTGAATATTGGCACCACCTAATATTTGAATATTAGATTGAATATTGGCACCACCCTCAGGACATGGATCATCACCAAGGTGGGAAAAGCCCTCCAGGACCACCCAGTGCCACCCCAATCCCTGTCCCCATGGGCCACATCCAGACTGCTCTGGGACAATTCCAGAGACTCCACCTCCTTCACGACAGCCTGGGTTTTTATATTAATACTGAAAAGCAGAGGAAAATGGGGTTTTTTTTGGTAAATGTTTCTCCTATAAAGTGCAAATCAGTCAGAGAGGCTCAAATCGTGCACAGAGATGGGAAGAAAAGAGGGAATTCTCAGCCAGACTCTTCTTTCAGCTGCATTTCATGGATCCCTGTTACCAGCCAGGTCTTCCCTTTCCACTCATTTTTCCCCTCCATATCCTCATCCTATCTCAGGAAAAAGCCCTGTCCTTGCCTACTAAAATTCAGAATTGCATGAGAAGGGTGGTGGGTGGATCTCCTAAGGGTTTTATTCCTTTCTTTTTTGTGGCTCCCTTAAATTCTTCCCTTCCTTTGAGCTTTATCCCCTCCGCCCTGTTCCTGTCACGTTCCACCCGTGACTGATGTGCCCAAGTGCTCCCGCTCCGGGCCCTGGATCAGACCCAGCCACCTGATACAGCTCAGCTGTTTCTCCAAGGCTTTTCCTCTGCCCTGGGCTCGGGCAGCTCCAGAAACCTTCCCTTGCTAAGGGAGCTCCAGCTCCAGAAATCTGCGTTTTGTGTCCCATTCCTGCAGTGGCAGGACTGAGAAGCATCCCCGATAGCAAAGATGCCTTTGCTATTTTTACAGATCCCCCCAGCAGCATTTGTGCTCTCAGGTTTCCCCCTGGCTGGCTCTGGGATTTTTCCCGTGTCTCTCATTATTAATAGCTGCTCCTCCTTCGTATCTCTTACCTCAAATCCACTCTCATTTCTGTGTTGACAGTTGCAGCCTCTGCACTTTATCTGATCCATCAAGCGTGGCTTTCCCCTTCTGGAATTCTGTTCTGCTGATGCATCCCGGTCTGAGTTAGAACTTCTGCCTTGCAGCCCCAGAAACAGCACAAACTCGCCTTCTGCTGCACTGGAGCTTTTCAAGTTCCCCAGTGAACATCAAAACATCTTTTTGGTTTTCCCAAGTGGTGGAATTCAGCCTTGGGAAGTTTCTCTGCCCACGGCTCACCCAGAACTGCTGGACTCTGGGATTTTTGTTTCTTCAGCAGAGTCTTGTGAGCTTTTCCTTTGCCTCTTACTTGAGATCAGCCCCAAACTCCTCAGTAAATTCCCTGTTCCCACAGGGAAGGAGCAGGGA
The DNA here is from genome assembly GCF_047830755.1 of Zonotrichia albicollis. NCBI lineage: Eukaryota > Metazoa > Chordata > Aves > Passeriformes > Passerellidae > Zonotrichia > Zonotrichia albicollis. The sequence goes on along the minus strand of NC_133820.1, from coordinate 14,093,992 downwards.
CACCCATCCAGCAGAACCGGAATAATTTGTCCTGTTTGCTGGGTCGCTTTGTGCCCAAAAGAGAAGTTATTCCAACAGAACCAAAAAGACTGAAACGATCCTTTACAAAGAGCTCCCCTGTCACAGATTTTTGCAGCAGGGTTTGTAAGTCAGAAAAAGCGAAGGAGTTTGGCTGAAGCTTCATTGCTAAGAATCAGCTCAGAGCCCTTGACACAAAAATCAGGGGTTACTATTGCTCCAGAGCAGAAGGAAATTCAGGGTAAATTCAGGGCTGCACACACCTGAATTTACTGTCCCCACAACAAGGGGATGTGTCCAAAGACATTTCCTATCACAGAATCATGGAATGGTTTGGGTTGGAAGGGACCTCAAAGCCCACCCAGTGCCACCCCTGCCATGGCAGGGACACCTCCCACTGTCCCAGGCTGCTCCAGCCCCAGTGTCCAACCTGGCCTTGGGCACTGCCAGGGATCCAGGGGCAGCCCCAGCTGCTCTGGGAATTCCATCCCAGGGCCTCCTCATCCTCCCAGGGAAAAAAAATTTCCTAATTATCTGAGCTAAACCTGTAATTTTTCAGTGTGGAGCCATTCCCTGTGTGCTGTCCCTGCATCCCCTGGCAATTGTCTCTCTCCAGCTTTCCTGGGGCTCCTCCAGGCCCTGCAAGGCTGCCCTGAGCTCAGCCCAAAGCTTCTCCTGTGCAGGTGAGCAATGCCAGCTGTGCCAGCCTTTCCTGCCAGCAGAGCTGCTCCATCCTCTGCCCATCCTGGAGCCTCCTCTGGGCTCTGCAGCAGCTCCAGCTCCTCCCTGCGCTGGGGCAGCTCTGCAGGTGGGAAATCACCTGTGGGGACACAGGGACACAATCCCAATCCCAATCCCAACCCCAATCCCAACCCCAACCCCAATCCCAATCCCAATCCCAATCCCAATCCCAATCCCAATCCCAATCCCAATCCCCATCCCTTCCTGCTGCCCACACACCTTTGGATGAAAGCGCAGATAAAATATTCTCTCCTTCTCCTAAATTAACACTTGAGGAGAAATCCCATCAGGGCGTGCGGGATTAAACCAACTTCATCCCAGTTAACAAAAGCACCATCAGTGTCCCAGGCCGGACCAGATTTAATTTAAATTTTCCCGTTAAGAGAGCACCTTAAAGTGAAGTTAAACCAACTAAAAGTGAAAAGAATGAATGCTGAGGCTCTCGTTTGAACTGGCTTTAATTCTGCAGCCTCAATGCAAAGCATGAGGCCCAGCAGGATCTGGAAAGCTGCTGCACCTAAAGATAGGCTCAGAATTTGGGAGTGCTGAGGGCGGCCAGAGCAGCAGCTAAAATTAGAGCGCAGCAGACCATGTCAGATATGTCAGGAACCCACTGCAAATTCAGTATTTTGAATGTTTTTCAAGCACGTCCTTCCACCCAGACACAGTGAAGTTTATGTCAGGTAATGATGGGGAGTTACCGCTCTGGATTTTTCCAGATTTGAGGAAAACAAGTCAGGAAAAAGGGCCCTGCTCAGATCTGCTTTTTCCTCCTTCTCCTGTTACCCCTCCTGAAGCCTTGGTTGGGTTTTACACCACGCCTGCCCCAGCTCCCAGCTGTGGGAGTTTGGTCACGGCTCAGGAAAAATTTTTCCTCATCTTCAATAACAGGGATTGATGCCCCCAGGGCTGAGGGGGTTCTCCTCAGTGAGTTAATTCTGATTTTCCATTATCCATCATGATGCTTTCCCAGTGGATCCAGTGAGTTACACCACATGGAAAAATTTGGATTTTCCCAAAAATTCCAGTCCATTGCAACTTTTCAAGCAAAACAGTTTCGTCTCATAAAGACAAAGTTGTGCAGAAGGTCTGATATAAATACCAATATAAATACCAATATTAATACCAATAGAAATACCAGGTGTATTTTTAATTTCTACAGCATTTTCTTGTATTTTCTCATTAAATAATCAGCCCGAGTCTTTCCAAAGTTACCCAAAAAATCAGGCACCTGTTCAATACATCCTGCTGACCTTTTGTTTTACTCAGCCCATTGTTTTTTTGGACCTGTGCCCTTGCACGGACACAGATTGGGATCTCCTGGGATCTCCTCCCAGATTCCACCGGCAGCAAGGATGGCCAAGCAGCTTTTTGTGCCTGGAAGCAGCCAAGAAGTTTTTCCTAACCTTAAATAATTGGGATTGATGCCCCTCAGTGTCTTAATTCTGATTTTCCATTATCCATCATGATGCTTTCCCAGTGGATCCAGTGAGTTACACCACATGGAAAAATTTGGATTTTCCCACTCAAAAATTCCAGTCCATTCCAACTTTTCAAGCAAAACAATTTCACCTCATAAAGTCAAAGTTGTGCAGAAGGCCTGATATGAATACCAATATAAATACCAATATAAATACCAATATTAATACCAATATAAATACCAGGTGTATTTTTAATTTCTGCAGGGTTTTTTTGCCTTTTCTCATTAAATAATCAGCCTGAGTCTTTCCAAAGTTACCAAAAAAATCAGGCACCTGTTAAATCCAGCCTGCTGACCTTCTGCTTCACTCAGCCCATTGTTTTTTTGGATTTGTCCGTACAATCCAGGTCTCTGCCTTCCAGTCTCCATCCAGGAGAGCTTTTCCATCCCCTTCATTCCTTCTCCTCCTGCCGGGCCCTTCCATGGAGCCGCAGATATCCCAGTGCCATTCCCGGGATTCCGGCCCCAGGGAGCCTCCTCAGGTTTCCCCTCAACTCTGTCCCAGTTTGCTGCATCATTTCTGGGATTTGCCATCGCCCCCTTCCCAAACGGCTGCTGAGGACGCAGAAAATGAGAAAATCCTTGCGCCAGGACAGGCTGGGACTCCCAACAGTTTTTCCCCTGGAAATTTCCAATTTAGGGAGAAAAGCTCTCTCAGTCATATTCACACCTGAAAGCAAAAGGTTATAAAGACAAAAAACAAAACAGAAAATGGGGAAATAGTTGAATAAAAACTAAAAAGTATTAATGGAGCATTTACAGGTCCAGTGGAATCTGATTAGAATTATAGAGGGGAAAAAAGCACCAAAAAAACAAGAAAAAAAGGATTTTCTTTAATTCTTCAGAAGTGAGAATAAAGAAAGAAAAGGATAGGGGAGAAAAGATCTGCAAAGGAGTGGAAATAAGCAGGAAGAGTTAGAAGGATTGAAAAGAGAGGGGAAAAGGGAAAGAAAAAAAGGAAAAGGAACAGGAAAAGGAAAAGGAAAAGGAAAAGGAAAAGGAAAAGGAAAAGGAACAGGAAAAGTAAAAGGAAAAGGAAAAGGAAAAAAAGGAAAAAAAGAAAAAGAAAAAAAAAAGAAAAAGAAAAAGAAAAAGAAAAAGAAAAAGAAAAAGAAAAAGAAAAAGAAAAAAAGGAAAAAAAGGAAAAGAAAAAGAAAAAGAAAAAGAAAAAGAAAAAGAAAAAGAAAAAGAAAAAGAAAAAGAAAAAGAAAAAAAGAAAAAAAAGAAAAAGGAGCAGAGAAAGATCAAGAAAGGAATCAAGAGGGTTACAAAAAGGATTTTTTTCATGGAGGGGAGGAGAAAGCAAATACCTGAAAAATAAGTGAAAATTAAGTCAAAACACTGCAGGCAGTGGGAATGGGAAAGGAAAAGTAGAGAAAATGGAAGGGAAAAGCAAGGAAAGGACCTGAAAAGCAGAGAAAAGTCTCTTAAGTACTGAAAAGTATAAGGAGTGGGAATAACAGCATGAAACAAATGGAAATTATAAGAATAGGAAAGGAAGGAAGAGGGGGAAAAGGAAATTAAATTAAATTAAATTATAAGAAAAAGCATAGAAGAGATAGGAAAAAATAGAAAAAGTCAAAGCAGGGAAAACCAGAGAGGGGATGGAAAAAGGAGCAAAGGGAAGAAGAAATGGACCTGGAAAACATTTGGAAAAAAGTGGAGGAGGAAGGGAGAAAAAATTTGAAAAGCACTGAAGTGAGGAAAGGAAGCACAGAAGTATCCAAAAATATTGAAATTATGGGGAAAAAAGGGAAAAGAGAAAAGATTGGAAAGAAGAGGGAGGAAAAACATGAAGGGAAATCAAAGTGGGGGGAAACAAATGCAAATCAAGGGGGGCAAAGGAAGTGGGAAAGACAGGCAGGAAAAAAACAAGCAGGAAAGATGGGAAGTGAAAAGAAAATACAGGGAAAATAATGAAAATTAAGGGGGGTTTAGAAAGATCCTGAAAAAATAATGGAAGAGAACTCCAAGGAAGGAAGGAAAAGTCAGAGCAGGGGAAAATCTGAAAGCACCAAGGAGAAAAAGGATAAAAAGGAAAGACTTGGGAGGAAACCAAAAGGGAAAAGAGGAAGAAGAGGAAGGGGAGAGCAGGGGATGGGGAGAAAGAAAAAGCAGAGAAAGAATGGCAGGAAAACAAAAGCAAGGAAGGCACAGGAAAAGCTGTGAAAAAAGAGGAAGAGAATAAAGAAATACAGGGAGAAGGAAAAGCAGAAAAGATTGGGAAAGCAATCGTTTCAGCGGACAGAAAACAGGGAAAAGCAGTGGGGAAAGAAGGGAAAGGCAGAGATGGAAAAAGAAGGGGACGGGAAGAAAAGCAGAAAATTCAAAGCTGAAAGATTGGAAAAGGAGGGAAAATGTGAAAAGGGAGAAAAATTGTAGGGAAGGGGAGAAGGGTCAGAGCGGAAAGCAGGGAACAGGAATTTGGGATGGGAACATAAAAGACTTTGAAGAGGGAAATGAACTACAGTTTCAACTGAGAACCAAAGGAAAAGGGCACTGAAATTCTTCCTGCCAAAGTGAGAATGCTGGGTTCTGACAGAACTTCATCACTGCTCCCATGAAGGAACTCTGGGACACCTCTGCTTTTCCAGAGATTCCTGATTTCTCCTCCAGGTCACTGAGGCTCCAGCTTTGAAAATTTCCTTCCCAAATGGGGAATGGGCACAGCCCTGAGGCTGCCAGAGCTGCAGGAGAGTTTGGAGAGCTCTGACAGGGACTGGGATGGTTGGGATGGTTGGGATTGTTGGGATGGTTGGGATTGTTGGGGGGCCTGGGCAGGGCCAGGAGCTGGAATGGATGATCCCTGTGGATTCTTCCCACTCAGGACATTCCATAGTTCTGTGGTTGAATTCCCTCAGCTTACTCTTGACTCCAAATGTCTCCAAATCGGGACTTTCCTTGGAGTACAAATCAGGAAAGGTTTTGGTTGAGCTCAGCTCGATGTGCTCCATTCAGGACGAGCCTTTCTTCATGTCCTGGGTAAAGGGAGCTCCATCATCACCATCATCATCATCATCATCATCATCATCACCATCATCAATCACCATCATCATCCCTGCAGCCTCAGAATTATCAATTCCATCCACCAGTGCTGCTGTTGATGGGAAGGAGTCCTGGATTCCTGCCTGACAGGAAAATCTGAAGGGAAAGAGAGCTTGGAAATGGTAAAGATGTCCCCAGGAAAGGGGAAAAGAGATCCCGAGGAAAGATTTTATTTTTTGGATTTTCTGCTTGAGATCTTCCATGAATTTCTTTAGGACAAACATTTGATTTTTCCATGTATCGTTTTCCATCTATCATTTTCCAATCATTAACTCCCTGGTTTTGGAAAATCACATCCATCAAATCCATCTCCTTTCTCTAGGGGAGGCCCACAGGAGGGGGATTTGGTTATTAATTTGGTTATTAGTTTGGTTATTAGTTTGGTTATTAATTTCTCCTGCCTCAGCCATGCTCCTCTTTTATTACTCAACACCACAAGCAATCCCCATAAAACCTGAAGTTTCAAGAAATTGTTAAAACTCCTGTGATTTCCAAAAGAGATTAATAAATCAGTGCTCAGCAGGACTCGGTGATCACACAACAGATTTGACCAGTTTTAAACTCATTTTTAACAGAATCAAAGAAAGCTTTGGGTTGGGAGAGACGTTAAAAATCCATTTCCACCCCGTGCCATGGCAGGGACACCTCCCACTGTCCCAATGTCCTTTGCCAGTTTTACCCCTCATGGTAAAAAATGCCTTCCTTCTATTTACCCTAAATCAGCTCCTTGATGCTGGGAGCCATTCCCTGTGTCCGGTCCCTCCATCCCTTGTCCGCAGTCCAGGACGTTCCTGGAGCCCCTTTGGGCACCACAAGGGGCTCTGAGGTGTCCCTGGAGCCTTCTCCAGGCTGAACCAGCCCAGCTGTGATTACCCCTGATGCTCCACAACATCCACCATAAAACACGAGCAGCAGCTTTGACAAACCCCTCAGGTTCAGGCAGATCCCGTAAATCTGCCAGGGCTCCTATGGAGAAGTGCTGAAATCGAATCAAGGCTCCTTCATCAGTGAGGAAGGAACAGCTCAACAATAATCAGTGAGGTGGAAAACTAAAAACCAACTGCAAATTTCCAACATGAAGAACCTGTAGAACCCCACAAAAACAGGGCTGTGGAACAGAAAACCACTGCTTGAGCAGGTGCCATCCTTTCCTGTGCAGGTATTGTGCATTTAACGTGAATCATTCCAAGTAAAATATCACAGAATCCCTGAGGCTGGAAAAGCCCTCCCAGCCCATGGAGTCCCAGCTGTGTCCCATGCCCAAATTATCAAATATTAGGCCCAAGAGACTGAGGAAAGGAGCAAGTCTTGAAGCAGGCTGGTCTCATGGCTGGTAAAACTTAAACCATCAGAGAAGTGGAAAGGAGCCAAAACATATCCTATTGAAAATACACCTTTTCATAGAGATTGGTGATGTGATTTTGGTTATCAGCTTGCTTTCTGCCACAGCAGCTGTGGCTGGAAATGTCCAAGGCCAGGCTGGGACTTGGAGCAGCCTGGGATAGTGGAAGGCGTCCCTGTCCATGGGAGGGGGTGGGACTGGATGAGCTGTAAGATCTTTTTGAATTTAGTCCTAATTGTAGAATCATTTAGGTTGGAAAAGCCCTCCCAGCCCATGGAGTGCCAGTTGTGCCCCACAGGCACCTTGTCCCCAGCCCAGAGCACTCAGTGCCACCTCCAGGGCACACCTGCAGGGATGGGCACTGCAAAGCTCCCTGGGCAGCCCCTGCCAAGGCCTGAGCTCCCTTTCCATGGGCAAATTGCTGCTGCTGTCCCAGCTGAGCCTGCCCTGGCCCAGCCTGAGGCCGCTCCCTCTGCTCCTGTCCCTGTTCCCTGGGAGCAGAGCCCGACCCCCCCGGCTGTGCCCTCCTGGCAGGGCCTTGTGCAGAGTCACGAGGGCCCCTGAGCCTCCTTTGCTCCAGCCCCAGCCCCTTCCAGCTCCCTCAGGGATTCTCCAGCCCCTTCCAGCTCCTCAGGGATTCTGCAGCCCCTTCCAGCTCCCTCAGCCCCTCCTGGCAGGGACTTGTGCAGAGCCACAAGGACCTCCCCGAGAGAATTCCAATAAATAAGTCATCCAAAAGTCAGGTTAAACACCAACGACCCTCAGGAGATAACTCCCAGCAGTATCTCTACTCTGCAGCCACTTCTCCGTGTGTTTTTGACCAGACAGACATTTCCTTTCTATCCAAAATTCTAGATTGATCTTATTGGAATAAATTTGTTCTATAAGCCAACACAACAGGTTCTGTGTCACCAGGCTGGAGTCTGCACTCACTCCCTCCTCAGGAAGGATGTTCCTGATGGGCTCCAACAGGAATTCTTCCACAGAGGATCTTCAAAGATTTTTTCAGCTGTCCAGTGCGAAGCATGAGCACATGGATGGTGTGATGGAAACAAGGATGGCAGAGTGACAAATCATGGAGGTGAAGTCACATTTCCAGGTGGATCCAAGCCCTGTGGCATGCAGGCCCCTGCAGACACCATGGTACTTACAGGATGGAATCCCAAATCCTGGCACAGCAGCCATTCCCAAGCACTGAGCAATCAGCATGGAGAACCACCTACATTTACAATCTTTTAATGCCAAGAACTGAGGCTGAAAGGCCAAGAGCTGCGATGCTGGCAGGGATGAACAGACAAGGAACCGAGACAGAGGCCCAGGGATGCACCTGCAGCTCCTGCACACGCCTAGCAGCGCTGGCAGCACCCCAGGGCTGGGGCAGCAATTCCAGCTTTCACAACGGGCTGGAAAACATCTGAGCTTTCAGAAGAGCCACAAGAGCTTTACAGTTAACGGATCTGAGGAGGTTTATCAAGTGAATATATTTTTACGTGGAACAGTTTCAAAGTGGAGCTGCTCCTCCTGTTGTGCCAGGCTCTGGTGGCCACCAGCTGCAGCTCAGCAGCGCCAGAGCTGAAGGAGGAGCTGGGAATAACCCGGCTGAATCACTCCAGAGAACTCCTGGAAAACCTGGCAGAACCTGCAGCAAAATCAGCTTTTTCCCACCCAGCTCCTCCTGCACCCCCAGCCAGGGAGGTGGATGCAGGAGCAGCTGGGCTGGGCTCGGGGATAACACCAGGCCTGTCCCAAAATCCCATTCCGTGGCACCAAAAGCAGCTCAGCTGGGACGGGAGGGAGCTGCAGAGCACACCAGGACACTCAGCCTGAGAGATGAGCATCACAGAGCTCCAGCTGCATCGAGCAGAGCTCTGCTCACACACCAGTGACCTGCAGACCTCGCTGGTTTTCAATTAAAAACTCCAAATTAGCTGTTACGCCTCCAACTTTTACTTTCATATTTTTAAGTCTGTTTCAATGTATCTGATATTTACACATTATAGTATAATTATACCTACCATACCATGGCTTGGAGTAGGTTAATTGCATAGGAAGACTTACTACGTTTACATTTTTTTCTTTGTTTTTTTTTTCCCTTAAATTACTCTTATTTTTTTTTCCTTTTTTTTTTTTTTTTCCTTTTTAAAAAGCACAGTAAAGAGTCTGAGGACAAATTATTCAACTGTTTATCATACATAAGACTGCATGACTATAATACAAAGGGCTTGTCTTTTCATTTAACGTTACAATATACACAGCAAGTCCGGACTAGATCTTACAATCTGAACACAGGTATTTAACCTTTTCCATGCTGTTTATGTTTACAATGCACAGAAGTCCTGTAACCAAACTGTGTAGTAAAGCACACAAAACTGGACTGTAACATAACACAGTATGCAGAAGCACTGGATTTTATGATTTTTTTTTTGTTTTGTTTTGTTTTTCTTCTTGATGTAGAGGTTGTTTCTTTGAACTGCTTTAGGTTTGGTGGGGGTTTTTTGGCGCTTGCTAAGGGGTGGCGCATGGTGTTACCCAGATTCCACATTACCCTTCTGTTCCTAGACAGCAGTAAGAACTGGATTCCTTTGATTTGATATTGCTAAACTCAGCATTCTTTTCTAAGGTGACAGCCTTCCAAATCCCACAAACTTCTCTGAATTACTGAGCTTCAAAAGAAAACCAAACAACAACAACAACAAAAAAAATAAACGGGGGAAAAAAATCTGCTTTCATCCACGGGGTTGATGTGTTGGTATAAAATGAAATATGTGATTAGGAAAATCATGATTTACAAAAGAAAACCTAATCCCAAGGATTCATTCCCATTTACATGGTAGTCAGCTGCTGTGTTGCCACTGTGAGTATAAAAAATTCCACCTTTTTGACTGAAAAAACGACTTGGCCGCATGGAATTGCCCATTTGCTGCTGGAATTAACTTTTCCAAGGGCTGACTGGCAGAGGTAGATCACTGCTTCTGTAAGAGAGGATGGGCAACACTGTTCATATGGGATGGGCAAGCAAGAACTCACCTTCATTCCTTCACCAAGGTGGTTTTTCCTCATGCAGCTTTCTTTTTTTTTTCCTTCTCCCACAAAATAAAAATTAAAATAAAATCTCTTGGATGGGCCCATAAATTTTGCAACTGCCAAGCTGACTGTGTTATATTAAGGCAGCGTTACCCAAAAATTAGGCACCTGTTAAATACAGCCTGCTAACCTCAGGTCTCCCTTGAGGGTTTTGCTTTACTCAGCCTATTATTATTATTTTTTTTTTTGGACCTGTTCATGCAATCAAGGTCTTTGCCTTCAAGTTTACAATTTTGTTAATAAGGAATACAAGAATCAACTGCTGGTTTCATAGCTTCTGGATCTAGTGTCCCTTTTAACCTTCAGAAGCCTGAACACATTGATAATGTAACAGATGTTATAGTCTCCAAGTAGATGTCAATCTATTATCTTCAGTACACAGATTGCTGTAAATGTATTGGCTATGAATTCAACAACAGTTCCAGTTTTGTTTAAGCAATAGTACAGCCATATTTTTTCAACTGACATTTAAAAATGGTCTAGTTACACCTTGTGTCAAAGTGCAGAACTGCTACATTATTGGTTACAGACATCTATGTGCTATAAAAACAGCTTTGGTACAATAAATTATCAAAAAAGAAAATAAATTTTTGTAAAATTCACAGCATAATTGTGAGGCAAAAAAGCAGTCACATAAAATTCTGCATTTTTTTTTTTTTTTAAAAATGTTCAGGATGAACAGAAGACGTCTTTGTGCAGAAGTAATGGTGGAGAAAACCACGTGCCGAGAAAAAAGCAAAAGAAAAAAGTAAAAAGCAGGAAGGGACACAGTTGTAGCTATTTCCATCAAACGCAAACCACTACTCCTGTGACCTTCAACCAATAAGGAAGTCAACTTTATGACACACGCAAAGTGACCTTGCAATACCTTACAATAAGTGGGTCACAAAAGTCTATTTTTTTTTTAAAAGAAAGGCCTCTTGAATTACCCATTCTCTGTGTTTTCAGCATTAAGGACTGTCTGCAAAAGCATGTCCAAAAGTGATTGCATCTGAAATGGTAGGCTCTTCTAACTTAAGAGTCCAAATCCATAAGGCCAAAGGTTATCCCAAAGACCACCACTTAGACCTCCCCAGGACTGGCCAGGACCGACCCGTTGATTGCTTCTCAGTGCACCTCAGTTATGAAACCAGTCAGATTTCCATCCTAACTGCCCGCGGGCTCCCAAAGGTGGCACCCACAGAATTCCCATCACAATTGCTGCTTTGATCCTCAGTAGATTCAGAAAAGGAGAGTTCTGCTCACCGCCACTTCGCATGCTCAATGTGCCTCACAAACTCCGTCACAACCGTCCCTTTTTACAGCTGAAGAATAATATATTTGTGTCATCTGAAGGTCCCTCTTTCTTACAGTACTGCATTTCTGTGCCCATGGTTGTTTGGGGAACTAAAAAAAATATATATATTACTCACTCCCCCTCCCACCCAAAAAAACTTCAAAGGGCCTTTTTTTAGAAATCATGTGCAATGCCTTTAAAAAGAAACTAGTTTGCAACTATGACTAACATTTGAACAATAACCCCTGTCGAATGAGAGCAAAAAAAAAATTTTAAAATTAAAATTAAAGTTAAAATTAAAAAAATCAAAACCCCTCCCCCAAAAAAACCAAACTATGACTAGGTTGTGGCAAGTTAAAATGGGGGAAGCAAAAGGTGAACACCACTAAGCTATCCGTTAAGGTGGGTCCAGACATGGCTCTTAAAAATAAACCAACCAAAAAAACCTCCCCCCAGCAAAAAACCAACAAAACAAAAAACTTCATTGTCCCTTTGCAATCTTTTCAAGTTTAAAAAAATAGTCAACTTTGCCCTCCTGTAGCGGTTCAGTGAGTTTATCTCCTTCTGATTCAAGCAGCTTTGCACTTTGTTTGTTTTTTTTTTTTTTGGAAAAACACCACTTCTATAAAAACACACAAGAAACAAACTTAGTTTCAGTTTAGTCACGAGCTAGCCACAGGACTTTGCTGAACACAAACTCCTGTCATGGGAGACTCTTCTCTATCAATGCCTTGCCTCATGGCAAGGTGTCCTTCAGTCATGTAATGAGCAGGACCTGTATTAGCAGAGAACTGGTACGTGGGATGTCCAGCTATGCCAGTTTCTTGGCGCGGATTAGAGTAGACTGTTAAATTCATGTCCATAGCTCCGTTCTGTCCAAAGTCCAAGGTATTAGCAGCCACTGGGCGGTTCTGATAGGCCTGATTGCCTTGGTTACCAGTAGAGGAGGAAGATGTAGAGGAAGAAGTAGTTGAGGAAGACAGGGATGTCATGGAGTGGTGACTGTGGCCCACCTCCATAGAATCCTGGGTGGAGGAGCTGTTTGTTGGAGAATTGTAGACTCTCGGCCTGGTCCGGCTGCCCAAGGCTTGCTGTCCATGGTGGTGGTGGTGGTGGTGGTGATGGTGGTGGTGGTGGGAGCTGTTGCCGTGGTGATGGTGTAATGCGTTCTGTTGCTGAGGGTTGACATGGAAGGTGGTTTCCTGAACCGGGTGGTTCTCCACGGTGACCTGGGTGGGAGCTTCGGTGGCTGTCCAACCGATGGGAGGGGGAAACTGCTGCCGAACCTGCACAGTGCCAAAATGACAACGCTGACTCACGGCTGTGCTTCCGCCCACGCACAGAATCCTAACGGCTGGAAAACACCATCCAACCATCCAACACCATCCAAGCATCCAACACCATCCAACATCATCCAAGCATCCAACACCATCCAACCATCCAACCATCCAACACCATCCAAGCATCCAAAACCATCCAAGACAATCCAACACCATCCAACCATCCAACACCATCCAACCATCCAACACCATCCAACACCATCCAAGCATCCAACACCATCCAACCATCCAACACCATCCAAAACCATCCAACACCATCCAACCATCCAAGACAATTCAAGACCATCCAACCATCCAAGACCATCCAGTCATCCAAGACCATCCAACCATCCAAAACCATTCAGTCATCCAACACCATCCAAGACAATCCAACCATCCAAAACCATCCAACCATCCAAGACAATCCAACACCATCCAACCATCCTAAACCATCCAGTCATCCAAGACCATCCAAGACAATCCAAGACCATCCAACCATCCAAGACCATCCAACCATTCAAAACCATCCAAAACCATTCAAAACCATCCAAAACCATCCAACACCATCCAAGACCATCCAACACCATCCAAAACCATCCAAAACCACCCAAGACCATCCAACCATCCAAGACCACCCAACCATCCAAAACCATCCAAAACCATCCAACCATCCAAGACAATCCAACCATCCAAAACCACCCAAGACCATCCAACCATCCAACACCATCCATAACCATCAAACCTCTGACCACCTTGTCAACTGAGTGTCACATCCAGTCAATTCTTGAACAACACATGAGAGATTAAGTAATTCATATCTACGACAAATTTCGAAATGTTAACCAAACCTTGAAGCTGCATGATTATTCTAGAAATGTAGGCATGCCCTTAAAATTAATTTCCAAGACTTTTCTGTCTTGAACAATATATGAGAGATTAAGTTATTCATATTTATGCCAAATTTTTTAAATCTTAACCAAGCCTTGAAGCTGCAAAATTATTCTAGAAATTCAAGCATGCCCCTAAAATTAATTTCCAATACTTTTGTATCTTGAACAACACATGAGAGATTAAGTTATTCGTATTTATGCCAATTTTTTAAATCTTAACCAAGCTTTGCAGTTGCAAGATTATTCTAGAAATGCAGGCAGGCTCTAAAGAATAATTTCCAATACTTTTCTATCTTGAACAACACATGAGAGATTAGGTTATTCATATTTATGCCAAATTTCAAAATGTTAACCAAACCTTTAAGTTGCATGATTATTCTAGCAATGCCCTTAAAAATAATTTCCAACACTTTTCTATCTTGAACAATATATGAGAGATTATTTATGCCATTTTTAAAAAACATTAACCAAACCTTGAAGCTGCATGATTATTCTAGAAATGCAGGCAATGTACTTAAGAATAATTTCCAATACTTTTCTATCTTGAACAATATATTGAGAGATTAAGTCATTCATATTTATGCCAATTTTTTAAAATCTTAACTAAGCTTTGCAGTTGCACAAGTATTCTAGAATTTCAGGCATGCCCTTAAAATTAATTTCCAACATTTTTCTATCTTGAACAATATACGAGAGATTATTTCTATGTATGCCAATTTTTTAAAAATGTTAACCAAGTCTTGCAGTTGGACAATTATTCTAGAATTTTAGGGATGCCCTTAAAAATAATTTCTAATACCTTTCCATCTTGAACAACATGTGAGAGATTAAGTTATCGTATTTATCTCATTTTTTCTAAATCTTAACCAAGCCTTGCAGTTGCATGATTACTCTAGAATTTCAGGCATGCCCTTAAAAATAATTTCCAACACTTTTCTATCTTGAACAACACATGAGACATTAAGTTATTCATATTTATGCCAATTTTTTTAAATCTTAACCAAGCCTTAAAGCTGCAGGATTATTCCAGAAATGCAGCCACATCCTTAAGAATAATTTCCAATACCTTTCTACATATACCTTAAGAAAAAAGAATGCACATCCTGGATGTTATTTTCAAACACTTAAAGGAAGTCTGATAAGTGACTTCGGTGTCAAAATTATAGGAGCAGCTTTACTTTATAGTAATAATAACAGTGTTATAATAATAACACTTATAAAAATAAAGCCCTGACCTCTGGCTGAGGAGCCTGGAGAGAATAAGCAAAGCAAATGAAATGAAAATGTTGTAGCTCCTACCTTGAAAGTGCCAACAGCATTAGAGGAACCACTGGAACAACACAGCTGATTAAAGGCTACTAAAAAAGCAGTTTTTGGCTGCACAGCAAAGAATGATCTACACTGGGGAGAATCTGTGTTTTTGTGTGCCCTGCATTACCTGAGGGCTGTGTGTCTCACAGTCCATGGCCTGCACAGCAGCAGTGAAGTGCCCACCGCTGTGTCGATGCTGGTGCGTGGGGTCCGACCGCGCCCTTCCGCTGTTGCTCGTGCCAGAAGATCCACCTGGAAAACCCCAACGTGCTCAGTGACCCAAGGGACACAGAATTTACAGCTATCCAACAATGGCAGCATGAAAGATTTATAAAGTGCTTCAAGGGAAAAGTGTAAGATTCATGTTAATCACTCCCATTTTTGCTCACCTAGTTGGGTTTTTGGGGGTTTTCTGTTTACCTGTTCCAGCTGATTAAAATAATTCTTTAGTGATCACGACTGGTATTTTTTGACAGTATGGAAAAAAATTAACTAAAAAATTAATATTTCAGAGAATCACGGAATATTCTGAGTTGGAAGAGACCAACAAGGATCATCCAGACTCCCAACAATCCCACCTGGGCACCCCTGGCAGCGCTGTCCAAAGGCTCCTGGAGCTCTGGCAGCCTTGGGGCCGTGCCCATTCCCTGGTGAGCCTGTTCAGTGCCCAACAAACCTGCTGATGACCAAAACCCACCTGAGCTCGAAGATGTACTAGAGGTGGTTCCTGAAGACTGTGACTGCTCCATGGCAGGACTCGTGGACACGCTGTTACTCGTGTTGGTACCTTCGTCCGCCGTCTTCTTGAAGAAACTGTGCTGCAGGGCGTAGTAGGGCTGGATTCGTGTCTTGGGGTCATAGTCAAGCATCCTTAAGATGAGGTCTTTGAACTTCAAGTAGTCAGCTACAGTATGACCTGACTCCCCAGCACGGCGCCCGCCCGGCCCCCCGGTCTCGACTCCCAGGATATTGTGGAGTTTGCGAGTTGCCGGTGGTTTGTATTCCTGTGGGGAGGGAGGAATGGCTGGCAATCAGTGGGTGAAGCACAGATTCTGTGCAAAAACTCAAATCAAAGCAAGAAACTGTTCAGCGTGACTGGAAATGTTATTTAATTGGCAAGGCAGAACAGAATCAACGACAAAACTGCATTTTCAGTAAGACGATGCAAAACAAACAACTCAGCTGCATTTTCAGTAAGACAACACAAAATAAAGTACCAACTCCCCATTTTATATATTTTTAGATATATTTATTATTATCCTAATTGTTTTACCTACCCTTTTTCCATCTTTGGTCTTCTTCAAGTTCCAAGTGCTATCTGGCAACTTCTCAAAGAACTTTCTTGCTTTGGGTGCTTGGTCGAGGATGTGGGTTGGTGGAATCCCCAAAACTTCCACTATTTTATTCATCTGATCCACCTGTCCCAAATAAAATGGCTTGGTGAAGGACAAGAGACAGCCAGCCCAGCTGTGGCACAATGTCAGCTACTCACACAAGTTCTAAGCTAAATTAATTAAGAAAAATTTAATATGGACAAAACAAATTAAGGAGTAAGAGCGAGACACAGAAAATGATGAACAGGTAATTTTGTGTCCTGACAAAAGTCCTGTTATTGATCAGAATTACCAGATTTTCCTAATTGATGCATTCTAATTAAACAGAGGAAAATCAAGATGGGGATAAACAACAAAAAAACCCCAATTCCTGGGAGATAACTCACCTCATTTGCCCCACTAAAGAGAGGCTCTCCAGTGTGCATCTCGACTAAAATACACCCAAGGGACCACATGTCAATAGCAAGGTCATAAGGCATTCCCAGTAGCACCTCTGGTGATCGATAAAAACGGCTCTGGATATATTGGTATATCTGCAAGAAAAGCATCTCCACATCACCGTCACACACAGCACCCCAAGGGAATGAAAATCCCAACATTTTCAAAATTTTCAAATTTTCAAAAACAAAACACAGCTGCCATGAAATCCCATTCTGGTGCAGGGACAGAGGAGGTATCGGGGATAATAAAATATATACATGTATTACATGAATAAAAGTATCTAATTGTTAATTTTTAGGAAAATATTATGGTCACAAAAAAAGCAGAAAGTTCAGCTTGAGTCATGTCATGCTTTTGTCATTGTGATTCTTAATACTTCAAAATTATTTTATTATGGAAAAATCATGGATTTGGATAAATAATTCAGATATGATTTCACCTGGTCTGTTCCTGTAGCCCTTCCTTTTAGTTTATAACAAAAAGGTTTTTTATTAATCTAAATCTCTTTTTCATTGCTGCTTTCAATCCAATATTCCACATTCTGATCCACTATTCCTAAATTTATCCTGGGAAAAGGCAATGGGGTGCTGCTGACCAGTGCCAGCAATTGGGGCACTTTTGATGAAGTCAGTCCATGAATTCCTGAATTCTTTTCCTACAGATCCAATCTGCAGTGTCATCATCATAAACAGGGGATGTGCTAAAGGAATGAAATCTATGCATATATTACATTAATAAAAGTATCGAATTGTTAATTTTTAGGAAAATATTATGGTCACAAAAAAAGCAGAAAGTTCAGCTTGAGTCATGCCATGCTTTTGTAATTGTGATTCTTAATACTTCAAAATTATTTTATTATGGATAAATAATGGATTTGGATAAATAATTCAGATATGATTTCACCTGGTCTGTTCCTGTAGCCCTTCCTTTTAGTTTATAACAAAAAGGTTTTTTATTAATCTAAATCTCTGTTTCATTGCTGCTTTCAATCCAATATTCCATATTCTGATCCAGTATTCCTAAATTTATCCTGGGAAAAAGCAATGGGGTGCTGCTGACCAGTGCCAGCAATTGGGGCACTTTTGGTGAAGTCAGTCCATGAATTCCTGAATTCTTTTCCTACAGATCCAATCTTCAGTGTCATCATCATAAACAGGGGATGTGCTAAAGGAATGCTCAGGTAAACAGGAATATAGATGGAATAAGATAATAATAAAAGAGTATTTTATTTATTTATACTTAATTTTTTGTTTTATTTATTAGCACTGCAGATTTCTACCAACAAGTGCTGGCGCATTCTCCACTGACAGCACAAAAACACAGACAAGGAGAAAGAAAAAAACATAAAAAATTTATCATGGGGTGGATTTTTTTTCTACTGGGACACTAAAGGAAGTGTGGATTGTCAAATTGTTCAAAATAAGGTGTGGATGTGACACTTTTGGACTTGTTTTAGTGGTGAACGTGGTGCTGCTGCTTCATGGTTGGACTTGATCTTAAAGATCTTTTCCAGCCTTGACAAATCTGGGATTTTGAGCTCTTGTGGACTGTGGATCTCTATTTAAAATTGAGTTATTATTTTAAAACTGTTGTATTTGCATTTCCCCCAGATGAAGGGAGGAATGATGAATCTGACTCCATGTACTCAGAAGGCTGATTTATTACTTTATGATATTATATTATATTATACTAAAGAATGCTAAACCATACTAAAGAATAGAGAAAGGATGCAGACAGAAGGCTGAAAAGATAATAATGAAAACTTGTGACTTTCTTCAGAGTCCTGGAACAGCTGGGCACTGATTGGCCAATGAGTTAAAATAATTTACATTAAACCAATGAAACATTCACCTGTGGTAAACAATCTCCCAAGTATTCTTTAATATATTATATTAATAATATATTATATTATATTATATTATATTATATTATATTATATTATATTATATTATATTATATTATATTAATAATATGCATATTATTATATTAATAATATGCATATTATTATATTAATAATATGTGCACCTCAATAAAACTGCAAAATCTTGTGAAATCTTTTAAATGCTTTAATTAATGTACAGAAAGCTGAGCACTGAGTAAAATAAGAACATCAGGTTCTTTCCTTATATTAAAGAACACTAAACTAAACTATACTAAAGAATAGAGAAAGGAGACTTAAGAGAATGCTAAAACAATAATAATGAAAAATTCACGACTCTCTCCAGAGTCCTGGCACAACTTGGCACTGATTGGCCAATGAGTGAAAATAATTTATATGAAACCAATGAAACAATCACCTGTGGTAAACAATCTCTCAAGTATTCTTTAATATATTGTATTAAAGAATGCTATACTAAACTATACTAAAGAATACAGAAAGAATAGTTAGTGAATGCTAAAAAGATAATAATGAAAAATTTGTGACTCTCTCCAGAGTCCTGGCACAACTTGGCACTGATTGGCCAATGAGTGAAAATAATTCACATTAAACCAATGAAACCAATTCACATTAAACTAATGAATCACCTGTTGGATAAACAATGTCCAAACACATTCCACATGAGCAAAACACAGGAGAAGCAAATCAGATAATTATTGCTTTCCTTTTTCTCTGAGGCTTCTCAGCTTCCCAGGAGCAAAATCCCAAGCAAAGGGATTTTTCAGAGAATGTGAATATCACATAAAACCATCACGAATGAAGCTCCAATGAGCTAGATGAGTATCACAACATAAAAATCCTACATTTTTCAGCAGCACAAACAGAATTCTCACCCATTTCCCCCCAAACTCACCCTCTGCCCAAGCTGACACGAACTGCCGAAATCCACGATCTTGATGGCGCTCCTTTTGGGGTTGCAGAGCAGGATGTTCTCGGGTTTTAGGTCACAGTGAATGATGCTGAGCTCGGGGGTGGCCAGGAAGAGCAGGGCCGTGCACATCTGCTGCGCGAACTTGCGCGTCAGGTTGAGCGAGACGCCGCGGAAGTTGGTGTTCCTCAGCAGGTCGTACAGGTTGTAGGACAGCATCTCAAACACCAAGCACAGGTGGTTCCTGAACATGAAGTGACGCTTCAAATGCACTGGGGAAAAGGAGGAAATGGCATTAATGCACGCTGGGAATGAGGGGTTGTTGCAACGCAGCGTGGAGGATGGAGGAGCGTCAATAAAATAACAGAACATCGTTTTTCTTCCCTGGTTCTGTGGTGTTTTTAAGATATTTCTGCCAAGGAGGCAGAAATTTCTGTCTTGGAGGGCAAGAGGGCATTTCCACATCCTCAGGTGCACCTCAGTAAAACTGGAAAATATTATGAAATCTTTTAAATGCTTTAATCAATGTGTAGGAAGCTGAGCGCTGGGTAAAACAAGAACATAATGTTTTTTCCTGGTTCTGTGTGATATACAAAATATTTCTGCCATGCCAGGGGTAGAGAGCGGCATTTTACACATCCTGGGGTGCAAAAACTTGTGAAATCTTTTAAATGCAGGAAGCTGAGCACTGAGTCAAACAAGAGCACTGGGGTTTTTCCTGGTTCTATGGTTTTTACAAAATATTTCTGCCATGCTTGGAGGACAAGAGGACATTTCCACATCCTCAGGTGCACCTCAGTAAAACTGGAAAATCTTGTGAAATCTTTTAAATGCTTTAATTAAAGTACAGAAAGCTGAGCACTGAGTAAAACAAGAGCACTGGGGTTTTTCCTGGTTCTGTGGTGTTTACAAAATATTTCTGCCATGCCTGGGGTACAGAAGGGCATTTTACACATCCTTGGGTGCAAAAATTCGTGAAATCTTTAAAATGCTTTAATTAATGTACAGAAAGCTGAGCACTGAGTAAAATAAGAACGTCAGGTTATTTCCGGGTTCTGTGGCGTTTATAACATATTTCTGCCAAGAAGGAAGAAATTTCTGTCTTGGAGGGCAAGAGGACATTTCCACATCCTCAGGTGCACCTCAGCAAAACTGCAAAATCTTGTGAAATCATTTAAATGCTTTAATCAATGAGTAGGAAGTTGGGCAGTGAGTAAAACAAGAGCACTGGGTTTTTTCCTGGTTCTGTGGTTTTTACAAAATATTTCTGCCATGCTTGGAGGACAAGAGGACGTTTCCACATCCTCAGGTGCACCTCAATAACACTGGAAAAACTTATGAAATCTTTTAAATGCTTCTAATCAATGTGTAAGAAGCTGAGCGCTGGGTAAAACAAGAACATCAGGTTTTTTCCTGGTTCTGTGGTGTTTGAAAAATATTTCTGCCATGCCTGGGACACAGAGGGGCATTTTACACATCCCTGGGTGCAAAATCTTGTGAAATCTTTTAAATGCAGGAAGCTGAGCACTGAGTCAAACAAGAGCACTGGGGTTTTTCCTGGTTCTATGGTTTTTACAAAATATTTCTGCCATCCTTGGAGTATAAGAGGGCATTTCCACATCCTCAGGTGCACCTCAGCAAAACTGGAAAAACTTATGAAATCTTTTAAATGCTTCTAATCAATGTGTAAGAAGCTGAGCGCTGGGTAAAACAAGAACATCAGGTTTTTTCCTGGTTCTATGGTTTTTACAAAATATTTCTGCCATCCTTGGAGAACAAGAGGACATTTTCACATCCTCAGGTGCACCCCAGTAAAACTGGAAATTCTTGTGAAATCATTTAAAAAGCATCTTTTAAGTTTATTGAAAGTTTAAGCATCTTATTTAAGCATTTTATTTAAGTTAAAAGCATCTTTTAAGTTTATTTAAAAGCATCTTTTAAATGCTTTATCAATGTATAGGAAGCTGGGCACTGAGTAAAATAAGAACGTCAGGTTTTTTCCTGGTTCTGTGTTATTTACAAAATATTTCTGCCATATTTGGAGGACAAGAGGACGTTTTCACATCCTCATGTGCACTTCAGTAAAACTGAATTAACCAAAAACTAGTGAAGGGATGTATTATCAAAATAAGTTATCCCTTCCTTACATGAAGAGAAAATATTTAATTGGTGGTTAACATGTGAGAATAATTAATTAATAATTAATTGGTTAACATGTGAGAATAATTTAAAATACACAATGACATCAACTTATAAGCTGATCACTTCAATTAATAAAACTAATCAATATCTCCAAGGAATTGTATTTATTTCCTTTCAGTTTATGAAAGGGACCAATCCAAGCCTTTTTTTTTGTTAAATAAGTGAAATATTCATCACATTCCTCTGTTCAGAGGCCAGCAGGGTTTGCCACTGTCAAACCTTCAACTGAAACAGGAAAAGCATTTCAGAGAAAAAGCAACACACTCCCCTTTCTGGGATAATAAAATCTTGAATATGAGCACCATGAGAATTCAGACTTTAATTAAGGTGGATCTTTGGTCAGCTTGGTGCCCATGGATTTGTTTTCTCCATTCTGCCACAGCAGCTCCTTCTGTGTCCTTTACAACTCACCTGAGATGGAACATTTTGCTCCCACCCTGGTGCCATTTCCTGCCACACATCCTTGTCCAAATCCCTCTTCTCTCACCTTTGGAATTCTCCTCCCACCATTCCATGTCCTGCTGGGCTTCCTTCACTTGGCTCCAGCTCCTCCCCAGAGTTCCTGAGCTGGCTGGACCCACCAGCGTGGCAGGAACCACCAAATACCATCACAAATATTCCAAAATGGATTTGGCAACCAGCTGGAAGCAGCCTGAGCTCCACAGCAAGATCCAAACCTTTCATAAAGCGATAAAAACGAGGAGTAATTAATCCCATACCTATGTAGTATTTCATCTCAGTGTCATGTTTGTTCATCAGCTCGAGCAGCCTCACTTCAATCTGGGCCTGGTTGAGGAAAGCCTTCTTGTTTTTGATGATTTTGATGGCCACCCACTCCTGCTCCACTCGGTCATAAGCCTTCACAACCTGCAAGAGAGAAATCCATCAGGAAAATCCAACTCCCAAACCCACCCAAACTCCCTTGTTCACCTTTCTGAATTCAGAATTCTCCTTTTTAATCTTATTTCTTCTGATGATACAATAAAGCTACAACTCATTTGGTGATGTTTATTGCAGTGATGTCACTTTATCTGCAAATAAAATTATCTAAACCAACAGTGTAAAAGTACTGGTAAATCTGAGGAAAACTAAAACCAACAAAATAAAATCTCCATCCTGATCCAGCAGTCATTGTTAAAGCAGCTTCAAATCCAAATATTTCCCTCAAATTCCTGAATTCTGACTGAGAGAAGGTGTTGGCTGCAACTTTAGCCAAGGTTGAAGCCTTGGCTAAAGCTGCAACCAGACAAAACAAATGCTGCTAATGACATTTATAGGAGGTAAGATCCAGCACTAACTATTGTTTTAAGTTAAAAACCCAATTCAAGCTAAAAACCTAACTCAAACCAAAACCAAAGTAAAAATGTAACTCAAACTAAAAACAAACTCAAGTCAAAAATGTCACAGGTGGCAAAAGGTGGAGGAGTTCTCATTGTAAAATGCAGCACACACTGAAATAGAATAAAATGTTTTCTGTAGTAACATGAAATAGCACAAGATCTGAGTGTCTGAACAGGCACTCAGGATAACAGGAGTGAGAAAAAAGAGTTTTCATTTCAAAACAAATCAGAAATAGCACTTTAAATAAATCACACCCGTGATCCACAGTAATGGTAAGAACACCTAAGGAGCCTTTACCTGTCCAAAGGATCCTTTGCCTATCAAGGAGTCGATCTCATAGCGGTCCATCCACTTCTCCCCATTTTTCACAATGTAGTCGTAGTTGTCATCATCATAACCATCATTGTAAACTTTCCTCTCCTTTTTGTGACTGGAATCATCTCCCTGGCCCTGCTGATGCCGCCGTTTTTTTTTTGCATAGTAAACCTGGAGGGGAAAAGGAGCTTCCTTTACAACTGCAGCTCAGGAAAGAGGAAAATCAACTTTTATTCAGCATCCTGTGCTTTGAAAGTGGAATTTCTACAAGTGAAAACCAAGCAATCCTCTCCTCCTGTTGCTGTGGTTGAAGCCAGGTCATAATTCCAAAGGAAAGTCTTGAATAATGGAAAAACTGGGAAAGCAGAGCTGAAAAAATGTACTGACACTAATAAATAATAATAATAACAACTGATAAATGTATTAATACTAATAAGTAATAGTAATAACTCTGATAAATG
Organism: Zonotrichia albicollis; assembly: GCF_047830755.1. Lineage (NCBI taxonomy): Eukaryota > Metazoa > Chordata > Aves > Passeriformes > Passerellidae > Zonotrichia > Zonotrichia albicollis. The sequence goes on along the minus strand of NC_133820.1, from coordinate 14,070,585 downwards.
TGCTGAGACACATTTATATAATAATATACAATATATACTATATACTATATACTATATACTATATACTATATACTATATAAATATATAATATATATATAATAATAATAACTCTGATAAATGTTCTAACACTAATAAATAGTAATAATAACTCTGACTAACATAGTAACCCTGATCTCTGGAGTCACAGGTGCCAAAGAACAGAAACACCCCAGCACACTGTGCACACAGTAAAATTCAAAATGTTAACTACTGGAAACAAGAATTACCATTGATGTTCCCACAAAACTGGGAAAGAATTCCAAGGAAGTCATTAATCACCATAAAAATCCCTTCACATTACTTTTAATTTTCAAAACTTTGAAACTAACTGATGCTTTCCTGTATTAACCTGAACAACTTTTTATTTTCCATTCCTCTATAATATTTCATTCAATAATTCAGGAAAAACACTTCAGCATTTTCCTTATAGGCTAATCACCATAAAAGTATCTTCACAATCCCTTTAACTATCAAAAATTTCAAACTAGCTGATGCTTTCCTGTATTAACCTGAACAACTTTATATTTTCCATTTGTCTATAATATTTCATTCAATAATTAAGGGAAAACACTTCAGCATTTTCATTCAAAGCTCTTAGAAACATAAACAAAGTTTTATTGAGCTCAAAGTGTGCTTGTGTCACTCGTGTCTCCTTGTCCTGCAAGCTCAACATTTGTTTATAAAACAACAGAAAATAAATCCCAGGATAAAAGATTTCCTGTGTGCTGGACAGAAAACAGGACTGTGACAGCCATGACCTCAAACAGGACATGAACAACTGATAGAAAACCTGATTTTTTGGATCTCTTGATGAGATTATTTGTTAAAAATCCATTAAAATCACGTGTTGTAACAAACATCAGTGCACTGAAGGCAGCTGCAGGCATTACCTCATTAATATGCTTGTAAGTTTTGATCAAATCTACGGAGAGTTTCCTCAGTGGAGCAGTGGCTGGATCACGAAAAGTTTGGGGCATCCGCCTCTGGAATAGGAATATGACAGAAATTAGAATAAAACTAGGAATTTAATGGTATAGTTACTGCATCAAATTGTGAAATTCCTCATGGAAATGAGCTATTTAAATGCAACAGGTTTTTTTTAACTGACAGTAAGAAAAACCCTACACCCAGTTTAGTTGCTTTTCGATATATTCATCATTTTTAATGTATTAAGAATTTTTCAATAAGGGTAAATTCCAAGATTCCTACCTCTCCTCCCACTACACCCAAAAGTTTTAATACAAATGTGCTCTGACAACAAAGGCTCTCCTCCATCACTCCTCCCCTCAGGACTGACACCATGTTTAAGGTACAGCTCCAAAGGAACTTCACAGCAAGTTCCTCTGGAAGTTCACAGAAACTGCTTGAGAACTGGGCAAGTTCAGCACATTCAACTGCATTACATTCCAAATAAAACCAAAATCCAGGACTACCAAGAGACAAATCAGCTCCAAAAGCTGTGCCCAGCACTGCTGGACAAGCTCTGGGAATTCTGTCCCACCCAGCCGGAGTCTGATGGGGACTCTGGAGAGTGGCTGATCCCTCCCAGATCTCCATCCCAGAGCTCAGGGCACAGGGCTGGGTCCAGGTGGCTCTGGAATGTCCCCAGGAGGAGCCCCCAGGGCCCCTCTGATCTCTGCTCAGGGCTGGGCACTGCCCAGGGCAGAAGTTGTGCCTCCTGTGAGGGGAATTGCTGGGCTCAGGCCTTGCCCGTGGCTCTGGGGCCATTGCTGGGCCTGGAGCAGAGCCTGGGCCTGCTCTGAGCTCTGCACACAGGGACAGACACAGGGACAGCCAGGGACAAACACGGGGACAGACACAGGGACAGACAAGGGGACAGCCAGGGACAGACACAGGGACAGACACAGGGACAGACTCAGGGACAGACAGGGACAGCCACAGGGACAGCCACAGGGACAGACACAGGGACAGCCAGGGACACAGAGGGACAGACAGGGACAGCCAGGGACAGCCACAGGGACAGACATAGGGACAGACACAAGGACAGCCACAGGGACAGACAGGGCTGAGGGCCCCTCTCTCTCCCTGAGTCTCCTTTTCTCCAGGCCGAGCACCCCCAGCTCCCTCAGGGCTTCCTCACAGGGTTTGTGTTCCCAGCCCCTCTGCAGCCTCGTTGGCCCCTCTGGATGTGCTCAGTGTCCCAAGGTCCTTCCCAAACTGAGGGGCCAGAGCTGGGCACAGCACTCTGGGTGTGCCCTCAGCAGTGCAGGGACAGAATGAGCTCCCTGCTCCTGGGACAGACACAGGGACGGACACAGGGACAGCCAGGAACAGACACAGGGACAGAGACAGGGACAGAGACAGGGACAGCCAGGGACAGCTGCAGGGACAGACACAGGGACAGAGACAGGGACAGCCAGGGACAGACACAGGGACAGACACAGGGACAGACACAGGCCCAGGCAGGCCCAGGCAGGGCTCAGCCCCTCTCTCTCCCTGGGCTCCTCTCCAGGCTGAGCAGCCCCAGCTCCCTCAGCCTTTCCTGGGCACGGAGCTGCTCCAGGCCCTTGCTCAGCTCCAGGAGCTCCTGGCCCTGCTGTGCTGAGGAGCCAGAGCTGGGCACAGCAGCCAGAGGTGCCCCCAGGGCTGGGCACAGGGGCAGGGGCAGCCCTGACCTGGTGGCAGTGCCCATCCTGATGTCCCCAGGACACTCTGCTGGCCCAGGGACAGCTTGGTGTCCCCAGGTCCTTCCCCAGCAGGGCACCCCCAGCCTGGGCCTGGTCCCCTCAGTTTTCTGTACAGGACAGAAAACCCCAGGGTGAGTTTAAGCAACTCCACCAGAGAAAAGCCTGTTCTGTGCATGTTTTCCATCAGAATTATTGAACTAATAAATGAGTTATTAAATGGAGGTGTCCAAGGAAGGCCTGGAAATGGCCCTCAGAGCTCTGGGCTGGGGAAGGACTGGGCTGGGATTCATCCTGGAGACCTTTCCCAGCCTAAATGATCCTGGAATTCTGTGATAGCAACTTGAAAAAGCAGCAGTCATCTCCTGTGACTGAAGAGAGTTTGCCATTGCCAAGTCTACCTTCTAGTTTTTATACAATAACTTAATACTTATAACGGTTGCTATACAAATAACTACTTTTCTCTCTATGACAAAATAAAAAGAATCACACCAAAGTGACCCAAAAAAGGTATCACAGAAAGAAATTATAGAGAGTTTGTGCTTCTGAAACTGGACATGCACTGAGGTACTGAGGGACCACCCTAGAAAGCCAAACTCCCCTTCTCCTCCTGTGTGGGCAGGGGGAAAAACCATTAATTTTATTTTATTACAAGTACAAGCACTTTGTAAACATCGGGAAACTGTTTGAAAGTTTCCTAAACAAACCATCAGACATTTACAAAACATTTTTGTTTCTTCCTTTCATCTGGCAAACAAATGTGGCCATGAAATAAACCCCACCTCAAGGGGATCTTTAGGATCTCTCCCTCAGCACTGAGCAGCAGCAAGTCCTGACCCAGCTGTCATTGTTAAAGCAGCTTCAAATCCAAATATTTCCCTCAAAATCCAGAATTCTGACTGAGGGAAAGTGTTGGGATATGGGAACACTGGTGGGGATTGCTGGTGAAAGAAACCAGGAGGTGGCAGAAGAATATCAGGAATACTGGCAGGGCTCAGTCTCTCCTCCTGGGCTGCAGGAGCAGAACAGGGATTTGATTTTTGAGGGAAAAGTCTCAGTGTGGAAGGATTCCATAGTTCAGATCAACTATTCCCACAAAAAATTGCTCTGATTTGGAAAGGGAGTTTGGATGACAAGTTTTGATGTTTCTTTTCAAATTTATAAGTCAAATTTGCCTGCTTACTACAAAAATAAAGATCTAATTTCCACTCAAGTAAACAGCCTGGTGAAAAAAATATCTGAATTATCACCATCCAAAAATTGTAAATAATTCAAATTCTGCAGGCTGCTACAGCCAGTCCCTTCTTTAACAATTGTGCATTTTTACAGTCACACATTTCTGAGCACACTCCTGAACCTGTATGAACTTCTCAGAAGTTTGATTTTGCTCCCTGAGTTCATTAATTTTTGGGTTGAATTTTTTTCCTCACACTTTCATATGGTGAAATTTGTAATATTCACTTCTTTTTTCAAGTGAGATTCTTTCTTCCTGATGATGGAAGAGCATGGAACAAAATAATTTTGTGTTTTATACAACAACACCGTCCGATCCTTTATTGTTGGGGTTACTCTGATTTCTGACTTGGATTTAAGGAATGCTCAACCACCAAAGAAAGGGAAAAAAAAGGGGAAAAAAGGGGAAAAAAAGAAAAAGAGAAGGGAAGGGAAGGGAAGGGAAGGGAAGGGAAGGGAAGGGAAGGGAAGGGAAGGGAAGGGGAAGGGGAAGGGGAAGGGGAAGGGGAAGGGGAAGGGGAAGGGGAAGGAGAAGGAGAAGGAGAAGGAGAAGGAGAAGGAGAAGGAAAAGGAAAAGGAAAAGGAAAAGGAAAAGGAAAAGGAAAAGGAAAAGGAAAAGGAAAAGGAAAAGGAAAAGGAAAAGGAAAAGGAAAAGGAAAAGGAAAAGGAAAAGGAAAGAGAAAACTCCCATTTCACAAGCTCCAGTCTCTATCTGGTGGCCACACAGCCACACTGCAAGCCCAGATCTCTAAAACCAGAACGCAAATCAATGAGCTGCTGCATCTCAGGTCTGAGAGATAACAAAATCCTTTAATTAATAAGAAAATACCCACAAAAAGGGCCCCATTCATGTGTCCTCAACACACTGGTGACAAAGCACATTTTATGGCAACTGTGACTTTTAACTCAGGTGTGCTGGTTGAACTCCCAGCCTTTGGGGGTGGAACACACAACAAATTTCTTCTTCATGGGCATTTTCTTTTTTTGTCCAAACAGATGGCACTGCTCCTTTTAAAAATATTTTTATTATGGAGAATCCTGAGCTGTTTATGGGATGCTTTAATTCAGATTTTTTTTTCTAAAAAGGAAAGATCCACCAGTATCCACATTCATTAAAAGAAGAAAGAAAAAAAAGATAAATTCAACTTGTGCAGAGCACATGTTCCACTTCACAAACAAAATAAATAATGAAATTTTCATTGTGTCAGGGCAACTTTTAGCAAGAATTCCAAATTTAATTGTTTAATTGACCTGCATGGCCTCACTGATGACAGAGAAGTTAAACCATTATTAACAATAATATTGAATAGGTAGTGGGAATATCTGAATTAAGGATTTTAAACTGGTGCTACAGCATGAACATGGCAATGATCTTGATGAGGTCAATAAAATCTCTGGCCAAGATGTGGTCAAAAAACATCAAATTCTACAGATAATTATATTCATATAATATATATATATATATACACACACACATATATACATATACATAGGCATACATACATATATACTATATGAATATAATTATATATTATATATACTATATATATACTATATATAGTATAATTTTATATATTATACTATATATAATTTATAGTATATAATATATACATTATATATTCTATATTATATTTTATATATTGTATATTATATACTACACATTATATATTGTGTATTATGCATTATATACTATATACTATATATTCTATATTATGTATATTATGTATATTATATTATATTATATTATATTATATTATATTATATTACATTACATTACATTACATTACATTACATTACATTATATTACATTATATTACATTATATATTTATTTTATAAAGTATATATATTGGTTTTATATATGGTATATTTGTTTTTTAATATATGCAAATTATGTTAGATAATCCAAGCTACAAAGGTGTTCAACACTCAGCCTGACCTTCCCATTCCAGGTGTTTCACAAAAGCTGAACCGCTGGAATTTGTTACCAAAATCTCACCTCAGCTCCTTTATCAGGTAAATCAATTTTCTAATAATTTTGTAATTTAATGAAAAGAGTTTCAGGCAATCTGAGCATTAAAACAGAGCAGCAAAAAAGAGAAACTTTGAAGTTGTGACAACTTTTAAGCTCTTATCTTTCATTCCCATCAGGCTGTGTTGAACTCAAGGACCCCTCCTGCCAGCACCATTTGGGAAATAAAAGCCTTAAAAAAGAACTCCTGAAGAAAAAAAATGTAAAAAGACAGAGCTGGAAGGTTTTAAGTGTAATTTAAAACCTCATAAATAAGAGAAAAACAAAACAATCTGGCTGCTCTTGGAGTATTTTCCTGGAATTCTTTGATCTTGTCAGTGATGGGTGTGGGGACCACAGCCAGAAAGGAAGAAGTGCAAGAGAAAATGATGTAAATAATCTTTTAAGAGCAACTTAAATGTAATTATTTCTATTATTTACATTTAATATAAATACAGATAATTTATATAATCTGAATATAAATTGTCATTACTGCTCCCTAGCCTTTAATCTGCAACTGAGAATGATTCCCCAAAAACCAGAATATGGCCTGCAAGCCACTAGAACCCTAAATGCAAGCAGGAATAAAACCAATAAATTCACATTTATTCTCTGCTTATGAATTAAAATCGTTCCAGGAGCCTGAACCAGACACTCCATTAAAAAAAGGAGCCAGAAAAGAGGAATAACGGGGCAGAGCTTCCTGAGGGAGCGCGGGGCCGGGCCCGGGAGCACCGCGGCGCCGCGGCCAGCAGGGGGCGCGCCAGGCCGGCAACGGCCGCGAGCGGGAAAAGCCCATTTCCAGGGCAAAACCCCCATTTCCCGAGAAAAAAACAATTTCCCGAGCACAAATCCCCATTTCCCGGGCCTAAATCCCCATTTCCTGAGCCCAAACCCCCATTTCCCGGGCCTAAATCCCCAATTTCCCAAGCCCAAACCCCCATTTCCCAAGACCAAACCCCATTTCCCGAGCCCAAATCCCCATTTCCCGAGCAAAATCCCCATTTCCCGGGCAAAAATCCCCATTTCCAGAGCCCAAACCCCACTTCCTGAGACCAAACCCCCATTTCCTGAGCCCAAATCCTCATTTCCCAAGCCCAAATCCTGATTTCCTGAACCCAAATCCGCATTTCCTGAGCAAAAATCCCGATTTCCCAAGCCCAAATCCCCATTTCCCGAGCAAAATCCCCATTTCCCGAGCAAAACCCCCATTTCCAGGGCAAAATCCCCATTTCCCGGGCAAAAATCCCCATTTCCAGAGCCCAAACCCCACTTCCTGAGACCAAACCCCCATTTCCCAAGCCCAAATCCTCATTTCCTGAACCCAAACCCCCATTTCCCGAGCAAAAATCCCGATTTCCCAAGCCCAAATCCCCATTTCCCGGGCCTAAATCCCCATTTCCAGAGCCCAAATCCCCATTTCCCGAGCCCATATCCTGATTTCCAGAGTTCAAATCCCAATTTCCAGAGCCCAAACCCTGATTCCCCTAGCCCAAATCCTGATTTCCAGAGCCCAAATCCCAATTTCCAGAGCCCAAATCCCAATGTCCAGAGCCCAAACCTTGATTTCCCCACCCCAAATCCCGATTTCCAGAGCCCAAATCCTGATTTCCCAATCCCAAACGCCAATTTCCCGAACCCAAATTCTGATTTCCTGAGCCCAAATCCCATTTCCCAACCCCAAATCCCCACTGGGATTTGGAAGGGTTCACCCTTTTAAAGAAGTTATTTATGGGGGCACCCAAATGGGGTTTTTTAGGGCACCCAAAGGAGTGACTTTTAGGGCACCCTAAATGAGTTACTTTTATTACTTCTATTACTTTAAAATTTTATTTTATAATAATAAATATTATTTATTATTAAATAAATAATAAATAATTTTATTACTTTTATTACTTTTATTACTTTTTTTACTTTTAAAATGAAGTTTTATGGCACCCTAACAGTTTACTTTTAGGGCACCCAAAATAGTTATTTTTAGGCTATCCAACAGTTATTTTTAGGCACCCAACAGTTATTTTTAGGCACCCAAAATAGTTATTTTTAGACTATCCAAAAATGTTTTATAAGGCATCCAAATTGCTGTTTTAGGGCACCCAAAGAAGTGACTTTCAGACCACCCAAATGGGGTATTTTAGGGCACCCAAAAAAATTATTTTAGGGTACCTAAATGATTTATTTTTAGGTTACCCAAAGAAGTTTAAGGGCACCCAAACAGTTCACTTTTGGGCAACAAATGAGGTATTTTAGGACACCCAACGAAATCACTTATGGGGCATTTTAGGGCACCCAAAAAAGTTATTTTAGACCACCCAAATGGGGTGTTTTAGGGTAAGCAAAGAAGTTTTAGGGCACTCAAAGTGTTTACTTTTAGGGCGCCCAAATGGGGTATTTTAGGGCACCCAAAGAAGTTATTTTAGGGCATCCAAACAGTTTCCTTTTAGGGCACCTAAACAGGGTATTTTAGAGCACCTAAAAAAGTTACTTTTAGGGTACCTAAATAAGTTACTTTTAGGGTACTCAAAGAAGTTCTAGGAAACTCAAACTATTTACTTTCAGGGCACCCAAAGAAGTGACTTTTAGGGTATCTAAATGAGTTACTTTCTGGGGTAACCAAACAAGTTTTAGGGCACCCAAACTGTTTAATTTTAGGGCACTCAAATGATTTACTTTTATGGTACTGAAAGTAGATTTTGGGCACCCAAAGAGTTTACTTTTAGGGCACTGAAAGAAGTTTAAGGGCACCCTAACAATTTACTTTTAGGGCACCCAAAAAGTTACTCTTAGAGCACCCAAATGGGGTATTTTAGAGCACCCAAAGTGACTTTTAGGGTACTTAAATGAGCTACTTTCAGGGTACCTAAAGAAGTTTTAGGGCACACAAACTGTTTAATTTTAGGGCATCCAAATAGGGTATTTTAGGGCACTCAAAGAAATTATTTTAGGGTACCTAAATGAGCTACTTCTGGGGTAACCAAAGAAGTTTTAGGGCATCCAAATTATTTACTTTTAGGGCATCCAAATGGGGTATTTTAGAGCACCTAAAGTGACTTTTAGGGTACCTAAATGAGTCACTTTCAGGGTACCTAAAGAAGTTTTAGGCACCCAAACTGTTTAATTTTAGGGCACCCAAAAGGGGTGTTTTAGGGCATCCAAAGAAGTGACTTTTAGGGCACCTAATGAGTTACTTTAGGGCACCCAAAGAAGATTTAGGGCACACAAACACTTTACTTTCAGGGCACCCATATGGGTATTTTAGGGCACCCAAGGAATTTACTTACAGGGTACCTAAATGAGTTCCTTTTAGGGCACTGAAAGAAGTTTAATGGCACCCTAACAATTTACTTTTAGGGCACCCAAAAAGTTACTCTTAGAGCACCCAAACGGGGTATTTTAGAGCACCCAAAGTGACTTTTAGGGTACCTAAATGAGTCACTTTCAGGGTACCTAAAGAAGTTTTAGGGCACCCAAACTGTTTAATTTTAGGGCACCCAAAAGGGGTGTTTTAGGGCATCCAAAGAAGTGACTTTTAGGGCACCTAATGAGTTACTTTAGGGCACCCAAAGAAGATTTAGGGCACACAAACACTTTACTTACAGGGCACCCATATGGGTATTTTAGGGCACCCAAGGAATTTACTTACAGGGTACCTAAATGAGTTCCTTTCAGTAGTTACTAAAAGTAACAACTACTAATTAGTCACTTTTACCTAAAACTAAGTTTTAGGGCACCCAAAGAGTTTCCTTTTAGGGCACTCAAATGAGGTATTTTAGGGCACCCAAAGAAATTACTTATGGGGTATTTTAGGGCACCTGAAGAAATTATTTTAGGGTACCTAAATGAGTTACTTTCTGGGGTAACCAAAGAAGTTTTAGGGCACCCAAACTGTTTAATTTTAGGGCATCCAAATGGGGTATTTTAGGGCACCCAGAGAAGTTATTTTTAGGGTACCTAAATGAGCTACTTTTAGGTACCCAATGAAGTTTTAGGACACCCAAAGAAGTGACTTTTAGGTATCTAAATTAGTTATTTTTAGGGTACTGAAAGAAGATTTTGGGCACCCAAAGAGTTTACTTTTAGAGCACCCAAAAGTGACTTTTAGGGTACCTAAATTAGTTACTTTTAGGGTACCCAAAGAAGTTTTAGGGTACCCAAAGAGTTTACTTTTAGGGCACTCAAATAGGGTAAATTATGGCACTCAAAGTGATTTTTAGGCTACCAAATGAGTTACTTTTAGGGCACTCAAAGAAGTTTAAGGGCACCAAACAGTTTACTTTTAGGGCACTAAAGAAGTTATTTTTAGGTCACCCAAAGAGGTTATTTTAGGACACCCTAATAGTTTACTTCTAGGGCACCCAAGGAAGTGACTTTTAGGGCACCTAAATGAGTTACTTTTAGGGTACTGAAAGAAGATTTTGGGCACCCAAAGAGTTTACTTTTAGGACACCCAAAGAAGTGACTTTCAGGGTACCTAAATGAGTTGCTTTTAGGGTACCCAAAGAAGTTTCAGGGCACCCTAATAGTTTACTTTTAGAGCACCCAAATGGGGTATTTTAGAGCACCCAAAGAGGTTATTTTAGGACACCCTAACAGTTTACTTTTAGGCCACCCAAATGGGGTGTTTTAGGGCAAGAAATTATTTTTAGGGCACCCAAACAGTTTACTTTTAGGGCACCCAAATAAATTACTTTTAGGGCAGCCAAACAGTTTAATTTTATGGCACACTAAGAAGTTATTTTTAGGGCACACAGTTTACTTTGAGGGCACACTAAGAAGTTGCTTTTAGGGAACCCTAACGGATTATTATTTTTACATCTGTACCCTAGCAGGTTATTTAGGGCACCCAGGCAGGTTGGTTTAGGGCACCCAAGCAGTGACTTTTAGGCTGTGCAAAGCTGTGGCACCCAGGCTGTCCCAAAGGTGGGAAACTGCAGGAATTGCAGCTCCCAGACCCAATCCTTGTCTGTCTGACTGCATGGAGAGAATCCAACCTTAAAGGACCAAACTCCCTGAATCTGCCTGAGGTCACCTTTCTCCTCCTCCTGTTTTTATGGGTTTATTAAAATCAAACTACCAAGGCTTCTCCAATTCCTTTTGATGCCTATTACAATCTGAATTTTCTGGATGATAGACATTGGAGAAAAGGAGGCTCAAGGGGGACCTTGTGGCTCTGACCAGGGAAAAGGGACAGGAGCAGAGGGAACAGGCCCAGCTGGGACAGCAGCAGCAATTTGCCCATGGAAAGGGAGCTCAGGCCTTGGCAGGGGCTGCCCAGGGAGCTTTGCAGTGCCCATCCCTGCAGGTGTGCCCTGGAGGTGGCACCGAGTGCTCTGGGCTGGGCACAAGGTGGGCATCGGTCACAGCTGGGACTCATCTTGGAGATTTGTCCCAACCCAAATGATCCTGGAATTCTGTGGGATGAACTGAATCACAAACTCTCTGTGACCAAAGAGAGTTTGCCACTATAAAAGGCTGCTCTGTGTTAGAAGCTCTACAAGGAGATGACAGAGAGAACCAGTGGTGAGATCCCACCTGAATAAAACCACCTAAAGATGGTTCCAGCAATGTTCTCTGCAAGGTTCCTTTCCAGAATTGACATTTACAGGACAGAACTTTATCAATATTTTGGATAAAAAACTTTTCTCAAGGCCAGAGAGAGGTGGCAGCACATTCATGGCAATGCCTTGAATAGAAAGGATTCCTGTAGGAATGTCACAAAGAAAGAATCTGCAACATGCAGGGATCAGTGGGACACACACCCCCAGATGTTGGCAGATCACATCTGGAGAGAAAAGCACAAAGCCTTTAACCACAGAGGTCAAGGTTTTTAAAAGAAAAAAAAATATTTTTTAATCAAGATGAGCCAGAGCTGTAAAAGGGCAACCCAAAAGAAAGTACAAGGAATTTATTCTGCAGAGGTCCAGGTGCAGAGCAGGTGATCCGAGCCAGCAGCAGAAGATCTCAGCTGGATCTGGCTGCGCAGATAAAACCAGAAATGCACTGCAAAGACAAAAAGTCTTTGGGAATCCCCACAGAGGCTCAGACAGAACCTCCACCCCAAGCAGGAGCCTGGTGAGGAGAACTCTTGGTGGGACTGGGTGATGGCAGGAGCACAAGAACCCGAGGGGGGAACGAAGCAGTGAGTTGGCCACCATCAAAGCCAAGAACACGGATTCTATAAAACTGTGGTGGTGGTGCAAGAACAGCTTGATTGCCACGGCCAAGGTGGCCAGCTGATTGTTTCCTCACATGGATCATGTCCATACAACCTAAAATTCCTTGAGTTTGTTTCCAAAGTGCCTTGAAAGGATTCAGGCGCAAATTTCTTGACTGACCAGCCTCATTGTAGAAGTTTTGGGAGACCTTTAACTCAAAAAACTCAAAATAAAATGCCTCTGTAGATCCTCAAGCTATATATTATTGTATGAGAGATTTCCTCTTCCTCCTGGAAAAGGAAACCCAGCCCTGGCATCTCCAGTCACTGGAGCTCTCCAAACCCTGGCCATTCTCATCCCCTCCAATCCCTTCCTCCTCCTGCCAAAGCATCTCCCCACAGCCCCAGAGCATCTCCTGATGCTTCTGGAGACTGTTCTGCCTAAAACACTTCACCTTCACCCTCTTCAGTGAAGCATTCCTCAGCAGTCCGCAGCAAATTTTCAATTTCTAAATTACAGGCTTTGTTGGAACCCCTCTGCCCTTAAGTTTCCACAACTGGGCCATGGAATTTTTAAAAACCAACAGAATCCCCACTTATCCAGAGCCACAGCAGCTCTTGCTGGTTCTTGCTGACTCCTCCTGTGACTCCTTTCAGCAGTCCTACCTACCCAAATAAAATCTATTTTGTGCAAACTCCTGTATTCCAAATACACCAGCCAGTGACTCTGCATTAAAACTGCCCATTAGGATAATAAAGCAATCAGCTGCTAACAAACTGCACAAAAATTTTAAAACCAGTTATTATTTTTAAAAAGAGCTTTCCACAGTTCTCCACTTGGCCAATCTTTCTCTCCCCTTATTTAAAAAAACGTTACAAGTAGAATAAATATGTTCCAGAAGTTTAGAAACAACTTTTAAAACTTTTTTTGAAGTTATAGTACACATATACATACATATATACATATATAGATATATATATTATATACATATATATGTATATTATACATATATATATACATGTATATAATATGTATATATAATATATATTATTATTAATCAAGTAGAATAAATATGTTCCAGAAGTTCAGAAACAACTTTTAAAACTTTTTTTTGAAGTTATAGTATACATATACATACATATATACATATATAGATATATATATTATATACATATATATGTATATTATACATATATACATATACATGTATATAATATGTATATGTAATATGTATTATGATTAATAATATCTATTATTATATATTATGTATTATAATACATATATATGTATATACATATATATGTGTTATGCATGTAATATATATAATATATATTATAATCTATAATATAGTATATAATATAAAATATAGTATAATATATAATACATAGATATGAATATACATAAATATATAGAATATATATATAGATATGGTATAATATAATATTTTATATATGTATATATTATGTGTATATATTATGTATATGTACATATATGCATATATGTATGTATTTATATATACACACACACATATATATACACATATATATACACATATATAGATATATAAAAATATAAAATATATAAAATATATAAAATATAAATAGTTTTAAATATACTGTTGTATGTTAATTCTATCCTTACAGAGTTGGGAGTTAATTAGTTTAAAAAAAAAAACCTATAAGAATAAATGCCCTGATGCTGTAATTGATGGTTGGATAATGCAGGGACACAGGGGACGTTTCACAGGGGTTCAGAGTGACAGGACATGGGGGGATGACCCTAAACTGAAGGAGGGCAGGGCTGGATGGGATCTTGGGCAGGAATTGTTCCCTGGCAGGGCTGGGATGGAATTCATCCCTGCATCCCTGGCAGTGCCCAAGGCCAGGCTGGACACTGGCACAGTGGGAGGTGTCCCTGCCATGGCCAACCCAATCTCTGAAGGTCCCTCCCAAGCCACAGCTCCCCGTCCAAGGGCTGCCAGGTGCAGGAGCAGCCCTGGCCATACCTGGTTTGTCAGGGGGATTGGCTGCTCGAGCTGCTCAGCGTAGGATAAGGCCGAGACCTGCTGGTCACTGATGCTCTGCTGCCGCCGGTCACTGTACTGCTGATGCGAATGGGACATCTGTCCAGCCATCTGAAGGCCAGCAGCATGGAATGAAAACGATGGTGCAAGCCGAACAGATGAAGGTTTGCATGCTGAAGTCTCTCCTCCTGCAAAGACAAGGACAGGGTTAAGCAGGGGATGAGGGGAGAATCTTGCCCTGGGTTCAGAGTCCTGGATCCTGGAGATCATCGGCACCCGGGGGTTGTCACACGTGGGGGGTTCCACAGGGAGGGATCCCAGAATTGTCCTGCAGGGCTGGGCAGGGACTTCTCACAAGGACACAGGGAATGGCCTGAACCTGAGAGAGAGCAGGGCTGGATGGGATCTTGGGAATGAGGAATTGTTCCCTGGCAGGGTGGGCAGGGGCTGGGATGGAATTCCAGCCCTGGATCCCTGGCAGTGCCCAAGGCCAGGCTGGAACAACCTGGTCTGGTGGGAGGTGTCCCTGACCATCAGATTATTGTCACACATGGGAGATTCCACAGGGAGGGATCCCAGAATCACCCTCAGGGAAAGGGCTGGGCAGGGACTTCTCACAAGGACACAGGGAATGAATGGCCTTAAGCTGAGAGAGAGCAGAGCTGCCCCAGCCCTGCCCCAGCGCAGGGAGGAGCTGGAGCTGCTGCAGAGCCCAGAGGAGGCTCCAGGATGAGCAGAGGGATGGAGCAGCTCTGCTGGCAGGAAAGGCTGGCACAGCTGGCATTGCTCACCTGCACAGGAGAAGCTTTGGGCTGAGCTCAGGGCGGCCTTGCAGGGCCTGGAGGAGCCCCAGGAAAGCTGGAGAGAGACAATTGCCAGGGGATGCAGGGACAGCACCCAGGGAATGGCTGCCAGTGCCCGAGGGCAGGGCTGGGTGGGATCTTGGCAATGAGGAATTGTTCCCTGGCAGGGTGGGCAGGGCTGGGATGGAATTCCACCCCTGGATCCCTGGCAGTGCCCAAGGCCAGGCTGGAGCACCCTAGTAGGCGGGAGGTGTCCCTGACCATCAGAGCTCCATCTTTAAAGGTCCCTTCCAGCCCAACCCATGCTGGGACTCCGATCCTGAGCATCCCTTTCCTCACAGCTCCCCCTGCGGTGTCCTAGCTCAGTCAGAATTTGACAGGGGTCATTCCAAACACACAAATTCTGTGTTTGGATTCTAAAAAGCCAGAACACCACACAAATTCTGCCTTTCAGGGTTGCTCCCAGCTTTCTGGTCTGTCTGAAAATTCATTGTTCAGCCTCAGCAGCTCATCTTTGTGTGGGGATAAAGGTTCAGGGGTGATGATGGTGGGACTGGGGTGATCCCAAAGGGCTCCTCCAGCCCTGGTGATTCCCTGAATCCCTGATTTCCTGAATCCCTGATCCCCTGAATCCCTGATTTCCTGAATCCCTGATTTCCTGAATCCCTGATCCCCTGAATCCCTGATTTCTCAAATCTCTGATTCCCTGAATCCCTGATTCCCTGAGTCCCTGATTTCCTGAATCCCTGAATCCCTGATTCCCTGAATCCCTGATTTCCTGAATCCCTGAAACCCTGAATCTCTGATTTCCTGAATCCCTGATTCCCTGAATCCCTGATTTCCTGAATCTCTGATTCCCTGATTCCCTGAATCCCTGATTTCCTGAATCCCTGATTCCCTGAATCTCTGATTCCCTGATTCCCTGAATCCCTGATTTCATGAATCCCTGAATCTCTGATTCCCTGAATTCCTGATTCCCTGATTCCCTGAATTCCTGATTCCCTGAATCCCTGATTCCCTGAATCCCTGATTTCCTGAATCTCTGATTCCCTGAATCCCTGATTCCCTGATTTCCTGAATCCCTGATTCCCTGAATCTCTGATCCCCTGAATCCCTGATTCCCTGAATCCCTGAATTCCTGAATCTCTGAATCCCTGATTCCCTGAATCCCTGATCCCCTGATTCCCTGATTTCCTGAATCCCTGATCCCCTGAATCCCTGATCCCCTGAATCCCTGATTTCCTGAATCCCTGAATCCCTGATTTCCCGAATCCCTGATTCCCTGAATCCCTGATTCCCTGTCCTCTGTGTTTCTGCCTCCCTACAAAGCACAGCAAACAAAGAGCAGCTGCAATCTGAAAGTAAAATTATCACTAAGGATTAAATTTAGAAGGAAGGTGTTAAACAGCCAAGCACCTGACCAGCCAAGGGAAATCCCTACTTCCTTCGCAGTCCAAACCTTGCAAGAAAACACAAGCACCAGAAAACAGTACATGAGTGCAGCCAAGGTTTGGCTTTCTTAAAAATAACTCTGTCAAAAGAAAACTAAAATATTAAAATTGATACTGCACATTGACTCAACACCTATCAGGGCAACAGAACTGCATGGATGGAATCAATGCAGTTTTACCATTTTACATTGATTATATTAAAATATTAACCATTGCACAGAAAATTACTTTTAACTCTTCTACAAAATATCCATTAAAAACTGAGAATCAGAATTATCTCCCATCTCTACAATTTGGTGGATTCAGTGAACATTTTCTGTTCAAGATTCACTGAACACTCCTGTAAGAATGGCTGAACATATGTAAGACATCATCCACTATCTCTACTTTTTGCTCTTTTAATTTCTGAGGTTCTGCTTAACCTGAAAAAAAAAATCATAATCTCACTTAGCAACATCATGGTGACTGAAGTAAAAGTCAAAACAATATTTAAATCAGAGAGTCAAAAATACCACTGATTCTGAAGTGTGGAGCCAGTCCCTTTCAAAGTTTCAATCTTGTGTTTTCTTACCTCAGGCCACAGTTTCCAATAGAGAATTACCTGGACAATTACAGAACTTTATAAACACAAATTTTATTTTAAATATTCTGCCTTTCCATGTGTTCCTCAAAAAGCAGAAAGCTCAAATATATAAACCAAAAATCCTGGCACTGTGGGGTTCTCATTTACTCCACAGGATCTTCTGACACTCCAAAAATCACAACAAGTCTGAGGATAGACTGAACAATGCACTACACACATTTAAAATAAAGTAAAACTGCAAAGTAGGAGAGTGTTAAAAGTGTAATTACCCCACAAAACACCACTTGTAATGGAATACAAATGTTGTGATGTGATGTTTGGGTTCAGCTGGAAACTTTCCATGCTTGTAGACCTTTTCCTCTCAAGTCCACCTGCACCCAAATCTGTAATTTTGGTTTTTTTAATTTAGAATATTTTTGAGATTTGCTGTTTGCACTAACAAAGAGGTGGCTTGGAGGATAACCCCACATCAAATACGACACCATAAATCCAAACTGTGTCCAACAAGAACCTTCTTAGCCCAGAGGCACAAATGGCTCCACAGCAAATCCCAGAGAAGAGAACAGGACTGGAGCCTGGGATGATGGGAAGGATGCCAGGGGATGGATGGGAACTGCCCAAACCCATCCCTGAGCTCCCATCCCAAATGGGAAAGGCTTCGGGTCACCCTGAGATGGGACTGACCCCACCCAGCTCAGCAGCCCCGGGACAGAGCTCTGGGAGCTGGAACTCAGCACAGGGAGCAGCAGGCAAGGAACTGCAGCCCCTGGGGCTGCCACACACACCGGGGGCCTGAGGGGATCCCTGTCCCTGTCACACCCCTGTCCCTGTCCCTGCCACATCCCTGTCCCTGTCCCTGATGGGATCCCTGTCCCTGCCACATCCCAGCCCCTGCTCCTGAGCCCTGCACCCCAGCCCAGCCCAGCCCAGCCCCAGGGAACCCTCCCAGAAACCCCGGGGACACAGCAGGGACAGGAGGGGAAGGAAGGACTGGCTAGAATAGAAATCCTGACCTCCTTTAGTTCTAGGCCGAGGAGTCGCTCCAGAAACAGGGACATTTGTGACAGCCATTAACTGAGGCTCACACGGCCTCTGGTGGCTCTGGGACTGGCTTTGGGCTCATCTGGAGAGCTCCAGATAGCCAAAGAAATCAAGAATTTGCTGAGCACCAGGGCAGGACTAAAATACATGGGCACTTGTTCCCACAGCCCATCCAGAATTAGATGGGTCTGAGATTGGGTTTGGGCTCATCTGGAGAGCTCCGGACAGCAAAAAAAATCAGGGATCTGCTGAGCACCAGGGCAGGGCTAAAATCAACCAAAATCTGTTCCCACAGCCCATCCAGAATTAGATGGGTCTGAGATTGGGTTTTGGATCATCTGGAGAGCTCCAGACATTAAAAAAAAAAAAATTGGGGATCTGCTGAGCACCAGGGCAGGACTAAAATCCACCAAAACCTGTTCCCACAGCACATCCAGAGCTAGATGGCTCTGAGATTATTTTCTGGCTCATGTGGAGAGCTCCAGACATCCAAAAGATCAAGGATTTGCCAGGGCAGGACTAAAATCCACCAGCACATCCAGAACTAGATGGGTCTGAGATTGTTCCCCCAGCCCATCCAGAATTAGATGGGTCTGAGGTTATTTTTTGGCTCATCTGGAGAGCTCCAGACATCCAAAAGATCAAGGATTTGCTGAGCACCAGGGCAGGACTAAAATCCACCAGCACTTGCTCCCACAGCCCATCCAGAATTAGATGGGTCTGAGATTGACTTTTTGCTCATCTGGAGAGCTCCAGACATCCAAAAAATCGAGGATTTGCTGAGCACCAGGGCAGGACTAAAATCCACCAAAACTTATTCCCACAGCACATCCAGAACTTCCACACAGGACAGAAATATCTGAGAACAAGGTGCAGTAAATCATCCATTTTCCTTTTTAACCACTACAAGTTCCAGTGATCCCACCTTGTAAAGCACCTCGGGAAGAAAATGAAGTTTTTTAAAAACCCCCAAACATATGTCAAGATCTCTAAGCATGAAGTACATGAAGGGAAAAGATTATGGATTTG
This sequence comes from Zonotrichia albicollis, assembly GCF_047830755.1. Classification (NCBI taxonomy): domain Eukaryota; kingdom Metazoa; phylum Chordata; class Aves; order Passeriformes; family Passerellidae; genus Zonotrichia; species Zonotrichia albicollis. The sequence continues at coordinate 14,051,574 of NC_133820.1, read as the reverse complement.
GAGTGGGCAGAATTGTCTTACAAATAAGCCTTACCTAATGTTAGTTCAGGGGAGGCATAAAAATACCCTGAATTTGTATTAAATAAAAATACCTTGATTTGTATTTGCACTGCAAAGAGGCTCCCAGAGCTCTCTGAAAATAGACACAGTGCAGAAATGGATCCCTCATAAAGGAGAAGGTTTATTTCTTAAAGCATCACATCAACACAGTGGAAGAAGTTCAAGAATTTGTGGTTTTGTTTATTTGGGGAGGATGGGAAATACTTCTGTCATTCAAAATAGCTGTGTTTTAAATGTTTGGGTTTTTCTTGAAATGGATTTTTGGGGCCTCCCCACCCCTGGAAGTGTCCAAGGCCAGGCTGGGTCATCCCTGCCCATGGCAGGGGTGGCACTGGGTGATTTTAAGGTCCTTTCAACCAAACCATTCTGGGATTTTATGATTTTCCCAAGCAACAAAGAAATTATCAACTGCAGGCATAACAAATATTTGAGATTGTGATTATTGAGGAGTCTATAAATGAACTACAACTGGTGTAATATCTGAAAAGTTTGTGTAAATTTTTAAATTTTTGCACAGATTTTTAAGAACTCCATGCAGATTCAATTTCCTCTCTCATCAGTTTGAAATCGTGTTATTCCCTTTTGGATATCAGTCCACAGAACTCATTTAGACATTAAACCTCCTCCCAAAAAAGTGTTTTTGGTGGTAAAACACATCCCTGGCCTTCCCTTCAGCTCCAGCAAGGCACAAACATTCACTGAGTGATGGGAAAGGGCTGCAGGTGAATGAGTGATCCCAGGAGTGGATCAACAACCCAGAAAAAATCAGTGCAGTGTAAACTGGATTGAAATCTATGGATTGTAAACTGGATTGCAATCTATGGATTGTAAATTGGGTTGAAATCTATAGATTGTAAATTGGGTTGAAATCAGTGCATTGTAAACTGGATTGAAATCTATGGATTGTAAATTGGATTGAAATCTGTGGATTGTAAATTGGATTAAAATCTATGGATTGTAAATTGGATTGAAATCAATGGATTGTAAACTGGATTGGAATCTATGGATTGTAAATTGGGTTGAAATCAGTGCATTGTAAACTGGATTGAAATCTATGGATTGTAAATTGGATTGAAATCTATGGATTTTAAATTGGATTGAAATCTATGGATTGTAAATTGGACTGAAATCTATGGATGGTAAACTGGGTTGAAATCAGTGCATTGTAAACTGGATTGAAATCTATAAATTGTAAACTGGATTGAAATCTATAGATTGTAAACTGGATTGAAATCAGTGGATTGTAAATTGGGTTGAAATCAGTGCATTGTAAACTGGATTGAAATCTATGGATTGTAAATTGGATTGAAATCTATGGATTGTAAACTGGGTTGAAATCAGTGCATTGTAAACTGGATTGAAATCTATGGATTGTAAATTGGATTGAAATCACTGGATTGTACCCAAAACCCAACTGGCCACAGCACTGGGCAACTTCCAAAGGTCTCTTCCAGCCTCAAGGTTTCCACATTTCTGTGTCACAAAAAGTGAGGTTTCTCTCTGGATCAGGAGCTGTTAGAGCAGCTCCTCTGCTGGGTGGGACTGCACCTGAAAATCCCAACAGCGATTCCAAGGTTTCTCTGCATTCCTGCCACCCAGCTCATTAAAGATCTACTTTGCCTCTCAAAGTATCTTTGTGACTCTCTTTGTCCCTCTGTCACACTTCTACCTTACTGTTCTACTGAGCAGTATTCATAGTGAAATATAAAAAAGGAGACAAAGTCAGACAAAAACCATTAGAGAATTTAAAAAGTGACATTTCCTTAATATCTCTTCCTACTTCTCACCTCACAATTAAAAACCAGCCCCCAAAAAGTGACAGTTTGGACGCTGTGAGTGATGCAAATCTGCCTCAGGACTGACAAAGCATCTCCCAAGTGCAGCAGCAGCAGCAGATCTGGGCTCCATGACAAGATAAAGAGTTATCTTGCTGATAACAGAACCTCTGCAACAGCCTGCAAACACCTCCCTGCCTGCTGGGGGCTGGGCAAGGTGAAGAGGTAAAAGCAGTGCAAGTCCCATCAGCACTTAAAGTTTAAATGCAGGAATTCCCCAAGTTGGGAAGTGCCCAAGGTTGGACAGTGTTGGAGATTTTTTCAGGGATGGCTCAGAAGGCAGCTGTGAGGAGCAAATTCTCACAGCCTGTTTCTGTGAACAGCAGAAGTTCTCAGGTTGTTTTTAATTACAAGTAAAAGTGACAAACATGAAGGCCTTGAGAGCCTTGCATACCAGAGTTATCAGGCAGCTTTCTCTTAACAAGTAAATATTCTATCTTTGGCTGTTTTGGGAAAGCAAAAATAATTTTGAGAACCCAAATCTTGGTATTGGAAACAACAGGAGGGGTTGGTGTGTTATCTCTGACCTATTGTGAGCTCGGGTTTGCAATATGCATGAACTTGATTAACATGGTTATAAAAAGTGACTGATTGAGTCAATAAACGGAGCTGATGCTGAACAATGAAAGGTGGGTCCTCTCCCTCCATCTTCAATAGGACAGGGCTTGGAGCAGCCTGGGACACTGGGGATGTCCCTGCCCGTGCCAGGGGGGGATTAAGATGATAAATAAAGTCTGAGACTTCCGCTGCACAATTCACCTGCCTTTCTCTCTGCCTTGCTACAACTTTTCTTCAACATTTTCCCTCCTAAGATCACTGCCATGACCCAAGATGCCGTGAGCTGCTCTCCCTTTCTCACCGTGTGCAGCCACTCCCTGCATTCCCGGCTGAGTGAGAACCCGCCAGCAAACACCACCAGGGAACAGAAGGGTGAGGGGTCTCGTTGGCCACAAAGGCTCTTCTGCTTCCCACACCCAGAGCTCAGAGCTGGTGTGGCCAAACCACAGAACAAGCACGGTTCTGACTGAGCAGGACAGCCTCAGACTTCAAATCTTTTTGTTTCCAACCCCTGCTAAACCACCACAAGTGAAGCCAAGCACTTCTTGCTGCTTTTTTCTGTGTTCAAATTAGTGATGTGTGTGAAAAATGCATGTTTTATGATTGGCTTTTTGCAAATATTAACATGAATGTTATATGTGTTGTGTTAGAAAGTGATGGTGTATTAATTCTCCTAAGTAGTGTGTTAAATAGAGTTTTAGGTTATAAAAATTGTTAAAATAGAAACTATGCTATTAGGATACTTTTTTAAAGAAAGGACTGGCAGTGAGACAGCAGCCACAGGACACCTGAATCTTTCAGAGAAAGAGAATTTATTGCTCCATTATCAGGAGAAATGAACTTCTTCCCGCCTCAAAGGCACTGTCAGGATTCAGAGGAAGAAGCTGATGATGACCAGAGAGAATCCTGTGTTTGAGAGGAATTTATGCACCATGTGTGAGGTGTATGAATATGCAACAGGCTGTTGCTTTTAAGGGTTAACCTTTCATTAACTTGTGTCCTTTTTTGGGCTCGTGCTGCCCAGAAAAAGGTACTCAGACATCCATAACTTTTTGTTTCGATTGTCTCATATTGTCCTAATCCAAACTGTCCAAATTATTATTACTCTAATTGTATTACTATTTTCATAACCCTTTTATTACTATTAAACTTTTGAAATTTTAAAAACAAGCGATTGGCGCTTTTCACAATGTGAAAGCCACCCAATGTCCACTGTAAGAAAACCCTGTGTTAGCTGAGGAATTGTACAACCCTCCTGCTCCACAGAAGATTATTGTTTTGCAAAGTTCATTGTTTTGCAGAGTTCTGGTCAACTTTATTTGTCACCATCTCAGCTTGGAAAAGCTCTCAGCACCCACGAGCACTGAAGGGGTGTGGAGAAGGGAGCAGATCCTGCGCTGCTCTCACACTCAGGTGCACCAGCACACCCTGGGACAGGCAGGGAGAACCAGCAACAGCCCTGGGGTGTGAGAGCGCTCTGCCCACACAAACCCACGCCGAGGACGAGTCAGAGCCAGCAGAGCTCGGCCTGAGCACCACAGACGTCAGCCCTGGCTGGGGACAGCAGGGTTTGGAGCAATCAATGAGCAAACCCCGACCTGAACTCGGCGTGCCCTCCGGCCGCCCTGCCCTGCCCATTGTCCCATCGTGGGGTGCAGGGACATTCCCACTGCTGGAGTGGGAAAGGCTGAGAGAGCCCAGGGAACAAAGGGGAATTACCTGGGGCAGCTCTGGGAGAACAATCCCGTGATAAATATCCCCCAGAGGAGGAACTTTATTATTGTGGGGGAATTGTTGGGAACGGCTGCTCCACAAGTTCTCCGACAATAACCACTCAGCCAACTTCCCTGTACACAAATGGCAAACGCTGCTGGTGCTGAGAGCAGAACGGAGCCCTGAACTTAGCAACAACCCCAGGGTTCCACCTGCTCCTGTTCTGCTCCCGCTCCTGTTCCTGTTCCTGCTCCTGTTCCTGCCCCTGCTCCTGTTCCTGCCCCTGTTCCTGCTCTTGTTCCTGTTCCTGCTCCTGTTCCTGTTCCCGTTCCTGCTCCTGTTCCTGTTCCTGTTCCTGCTCCTGCTCCTGCTCCTGTTCCTGCTCCTGTTCCTGTTCCTGCTCCTCTTCCTGCTCCTGTTCCTGTTCCTGCTCCTGTTCCTGCTCCTCTTCCTGCTCCTGCTCCTGTTCCTGCTCCTGTTCCTGTTCCCGTTCCTGCTCCTGCTCCTGTTCCTGCTCCTGTTCCTGTTCCCGTTCCTGTTCCTGCTCCTGTTCCTGCTCCTGTTCCTGTTCCTGTTCCTTTTCCTGCTCCTGTTCCTGCTCCTGTTCCTGTTCCTGCTCCTGTTCCTGTTCCTGCTCCTGTTCCTGTTCCTTTTCCTTTTCCTGTTCTTGCTCCTGCTCCTGTTCCTGTTCCTGCTCCTGTTCCTTTTCCTTTTCCTGCTCCTGTTCCTGCTCCTGTTCCTGTTCCTGTTCCTGCTCCTGCTCCTGCTCCTGTTCCTGCTCCTGCTCCTGTTCCTGCTCCTGTTCCTGTTCCTGCTCCTGTTCCTGTCCCTGCTCCTGTTCCTGTTCCTGCTCCTGTTCCTTTTCCTGTTCCTGCTCCTGTTCCTGCCCCTGCTCCTGCTCCTGCTCCTGTTCCTGTTCTGTCCCTGTTCCTGTTCCTGCTCCTGTTCCTGTTCTGTCCCTGTTCCTGCTCCTGTCCCTGTTCCTGTTCCTGCTCCTGTTCCTGCTCCTGCTCCTGTTCCTGCTCCTGTTCCTGTTCCTGCTCCTGTTCCTGTCCCTGCTCCTGTTCCTGTTCCTGCTCCTGTTCCTGTTCCTTTTCCTGTTCCTGCTCCTGTTCCTGCCCCTGCTCCTGCTCCTGCTCCTGTTCCTGTTCTGTCCCTGTTCCTGTTCCTGCTCCTGTTCCTGTTCTGTCCCTGTTCCTGCTCCTGTCCCTGTTCCTGTTCCTGCTCCTGTTCCTGCTCCTGTTCCTGCTCCTGTTCCTGTTCCTGTTCCTGCTCCTGTTCCTGTTCCTTTTCCTGTTCCTGCTCCTGCTCCTGCTCCTGTTCCTGCTCCTGTTCCTGCTCCTGTTCCTGCTCCTCCCCACCGGCCAAAGCTGCAGGGAGGTCACAGGGCTCAGGAGGTGACACCAAGCTCCATCTTTTCCCAGCCTGGAGAAAAGCAGGCCAGGAGCAGGTTGATGAACGGCTGTGCCACTGCTGAGCTGTCCTGGCCAGCTCCTTCCCTGTTCCTTCCCTGGCTGGGCTGCACAGGAGGTGGACTTTGGGCAGGACTTGTGCTTTGTGCCTTTTGTGCAATCAGAGAACTCCAGTTCCCTTTCCTGGAGAAAAACTGGAGCTCAGATTTGTCACAGGGAAACACTGTGGGAAAAATCTACCAAAAAAGAAAAAAAGCCACTTCAAAAATAAAAATCTGGTACCAGAAGGACTGAATGCTGCTGCTCATTGGAATTCTCCCACTACAAGAGAAAGAAGTTTGTAAACTCATTTAATCCACTGGCAACACAGTATATAAATGTGGGTTTCATTAACTTATAAATGTGACTTTGAGTACACTCCGGAGAATCTCAGAACTGAGAAAATGTTGTGAAAGTGAAACCACTTTTTTTTTTTTTTTAATAAATGAAGCCCAAGATTGCCAAAATTCTCAGCTAAAACCTCCAGGAAACACAAGCACTCTGAACTTTCAAAGCCCAAATGAAGCTCTGCGAGACCTCTGCTTTTCCATTTCTGCCCTGGACAAGCACCTGCCTTAAAGCACAGCTAAAAACCACCTGGAATTCCACAAGGCAACAGCAAGCTGAACTGAAAAGCCACTAAAATGAAGAGAAATGAGGAGAGCCCAGAATCCCTGCCCAGCTTTAATTCTGTGCCTCCATGTCAATAAGTTATGATTCTGTTTAGCCCCATGAATGCCCTGTTTGTTTTAGGGGCAGCATGGAAGCAGAGCTGCCTCAATAGGTGGCCACACAATACATCTTTTGATTTTCATTGTGTTTAACATAATATCCCTTGCCACTCTTCAGACTGCGCTCCAAATAAAATTATTCCTGGCTGCTTATACATTCTATAGAGCGCTCATTGTTTTTGCATCCTCGGAATTCACAAACAATCATTTCCTTCTGTAGAATTCTGCATTTTCTCCTGCTCTGCACAAAAACATCCAGACATGGGACAAACACCAAAGGGCTCCATAATCTAAATTTTTGGACTTTGCAAAGACAAAGGACACATCCTAGCAGGTAAATCTGTGTTTTACAGAGCTCCACAGAGGAGCAGCTTCGAGGTTAGGTAAAACAAGTTCCTTTTTGACCTTTGTGATCCTCCAAGAGGGGATTTAGAGAGGAAATGACTCCACACACCAACTGTTAGGGAAGCTTTTCCCCTTTTCTAACTCTCTTCAAGTTCTTCCCAAGTTTTCCTGGCACACTGGAACTCTGTCCAGCTGCTCAGGAGCACTGGGCAAACCCGAGTACTTTGGCTGCTGATTCACCCCAGCGTGCATTTGTTGATTTAATGACAAATCAGTGAGTGAAACAATATCTCAGCAGTCAATACTTTATTGCTGCATGTTTAATAACCTCTCTTTCAAGAAGAGACTTTTATTTCAAAACTGACAAATGAAAATTATCCAAACTCACTGATATTGGTGAAAATGTGCCAAGGTTGAGGTTCTGAAGTTTCTTTTTTTGTCTCCCCCTACAAATTCATGTGTAATTTATGATCTTATGCAATTATTCTAAGGTTTGTAATTTTTCTAATTGAGTGAAAAGCCTGCCATTAAAAAGAGGGAATATAAAGCAGAGGGGGAAACGGAGATAAACTTTTTTTATGATCATGGTGAAAGTTCAAAGACTCACAGAAACAATAATATTGGAAAATACCTCCAAGATCATCAAGTCCAACCTTTGAACAAACATAATAACTCTTAAAGCAGAAATAAAGATTGAAATGTGAATATTATTCCAAACACAGGTTTTCCAATAATTACTTAACTCCAGCTACCTCTGCATCTTTAATCCTGCTTGAAGATCCACACCTGCCCCCCTGTTCTGAGTGAAAACCACAAATACAAACAAGAAATTCTGTCAAATTCAGTAAATAAGGAGAAAAATCTTTTATAAACCACGGTAATGCCCTAATATAGCAGAAATTTAGGGACAAAAAGTTTAAATTCACATTATTTTGTCCTTTAAACAAGCTATAAAAGAACCTCTCAACTGATTCTTCAGAAGGCTTCAAGCAAACTCCAAGTACACACAACTTTATTAAATCTTAGTTTTTTGTTCTAGAAATCACTAAGTTTCTCTATGAAAATGTTGGCTTTATCCAAGAAAAACTAAATTTCCCTCTGCTGAAACCTGAAGTTTTCTGAAGGTTTAGAAAACAGTCAAAAAATTAAAATTCCACCAAAGTAAAAATCTGATTTAACCAAAAATCTGCTGGTGACAGGAATTCCCACTATTACTAGCAAATGCCAGATGGTATCAAAATACAGATACGTATTGATATTTGTGTGGAAGAGAAAGGGGAATAAAGGAAAAAATAGGGAATGTAGCTGGATTTACTCATTTAAACAATTCATTATCCTTACAGTCAGATTTAGTGAGTTAAAAGAAGAGAACTTGAGCAGTTATGGAAGAAAATACAGGAACTGGACACTGAGGAAGAGGGAGGGAGGGAGAGGCAACAGGACTGAGGAAAGTGATCCATGACTGAACAGGAGAAAAAGCTGCTTGGGAAGGCAGGGAAAGGAAAAAAGGCCAGATACAGATGCAGATTTAAGCAGCAGAATATATTTTAAGCTCAGATTCCCCAATATTCTTAGACAGGAATGATATTTAGGACAGAAAAAAAAACGAGGACTCAACTTAGAGCTGAGGAGGGGCTTGATTATTGGTGTGGAGTTTTTTTTTGTCGGGTGGGATGTGAATACAGCATTTTTGAAAGGTGAGTGTGTTTGTTCCAGAAATAGATTATTCTAAAGAAAAATCAGATTGATATGCCGATCTCGGACAGCGAGATAGGGCTGTGGTGTATCGTAACAAAAATCAGATTGAGATCCCGATCTCGGACAGCGAGAAGGGGTTGTGGTGAATCGCGAGTGATTGGTGAGTGTACCGGCGTTCTGCTTTCTACAAGAAGCTGGCTACTTTAAGGCGTTTTATTTAAATAATAAATTTTAAAACCGGGGGAAGCAGGTGGGAAGCAGCAATTAGCCGAAACGCTGGGCGGCCGGGCCGGGCCCGGTGTGAGGGCGGCTCGCAGCGCGCAGGCCCCGCGCGTGAGGGGGAAGCCGATCCCGGCGCTCCCCTCAGCGCATCCCCGGCTGCCGCAGCGCGCCCCAGCAACAGCGCCTCATTAGCATAGCCCACCCCGAGCCGCGCCGCGCCATTGGCCCGCAGAGCCGCGGCGCGGACCAATGGCGGCGCGCTATGCAAATGCGGGCGCGCAGTTGCCAGGGCAGAGCTGGCGCGCGGCGGCCAATGGGCGCGGGCTCCATAAACAAGGAGCGCGATTGAGCTTTGTCACATTCGCCGGGCGCTGTTAACACTTTCCAGTTTAGGGCGAAATTAGCTCCATCTCCCGAGGATCAGGCTCATGTTCTACATTTCACCCCCACAGCAAGGGCAGGGCGGCGCAGCCATGATACACGGGATTTACGGATAAGCGCGCCCGCGTTAGGATTTCGCCCTGCCCGGCTCCGGGACGCCTTCTCCGGGGTTGGGATGCGAAAGATCCCCCAAGGCTGCCGGGTGGGAGCGAGCCCGGCTGGAATTCTTGCCGGGGCTTTAAAAAGCTCTAAAGTTCCCTGTCGCTGCCTTCCTTAGGCAGGTCACCTCCTAAAATTACTGTGTCAGGCCACTCCTGTCCTTCCCTTTTGAATTTATGTTTCACTGGTTTGGGTTTAACCCTAAAGACACAACATCCTTTATTATTATTATTATTATAATTCACCACCCCCCTCCCCGACAGATTTTAAGCAAATGAAATTTCAGCTCGTTCTACCGCCGCTAACGACTGAACATGAGCGATGCTGAAGCATCCTAGGTGAAATAAGCAAATTTTTTTTCTTTTAAAGAAAAAAAATAAATAAAATATTATCTGCCAGCATACTGGTGTCTGTGTGCCTGTGACGGCGTGAATCCATCACTGACCAGCACCGCTCCTGCTGGGGAGATCCCCTTCCCACGCGCAGGGGGGATGCGGCTGTGGAAAACCGGCGGCTGGAAATGCAAAGAGTGACAGACAGACAGACTTACTCTGGAAGCCCCCGGCTGTCCCTGCAGCAGAGCAGCAGCAGCAGCAGCAGCAGCAGCACTGTCCCCCCTCTCTCTCTCTCTCTCTCTGTGTCTCTCTACGCCGTGGCGGCCGCGGCGATGCCGGGCATGTTTTACTGCACTTTGCCGAGCCCGGCAGCGATGTGCCAGCGCCGCTGCGAGTCACTCACCTGCCGAGGGGGTGGGGGGGGCTTCCTGTTCTCCGGGGCTCCGCCAAGGAGCCACCGGCCAGGGACGGGGCACGGAGCCCCCGGAGCCCCCGGGCACGGCGGGGACAGCACCGGAGCCCGGCCGCGCTCGGAACCTGGGCCGGGGCAGGAGGGGCGCGGGCAGAGCCAGAGCCGCTCTGAGGGGCCCGGCACGGCCCAACTGCACTGAGCTGCCGCGGGAAACGGGATTTTAAATGTCAGCTCCAACAGAACTTCAGAGTTTTACCGGCTCCCTCAACCAATAACTTCATCTTGGACATTTTAGCAGTAGAGAAACTACTGAAGCATTTCCCTCCATGCCTTAAAACACCAACAACTCCCTCAGAGAAGCTAGTGAAATCTCCCCTATATAGCCCAAAACACCAGCAACTCCCTCAGAGAAGCTCCTGAAATCTCCCCTATATAGCCCAAAACACCAGGAACTCCCTCAGAGAAGCTCCTGAAATCTCTTCCTCATTCAACAATTTCACTTTGGACATTTTAGCAGTTATGAACCTACTGAAATCTCTCCCTATATACCCCAGAACACCAGCAACTCCCTCAGATTTCAGGAGTGAAGCTCCTGAAATCTCTCCCTGATTCAACAGCTTCATTTTGGACACCTTAGCAGTTATGAAACGACTGAAATATCTCCTTCCATGCTCTGGAACACCAGGAACTCCCTCAGTGAAGCTCCTGAAATCTCTGCCTCATTCAACAACTTCATTTTGGACATTTTAGCAGTAGAGAAACTACTGAAATATTTCCCTCCATGCCCCAAAACACCAGCAACTCTCACAGTGAAGCTCCTGAAATCTCTGCCTCATTCAACAACTTCATTTTGGACACCTTAGCAGTTATGAAATGACTGAAATATCTCCTTCCATACTCTGGAACACCAGCAACTCCCTCAGAGAAGCTCCAGAAATCTCTCCCTCTTCCAACAACTTCATTTTGGACATTTCAGGAGCAGTGAAACTACTGAAATTTCCACTTTCATGTCCTTAAACACCAGAAACTCTCAGAGTGAAGCTCCTGAAATCTCCCGCTATGTGTCCTAAACCACCAACAACTCCCTCAGTGAAGTTCCTGAAATCCCTCCTTCGTTCAAAAACTTGATTTTGGACATTTTAGCAGTAGTGAAACTACTGAAACATCTCCCCACACGCCCTAAACCACCAGCAACTCCACAGTGTGCGTGCACTGCACACCCCAAAAGTCAGTGCTGCCCATTCCTTATCTCCTGGCAACTTTTGGAACCCCTTTATTGCATTTATTGCATTTATTTTGTGCTCATCTGTGCAGCAGTGTTAACTGACAGAGGCTTACAGGATTTCCCAGCAATCCGGGCAGGGCTGGCACTTTGCAGAACTAATTTATTGCATTTATTGCAGGGTTTATTGCATTTATTTTGTGCTCACTTGCAGCAGCAGTGTTACCTGACAGGGGTTTACAGGATTTCCCAGCAGTCCGGGCTGGGCTGGCACTTTGCAGCACTAATTTATTGCATTTATTGCAGCATTTATTGCATTTATTTTGTGCTCACTTGCAGCAGCAGTATTACCTGACATGGAGCTTACAGGATTTCCCAGCAATTCAGGCAGGGCTGGCACTTTGCAGCACTAATTTGTTGCATTTATTGCAGGGTTTATTGCATTTATTGCAGTGTTTATTGCATTTATTTTGTGCTCATCTGTGCAGCAGTGTTACCTGACAGGGGCTTACAGGATTTCCCAGCAATCCAGGCTGGGCTGGCACTTTGCAGCACTAATGTATTGCATTTATTGCAGCGTTTATTGCATTTATTTTGTGCTCACTTGCAGCAGCAGTGTTACCTGACAGGAGCTTACAGGATTTCCCAGCAGTCCGGGCTGGGCTGGCACTTTGCAGCACTAATTTATTGCATTTATTGCATTTATTTTGTGCTCACTTGCAGCAGCAGTGTTACCTGACAGGGGCTTACAGGATTTCCCAGCAATCTGGTCTGGACTGGCACTTTGCAGCACTAATTTATTGCATTTATTGCAGCGTTTATTGCAGCATTTATTGCAGTGTTTATTGCATTTATTTTGTGCTCACTTGCAGCAGCAGTGTTACCTGACAGGAGCTTACAGGATTTCCCAGCAATCTGGTCTGGACTGGCACTTTGCAGCACTAATTTATTGCATTTATTGCATTTATTTTGTGCTCACTTGCAGCAGCAGTGTTACCTGACAGGGGCTTACAGGATTTCCCAGCAATCCAGGCTGGGCTGGCACTTTGCAGCACTAATTTATTGCATTTATTGCATTTATTTTGCGCTCACTTGCAGCAGCAGTGTTACCTGGCAGAGGCTTACAGGATTTCCCAGCAGTCCGGGCTGGGCTGGCACTTTGCAGCACTAATTTATTGCATTTATTGCAGCGTTTATTGCAGCATTTATTGCATTTATTTTGTGCTCACTTGCAGCAGCAGTGTTACCTGACAGGGGCTTACAGGATTTCCCAGCAATCCAGGCTGGGCTGGCACTTTGCAGCACTAATCCCCGTGCTGGGCTCTCTCAGACTTTTATCAGCACTTCATCAGAGTTCCTGGTGTTGGTGCAGCACCTCCTCCTTCCCCCACCTCCAAAGAACATTACTCACGATTTGCAGTTTGTAACACAAAACTAATTAGAGATGGAATAAATTACCTGCTGCATGGCAGCACGAGAGGTGAAAAACACCCAATATTTTATCCCAAATCAATACCCAGCATTTCCAGCTGAACATAAAGTTACCATAAATATCAGCATCGTTTTTAAAGCTCTCCTTTTGTACAAACAGATATATATTTTAAAAAAAAATTAAAAAGAAATCTTTTGCTATGCATCAAACCCATCAAGGGAAATAACTTGAATTATTCTATTTCCCATTTGTAGTTACTGAGGCACAAGATATATTTAAACAGTTGGTAGAGAAAAAATGGGAAGCATCTCCCATATCAATGTACAGCCAGCATGCCAAACCATGAATGTAAGTGCTAAACAAGGGATGAATACATCATGTGCAAGAGTCTCACATGATATAAATTATTCAATACCTGACCAAAGAGAACAGCTTTCAGGAGAGAGGGGGAGGATCTCAAAGTACTTTTGTAGTTTGAATACAGGCAGGGGTAGGAATTGCTGCAGAATCTTTTCAGCGCTGTTAAATAATCCCGTGTATTTCCCAGCTATTTCACTGGGTGACATCCACCCAGCTCTGGTGTCTACCATAAATAAAGGTGGATTTCATCTAACACAGCCATGACAATTTTAAAATAAAACCAACTGTAAAAATAAAATAACTTGGCACGTGGGCAAGTGTGTATTTTGAGAATTTGGGCTGTCCCCTCCTTCCACTTGCAGGATTTGCACAGCCCTATTGAGATGAAAAGTCTTTTTTCCCTTTCCTTTGTTTGAGTTTGGGATTTTTGGGGTTGGATTTGAGATTGCTGTGAACCTATCACACATCTTTAACACACACACACACACACACAGAGGCTTTTGAAGTGAAAAACTGAACTACAAACAAATATCCACCATTATAAATTCCACCTCAACTGTGATGATTCCAGGGAATTCCCTCGCTGGCTGATTTAATGGATGATTTTGAAGTAATTCATGTCACTCCAAGAGAAATTTATAGCACTTAAATTTTAGCTACAGAGCAGTTCTGTTGCATTTGAAGACATTGCTTTGATACTCTGTATTAATAACACAAATTCTGACAGAGTTCCTACAAACAAGAATATTTTGTGTTAATAACACAAATTCTGACAGAGTTTCTAAAAACCAGAATATTCTGTATTAATAACACAAATTCTGATAGAGTTCCTAAAAACCAGAATATTCTGTATTAATAACACAAATTCTGATGGAGTTCCTACAAACCAGAATATTTTCTATTAATAGCACAAATTCTGATGGAGTTCCTAAAAACCAGAATATTTTGTATTAATAACACAAATTCTGACAGAGTTCCTACAAACAAGAATATTCTGTATTAATAACACAAATTCTGACAGAGTTCCTACAAACCAGAATATTCTGTGTTAATAACACAAATTCTGACAGAGTTCCTACAAACAAGAATATTCTGTATTAATAACACAAAGTTCCTAAAAACCAGAATATTCTGTTAATAACACAAAGTTCCTAAAACCCAGAGTATTTTGTATTAATAACACAAATTCGGATGGAGTTCCTAAAAACCAGAATATTTTGTGTTAGTAACACAAATTCTGATGGAGTTCCTACAAACCAGAACACTTTAAAACTCTCAGGCACGCTGTCCTTATAAATCCACATCACAGTTCATAAAACAATAACATTCCAGATTTTTCCTGACTCCAAAGTTGCCTGGAAGCACCAGAACTGTTCCATAAAATCCTCCCAGGTTGTGAACTGCACCTAAACCATTTTTGTGCTGCTCTCTCCATGATTTGCTAACTGATATTCTGCATTTTACAGCAGGAATCTGAAGCCAGTCCTGACAAACCCCACTCCCAAATCACTATACAATAAATCATTAAAAAGTTTCAATATTTCCATGTCCAGTTTAGTGTCATCACAGAAAATTCAAAATTAAAATTCAGAAATAAATCCAGGCAGGATTTATTTGGGGGTTGACAAGTCCAGTCAAAGCTCACAATTACAAAGCTCACATCTAAAACCGAATTTCCTGCCTTTGTAATAATTCCTGTATTTAGTACACACACTTCCAAGTTTTGGCAATTACTTCTTTTGATTTGTCTCACCTTGAAGTAGCAGATTGAAGGAGAAGAAAACTTGAAGTGTGGTTGGATCTGTGCTTGCAGCTGGAAACCACCAAAACCTGGGGATGCCAAACTCCACTGATCCAAACATGTGGATTGGGAACTGCGCTGATTTCTCTCAAGTAACATAAATTTCAACCCCCAAAAATTTAAAACATAACAACAAAACCCATCCAGAAAACAAACAGAAAATATAATTCTTTCTTTAGGATAATACAATTATTTTTAAGTGTAACTTGCATTTTTTCTTGTAAGGTTTTACTGTTTCTAGCATAAAATAAGGAGTGGGTATTAAAGCTAGCTATGAAAATTGGAGTTTTGTTCACACTATTAATAACAATGAGAGTAACACTACTCAATATCACAGTTGTGCAAATTTTAAAAAATAATTTTTGTCTGCATCTTATAGAATCCTGGAATGGTTTGGGTTGGAAGAGACTTAAAGCTCACCCATGGCAGGGACACCTCCCACTGTGCCAGTGTCCAGCCTGGCCTTGGGCACTGCCAGGGATCCAGGGATGGAATTCCATCCCAGCCCTGCCCACCCTCACAGAGAGGAATTTCTTCCTAATATCTGATCTAAACCTGTAATTTCTCAGTGTGCAGCCATTCCCTGTGTGCTGTCCCTGCATCCCCTGGCAATTGTCTCTCTCCAGCTTTCCTGGGGCTCCTCCAGGCCCTGCAAGGCCGCCCTGAGCTCAGCCCAAAGCTTCTCCTGTGCAGGTGAGCAATGCCAGCTGTGCCAGCCTTTCCTGCCAGCACAGGAATGTCCCAAAACTCACCCAGTGCCAGCCCTGCCATGGCAGGGACACCTCCCACTGTGCCAGTGCCCAGCCTGGCCTTGGGCACTGCCAGGGATGCAGGGATGGAATTCCATCCCATCCCCTCCCAGGGAACAATTCCTGGTTTATCCCACCTGACCCAGCTTTCCCTCAGCTGGTTTGCTCCATAAATCTGATTCCCAGTCACAAAAACCCCCATTTGCTCCTCCTTTGCCACCTGGCCCCTGCAGGGACATCGTGGAAGGTGCACAAAGCCAAGACTGGAACATCTGAGCCTCTCCTTCATCAGCCTCTGGTTTTCCTGGAATGCCAAACTCCTGAGAGCCCCCTGCACCTCTGTGGCCACCAAGCAGGTGCAGGAGGGAAGGAACCATCCCTGCACTTCCTGCAGGATCTCTGAACTACTCCAAGGAAAAGCTGAGTGGATAATTTGCCATGGTTTGGTGTTGGGTTGGGTTTCCTCACCTCCAGAGAGGTGCACAGGAAGCATTCCACCTGAGGAAAGGGAGTTGGATGTTCCCAAGGAAAGGTGATGATGGAAAATTATTCACAGGATTTAAAGGAAATCTTCAAGCTTCAGCCAACAGTTGTTCTGGGAAAAGATCCCCCCAAGTCCTGATCACAGCAGAAATGTTCATGGAGTTCTGACCCCTAAAGGCTTTTAATTCAAACAAAATGTGCCCTGGTGTGGCCAGGGAACGCTCCCAGCACTGAGGACACTGTGAAAGCCACACTTACAGGCACCAGACACCAGCGTCCTGCAATGCAAAGGAACTACCTACAAGGTCACGTCACCACGGGTGAGGTCACTGCAAGAAAAGTGAAATAATAACACACAAACTGTTTATTTTAAAGCTGAGGTATCAATGAGCTCCAAAGCTTCAGCACTGAGGTTTTAGAAGTGTTCTCAGGGAACAGAACAGCCAGCTCCATGCAGGGCACAGGCAGGACTGCAAACACACACGTGAGAGGAGTCTGGGACAGCCTGACTGCTCCCTGGCAGAACGGGGAAGGAAGGGGGAAATTAGGGGGAAAGAAGTTGGAAATGCCCTCCTGCCATGAGTGAAGACTCACTGGAGTGAGGGCTGTGCCAGGCTGAGATGATTGAGAAGGGATGCAAAGAAATGCCACCCCAAAGAAACATCACCCCAAAGAATGTTACCCTAAAGAAATATCACCCCAAAGAAATGCCACCCCAAAGAAACATCACCATAAAGAAACATCACCATAAAGAAATGCCACCCCAAAGAAATGCCACCCCAAAGAAACATCACCATAAAGAAACATCACCATAAAGAAATGCCACCCCAAAGAAATGCCACCCCAAAGAAACATCACCCCAAAGAAATACCACTCCAAAGAAACATCACCATGAAGAATGTTACCCTAAAGAAATGCCACCCCAAAGAATGTTACCCTAAAGAAATACCACCCCAAAGAAATGCCACCCCAAAGAAATATCACCCCAAAGAAATATCACCCCAAAGAAATGCCACCCCAAAGAAATATCACCCCAAAGAAATATCACCCCAAAGAAATGCCAACCCAAAGAAATGTCACCCCAAAGAAACATCACCATAAAGAATGTTTGTTACCCTAAAGAAATACCACCCCAAAGAAATATCACCCCAAAGAAATACCACCCCAAAGAAACATCACCATAAAGAAATGTCACCCCAAAGAAACATCACCATGAAGAATGTTACCCTAAAGAAATGCCACCCCAAAGAAATATCACCCCAAAGAAATGCCACCCCAAAGAAACATCACCATAAAGAATGTTACCCTAAAGAAATGTCACCCCAAAGAAATATCACCCCAAAGAAATGTCCCTGTCCCAGCAGGACATCACCAGGGACAGTTATCAAAGACCCAAGGGAATGGGATTGAGGGTGCCCAGAGCAGCTGTGGCTGCCCTGGATCCCTGGCACAGTGGGAGGTGTCCCTGCCGTGGCACTGGGTGGGATTTAAGGTCCCTCCCAGCCCAATCCATTCCGTGATTCCACAAATTTGGAGCAGAAAGTTCAAAACAAGCCCAGGATGTGCCCCCTCTAAGATGTCTGTACAAAACAAGAGCCACTCTTATTAACTCATTATTCTCATCACTGCCATGGAGCCCAACTTTTCACCCAGTCCATGAAGAGCTGCAATCCTTCCCAGGAGCACAGACCAACAGATCAATATCATTTCTGATGCCCCAAAAGCAGTGCAGAGAGCAGGCTCTGGAGCAGGAGGAGCAGGAGGAGCCCCAGGCAGCTGCTCCTGCCCAGCAGTGCTGGCACTCGGGGCTGGGCTCTGCCAAAGCACCCCGGGCTTTTCTCTGGCCCTGCTGGCCAGGAGAGCACAGAACTGCTCCCAGATGTCCCCCCAGCTCACACAGCTCCTCAGGACCTCGTGGGGAATGTGGGGGATTGCTGTGATTTCTCTGCAGCTCCAGAGAGCCCAACCATGTCTGAGCAGAGAGGATTTCCCTTCTTTTTCTGCCCCACAAAGGGGAGATTTCCCAACATCTCTGCAAACAGAAGGAGTGCACAGAGGTGGGAAATTGTCCTTGCCACCATTTGTGAGAGGAAAGCATGGCAGTCCCTTCAGAGGTCATGGCACCTTCAGCCACCACTGCAATGTTTCAGAACATCACCAAGGATGAAATGATGCTGCCAGGGGAGGCTCTTTCCATGCAGGAGGGGTCAGGCCTTGGGATGAGCTGCTCAGGGAGGTTTGGAGTCTCTGGGAGTGCTCAGGAGGAGCCTGGATGTGGCCCCTGGGGACAGGGATTGGGCTGGGGATGGGATGGTGGTGGGACTGGATGATCCTCAACACCAATATTTAACCCTCCCCATGAAGAAATTCCTCCTGCTGTCCAACACAAGCCCTCCCTGGCACAGCCTGAGCCTTTTCCTGCTGTCCCGTCCCTGTCCCCTGGGGAGCTCACACACCAGGGTGTCCGGTTTTTGGCTGTTTGGGTGGCCTGGAAAGGCCCGGAGTGGCCTTGGGGCAGCCCGCGTTTCAAAGGAGCAGAAGAGGCTTCAGTTCTTTTCTCGGTCTCGGTGTTTATTAATTGTTTATCTAAAAGATTTTCTCTCGGCCCGACAGAGCTCTGCTCAGCAGCCAGCCATGAGCACACTCCCTGCCCTCCGGGCGGTCACCTATCTTTATACCCAAAGTTACGTGTACAATATTTATCATTTTTCCCCAATACCTTTCACCCTTATTGCCCAGTGCACTTTTAGTAATGACCAATCCCAAAGTGCCACCATCACCACAGAAGATGGAGGAGAAGAAGAAGAGGAACAGGACACGCCCCAATTCCTCCATCTTACTTCTCTAAACCCCCCTGTACAGAAATCCTAAACCCTGGGTTTCCCTCTCTAATTAACTCATCCCTTCACCATTCACCCCGGTGAAACCCTCCTATCCTCATACAGGTGTCGTCTCCTGTGTAGGATCAAAGTCCAGCCACCAGACACTTCTGGAACATTCCAGGACTCCCGAGCCCCCCAAGGGTGGTCTCGGTGACTCGGCACCTCAGTCCTGAGGTGCTGAGATCCCACACCAGGGCCATTCTGCAATCCTGCATTTCACTCCTGAGGCACAGAGTCACACCTGCAATGTCCTGGCCTTGTCCCTTCCCTTGGAGCTGTGCTGAGGATCCCAGGAAGGGCTGCAGGAAAGTCCCCCTGGCTCTCCAAAGCTCAGCACAGCAATGCTTCTCATGGAGCCCCTTGTCCAGAGGCTTCCAAAACCCTCCTGAGGTGTTCTGTGCTCTCCAAAGCTGCTCAGTTCCTGTCTGTGAATGAGGAAAGCCAGGCCTCAGGCAGAGGTGCCATCCATCTGTGGGATCTCAGCAGCTCAGGACTGAGGTGTCACCGAGAGCACCCTTGGGGGGCTCGGGAGTCCTGGAATGTTCCAGAAGTGTCTGGTGGCTGGACTTTGATCCCACACAGGAGACGACACCTGTATGAGGATAGGAGGGTTTCACCGGGGTGAATGGTGAAGGGATCAGTTAATTAGAGAGTGAAACACAGGGTTTAGGATTTCTGTACAGGGGGGTTTAGAGAAGTAAGATGGAGGAATTGGGGCATGTCCTGTCCTTCTTCTTCTTCTTCTTCTTCTCCTCCATCTTCTGTGGTGATGGTGGCACTTTGGGATTGGTCATTACTAAAAGTGCACTGGGCAATAAGGGTGAAAGGTATTGGGGAAAAATGATAAATATTGTACACGTAACTTTGGGTATAAAGATAGGTGACCGCCCGGAGGGCAGGGAGTGTGCTCATGGCTGGCTGCTGAGCAGAGCTCTGTCGGGCCGAGAGAAAATCTTTTAGATAAACAATTAATAAACACCGAGACCGAGAAAAGAACTGAAGCCTCTTCTGTTCCTTTGAAACGCGGGCTGCCCCAAGGCCACCCCGGGCCTTTCCAGGCCACCCAAACAGCCGAAAATCGGACATCCATCCAAAGGTGCAGCCCTTAATTACCTGTTCTTTGATGAAATCCCCACCATTCATCAGGAGCTGGTGCTGAAAGGAGCCCAAATCACTTTGGTAAAGGAGCTGCTATCCAGCCTTGCTCAGAAGACACTGACTCCCTTTTCTCCCAATTGATCAAAAGGCTCACCCAGGAGGGAATTACCCATTCTCAAAATGGGTTAGGGCAGCTTCTTGGGAAGGCAAAGCTAACCTGTTATCGAGGATAATGTGGATTTTCATGGCAAAAAATACTGCTAACAAACTGGGATCCATGGGACAAAGTGTGACACAAAGTCAAACACCAAAATGCTGTGACCAAGCTGTAAATAGTGAGCACAGATTTGTGCACAGGAATTTGTGCCTTTGGTGGGGAAGGGGTTGGTCCCTGTGAGGTGGGCACAGGGTGCCCAGAGCAGCTCTGCTGCCCCATCCCTGGCAGTGTCCCAGGCCTGGAGCAAGCTGGGACCATGGAAGGTGTCCCTGCCATGGCAGGCAGTGGGAATGGGATGAGCTTTAAAATCCTTTCCAACCCAAACCATTCCAGGATTCTATGAAAGCAAAAATTCCCTTTTCCTCTACCAACACCTTCCCAGAAAAAAAAAAAAAAAAGTGAAGCAGATTTTTCATTCATGGTGTACAAATTCATGGAACTGAAATGACTCCTCAGGTGTCTGAACATGCTCTGAGTGTTTACCCAAATACCTGGAGCCGGAGGGAAAAACTCTGAAAAAGTGCAAAGACGTCACCACGGCTCTGGGAGTGTTCTGAACCCAAATCCCTGCTCCAGACAAAGTTAGCTCCCAAATTCTATTTAGGGAAAGAGCCTTCTATTGAAGAAGTGGAGTATTCAGCTGGCTCCCTTTTGGTGGCACTTTTTCTGAGCACAGAAGTGTCAGAATTTTTGCATTTGGATGGCAGCCTATAGAGCCTGGATTTCTCCCAAGAAAAAACCAAGTGGTGCTTCTTGCCTTCCCCTGGAGCTCCACATGCCTCCAGACATAAAAGAAAACACCAAACAAAGAAAAAACACAACAACTACTTTTGCCTTTCTCAGGATCCAAACAGTCACTGCCTGGGGCCTTTTGCTACCAGAATCTTTGTTGGAAAACAAAGCTGAACACCGAATTTAAGCTGGAGGTGCACAATCCTAACTTGAAAACTGACCCATTGATTTGGGTGTGAAACAGCCTCTTTTTATTCTGAGGAAAATCTCTTTTCTTCACAAGAGGAATCATGAAGACTCCTCAAGTCCATGAAGTCAGCCCAAGCCAGAGGACAAGAAACAACTTTACAGATAAAATTTCTCTGAAGATGGAAGAAAAGCTGAACTTTCCAAGGAAAGCAACACAAAATTCTCCCAGGCTTTGTAAGGGAGAAAGAAGCAAAGGAATATTCCTGCAGCTGCAGGTCAGGAAAAAAGAGTTACATCTCTATATATATATTTATATATTATGTATATATAACAAAAGATAGAACAACCCTGGGGTTTTTTGCTTTGACAAGAGGGGGAAAAAAGCAATTTTCCCAGGGTGCCCAGGAAAAAAGCAAAATCCCAGGGTGCCCAGAGCAGCTGGGGCTGCCCCTGATCCCTGGCACTGCCCAGGCCAGGCTGGACATTGGGGACAGTGGGAGGTGTCCCTGCCATGGCATTCCATGACCTCAACAAGCCAATTTTGAAAAATTTTATTAATTTGAAAAATTAAATTTTGGAGAAAACTCCAGAGATGTGAATATTTAAGCCCACAAAGAAACACTGCCTTGTTTACATCCCTTTCTAAGCACCAAAAATACCCTAAAACTCCACACCTGGATCCACCACCACACTCAGGGAAGTCTCCAGGAATTTCTCAGCATTGTGAAATGATTACTGTAAAATTATTTTACAAAGGTTTAACTTAAGAAACAAGAATAAATCAATTACCAGATTGCTGCTTTTTTTTACACAGTCTTTAAGGCCTAACACAGAGCCTTCCATGCACATCTGGAACTCACCTAAAGTGAAGCTGGAAATGGAATTCTGATGGACATCTGCTGCCTTTCACATCTCCTGCTAAACTTCACTAGGTGAAATATTTCCAAGGGCCTGATTCCCACTTTTATTCCAAACAAAGCCTCTGCATTACTGGAAGGTACAATACCTGGTAAATATATTTGGTGGGGTGTTGTAATTTATTTTATATTTTATAAGCTAATATAATCTATGTAAGCCATTATTCCATACCTACATGAAGAGAAAATCAGTTTTATATTCAACTATACTCAACTTGTGGATCTACTGAGAGGCATTAACAGCAAGCCAGAACTCACACTAACAGGTGAGTTCCAATATGTGGGAATGCACATTAATGGATTTATTAATATGTAAAATCTTGGAGAAGCCGTTCATTCCTGCCAGGCATTTCAGGACCTTGGAGGAGCTTGAAGATGTCAGCCCTGGTCCAGCCAAGCTAAAATCCATGTCTGGATCTCCATGTGTTGCCAGAAAGAGTTTCTTTTCCTAGAGTGGCAAGGCAGTCCTGAGGAATTGTGGACTTTAATAACAATATTCAGTATTTCTCTATTTCAAGGCCTCACTGCCTACAAAACCAGGTAAAAATGAAAGCAACTTCATCCACCTTTCCAGGAATCATCCTTCTGTTATTTCCTGGCACAGCACATCTGCTGATCCCTGTCCATCACACCTGAGGGAGCACAAACAAGTGGCAGGGTCACTCCAAAATACTGAGCTCAAATATTAAAATTTTCTGTGATTTTAGCAAAGAAAAAGCAAAGAGTTGGATGGTTTAGCAAACCTGATATTGGATTCTCTGTTCACAAAGTGGATTCAATGAGGTGAAGGAGAAGTTAAAGAGCGTGCACAAAAAGAATCCAGTTACAGAATTAACCAGTAAAGCAGAAATTCACACTCTGCTCTCTGTTGTACCCCCAGATTTTTAAGGGATTTTCAATAACCAATTTGTTAGGAAAATGCCAGCACCAACCGGAAGGAAGAAATCAAGAACAAATCTCTTTTCTCAGTGTGGGACAAAGCTGCTGCCCCTGTTCCAGCAGTGCAAAGGTGTCCAGCAGCTGGCTCTGTGTGACATGAACCCACAGCAAGGTCCCCAAAGGAATTTTGGGATAATTTATCTCAGCCAGGAGCCACCAGGGGCTGGGTGTGAGTGCCAGGGAGTGCTGAGCCCCAGAACCAGGCTGTTCCCTGGGCTGGGCATTCCCTGCTCCTCCAGGACAAGGGCAAGGTCAGAGCCTCCAATCTGATGTGTCACTGAGAAAACAAACTCTGCTTCTTGCTCTCTCATCTGATCTCTGTCCTTAACAGCTCATCAGCTGACTTGCTTTGAGACTGTGGCGTCACTGCAGAAATCTGAGAGTCAAACTTTGCCACTTTTCCATTTTCCAAGCTTAATTGTGCTCCTAAATCCAGCAGGGTCTGGGCAGCCCTGCTCAGGTGTGTCTGAGCTGCACCCAGGGGCAGTTTGGAGATCCCTGGAAATATCCAAAGTGGGCACGGAGAGCTGATGCACACTGGGACATGGGAACTCTGAAACCTGGGCAGAGAAACTTCTGCCCTGTTTGTGTAACCCTGTCAGCAAGCTGAGCACAGCCTGGGCTGCTCTGGGAACTGGGAACCCACCAGGATCAGCCTGATCCCAGCCAGGAATGAACCAAACACATCTGGAACCCACCAGGATCAGCCTGATCCCAGTCAGGAACGAACCAAACACATCTGGAACCCACCAGGATCAGCCTGATCCCAGCCAGGAACCAAACACATCTGGGACCCACCAGGATCAGCCTGATCCCAGTCAGGAACCAAAAACATCTGGGAACCCACCAGGATCAGCCTGATCCCAGCCAGGAATGAACCAAACACATCTGGAACCCACCAGGATCAGCCTGATCCCAGTCAGGAACGAACCAAACACATCTGGAACCCACCAGGATCAGCCTGATCCCAGCCAGGAACCAAACACATCTGGGACCCACCAGGATCAGCCTGATCCCAGTCAGGAACCAAAAACATCTGGGAACCCACCAGGATCAGCCTGATCCCAGCCAGGAATGAACCAAACACATCTGGAACCCAGCAGGATCAGCCTGATCCCAGCCAGGAATGAACCAAACACATCTGGAACCCAGCAGGATCAGCCTGATCCCAGCCAGGAACCAAACACATCTGGGCACCCCTGCCTGCCAGAGGTTTGACAGAAACACCCAAACCCAAACTGAACTGAACAGAACAGGGAGCACCAGCCCAAGTAGGGAGAGAGAAGCACAAACCTGACAAGTGACAATGTCCAATTTCAGCAGTATTCAGGAGCAACATTGGCCCAGTTCTTGCCTCCACCTGCCTGATGAAGGATTGTAAACGGAGTCCTTACCAAGAACTGTCAAGAACTTGCCAAGAACTCACCAATCCTCACCAAGAATTGCCAAGAACTTACCAAGAGCTTACCAATCCTTACCAAGAGCTTACCAAGAATTTACCAATCCTTACCAAGCACTCACCAATCCTGACCAAAAACTCACCAAGAACTCACCAATCCTTACCAAGAACTTGCCAAGAACTCACCAACCCTTACCAAGAGCTCACCAATCCTTACCAAGGGCTTACCAAGAATTTACCAATCCTTACCAATCCTTACCAAGAACTCACCAATCCTTACCAAGAATTTGCCAAGTGCTCACCAATCCTTACCAAGAACTCACCAATCCTTACCAAGAATTTACAATCCTTACCAAGAACTCACCAATCCTTACCAAAAACTCACCAATCCTTACCAATCTTTATCAAAAACTGCCAAGAACTTGCCAAGAACTCACCAATCCTCACCAAGAACTGCCAAGAACTCACCAATCCTCACCAATCCTTCCCAAACCTCTCTTACCTGCCCTTTGAGAGCCATCCCATGGTCTCTGTCTGTGGTTTAAAGCCTGAGCCCAAAGGAGCAGAACTTTGGGATGGGGGAGAGGTTCCCACCTGGCTCCAGGATTTATCCAGGATGCCTCCTACAAAAATCTGCTGGCCTGGATTCAGCACAGCAAATGCTCAGGAGCTCAGGTAAATTTAAAGTTCCATTTAAAGTCCAGCCTTGCCCAAGAGATCCTTTCCTTTTTGTTCCCACCCTGAACATTGACTTTAAAGGCTGCAGGAAAACCTCTGTATTTCCAGCATTCTGTTCATCATAGAGCTCAG